>NC_081206.1:5100000-6300000 GCF_902713425.1 Acipenser ruthenus | reverse complement strand
AGCATCCTTCCACATAACAAACTAAAAAAGCAACAACTTTTAATAAAGATTAATATTAACTGCATACTTTTAACTAGGGAAGTTATGAAATGTCAAGAACTGAATACAAGTTTCATGCAGTGTCTGTTCCAACCTTGTATTTTTTCATATTTTCTTAAATTTAGTTATTAATTGCATTTTATAACAAGTTTATCATGGTACAAACTTAAACTGAAAGCAATTAATGTGTAAATGAACCATTACACCTTTGCTAAAATGAATAATGGTGCTTAATTATCATCTGTGTGGTCCAGTGGTTAAAGAAAAGGGCTTGTAACGAGGAGGCCCTAGGTTCAAATCCCACCTCAGCCACTGACTCATTATGTGACCCTGAGCAAGTCACTTAACCTCCTTGTGCTCCGTCTTTCGGGTGAGACGTAATTGTAAGTGACTCTGCAGCTGATGCATAGTTCGCACACCCTAGTCTCTGTAAGTCGCCTTGGATAAAGGCGTCTGCTAAATAAACAAATAATAATAATTGTATAATAAGAATAAATAAAATGCTTATGTATTATTATGTATTTATTTTTTGCAGCTACTTTGTCGCTATTTATTTTCTGTTCATCGATAGTCAATCGCCAATATGCAAATCCTCTCCCAAGCAAAGCATCATCTCGTTTTTCATCTATTCATCCATAGCTAATCGATCTGATGGGAAGCAGCTGATCAGACTTTTTTGTGAAAGACTGATTATGTTAAAAAACAAAAATTTGGTGACGTTGGTGTTTAGTAACTGAACTGTATCACGTTAAGACCGCACACGCAGCATTTGACAGGCTTCACAAAATGTCAGTTTATCAGCCGAGATGATTATTGGTTGTTAGTTGCGTTGGAAATTGATTATATCCCCTGGTCACTTAGTAAAGCCCGCCCACGCAGCATTTGACAGGCTGCACAAAACGTGACATTAAGCATGTTTGTGAGAGGATCATGGTGAGTGGTTTTTGAAAAATCGTGATAATAAACGGGGCATGATGTTAAGCGAGGTGATATAAAACGGGTTCATCGGTACCTGGAAAACTACAAAGCAGTATGTAATTTAATATGTTAACATGACATTGTTCAGCAGGTTTCCTTCGACTTTATAAAGCAAAACTTTTGGCCATAGCTGTTCAGTACTTGCAATAATTCAGCTAGAAAATATGGAATGCGTTTGGCAATGGATCCTCAACAAAGGCACAAGGATTCCTTTGAAATAGCTCACACAGCAGAGAGGAAGAAAGAAGTGTCTTCTACAAAGGCCATAGACGTACTGTAACCTAATACCGGATATTTCTTTATTATGACCCTCACAGATGACAGCATGATTGGTTACTGCAGGTTTGGAGAATTAACTTTCTTTCTGTATCTCAGGACAAAAGACATTAGAGTGCTTAATATTCACAGAGTAGGCCTGATTTTAACAGTAAGTGAGACTGTTCTAATTTCAGCTGTACTGTCTCCTTATATGTGAATTTAATTATTTTTATCACCAGCAGGTATCATAGATCATAGTTTTAAACATTGTAAGATAGCTGCAGAACTGTGCTTACTGAGAAGCATTTTTAAAGATGATGATAAAAAGCTTAGAAATACTAAAATAAATGACAAACGTTTCTTTTGCTGTTTTTAAATACAGCAATATTAAGTGTTTAGTAGTTATTATGTTTGATCATATTGTGTAACGTTGTTATTATTATTCAAATTGAAGAGTGTAACGTATTCCCTTTCCAGACTGATTATAAACCAATGTAATTTTGAAGAAAATGTTTTTACTTGGAATTTGATTATTTATTTCATTTTTCGAAACATCCTGCAATTACGACAGAATGCCTGCTTTTATAACAAAATAATTACTGATCAGTGTTTTCCTGTCAGATATCCTTTTGAAGTCTAAAGAGCACATTAATAGTGACTATTGATTTGAAGTCTGAGCAGTTTGCATTGCCATGGTAACAGGAATTGTCTACATTGTAAATGCTTGGAGCCGGCAGCAGTTATTAATTTTGTGGTTCAATATATCTTACATATTTAATACTTTCTTTATTACATTACTCGATGCTCTTGCAAAGGTTCTGTAATATCTCTAAAATGCAATTTTCTGTTTAGTTTTTGCAAAGTTTAACTGATGGGCTCCAGTTATCCGCTACAGGTTTAACTAGAATTTGTGGTGATGCAATGGCAGATATTGTGATACCAATAACTGCAGCTGCAGTTAGATGAGATTCTAACAATAAAACGATATATACTAACAATAAAACTCTGTTTATAACACTGTATGGGTAGAAATGTTTGACGACAATTACAGAGGTACATTTGACTTCTCTCAACTCTGTGCTGTTGCTGACAAGGTCGATTTATCCTGTATTGTAGAAATACAATTATTATTCACAATGCTTATTCGCACTGCGATGTTTTTGTGATTGGATTTGTCATGTATTCCTTTCTTCTGTTTGGCACAGTATTGTTACTCTCATGAGAAAAAAAAACAGGATTGCCCACAGAAGTAATTCAGCATCCTGACCCAAAAGCGATAGTGCTTGATGTAAAAAAAAACAAAAAACAGGCACATTATCAGACATGTTGAGTCTGTTTGTAAGGGTTAGTTTGAAATAAACTTCAGCGTTGTTGTTTGCTCTCAGTTACGATACATGAGGTGTGTCAAGCTTAGCAGGCATGTGAAACCAGTTCCTTTTGGGTTGTTGCAAAGTTAATCTTTGCAAGTAAACTTTTACCTGTTCAAGTTTAGAATTTTTTATTTACTTTATTGAACATATTACATTCATCTCCCTTAGTGGGCCATTTATACAATACAATACAATACAATTTGATTGTATATAGCGCTCTTCACGTTTAGTCAGAATTAACATCATTAATACATTTTTTTTTTTAAACAAGCTCAATACATGGGCAAACTAACATTCCATTAGACCCGACTGTGCTCGTGAGCACAACCAACTGAAACCATTGACCCTTACAAAGTTACAGAACGGAAAAGGGCAGATGTAGCACTCACTACTGATTAAGGCTGAATCTATATACAGTGCATGGCAAAGACCAAGCCGATGTATAGAAATGAAAAGCTCTCGGTGAATCAGTAATGGCGCTGGATAGGTATAGCACTTCAAATCTCGCAGCCATGATAGTTGCCCAGGGAATACTTCCAAAGGAATATGAAAATATAGCGGAAGCACATAATGTAATGTGGACATGAGTGACAGTGTGGAAATGTTAGATTGTGACCTGTCAGGTTCTACCTTAACTATGAATAGCTTCTAGTTAAAGTATGAGTCAAAGAATTGTCATACTGTAAAAAATGAATAATTTAAAAACAAGAAAAATGAAGAGCCATATTCAGAAACAGCACTTGTCAATGCTTTCTCAGTGCTTTCTCATTTTTTTTTTTTAATATGGAGGTCTCTCACTCGGGGTGGCATTGCAGCTGAGTAATTTACTGTTCACAGTACTGCATTTGAGTGAGTAAACACAGTGTAATAACAGGGCAAAAAGGCTGTACATGAATTTATAAACACAGCTCCAGGTATTCATTGTTTTGATTGTTTTTCTTTTTATAGCACCACTAATGCTATTTTTAATTCTACTGTTGCAAGTTAATTGAAAATCTCAGGACAGCAGTTGTTAATTTTTCTGCAGAGATTTGCACATGTGAGTGTTAAAATCAGATCTTGTGATTTCCACAACTATCTCATTCTTTTTGACACATTCTCTGCATATGAACACTTTGTCTGAGTACAGTTGTATATTTGGAGGTGGCTCCACAATATAGGTCAATTATCATGGGTAGCAAAATAATTGTACCAGTGCATGAAATGAATGTATTATTAACCCCTGCAGAGGAAGAAATCCTTAGCGACAGAGGTACAGTGGAGGCGTTCATACCTCTATATACGTACTGTATCATATCTGATTGTGGTCAAACTTGGTATTTAGCATACGTTATTGAGATTCTGGGTTCTGAGGATATACAGTATGGAGTTGTCTACCTGTCTGTCACAATTGCATTCTTATACATGTGTTCCATTTCTCCAATCTTCATCAAACTATTCATTGCTGTTTTGTAGTCTATACTGTTGTGCTCATGCTGCTGATTCACGTGCAGTCTATGTCATCGTCTTTTTGTATACTGATAATGTGCTGGATGTTTCCATTCACTTAGTTTTGAGATAAGGCTATGTCTAGAAATGGAAAAGCTTGTATTGAAAGGAGGACTTTGTCATAGGCTATTAATTCAGTTTATTTCTTTCTGTTTCTTTTCCCCAAGTTCAAAGGGCCTTTCTGGTATGATTCGTATGAAAAGCACTGAGTGTCATTCTTCAGATTACAGTACTTGAGACTTGGCTGTAGGTTTAGTGAGGGAGTATAAAAAGACCAATTAATGGAATAGAACGTAGTGTCATTATAAAGCAAGTTAATTAACTGTGCTGTATGGCTGGTAACTTGATACAAAGAGGCAGTTTTTTAGAAGTCACAAAACAATTTATTTGAGCAAAACAGAACATAAAACATAAAAAGTTCAAATGCAAACACAAAGCAGATACTTACAGTATACTTATGAAAAAATGCAAACACCTACATTTACTCAAAGTCCCTACCCTGTGTATAAATTACAGGTTATTATCACCTACCCTGCTCAGTTTATTGGTCAGTATAATTGTTCTATCTCTGTTACCATCCATGTTTCCTATAAACTGCCAATAATTTATATTTGATTTTTGGTGGTGCTGTTTTAAATCCCTACTCAAAGTGATGTATTTAATTATTTGTTTTGTTAATTAGTAACATCGGAAATTTTAATTTCATCTACTGTATTCATCTTGTGGCTCTTTATTTTCCTTCTAAAATACTTTTATGAATACCTTGTTATGACTGAGAAAGCAGCTGAAGATATATTGCAATTAACAAAACCCTGGGAGTAAAACGACTTTAGTTTGGATAATTCAGTTATTTTCCTTGTGATATCAGTCATTTAGCTAAAATTACTGCCAGTGGTCAAAAGCTTTTGTAGATTTAAGAACAAAATATTTTTTTTATGAGACCAATTAGAGCAGTGTAAACGGATTCATATTCATTTAAGAATCTGCTGACATCAAACAACAGCCACACAATGCCCAGCAGCCTACCCTCCAACTACAGAAGCACTTGTAGGAATTATAGTGGAGGCAGATCAATGCTTCTGATTGGTGGAGAACCAAACAAAAGGCTGGGCATTCAACAAATACATACAACCATGGTTGTTGCATGATGAGCAGAAGTTTTTTCTTAGTACTAAAAATACTTTTTTAAATGTTTCAACAAGATATCCACCATATTTCTTATAGCCAAAAATAAGCTCCCGCAGAGCAAGATTGGTGGCTCAACACAATCTCTAGTAAAATTGAAGATATGTTGTTTTGTTTTGTGTTTTCCGTCTCAATGTTTAAAACTGTTTTGCCAGCTTTTCATTTTATGTGTTTTTTAGGTGTAAAATGGAAGTACATTCTATGCTGCTAATTGCTTTTTTTTAACAGAATCTGTAAAAAGAAAAATGCTTATATAACATGAAATGTAAAAAAAATGGTTACCAGAATGGGGTAATGTTTTTACTCAACTATTATGGGAATATGCACTGTGTGTACAGTATGTAACAATCCTTTTTTACACTTCCCTATCAAAAATCCTAACTGTATAAAATATTACTACCATGGTATAACACACACCTCATGCAACCTTTAGCACGCAAAGATTCTTTGAAAGATGTGTAAAAGAGCAACAATATATTCCGGGGATTACAGTAAAGGGCAATCAGAAGATACAGATTCCAGCTGGTCAATTGTAGAATTAGTACTAATTTACTCCAAGCATCCAACCTAGATGTGAGTCAGTTACTGAATGGACTAATTCCGGAATTTGTTATAGGAGGAATCCTGCATTCTGGGACAATTCAGGGATGGGACAAAGGGGGACTGCCAGTCTTGGAGACAGGAGGGGACAAGGCCACGCAAATCCTTTTAGGTGAGGAGCGAGATCTTAAAATCAATTGCAATCTTCTCAGACAACCAGTCTAAAGATTTAAGCAGCTGGGTAATGTGCAGAGAGGTGAGTACAAGCTGTCAGGCTGCAGCATTGGGAATATTGTAAGCCTATGAAGCAAGACACCAGAAAGGCAGCAAACACAGAATTAAAATAATCTTTGTACAAGGTAACAAAGGCACAGATTAGAATCTCAATGAGGAGCAGTTTTCCTCAGATGACGTGATGAAGTGAGACCTTTATTACACTGCAAATGCGAATGTGAATCTGGAAACCCAATGAGTTCTATTGCAATCTGCAGTGATCAATGAATATATAAACCTATATACTTTATATATAGGCTTATATATTCATTTAAAGGGGTGCAGTATATTTCTAAGTCTCTATATACATACAGCTAGACCTAGAAATAAACTGCATCCCTTTAAAAGGAGGATTCTCAGAGTGCTTGAGAAAGTATATTTTAAGAGGTTGAAATTCTGTTGGCTTGAGGTTCCTCATTTGACAGTCATGGCAGAACCTATTTAAGGTTGGTTTTCATATTAAACCTAAAGCAGAACACGCTCCAGGTGGCTTAAACAGAACTCCAGTCATGCAGATTGTATAAGAACATGATATTAACAGTTTAGGTCCTACTCAGATGTATAGATCTTAATCTAAAATGTGATTAACGTCACCGTTTATCTGTTTTCCTCTGAAATGTCCATTTACAGGAATGGTCTGTTCCTGATGCTGCACACTGATTTATTTAAAGCAGTGCATGCCATCATTATTCTGTGCAATAATTCAAGATATGTAGGTTTTGCAGTTTGATGAGCAACCCATACATGTAACCCTGTCAATTCCCATTGTTCACGGCACATTATTGCTGTCAGCGCTGTGACAGTCAGGTGCCATATTTTGCTTTTAATTTTCACAAAAACACACATTTCATTTTTAAACTGAGACTCCCTAGTAATGACTCCAAACAGGTGCAATTATAAGTGTAGTATGCTAGATTCTGCTTTCAGCAGTAATTCCTTGGCCAATTACCCTTTAATGGGTAGTACAACATTACACATGAAAAACACGTCTAAATGTGACTTATTAACCTTAAGCTGTGTCATCTCAGTCGTATATAATTTAACCTATTTCTATTGCTAGTCTACAGCAGCAGTGTGGAGTAGTGGTTAGGGCTCTGGACTCTTGACCGGAGGGTTGTGGGTTCAATCCCCAGTGGGGGACACTGCTGTTGTACCCTTGAGCAAGGTACTTTACCTAAAATTGCTCCAGTAAAAACCCAACTGTATAAATGGGTAATTGTATGTAAAAATAATGTGATATCTGTATAATGTGAAATAATGTGATATCTTGTAACAATTGTAAGTCGCCCTGGATAAGGGCGTCTGCTAAGAAATAAATAATAATAATAATAATAATAATAATACAGCTCTGGCCAAAAGTTTTGCATCACCTAGAATTTTAGGATTGAGACATAATTTAAAAAAAAATCATTTAGATCTTTTATTTAACATCATGTGAGCAAAGAAACTACAAAATGATATCGCAAAAGTCTACCGGAATCCATAATTGCAGTACAGTATTTCATGTTAGATTTCGAAATGTCATTTTTTTTATTTATTATATGAAAACCTACAAAGCAGTATGTATTTCAGTATGTTAATGTAACATTATTCAGTAGGTTTCATTCAACTTTATGAAGTAAAGTTAATTAAGTGTATAGGGTGATGCAAAACGTTTGGCCATAGCTGTACAGTGTCAGTGTCTTGTTGATACTAATATCGAATGACAGCCTTGACTGAAAAACAAACAGCACCTGATTACAACCCAGACAAATACCAATATGTAATGTTTTAATTCAGTGTTGCATTACATCAGGTCAGAGCAGTGAGTAACCTGACGTTCTCCAGGTGAACCAAAAAGCATGCATGATAATTTACTGACAGAGAAACTTGCAGATGAACAGGTACGAAGCCATTATACTGTTTTTTTTTTAAAATTATTATTATTGTTTTTATACTATGTGTGGACAAATAATGTTTCTTTGTAATGTATTTACTTACCATCTGGTTTTTGCTTTTCACAAATTGACAGGTGTTGGCTAGATAGAAAGTTTGGATAATGATGCTGACAATGTGATATACACAGGGCATAAAAGTGGTTGCAGAGATATAAGAAGTCCCTGAAGCTGGGTTTATTATGTTTTAGCAACATTGTGCTTTTTTATATATTTAAAACGCATAAATATTTTCTCTGATTGTTTTGTTGCTCGACTGTGTTATTGACCCAGGAGTAAATGCTGTACTACAGACCACTTCAAATGTCAGAGTCTCTGGGCACTATGTTGAAGCAAGTGCTAAGATTTAGCTACGTTAAAAAAAAAAATGGAAATATAAAATACATAAAGTACATCTACATTCTGCATCTTTTATTAAGATTTTATTTAAATTTATTATAAAAAAAAAAATCTTGTGTAGGATCGCCGGGCAGTCTCTACTCCGACTTCCACTGTCTTAGCGTCGCACATGTTTACTGTAGCAACGGTAGCAACCATAGCAACAGGAACAACCATAGCAACACGATGCCCTGGAGGAACAACCTATTTAAGGGGATAGAGCAGGGCTTCCCAACCCTGGTCCTGGGGACCCCGTGTGTCTTCTGGTTTTCATTCCAACCGAGCTGTCAATTACTTAACTAAACCCTTATTTGAACTAATAATTGGCTTAATTAGACCTTTTTAATTGTTCTCAGCTCCTATAAAGTTGCACAGTTCAAGTTATAGCTAACTTGAAATGTGTATCTGTTGGGAAGCCCTGGGATAGAAGGTAGGTTAGTAACCATTTGCTTCCAAACCTCGACTTCTTCTAAATAATTCTGTAATCATTCTGTAATCTTGTAATCATTGCTGCCGTTTAGAAGCAGGATGCAGATTTTCTGGGTTATATGCAGTCGTAAAGACTTTATTAAGTATCAGTAGCACTGCAAGCGAAATTAAGATGACTTTGAAAGTGTTTGATCAGTTATGAAGTTGTCTTTAAAACTGTCTCCCTTCTAAGAGCCTATGAACCTAAGAACATGTTTATAAACACTCTTTTAAAAAATAGTTCAAAGGTTTGTGAATATAGCTCTATTTTTATTGATGAATACTGTACTGTACACACAGTATGAGTTAAGCTTTAATTTTACTTTACATTAATTGCTTTGAATGTGTTTTATCACTTATAGTACACAATGAACATAACTGATATTATATAGGGTATCATAATATTTAAAGCAGCACCTTAACAGCATGTACATACAGACACAGATATGAGAACTAGTTTCTATCAAATTTACTTCATGCATACCTAATTCATTCTAGCCAATAAGTATCACTTTCTTTTAAGCTTGTTATCTCCTCAGGTAAAGGTACATATGAACATACAAATACTCAGCTTAAACAAATTACATTTTTGTGCAACAGCAGAATGAACATCAAAAATCCCTTGTTAATATATTTTTGGCAGAATAGTTGATTTTTCATGCTGATGCAACTGAACTGAAGATATTACATATCCTTTTAGTAACTTTGGCCTATTTGGTGCAGCACAGTGATAAAAAACAACACTTTGAATAATCGTTATACTGTAGAGTTATAATTAAATAATCATGTTGAATGTTTTCTACAGCTGCTCCTGTAGCAAATTGCAGCTGTGTTTTTTGGAACAAATATCTCCTTTTGCAATGTTAGATGAAGCCAGCGATTTCAAGAGGATAAATGCCTTAGGAAATAAAATCTTTGACCTTCAGCTGGAAGAGAAATCTCCTGTGCTCACACACTCGTGAATGTTTAAAAGACAGCTAAACTGCTAAACAGGTGCGATCTCCAGGTTTCATATTTGTATTAACAGCTGGCTTCAAATTCCCCTATTAGCATCAATCTTGGACGGCTTTACTGAAGGTAACTTTATATCATTGGGAGCCACAGATAAATAAGGAAAAAAAAAATATTCATCACTGTAAAGCACAGAACAATGCATGGTATCGGTATGGAAAAATGCAATGACTGTGCATTTACCATGATATATTTTGAAAGCAGCAGATTTGGTTTTCTGTGTACTGCAGTGTAGACTGAGTTGTGGCACAAGCACGTTAAATTGTGAACAGCAGGTGTGTGGAGGACAGCAGAGCTACACTGCATGATGCATTGAGATTAAACACCACCACGTCAGGAAATCAGATAGAACACATTCTGTATAGATTGAATCAGAGCCCAAGGCACAATGCTGCACCATGGTGTTGAGAGTTAACAAGACCACATGCAGAAATATGATGCAGAGAAATGAATACCAAATTAATCAGCTGTGGCTGTCTGCCTCTGGGGGTAGCATAATTGATTAAGGTAATCTTTGTGAATACCTGATGATTTATTATTCCAATGCCTAAAGCTGTATTTTTTAGTTCAGGTTGTGTGCGTCAGATTCTACAGATTTACCTTCGCCATTTTCTTTGCAGATTGCATTTGCTCAATTTCAAAAGCTCAAAAACACCTGGGCCTCTACCAATTACAGGTATCGCACAGAGCTTTGCAAATGAATCTCTTTCTGGATCTTTTGTTTAAATTGGGTATTGAAAATATTGCAGAAACTGTCCTTATTGTAACAATAAAAAATGCATGTTTAAGTTGTGTGTTTGTTGTTAGCATGAGTATTCATTTTAAACATTACATAAACTTATCCCTTGATATTCCGAGCCCTCACACAGCTGTGTGCATTGCAGTCACCGTTCTGGTTCTCAAAACGGAAGCATGCCAAGAGCTATGATGCAGTGTGCACATGCTGTATGGATCCAAGAGCTATGACGCAGTGTGCACATGCTGTATGGTTCCAAATCTGTGATCAAAGCTTGCACACAAAACACCTTTAAACACCAAATCCCTGTTGTATTTCAAGCATCAAAACTTATAACGAGGGTAGTGTAAAAAGTGTAAAAAAAAACAACCAGAAACAGAAAATAAATGATGACCTGTGCAAAGCTTCCAAACTGATCTCGTCATTTTATTGTGCTCAGCTGACTTGTGGTGGAATGTGAATGTATATCTGATGTTATATTTGCTATTATTATTTTGATTTATTTAATGAAGCATTTGCATGCAATTTATATATGTATATATACTGTATATACAAACATATATTTATAAGTGCTTACAAGCCTGGTATATGTATTGGGAAATTACTTTGTGTCAATATTTGACTTGCTTGTAAAAATGAAAACAAACCAAGCTTGACAGTGCTCCATTAAAAAGAGAAGAACTGCTGCTATTACTCCCTGTGCCTGAAAATCACAAGCAAGCACAGGGGCAGGTATTAAACTAGTGACACTGGGGAGAAGATTCATTCAAAATGACACTGCATTTCTTAAGTCACACAAAGCTGTTTTTCTCATCATTTTTTTCCATCAAAAAGATAATGGAGGTCTTCGCTGTGGAGGCAGATGTGTTCCATCCTGACAATTACAGTTCCTTCTTTAAACAGACCATTATATATTCTTTACTTACCAACAACTCACCTCTGAACCAGGCCTGCTGTACAACAAACATAATGTAATTAACATGGAACAAGCAAGTGGCGTTTTTTCTATTGCCCCGGTGATCATGAACTATATTAATACTACAGTACACGGGGAAAATAACAATGTACTCATGAAGTCTGGGCTAAGGTAGTATTTCTAGAATGAGGATAGAGAGGCAGTATGCATTGTACGTCTTCAAAAAGCAACCATCGAAGAAAGCCTGTTTTCTATATGCTTCTTGCATTCATTCTTAGATCATCACATACCTGTTATTTTTTATTTGACTGAAGGTTACATCTGTTTCCTGGTTGAGCTACTTTACATCACTGACCTCAACATATTGTTAGTGGTTTTATGTGTCATTTTCTTTACAAATGGCATGTCCCCTTACATCTATCTTACAGTACATGTTTATAAGGGAAACTGGTCACACTCATTTTAAGGGGTACTTCTGTGTCAACAAACACTTTTTTTATTTTGTGTTAATGGTTAAGCTAATATATTAACACATTTAGAAACAAATAAACCAAAGGTATAATAACACAATGATATCTATTTTTGAAAACCTTCGACTGGCAAATTTGAGTGTGACATTTAACACATTTTGCATTTATTACTTCAATTCTCATTTCTGTTTTTAAACGCGATTATTACCCAAAAGGCACGACTCTTAATTGCTAAGTCCTTATCTAGTAGCTGTCTAATGCAGAGGTTAAATGAGGTACATCACTAAAGCTTGAAGCAAAATACTTTTCTTGTTAAATAAATGCGCTTGCTTTTAAGCTATTGTCATGGCTGGATCTTTGCCATGCTATTATCGACAGAATAGCTTGGTAAAATATATATATATATATATATATATATATATATATATATATATATATATATATATATATATATATATATATATATATTAGTAGTTACTGTACGTCTACGTCTCTTACAAAAGTGTTGTTTCTTGTCCTTGAAAAAAGCTGTCTCGTAAAATAAAATACTTAAACCAGTGTACTTCATCTAAAACATGATTATATATGAATAGAATTCCTCTGTGGTGTTTATCACGTCCACACACAAAACAGACACATAAGTACATTTTTACTGAACTCTTAAGAGTAGATTGAATGCAATTTTGATTAAGACTAGTTTCAAGCACCAGTGCAATACATTTATATTTATATTTCCAGCGGGAGATGGAATTACTCCTGAACTGTTAATGGTAAGTGGTGTGTGATTGCTAGTGCGGGATCTGCCCACTTTGATACTAGTTACCCATAGGTTAAAGTTAAAATAAATAAATAAAATCAGATTAGCAACCCAACTCTTCCAAGTTCTCTTACAAAACACTGGTTTTCTAGCACAACATAACTCATTTTTTTTACATCCTAGCACAGATGAGGTGGTTTTAGCGAGTACCTCGAAACTCAGGCTTTCCCTCGTGGATGGAAGCAAACTAAACGGATTGTCTTTAAGGGTGAGGGAACATAGATGAAATATAAATCAGCAACAGTACAATGTGGCATCACTGCTGACAATGCAATTACTACAAAGTAGCCGTCAGAAAACGCTTCATCATTTGACACCCCCGCTCCCCCTCCACAGCCGTAAAATAAGTAATCAGATAATTGACTTTTTGAATGGATTACTTTGCATCCCTATTGGGAGCAGTACACACATGTCCCTGAGTGTACTGAACAGTATGCATGTACATGCCTAGGTAAAACAACTCAACATAGTGTTCTGCTCTTTAAAACCGGGCCTTAAAGGGAAACTTTATTTATGATGTTTTTTTAATTTCTTATCTGTTTAATATCATGTCATTCTCTGTTTTTTTAGATCACTAATCATAAAAGTTACTTTAAAAGAAAAACTACTGGGTATGCTGTGAAAAGAGACTTCAATGGCTTAAAAAATAACATTACTTAAATAATGATCTATGCAGAGACAGACAGTAAGAAATGTGCAAGCATACACTAAGCATTAGTCAGTAAGACCAAAACTGTGCAGTGACTGTTGCACGCCAATACATAAATTAACATCAATAATATAGTTGTGCTCTTTACATTTAACATTGGTAGAACCAAGGAAGGTTTACGCTGATCAATGCAGATGACACATGCATGTTGAGTATTCATAACATGCTTTGTTTCATTCCAAACATCCCTCTTCATCATCCTCCATCATATGGAAATGGGTTTGTGTTATACACTGAAAACTGCGGCGCTGTGTTTTTCTAGTGCTACTTGCTACATCTTGCTATGCTTTTACAGCTTATTAAATCATGGATGAAAAGCAAGAAGTGTTCATTAAATATTCTCAAAAACAACTGCAAATCAAGTCTGTCAACACTTAAGTTAATTAGTCTGCAGTGGTAAGCTGTGTATATCCATTATGTATTAACCTAAATGCAAAAATATATCTATTTATGTAATTTTACAGTCAAAAGAATTTGTGATTGAGGATGTTTTAATCTTCAGTGATTTCCCAACAGTTTTTTTTAAGCAGTTACCATAGTGTCTAAAATCTTTTTTAAATGAGTTATTTTTTACGTATGATGTTGCCATTATTCCACATTATTCTCATGCACAAAATGGTTGAAAATATTTTTCTAAACTCAATCCAATTTGAGATAATAATATACTTTCTAAATAGCAGCTAAACATGCTATTTGTGTTCAATCAGTTGTGCTGTGTTATTTACTCTACAGGATTCTCTTTACTGATTACACTGTGTAACAAATTTTTTTTTTTTTTGGTTCCTGGGTAGTAAGTGTTATTTCCTAATTGCTTATGCCTCAAAAGTATAGAAAATGGCTATTATTCCCCACAAACTTTGCTTTTGTGACCAGGACAGTGATATTTTGAAATGTACCTATTTTCCAGAACATTCCAGATAGATTCAGTGCTGAGTAAACTTGGAGTAACTTCTAGAACTTTCTAGAACTTAATAATATAAATCCAGTAATATAAATAGTAGTATAAATACAGGGGCCTTAAGCCCACCAGTTCAGTTTAGTTCCAGCTGCCTAAGTGGATACATATCTGCATTTTTCTGAGATGGCATCAAGGTCATAGGAGACTTCAAAATGGTGGCATTCCTGATGGGTCTCCAAGGCGGTTTTACCAAGTTTCCCTGCTATCTTTGCCTTTGGGACAGCAGGGACACCAAGGCGGACTACCACAGGCGGGACTGACCACAGCGGACCGAGTTCTCCGTGGGGAGGAACAACGTCAAGTGGGAGCCACTGGTGGACCCCCGGAAGGTGCTGATGCCACCACTGCACATCAAATTGGGCCTTATGAAACAATTTGTCAGAGCTCTAGATAAGGAGTCGGCAGCCTTCAAGTACCTTCAAGACTTCTTCCCTAAGCTGTCTGAGGCAAAGGTCAAAGCCGGTGTCTTCGTCAGACCACAGATAAAGAAGATCCTGGAGTGCAATGAATTCCCCAAGAAGCTCACTAGTAAGGAGAAAGCGGCTTGGAACAGCTTTGTCGCAGTGGTTCGGGGCTTCCTGGGCAATCACAAGGCCGAAAACTGTGTGGAGCTGGTTGAGACTCTGGTGAAGAACTACGGCACAATGGGCTGTAGGATGTCCCTCAAAGTCCATATACTTGATGCTCATCTTGATAAATTCAAGGAGAACATGGGAGCGTACTCGGAGGAGCAAGGCGAGCGCTTCCACCAGGATATACTGGACTTTGAACGCTGCTACCAAGGACAGTATAACGAGAACATGATGGGAGACTACATTTGGGGGCTGGTTCGTGAAAGTGATTTACAGTATAATCGTAAATCTCGAAAAACTACTCACTTCTAAATCTTTTGTATTACTTTAGTATAAATACATGTTAATTTGGATTCATATGTTGTTTTTTTCTGACTTTATGTGAACGAAAAGACACAAATGTACCCGTTTTCTCATTGGAAATAGGTAAATTTCAAAATATCACTGTCCTGGTCACAAAAGCAAAGTTTGTGGTGAATAATAGCCATTTTCTATACTTTTGAGGCATAAGCAATTAGGAAATAACACTTACTACCCAGGAACAAAAATTGTGTTACATAGTGATATGCCTTATTTTCCTTAACAAGACCTTACTGTTGCTTGTCCCATAAACTGGGAAATTTCAGGGCATCAACAAAACTTAATACTAGAGAGTGGATTCTAGACCTTTGTCTCCAGGAGTATTGCAGTTAATCTAAGAGTTTCCAGATATTTCCAGAGATTTATGTCCTGTTATAAAACACATGTGATTGTATATAGAATTTGTGCAGTTGACCATGTCTCTTGTGGTATATCTATATATCATTCTGACACCACACATGATCTCTTTTCTTCAACAGGTACACAAAGATGAAGACTGCAACTAATATATACATCTTTAACCTGGCCCTTGCAGACTTTCTGGTTCTCCTCACCTTACCTTTCCAAGGCACAGACGTTTTCCTTGGGTCCTGGCCGTTTGGTAAGCTCCTCTGCAAGATAGTGATCGCAATCGATTATTATAACATGTTCACCAGCACCTTTACCCTCACCATGATGAGCGTGGATCGGTACATCGCTGTCTGCCATCCAGTGAAAGCCCTGGACATGCGAACCCCTCACAAAGCTAAAGTCGTCAACATCTGCATCTGGGCTTTGGCTTCTGTAATCGGTGTACCAGCCATGGTTTTGGGGGATGTTGAAGAGGATCCCTATGGCACAGGTATGTACAGTCGCTCCGAAGGTAGCTTTTATTGATGATCCTCGAAATGAGTTTGCCATTCGTGTTGGAGAATAAATAGAAAAAGTTTAATTTTCATGTTATTAATTTACTCAAGTTGCTCTACACAAGATGAAGAACTGGTCTCTGGATTTTCTATATACTTATTTATTTTTCATCCTTGGAAGCATTCTTCTTTAAAAGGTTTCTATTCATGTCAGCATGACGTTTAAAAACATACATGGAAATAACAACTAGTGGTTTTTCTTGCTTTAAAACTTTCAGAAATTAGTAAGACAGAGATGAAAGTCATGCTTTTTTCATTTTAATTGTGGGAATGGAAATTATAGTGTGTATTCTCTTATTAAAACATAGCCTTGCTATAAAGTAAAGTTTAGTAAAAGATTTTTGTATATCACAAAAAAAAAAAACAGAAATCACTTACAATACAACTAATAATTTGATTATGTCACTTTTAGAAGCAGTACTGTTTATGTACAGTATATGGACTTTTTGGAGGAAAATATTTAAATGTTTGAGAGAAATTCAGTAAATAAATTAATTAAATGAATGATTTCCCAGGTATTCTGTGAAATTGTTACATACTATGTATTTTTGTATCCCCTTCCACCTCTTTTTTCCCACAACTTTTTCATTAAAATGCATGTGATTGTAAAGAGTCCATTTTGCTTCAAGTTTTCAAAAGTTTTTTTAATAATGTATTCATTACTTAACTGCATGGCATTAAATTCTTTGTTTATTCATAACGCTTCTTTATTTTCCATTACTAAATACATTCAGTTCCTTCCATCAGCTTGCTACATTCAGTGGAGAACGTTTGCTGATGTCCAGTCCTCCTGAATCAGTACTGGGTTGCATCAGTGAGGTGACATTCAAAATGGCCATTCCACATGTGGATGAAAAAAAAAACCTTCTAGGGCAAACACAGAAATGATAATGCTTCTACTTGTGTGTCTCTCAGCTATCGAGTGCGCTGTGGTCCTGCCTCAGCCCTGCAGCTTCTGCGACGCTGTATTTGGCACCTGTGTATTCATCTTCTCCTTCGTCGTCCCGGTCGCCATTATCACCATCTGCTACACCCTGATGGTGAAGCGCTTGAAAAGCGTGCGGGTGCTGTCCGGCTCCAAGGAGAAGGACCGCATGCTGCGCCGCATCACGCGGATGGTCCTCATTGTGGTGGCGGTCTTCGTTGTCTGCTGGACTCCCATCCAGATCATGGTGCTGGTCAGGGCCCTTGGGTTGAACCTGCACAACGAGTTCACAGTCTCACTCATGCACTTCTGCATCGCCCTGGGCTACGTCAACAGCAGCCTCAACCCAGTCCTCTACGCCTTCCTGGATGAGAACTTCAAGCGCTGCTTCAAGGAGTTCTGCTACCCATCTTCATTCAGGATGGAACTGCAGCGGTCAACCAGAATGAAGAGCATTGCCAAAGAAGTTGCCTGCAACTGCAAGCATGCAGATGGGACTAGTAATCCTGCATGACTAGACGTGGAGCTGCCGTTGGTTACCGCCAACCAGCAGAAACCTGGCAACTCAAATGCAGAGCTTACTCAAATAACAGCCCTTTAATATATGCTGTGCTTGTGCTGTGTGGTCAACTGAACATGAAGGTGGCCTTTGAAAGGTTCAGAGTTTCTGATTTGGAGAAAGTCAAGGAACTTTTACCTGCGCAGCCAGAGGAAAAAAGAAAGATGTTGGGATACTTTTAAAAAGACAAAATATGATATGATATAAATTATGGCCTTAATTGTATCATCTGTTAAAACTTGCCTAAACAGCGTGTTTGATGTACAGTAAATGGGTACTTTTGTGTTTTTAATGCCTAAAAAAGTGTGTTATTGTGAAAAGTGTTGAGCAGATAAACCCAGCATATTCATATATTTTTGTTCTGTTAACAAAAAATAAATAAATTGGTAGCAGTGTTTCTAAGTTTGAAAATATGTAAGTTTTCAAAAAGTACAAGACATACCTTTAAAAAATCTATTGTACTGTTCTAGAACTATATTATTGTCAGAAGTCTCATAGTAATCTTACAATGTGCCTCTGCAAATTGCTGGTTTATGTCATTATTCTTAGCGAAGAGAACACTGCATGTCAGTTGAATGGGTATATTTGACAGCTTCGCTTTGTGTAAAAGTGAATGTTGTTAGACTCGCATAACTTGATCCCAAGGTTGCAACTATGTTTACTTTCAAAAGCAGTCATTGCTGAGCTGTAACTGAGATTGTATTCTTCTGTTTATTTATTGATGTATTCATTTACATATAAGAAGCATTGTTATCAGCATTGTAACTGACAATGCTAATATGTTCCACACATTAAAGAACCTGCTTTGCAAAACAGAATTGCAGCTGCATTTGTACAGTCTTCTCTGGTTTGTAAAATAGTTTTGGGTAGTTTTCTTTTTCTATATTATGTTGTTATTCAGTGCTGTGCTATTATTCAGGGTCTGACTCAAAAAAAGGGGTGAGGTACAGTACAGCTATGGCCAAAGGTTTTGCATCACCATATAGAATTAGTTATTATATAATTGTTTTGTGTGCATAAATAAAACAAGTGCAACAAACCAGTCATACTTTAAAGCTTGCGAATACTGATGGACTGGACAGTTGCCTTGAGATCCCTGCTGTAGCCCTTTCCAATAAGTATTCCAACTCTTTCAGCCTTATCGATTGAAGAAAGTGCAGCAAATCCAACAAATTACCAATCTACCGGCGTGCTGTTTGTGTACGCACATCGACTACAGCTAGATTATATGCAGGCAGAATTACAATTTAGTCTTTAAGAACTGATCACACAATTGCTCTTCTTGATTGAATAATTTCTGGAGACGTCCTGGATGTTTGTTTTAACATTAATCTCTTACATCTCAGTGATCCGCAAACATGTTAAGCAGTTTTTTGACACACTATGCGAAAGAAAAGGTGCATTGCTGACTGCACTGAAATTCTGACTGTCCAATGGTTGCATCTATAGCATGTCTCCAGCACTGCAGCACCTCCAGTTCCCAGATGTGTACAGACCAGGTGTGCTCTCCTTTATATTACCTTCTTATTTATGGCAAGTGGAATCTCTCTGCCATTTCCGTTTATTGGCATTCCATATCCTGTTATTCTTCTACAGCACAACGCAGTGCAGTTTGGATAAACAAGTATTAAAAAAGGTCCTTAAGGTCAGCAGCGTGTCGGCGAGAGGAATGACTGATTTGTAAGCGGCACTACACATTTTATTAAAAAAAACTGGACCTTAAAGCAAGGAAAGACCAAAGCCCTCAGCATTAAAGCTAGGGGATGCATCGAGACTACTTGGTGACAACTGTCTCCCCTCGATAATCTTGACTTTGGCTCTGATTTGATCCAAAACAAAGACTGTTGTATCCTTGTACACTTGATATTATCTAGCGGCCTGCCCTAATGTCTATTACACTCACACTGAGTTCCCCATGTGTCGGCTCCTAATGGAAATCTGTACTGTCACCCTGGCTGTGACAGCCTGTTTGTTGGATCCTTGCAAACAGCTTGTCGTTGATACTGGCACTATTGAGTTTAAGGAAAGTATACAACTGTGACCATCAGCAAAGGCTTCGGCTTAAGGCCTACTTATGTATGGCATATCAACTTTTATAATAATTACGTCTAGAACTGTAGAATATGGCATTTTGTTGTTTCATTCACATTTCAATTGTCCCTTGATAAGGCTACTGTATCAATAACCCTATCACCTCTCGATTTGTGTTGTGTTGATAAGTATATTCTTTTTTTTTTTACTGAATTACCAGTGTTGCGTCATAAACTCTTTCTGGACATCCAAACAACATGTGTCTCTCTCAGGTTTTAATATCTGTGTTGCATTTTTCACAAGCTTCCGTCCAATGGGCTTCCCATGGCCCCCAGCCCTTCAAAAAAAGCGTAATTTTATTTTTTTTTAGAGATTATTACAGAGTTCAGTTGCCAGTCGCTGCTCTATCAATTCTTTTACATGTCTGTAATTGAAGCCGTTCCACTGTGGAATGAAAGCAAAGGAGTAATGGTGGTAATTATTGAGAATATCAAGACAAGCTTGAAAGAAAGCACTTTGAAGCTGAAAGATTGTGGTGCTGTCTTCTTACTAAAAGTATTCCGCTGATGGGGATGTAAACTGCAATCAGGAGTCTTTCTATAGAAATGTCACTGGAAAGGCAATTTTAAAATGAAGGTCTAAAGTAGGCAGTCGTAGAACAATGTACTGTACATATGGTAGGCAATCCAGGGAACACCTGCTTATCTTGTCATCTCTGTCGAACATCTTGGAGGAGTTGACTGAACACTGAAATACAGATGTGATGACCCAATGGAAGAAACAGCCAAGCTGGAAGCACTGGTGTTTGAGATGTCATAATGGCTGTTCCAGATGTTCTTTAACATCAATCCTGTTCAACACTGAATCTACAGGCTTGAGCGTCTGAAACGTAAGTTGAGAAAAAGAGCAAACTAAGCAGCCTTGGATAGCATCACTTGTGTAACACACATCTCTTAGATAGCACACATCTCTTAGATAGCACACATCTCTTAGATAGCACACATCTCTTAGATAGCACACATCTCTTAGATAGCACACACCTCTTAGATAGCACACACCTCTTAGATAGCACACATCTCTTAGATAGCACACATCTCTTAGATAGCACACACCTCTTAGATAGCACACATCTCTTAGATAGCACACATCTCTTAGATAGCACACATCTCTTAGATAGCACACATCTCTTAGATAGCACACACCTCTTAGATAGCACACATCTCTTAGATAACACACATCTCTTAGATAGCACACACCTCTTAGATAGCACACATCTCTTAGATAACACACATCTCTTAGATAGCACACATTTCTTAGATAGCACACATCTCTTAGCACACATCTCTTAGATAACACACATCACTTAGATAACAACACTTCTTGTGACAAACCCTTGATAAAACACCACAGTAGATTATATATACAGAAATAAAATCTGAGTATACTGTGCCCCTCTTATGCAATGTGCACCCCCTATAACATGTTTAATTTTTGCATTTTAGTTTGGTGCCTGTTTTCCTGAAATGAGACAATCCTTTTTCACAGGTAGCACGATGCAGAGTTAGGGCTGGATTCTTCCGGATTAAGATGCGTTTTTCTGAGGTAAGCATGTGGTGTTGTCCCAATTCAATTATCATTTTAGCTGGGATTGGGCAATAAAAAAAAACAGCCATGCAACAAATGTGACATGTGGAGCATAATTTATTATGATTAGAATATCATTAATCACATGGTAATTCAGAGCAGACCATAACAAGCCATGTAATTAACACACACAGGATCTGTCAGCGCTGTTAATATTGAGAGTGTACTGCCCTGTTACTTAGCGACAGGTGTCTGAGCTGGCTACAAGACTGTGAGCATGCATATTTATAATATTATTTCCACTAGAATGATTTTCAGCAGCTTAGCCACGCCATCCATCAACCGAGATGCACAATCTATAATTGCTGACGTAGGTTTATCAACAGAAGGGGGGTAGACGAAGGAGGTCTGTGGTTGTTAGAGTATAAGTTTAAAAAAAAAAAAAGTATTATTTTTATTTAGCAAAATAACTGCATTGTATAAAAAAAGTAATTATATTAACAGTATCACGTGAAAAAACAGTTTAGTAAATGACACCGTTCACTTTGTTTTTCCTGCTCTTTAAAATAGCCATTTTAGCCTGGCCCAGGAGAGAATTAGCCAGCTGACTTTTGCATTTCTTCCATTTTTGTGTATTTCACAGCATAAATAAAAATGGTAGAGATGAGAAGAGGTTACTGTGCTCAGTGACACGGAGGCTTGTCCCTTGCACCGTATATATTACTGTACAGTGTTGTAGCTGCTGCTCCACACATTCATTGTTCTCTGAAAACAACAGGGCTCTTCCTTTGTTGTGTTCTGCATCTTGGTTGCAAATACTTGGTTTTGCTGTATAGTCTTTTACCCAGTATTTCTAATACTAGCACAATGATCCTTAACTTAGTGACAAAAGGTGAGGGCTACTAGTTCGTTTTACACTCCAGTCTGTCCTTTTGATCTGCGGATGGTTTCATTTGCAATGTTTATCAATGCGAAGTACGCTTCATACTCATTCTAGATGCAGAATATTCCTCCCAACTTTTCTGATCAGAAGTGTAGACTTTGACTGCAGGCTTCTAATAAGTACAATCAAAGTCTCAAAGAGAAGCTATTTAGATCGTTTTGGTAGAAATATTCCAAACAGATTCGTTATAAATCTATCAACAGTGTATTTGACAGATGCATTCATTATTCTTAAAACGTCATTCTCGCTGGCTCATTTTTGAGCTGATTTATAAATGATGCAGTGGAAGACAGAATGTTCAGAGTGCCACCTAGTGGCAGTTTATAACAGTGCATCTTTATAGGTTCCTGTCAGTTTGTCAGTAATATAAGGCTCCTTTAGTGTACTCCTGGCAATTTCTCCATTGAGCCTGACTTCATTTTAACTAAGAAATGCATGCCAATCCATCTAAGCCAGCATTTAGTGTGTCGAGAGCATGGTAAATAATTCAAAGTGGGGGCTGATAAATTGCACTGACCAATCCCCATTCTGCTGTGACATTCATTGAATGCAATGTAATGCCACCCTGCTGCCACCTGCCAGTCAGAAGAGCAATTGAATGTTCATGAACATTGTGGTGGCCCCTCACCTGGCATGGTTGAAAGACCTTCCTGTAAAATACTGGAGAACATATATTTAAATTCCCAGCTACAATATAGAAGGCATGCATACAGTATACAGCTCACGTGAGCAGTTCAGATTCTTTATGTTCTCCTTAGTGATGCTGTTGCTTGTATCAGAGGTCTATAGTATTGTCTTGTGTGTCTACTTGTTCATTTGAGTTCTCTTGAAAACAAGACCTTATGAGGGTGTTTATCAAGTGGCACCTTCGCTCAAATGCTGTTTCAATGTTCATATTTCTCAGGAAGAGCTTGGATTTCCAGTCAAATATACGAGGGTTGTAATACTCTAAATCAACTGTTTAATACAAGCTGAGACATAAGAAAATGAAAAAATATATTTTCAATGGAATGTAAATTGAAATTAAATATATACTGTGTAAAAATATTCATTGGAACTGAAAGAATGTCCTCAACTCACACACGAGTGACATCTGTTGGAAATTCAGAGCAACTGCAGTAATGAGTTCATACAGTGTAATAGTGTATGGAATTACGACCTTAAACATTTTGATGTATGAAATATTGATACTTATAGTCAGCTCTTGAGTATAAATTTAGTCACAAAATAATACTCACATGAAAAGAATATACAGGTTACATGAAATACATTGAACAAGACTTCTGTGTCTATCTGTCAATGTTCACAGCTATTGTTTTGTTCACGCAGAATATCTGTTTAATTCATGAAAGTTTGTTTAATCATAACTTTTGCAGGTGCATCATGGAAGTTGGCCACAAGATGGCAGACTATTCTTCTTCGGGAGTCGCTTTGTAGCAGTAGGTGTGTCAAGGAAACTTGCCTCATTACCATGAGTTGTATTAGTCTGGGCAGCAATACCCTATAATGCACACACAGAGCTAGGAGCTATGTCATGAAGCCTTTCGTTATTTAGAAAAAAACTAAAATAACTTCAAACATTTTTATTAAATAATTAATTAAATTGTGAGTGTAGTTCAGCATCTAGAAAGTCAAGATTTTTTTTTTTTATCTAACTGAAACAGTTTAATAGTTATTCAGAAATGCCAGTGACAAACGGGAGCTTTAGAAGAGATACCAGTAATTCTAAATCAAGAATTGTGTTTCTGATATGAGTAATTGTATTCTTGATTTCCAGAATAGAATTGTTGATATCAGAACTCTTTTGCTATTGGTAATTATATTCTGATATCAGTACACATGGAGCAATGTGATGGGATGCTGATTTCTTGAACAATGTGGTGAGATGTTGATTTCTTGAACAATGTGGTGAGATGCTGATTTCTTGAACAATGTGATGAGATGCTGATTTCTTGAACAATGTGATGGGATGCTGATTTCTTGAACAATGTGATGAGATGCTGATTTCTTGAACAATGTGGTGAGATGCTGATTTCTTGAACAATGTGGTGAGATGCTGATTTCTTGAACAATGTGATGAGATGCTGATTTCTTGAACAATGTGGTGAGACGCTGATTTCTTGAACAATGTGATGAGATGCTGATTTCTTGAACAATGTGATGAGATGCTGATTTCTTGAACAATGTGGTGAGATGCTGATTTCTTGAACAATGTGATGAGATGCTGATTTCTTGAACAATGTGATGAGATGCTGATTTTTTGAACAATGTGATGAGATGCTGATTTCTTGAACAATGTGGTGAGATGCTGATTTCTTGAACAATGTGGTGAGATGCTGATTTCTTGAACAATGTGATGAGATGCTGATTTCTTGAACAATGTGATGAGACGCTGATTTCTTGAACAATGTGATGAGATGCTGATTTCTTGAACAATGTGATGAGATGCTGATTTCTTGAACAATGTGGTGAGATGCTGATTTCTTGAACAATGTGGTGAGATGCTGATTTCTTGAACAATGTGATGAGATGCTGATTTCTTGAACAATGTGATGAGACGCTGATTTCTTGAACAATGTGATGAGATGCTGATTTCTTGAACAATGTGATGAGATGCTGATTTCTTGAACAATGTGATGAGACGCTGATTTCTTGAACAATGTGATGAGATGCTGATTTCTTGAACAATGTGATGAGATGCTGATTTCTTGAACAATGTGGTGAGATGCTGATTTCTTGAACAATGTGGTGAGATGCTGATTTCTTGAACAATGTGATGAGATGCTGATTTCTTGAACAATGTGATGAGACGCTGATTTCTTGAACAATGTGATGAGATGCTGATTTCTTGAACAATGTGATGAGATGCTGATTTCTTGAACAATGTGATGAGATGCTGATTTCTTGAACAATGTGGTGAGATGCTGATTTCTTGAACAATGTGGTGAGATGCTGATTTCTTGAACAATGTGATGAGATGCTGATTTCTTGAACAATGTGATGAGACGCTGATTTCTTGAACAATGTGATGAGATGCTGATTTCTTGAACAATGTGATGAGATGCTGATTTCTTGAACAATGTGATGAGACGCTGATTTCTTGAACAATGTGATGAGATGCTGATTTCTTGAACAATGTGATGAGATGCTGATTTCTTGAACAATGTGGTGAGATGCTGATTTCTTGAACAATGTGGTGAGATGCTGATTTCTTGAACAATGTGATGAGATGCTGATTTCTTGAACAATGTGATGAGACGCTGATTTCTTGAACAATGTGATGAGATGCTGATTTCTTGAACAATGTGATGAGATGCTGATTTCTTGAACAATGTGGTGAGATGCTGATTTCTTGAACAATGTGATGAGATGCTGATTTCTTGAACAATGTGATGAGATGCTGATTTCTTGAACAATGTGATGAGATGCTGATTTCTTGAACAATGTGATGAGATGCTGATTTCTTGAACAATGTGGTGAGATGCTGATTTCTTGAACAATGTGATGAGATGCTGATTTCTTGAACAATGTGGTGAGATGCTGATTTCTTGAACAATGTGGTGAGATGCTGATTTCTTGAACAATGTGATGAGATGCTGATTTCTTGAACAATGTGATGAGACGCTGATTTCTTGAACAATGTGATGAGATGCTGATTTCTTGAATAATGTGATGAGATGCTGATTTCTTGAACAATGTGGTGAGATGCTGATTTCTTGAACAATGTGATGAGATGCTGATTTCTTGAACAATGTGATGAGATGCTGATTTCTTGAACAATGTGATGAGATGCTGATTTCTTGAACAATGTGATGAGATGCTGATTTCTTGAACAATGTGGTGAGATGCTGATTTCTTGAACAATGTGATGAGATGCTGATTTCTTGAACAATGTGATGAGATGTTGATTTCTTGAACAATGTGATGAGATGTTGATTTCTTGAACAATGTGGTGAGATGCTGATTTCTTGAACAATGTGATGAGATGCTGATTTCTTGAACAATGTGATGAGATGCTGATTTCTTGAACAATGTGGTGAGATGCTGATTTCTTGAACAATATGATGAGATGCTGATTTCTTGAACAACGTGGTGAGATGCTGATTTCTTGTGCTGCTCTATGTAGTGTGCACCCTAATCCTTTGGTCGTAAGACAGTGTTACTGTATATTAAACAGACAGCAGGGAATTATATTTTAATATAAAACTGAACCTGCCTGCAGCTTTGAAACGTAACAGCTGAGATCTGAGAATGCATTCAGCAGAAGCTTTGTCAGAACCCTGCAATGAGAAAGAGAACATACATTGATGTTTTGTTCAGTTCTGTAATTAGTTTCTTTAAGCTGGCTGCACTCTTTAATTGAACTGTGAGTCAGGAGGCTGTGTGGTCCAGTGGTTAAAGAAACGGGCTTGTAACCGTGAAGTCCCCGGTTCAAATCCCACCTCAGCCACTGACTCATTGTGTGACCCTGAGCAAGTCACTTAACCTCCTTGTGCTCCGTCTTTCGGGTGAGATGTAATTGTAAGTGACTCTGCAGCTGATGCATAGTTCACACACCCTAGTCTCTGTAAGTCGCCTTGGATAAAGGCGTCTGCTAAATAAACAAATAATAATAATTTCCAATCTGCTGTCATGAAACTGAGTTTGGAAGTGCATGCATTCAGCCTCAAAGTGTCAAGACCGTTTTTCTTAGTTAATTGACACATGCGGCAACATCACCCTTCATTTATGAGCTTTGACAGAATATTTGTGAATTAAAGGGTGCACCAAGCAAAAAATCATATAGAAAAAAACACAGGACCCTCGTCCCATGAGGCAATACAGAAGACAGTGGTGACTGACTGCTTGACTTATTACAGGTTACGGATTTAAACAAGAATACATTTGAGGATACATGTACTGAGCTCCCCCTTTATAATGTTCTTCTTGGGAGTCATATTTGTGTTGCGCCTTATAATGAGAATACTAGGGTACAGTAATGACATTCTAGGGCAAATGGGAGTCATGACCTTATTGCATTGTAACATATTCCTCAGTATAAAGGGCTGCCTCACAATGAGGCACCTACTGTAGTAGAAAGGACCTGGTGTGTATGGAGCATTCAGTACTGCAAACTATTCTGAGGCAAATCAAAGGACATGAATTAGTAACTAACCCAAGTAGATGAATGTTTTGGGTAATTCCTTCCTCATCAGGTGTCCTGTGAATTTTACTGCTTCTCATTGAGTAGCCAATAATTATAAAAATTGATATCTGGAGGTGATGGTCACATTTGCCAAGAATACATGTGATCTATCTATCTATCTATCTATCTATCTATCTATCTATCTATCTATCTATATATATATACTGTCAGAAAACTGGTGTGAGCATTCAAACCACTCTTGTATGACTCATCCTGCGCCCAAAGAGCACAGCTTTTATTAGATCTGGACCCCAGCATGAGGTTTTCTATTGAGTCCATATAACATAAATGACATTCCTCTCCCCTCTCTTATTCCTATACCTTGATGCATTACAAAAAGGCACCTATTTAAAACACATGTCAGAAAACGACAATGCATACAATGTTTGAAAGAGAGTTCAATACTATGAAAGGAGGTCTTTGCTAGCTGCATCGATTATCACTTGTGTATCTCTCAGGCTCCAGCAGCTTCACAGTCTTCCATCTGGGAGCCCCTTGAGGCGTTTACTAAAGGTCATGCATTGCAACTTGTGACTAACTTGAGCTTAAAGGTAAAGAGGAGCACAGAGCAAGAGAAGAATGAAGCTGAATCCTTGAGACTATTAATAAGAAGACCTGTAACCCCTTATGTCTTTAGGAAACAGGTCGTCAATACACTGCTTGACATTAATAAATAAAATGAACAAAGCAGTGCAACAGAGAGGATTGTTTTATGTATGTTAGTCCAGGGAATCCAGGTAGAAAATAAACAGAGAAGAATATACCAACTACATTATAGATACAATGTGTTAAATGCATGCTGTTCATGTATGGACTGTATCCCGTCCTCAAAGAATAGTAAATATTAGTAAATGGTAACTACTATGTAACTACATTTAGTTAATGCACCTTTACAGCATTTTGAGGTGTATATAATGTTCTCAATTTTTTCACACTGTACTTATGGGCCATGCTAAGGATATGATCTACTTGCATATCAACAATGATAAAGGTTGCTTCCATAGTCTAGTGTTTGTAGAAAAGTGGTGCATTATTGAAATTCAGTTGTAGACAGATCACATGTCCCTCTAACCAGTGAACTGTGATTGCAGGAAGATTCGAGAGGACATTTTAGTAATAGAAATTAGTACCGCACAACTTGAAAACCGAATTGGAATATAATAATGGATTTGGAATTAGGTTTACGGAAACATGTGTAAAGGCGAGGTTCTGAGCTAAATCATTATAATTCATTTCAAGTACATACAGTATACACCATGTGTATAAAAACAAGAAACAGGTGCTGTTACTAAACCCTTAGACTGAAACTTTCAACCCTATTAGTTAGAACAGTGTCACATGACCAAAAACAGCCAATAGTTACTCTAGCGTTCTCTGACATCACAGGCCAGTCGAGTATCAAAACACTATTAATAAGGGGGGTCCCTGAGTGGCTCATCCAGTTAAAGCGCTGCCGTGGGGAGTGCAGGATGAGTCATGCAGCTTGGACGGCACCAGTTCGCGTTCAGGCTGTGTAAAGAGGCTGAACTTTGCTGAGTACTCCAAAGGGGGCGTCACATTTGCTGTGATGCTTCCAGGAGTGGGGATGGGAAACCAGTAGGGACTTATTCTCCTCATCGGTCAACAGCAAGCCCTACTGGCCAGACACCAAGCATTTTCAGAGTGGATAAGAAACAGGGCTGATCTCTGTCTTCCGGGAGCCCACCCATCTCTGCTCTGGATTGCTCGGCCGTATTCCAATAGACAGATCCTTAACTTAAGAATTCATTTAAAGATCTTTACCAAATGCAAATGCTTACATGGCGCCCGACTGCTCTGATTTCGGTGCAGTCTTTCTGCACCATGCCATTGAATAGGCACTAGAAACAAAAAAATATTCCGATTCCCTACGTGCCACTTTTGATGGTACACGAATCAGTCTCGATAACCGGCGAATATTTTAAATGTTTGCAGAGTCAAAAGTCACAGGCATCTCCCGCTTCCCGTGCAATTGTCTGATTCAGTCGGTCGTCCGTATTATTTCAGAAAAGAATTTAAGTAAATCCAGTTAGAACCCGACAAATTCGAACGAGTGGAGTTGTCACTGCAGGTACGCGAAGAGACGAGATACAAATGTCCTGCCTTGCTAAATGATGGCGCGGATCGGCACAGCACGGCACAGCGCCACACAGCCAACGCACAGTGCAAGACATGCATGCCGACATACATAGACGGGCAGTCACGATTTCAGAGCAAAGATCCCGCGTCCCAATTCATAGGAAGAAACTCTCGACACTTATCCTATGATATTTTTCACAGCAGTAGGGCGTTACCTCTCGCGCCCGTCATGGTTTATTTTATTTGTATTGTATTTTAATTGTATTTTTTCTGTCCTTAGCTCTGCTGACCCGTGCACTGCATGCAGGGATTGTGTTCACATGACCCAATCTCAGATATAAATCATATCCAGTCATACTAGAGAAGCGTTTTGTTACCTCTCTGCTGCTTCGATGTGATTTGATGTGTATGATTTAGAGTAAAATGTGGGAGCCAATGGAAATGTCGGAAATTCAATTAGCCGCATTGTTCAAAAACTATATACAGTATATTAGTGTCAGGTCAATGCCACTTCTTTGTTTTCACGTACATAACATTTAACACTCAGTCTGTGTGTACCTCAAAGATCGTGTTGATTTTTTGAAATAATATATAATCCCTCTATTCCAGTACAGCTGGTTTGTGCTTGAAAGACCACAGTGTAGGCCTGCCTTAAGCTACTATACTGACTGTAATAAAAACTGAACTTGAGAGAATTTGTGCAACATATGATTTATTGTTTAAAAAAAAAAAAAAAAAAAAAAAAAAAAACATTGACATACAATTTACATACAGCGTTTGGCAGTTAGCATGTGAAGGTACTGTAATGAATGTAATTTGAAGGACTTTTGGACACATTTTACACATTTTCTGCAAGTGTATGCTGTGCTTTATGATCTTATATTAAAAAAAAACACATATCAAGGAATCAGTAATCAATACAAGTGTACAAAATAAGTTTCTACAATCCTTCTATCTTAAGCACATTACTGGCAGCTAGAAATTCACAATCAATCAATGTTGATTAATACAGAGAATAACAAACAAACAAATAAGAAAGCATATCATATACCAAAGCGCCTTAATTATACACCTTAAACTGTAGTTTCATAACTTATAACTACATTTAATGTTTCTGTTTTATTATATTAAAATATTATGTATTAAAACACTGAAGGCCAAATTCAATAACTAAATTCATTAAACAAAATACTGTCAAATTTAAGTACAGTATGCCTAACTATTCCCCACCATGTTTTAACATTTACATTTGTACAACATGTTTACAAAAATATTGTCATTCAATGTTGACGTAAAAAGAATTGCAATAGTTGCGGATACAAATGTATGCGTGAATGCCGCTGCTCTACATAGTTGTACTGTACCAATATTTTACACAAGAGGGCGACAAAACCCAATATATAAAGCGACAATTTAAAGAAAAAATACAGCCAATGTGTGAAAGTATGAGAAAAGAGAAAAAAAATGATACAAATCAAGAATATGAACTACGTTTACTAGAAACAGTCTGAAAAAATATATCAAAGCCATTATAGTCATTATATACAATATACTGTAGTATATTTGTTCTAAAATATATTGAGAATATAATGAGCCACACACGTTCTTTAAGCAGGTCTACATTCTAACATTTTCTTAAAGGCTTTTCTAAAACTGTCGTCTAGAAAAGCGTACAAGAACGGATTCAAGCAAGAGTTGGCATAACTCAGACTAGTGATAAAGTACGATATCCCTATCACCAAAGGAGTGGTCTGCAAGTCCGTGGTCAGAGCTACTACTGTGCTAAGATGAAACGGGGTCCAGCAGAAGAGACACACTGCGAGGACGATGAAGACCATGATGGTCACCTTCTTCTTGGCTTTATCCAGGGCCTTCGCGTTGGAGTTCAAGCGCATATTTCTAAGTTTGTAAAGCATCATCGTGTACAGGATGCAGATGGTAGAAACAGGAATGACAAAGCCTAGAATCAGGGTATATATCCGACTGGCTTTGAACCAAAAGCTCTCGGAGCTGGGGAAACTCAAGACACAGCTCTTTCTGTCCAGGTCATCCGTAATGGTGAAGACCCGAGCAAAGACGGTGAAAGGCAGGACAATAAGGATCACCAGGATCCAGACGCACAGGCTAACTATTTTGGCCGCCCTGTAGGTGCGGTGTGGCATTGTCTTGGACTGCACCGTCGCGAGCACCACCAGGTAACGATCGATGCTCATCACCGTCAGAAAGTAGATGCTCGAGAAGATGTTGTAGTGGTCAATTGATAGGATTACTTTGCACAGCACTTCGCCGAATGGCCAGTAATGCAAAAGGTGCTCAGCGATGTTAATAGGCAGCACCAGAGTAAAGAGGTCGTCGGCAATGGCCAAGTTCAGGATGAACATATTAGTGACGGTCTTCATTTTGGGAGCTTTAAGGATCACATATATGACAGCGGTGTTTCCGGTGAGCCCAACAGCACAGATCACTGAGTAGATCACGGGCAGAAGGACATAGAAATCGGGGTGGAAGTACTGTTCTGTTGTTACGGTCTCATTAGCATCAGTTCGGTTGTTCTCACAGTAGTTCATCGGGTGGTCACAGGATTTGTTGGAATAATCTGGGCTTGATATATTCTCCATGTTTTTTTTTTTTTTGTCTGTGTTTATGCCGGTTGGATAACCGCAAGTTTCATTTATTTTCCTCAAAAGTTTTATGTTGTACAGCGTAGGACTTTTCCCTTTGGTTTACGTTAATATAATGTCTGTAAAATAAATACATAAATAAATAAATAAATAAATAAATAAAGGAAAAACAAATGAACTGTAAAATATACTACAGGATTCTTAAACTGAACTTGCTTTTTGGATGCTAATTTTTTAAATGCATTTTAAACTATGCCTTTGAAAAATGCCTAGTGCTGATTACAAATTTAAAACACACTTTTTTAAAGATACGTTCATACATAAATAAATGCATACTAAACAAACAAATACACGAATCAGGGCTCCCAAAAACAAGCTCATATTTTCATTTTAACAAATAACGGACAGTAAGTATTAAGCACTGGAATATGAACATACCTATAACATGAATAAAACGATTAGAATTTAGTTCAAACAAAGATTTATATAACTGATAACATCAACAATAATACTACTACAACTGATAACAAGAAATAGAAGCGTTCAAGTAGTCCTCATCTTACCACACTACAGTACCTTTGGCTGACATTCCAATTCTTGCTCTCCTCAGTCAGTACCTCATCTCAAACACTGTTCAACGCCAGTTTTCCAAATAGCTGAAGGAGGGTGTGTGTGTTTTAGTGACGTCACCGAGTCTGGGAGGTATTCTTGCAGTCTTGTGCCTGTGCCGTTATCTCTGCGCTTGAGGGTTATGCGTGTTATTAGAGAGCAAGTAGGATCCTTGTAGAGATATTGTTAACATACCTGCGTCTGCATTCGGGATGGCTGTGGGTTTCATTAAACAATTAAAAAATAAAAAGTCCCATCACTGCACGTTTGTTCTGTATTACATTTATTCTACAAAGCAAGATGACAATGCTGTTTTTATCCACTGCAATTCACACATACTATACTATGCTATTAAAAAATGAAATGTTCATTCTGCTATTGAATCATTACAGTCCTAAATTCTTCTTCTTCTTCTTCTTCTTCTTCTTCTTCTTCTTCTTCTTCTTCTTCTTCTTCTTCTTCTTCTTCTTCTTCTTCTTCTTCTTCCAAACGTGCAGAATAATACAAAATGATAGATAGATAGATAGATAGATAGATAGATAGATAGATAGATAGATAGATAGATACTGATGGTTTGAGTAACTGTTTTTCAAGTGTTCTGTTACTCATACCACTGAAATGCCTGAGACATCATGACCTTTATAGTCAAGTGTAACCAATGCATTCTCAAACAAGATAGCTTCAAAGCTTCAGATGCTGGTGGTAACTTAGTAACCAAGGATTTTAGAACCCCAATAACAATAATTCTTTCCTATACACTTTGATTTATAGTTACACTATATGTAAGACTATTGTTTAGTCAATATTCCACAACAGAGAATAGCATTCCGTAATGTAATCTAATTCCATCATTTGTAAGTATTCATTAGGTAGAATGTATAGATACAGTGAAGATCTAGTGCAGGTCTTTGGCCAGTACTGTATGTAAGATTGAGTTTGATTCAAGTTTGCAGTAGAAGGCTTGGCAATTATAGGAGTAACACACAAGATCATAGTAAGCTGGCAAAATACATGTTCAGAAATGCTAAACCACTTTCATCGCAATGCAATGAATGTTAGATACATTAATTTCTGTTACACTAATGTATGCATGCTAAACGTAAGAATGTGGTGTCATTTGACAAAAAAGCATGACCCTATCAATTCATAATTGATGTTGTTGCTGTAGGGATCACAGAGGAATAATTAACTTACTGTATGTCAATTTATACATTATGACATTTTGATGAAATGGCGTTTCATAATTAATACCCTCTGTTATAAAAGCCCTTGTTAGCTACTGTTCTTACAGAAAATCAAATCAGTGTTGTGAATCAGCTTTCTCTGTTGGAGACAGAACTATAGTCACAGAGCTATATGAGAAAGCTCTTGTGATGCCATGATGCCTGCCTGCCTTACCTTTCATGAGCATTGAATCTACAAACAACTAAAGGTCCAGGCGAGATACAAATGAATATGCAAAAAGCATTAGCACCACAAAAAAGTTTTTTTTTAATTCTTTGCATATGACCTACAGTACTATGACTAAGAAACTATATGTGCTAATAGCTATATCATTACTACATGGTTGAGTGAGTCCAACACCACAATGATCTTAGTTAGCTACAAAACACTCTATAAACACATGTAAGAACAAACCAAAGGTTAAAAAGGGTAAATCAAACTGAGGTTGATAGTTGGAGTGTGGGATCGATTTAATAGACATGCTTCTGTATTTACTGAATGCAATGAAGCGATCAATGATGAGCAGTAATAGCGGATACTGATTGTTTATTAAATGGCCTGCATGTTTCAGATGAGCTTTATATGATGTGCATCCTGACACTATTAACGTCAATATTTGTGTGCAGGTGTGCGTGTTCTTCTGAATGATCAATATTTCATGAGAATTGCCTTAGTAGATCTAACTGTGCTTATTCAGAGCAGGAAGAGACATATACAATTTAAGACGTTTGTACAATTAACGCAGAGGAAAGAAACAGGGGAAAGAGATATTCCTAAAAGGATGAAGTAATTTACAGTGGCTAACCACTGGGGTGTGTATTAATGACACCTGGGAGAAGCGAGGTGACATTAAAATTTGAACAAGAAAGACATTAAGCAGTCAAGCAAGATGGTCCTTTTTTTCCAAGAAGGCTGCCAGTCGGGCTTCATATATCTTTTAAATGTATTGGTCCAAAGTTCTATGCAATTATTTATATATTATCTGTTTATTGCCGTTCAGTTTAGTTCAAGCTGCCAAGACTACCATTTGCAGAACAAGCCAACACTAACATCCAAAGCGAAATTGATGCATTGCTGTAATATCCAAAAATCCAAGAGTACATTTGTTTTATAATTAAGAAGCATGGAATATAGCTATAGAAAACAGATCCAGTGTTTTAGTAAATTAACATTTAGCGTAATATCTTGGCAGAAAAAAAACATGTCGACTCAACAGCTGATTATTATTCATAAAGAAAAAAAATAACAAAACAGTTTTTTAAATGATACAAATCTGCCCTTAATTTGAAGATAGTGGGAAACCATGTCATCCTGAAAATTAAAGTATATATGTGATAAATTGCACTTTCATAGCTATATATATGTGGGGATTTATCACTGACTGCTGTTTTGCAAGTTTTGCTAATTCGCTAATAGAATTGTGCACAGTTCTGAAAAAATGTCACAGAAAACATATTGACCCTTGGTTCAATGCCTTTGCTGGCAGGCTTGAGTCTCTGAATGCTAAACTCAGACTCATACAGTTTCCTGTTATTGTTCCAAAGTAAGTCCTCTTCAATGTATTCTAATACTTAGAGCATTACAGCTACCACTCTCACCAATTAAACTAGTTTCACATAAAGGGTTTGTTCAAGACACAGATATTACGCTCTCCTCCTGTTCCCAAATGTGTACATCCGTATGGGTTCTCTAAAAAGGATATCTAATTCATTGTGTCTGTAGGTGTTAAGACTTCTCTCGGGTAAGTACTTGTTTATAATATCTAAGAAGCTTATATGAATGAACTGGTGTGACGATGCTGTTGATACAGAGCCAGTGGGGATCAGAGTATACCCTGCATCTCTTGCCAGAACCTGCTAATTTGTAGCAGTGGTGGATATGAGATGACACCGCTGCCCTCTGCAAAGAGAACATTACAGCCTATTTACTCAGCCAGACAGGGAGCCACAGCCAGAGCAGCAGGACTTCAAAGACTGGTCATAGGCTTGTCGTCTCATTGGAGGCATGTGAGAAGATCAAACCTGGCAGAACTGAAACACACTGATCTGGGGGGAGTGGTTCAGAATTGTGTAAATAAGGTTGATCCAGTTTATACTGTAAATACTATAGTGTTGTAAACAATCTTTTCTTTTTTTGGACTACATCGTTAGCAGGTTTGTGATTTGGGTTGATAAGCAGTATTTTCCTGTCAGCTATCTGAGCGGACTGATTTAGCTCAGTCCCTGACCTAAGGGCTTTTAATTATTTATATAGCGTCTTTCATACCAGCATCTCAAAGCACTTTACAGTACATCTCAGTTAAAACAGAAAGAAGCATGCAATACAACAAGTAGTTAAATGACAAAGTAACAATAAATAATAATAATAATAATAATAATAATAATAATAATAATAATAATAATAATAATAATAATAATAATAATAATAAATATTCAATAATCAATAAATAATAACAATAAAAAACAAAAAGCAATTGAAGAAAACAGGAAATGAATAATAAAACACAGAATTACAAAAATATGCAAATAAATAGAGTGGATAAAACAAATAGAAAGGGTAAAAATTCCAAATTATTATAGATAAATACACTTTCTCCTCTCTTTGTCAATTTGACCTTTGGGAGGCACAAAAGGCCAGCGTTAGCTGACCTGAAAGTGCACAGAGGTTTAATATGGAGGCAGAATCTCTCTTAGGTAATCCGGTGCCAAGACATTCAGTTCAGCAGCCCTATTGAGGCCATCGGAAAAAAAATCTGTCAAGATCACAAGATCATTTATCTCAGGATCTCGATATTACTGTTCCGTTATCTCGTGATCACGAGATTATCTATCTCAAGATCTCGAGAAAACGAAGCAAAAAAAAAAAAAGAAAAAGAACGGAGAAAATGAAGTGCAGTGGTTAAAAGCTGCTACAAATGACTGATTCTGAGCTTTTGTTGCTGGGGGCTTTACTTGTTTCAAGCATTGCATTGATAGACATTTCTTCTATCTGATAAAAGACAATTGAGGACATGTTGGACATACTAATCCATATTTCTTTTTTCAGGGGAAACTTTCATGGTTATTCAAAGATAAGAGACAAAGAACAAGACAACTGCAATACTGTTTTTATTATTATTTTATTATTATACAGGACTATTATTTTACACTATGCAAAATGTTTAAATCTCCGGTCTTGATGTAGCTAAACTGTTTGGAACAGCAATCCAGATTCTGTTTTTAATGAGTTCCCTGATCACACAGAAGGTTAAAGAAGGTTTTAATAATACCTTGGGACAAAGGCTCGTATTAAAAAAAAATGACACAGCAGTGAAAGCATAAAGTAGTGATAACATAGGCATTAAAATCTATTTACTTACCTCTTATTAGTGTGAAAATCCTTTGTCTGGATGTTTAGGTTATGATTGCAGCTAGATCCTTGAAATGTGTTTGAACATCTCATTGTATTTTAAATGTATGCATATCCCAAAATGAAGTATTACTGCACATGCAAAGAGCCATTAATGTATTAAAGGCCTGTGATAATGTTACAGGCGTTATTAAGAACATTATTTTGAAAGCCTTGGTTATTACTCCTTAAAAAGGATATACTGGCCAAATGACACATACAGCTCTTCATAAACATAGCCATAGGGCCAGAGATCATGCCAGAGCGTGTGAAACATGCCTGAAAATCAATTTTAAACACCAGCCTACCAGTTGAGGGAGGTAATTGGTAATAACATTTGCTCAGCATGTTATTTACTGGAAAATGACCTTTTATGTACAGTGCTATCAGTACAAAAACCCTGCTGGAGAATAACTGAGCTGCACTCACGCTAATAGTAATGAAAATTGTACAATATTGGTGTGTAAATACCAAGTAAAAAAAAGGTCACACATAATAAACTTGCTCAGCGCATTCTTTGTTTAAAAAAAAAAAAATGCTGTCTGAAAATAACCAAAAATACTGCACATAACAGAGCTGCAATAGGCTGGTGCCACCCTCCCTTCTGAGACCTCTGCAACGCTGCCCCCCTCTGGGGTCAGCTTCATTCATTGGAGGCTGGAGGCTGAAGGTATAAAAAGGAAAGCCTTCGTTATGCAGGGGTTTGTCGAAGCATACGTATACAGATTCTGTATTGAGTTGGTATGTCATAGGATAATCCCACTTGAAATCCCAATAGAAGTAAGTTAATTGGTAATACACATCTGAGTACATACATAGCTTGCCGTTCATGCTCTTACAAATGTGGGGCTCTATGTGGGGTTTCACCTGTTTTTTCTTCTTTATTGCTACTCAGTGGAGGTTGTATACAGTATATCAGTTCCATTCAAATGGGGCTTTTACAGTAGAGGCCTATTATAATACATAAATTAATTAAAATACATCAACACAAATAAATGAATCCAGGTTCCTATTTTAAATCCAGTCAACAAAGACCGACATTACCACTAGTATACCCATTGATTGTCTAATTCAAATAAAGATTGTCAAGGAGTGGCTAGACAAACAGTGGCAATTAAATTAACTGTATAGAGTAAAGTATGGTTATCAGGCGAGTTCAAACTCTTTAAAAGAAGGGTTTAGAATAAAGTATGGATCATCACTATGGTGTAGGATATAGTTTCCAATTAATTATAGACTGGAGATTACATTGTCCGTGTATGACTGAAAGTGTCAGTTCCACATACAAAAAGATAAGTGAAAATAAACGTTCTAGATATCTCACACTGAGACTGAAAGTAATTTTCTTTAGATTGCTTTAGCCTTAGGATATTTGTTCTTCAGTTTAACCACTCAAAATTGGTTTCTACCAAGCCTGGTATGACATTCAGGGAGACACTATGTAACTGATTTTAGAACTCTAGAACATCCAATCAAAAACAACTAATACGTTCCATTAATGGTAATGTAATATTACACTGTGTGCTTATGTTTTATTCTGGTAAGACTTTACATTATGTGTCTCTAATTACACCGTAATAAAATTACACATATTGTAACAATGAAAGTGTCTTTATTTATGTAATTATGTAATTACTATGTTACCACAATTGCAATTACACATTCAGCAGCTATTCATATTAGCTTCCCCTTGTCTATTCATGCCTATGACTCTGAAACTGGCCAAAACTTGATGATGTATACTGCTTGAACGTACCCTTGATTCTTACACCATCAAAGGCACTTGCCAGTCACTTTCTCACAGGAATGCAATCAAGTGAGACAATAGTTTAAACCCAACCAGTAAATTGCATTGCTGAAACAATCTCGGCAATAGAAGCAAAAATACATTGAGGCTTCTTCTGTAGTGTGGCTTTCATTGCAAGCATTTTACACAAGTGTCATTTGGTTTCACTTGACAGCAGTAAATTAGAAATCATGCTGACATTAGAGATCAGAGATGGTCTATTGGTAATGCTGCCTCAGTGCAAATTGATATAAATGTTCTTCTGAAAGACCACAATTAGTATAGTGTATCTGGAAGCTATTTGTAATATATAGTGTTTTGCAGAAAATGTCACCTAGGGCCATTTATAATAGAGCTTATGGATCACAATTATGTTTTGTTTTTTGTTTTTTTGCAGGCAAGTATACATTATGGGACATGTCAGATTATGCTTAAAGAGTAAGTAGCAGGGTTCTGAAAAATATAGCGTTACACATCCCCACGTGTTGCTACAACTGTTTAAATAATGTGCGGCCATTTTGAAAAGAGCTTTGAAACAAACTTTAAAGTTATAAGTGTAAAAAGTTGTCAGGATGTTAACAATGAAAAGAAAAATTACAGGGACATTATTTAAACAGTTTTAGCAACACGTGGGGACATACAGTCAGCACTCACATATTCGACTTTTGACTCCAGTGATGGTTAAACGAGTGTGACGCATATCTGATTATTTCATTTTGGCCCGTTCCAACCCTTGCCCATTTTTCAGGGAACACAAAAAAGATACAATGTAAAAAATACATAGCTGAAAGGCCTGTGGTTACATATTAATTGCATTGTTGATACTGTACATAACCACATGTGGAAATTGCTAGCAATGAAAGACAGCATGTTGTTGCATTACTATGTTATTACACAGTAGTTACAATGTTATTTGGGCCACTTTATGTACAGTGTTAACCAACTGTGTATATTTTCTAAATGAACCATATGCCAGTATTTTCACAAAACAGAAAGACTGGCTTTCTGTGAATAATTTTACGAGACTGCTTTTTTTGGTTTTTTAAATCAAGAGTGGTATCATACAGTATTATTAGAATTACATCTAAATATGATTCATGATATGTATCCCTACTCCATCTCTTCCTTTTCCCATGGTGATGACATTAGGCACTCATTTTACTCACATTTAATTTTGCTTTATCTCGCACATCCACCCACAGGCACCCACGCATTCATTCACATTGCTGTACTAAACAGAAAAATGCGGTCCAAACTATCAGTCTATCTCTAGGGAACTGCCAGGAAATAATGTTGGCAGGTCATGTGCTGTCATTATACAAAGCAAATGCACAGCACAGGCCTTGAGCTGTTGCTTGTTTGTTTAATATGTTAATAAAATGAACCGTTATACATTTGTTAAAATGCTTTACTGCGTTTGAAAATGTCAATTTGTCTTAAAGACATGTGTCTTAAAATTATGCCAATAGAAATCAATTATGAAATCAATACAAAATATATACTTTAATGAGACTAATTTGACAAGGATTTAGCTGCACATTTACAAGGATATTTGTAGTGTTTTATTAAGGACAGGTCATTGCTGTTGTTGTAACATGTTTTAACTTCACTCAGCATTAAACTAATTCCACCACTGAAAACTTGAAGGCAGTGCATTTGCCACTGAGCGTACTCATTTGTATCTGTGAAAGAGATGTTTTCTTACAGAAGAGCTCAAACGATGTCTTGTATAATGTGTATCTTATATATAATAACAGTTCTTTGTTTATCCCTTAAACGGTTGCCCAATCTGTCAATTGCATCACATAAAACCCTGCTGACATATTGCAGTTTTTTTCCTAATTCTGAAGCGACCAGTAGTTTCTTCAGCTGTCAGGATTCAAGGTGACAGTGGAGGTTTAGAAGAAAGGTTAAACACAGCAGCATACTGAATAAACAACTGTAGTCTTAAATCACAATTGCAAACACAAACAATAGCAAACGAATGAATGCAGAGAATACAGGGTACATTTTCAAGAGCTTGTACAGTGTGCATCTGTGCTTCCAATACAGTTTACAGATACAAGGAGACCTAAGCTTATGGTTGAAATACATACTGTTTGCAAACACAAACTGATACATCTGCTGCCAGAAACAGATGTATTCAAAAGACTATTCAAGTTAGGATCAGAGGCTGAATCTTGCAATTCTGTACTCCTCTATACTCTATTGTATTATTTCAAAATGTTCATGATCCAATCTATCAAGACTTCCGTCGGTTTTTGTGATTTGAAGAGAAGCTAATATTCCATTTCTAGATCCACAGTTATATTAAAGAATAGTGATACATAGATCTGTTGAATTGGCCCTGAACTTGGTTTTCTCATAAATCTGGAACATGTCTGATGGATGCATTGCACTGGACTAATGAAACATACATCAGTGCTTTCATATACCACCCCGCCTCCTGACTATGTGGTCTTGTACGATAATACTGGATTTGCCAGCGATGCATATTGCTTCAACTTTAATAGCTCTCAGTTTACACTGGTCTTGATTTCCCTGAAGCTAACAGTGCAATATTGTATGTGATCATTTTTATTTAGTTTTGTGAAATGTCATTTTTTTATTTCAAAATGTTCATGATCCAATCTATCAAATGTTCATGATCCAATCTATCAATCTATCAGGGGCAGCTGGCTCTTTGAGCTAATATATATATATATATATATATATATATATATATATATATATATATATATATATATATATATATATACACCTTTCTTTTGCTTATTTAAAGCAGGTCTGAAAACAGAATGACTGTTCTGATAACAAATCGATAACAAATGACACATTGCTAAGCAGATGCAGAGTTTAATATAAGAAAAATAATTAACTGAATTAAGCTGTTTAATTTAGGTTTAAAAATACTTTCTTTTCCATTGTACTTGTAAATACTTAATGAATGTAGAACGAGAGAGAGAGAGAGAGAGAGAGAGAGGAGAGAGAGAGAGAGAGAGATTTATTTGGTCTTTAATACATTAATGGATAGTTAGTAAATTTGGCTTGCAGTTTATATCAAATAATGTGTCTATATAAAAATCTAAAGCATTGGTGAGTAAGATTTTTTGTGGAGTATACTTCATCTTTAAAAAATATCTTTCTATTTCTGAAACTCAAGGTACCTCACACATAAGTATGTGGAAAGAAATGACATTTTTAGCTAGTGGTCTTTACCTGGGTAATCAATGCAGAAGTGAAAGGTCAGTGTGGCAGGGCAGAGGCCCTGCTGCTGTAAATAGTGTGTGTGGGGGAAAGTAAGGCTGGCAGGGATGTGGTTCAACCTTTTATTTTGGCCCTCGTTCCGTGTTTATTTTGTTCCTGTTTTTGTGTTTGCTTTGTTAAATATGTTTTGGTAAATAAACGTAAACTGCAGCTTTCTGTCTCGGGATCTCTTTCCTGCCAGTAAACGCTTGGGCCATGACACTACCCTGTCACAGTCAGTAAAAGCAGGTTGCGGTAAATCGAATATGCTGTTTGCACAAGCAGATCCAGGTTCAGCATGGTTTCTGGCCATGGGTGTCATTCAGGAAAATTAAAGGTTAAAAAGAGCTTCTCATTGTACCTTTCAGTACTGTGTTGACTGTGGTTACAGAAAAGGGCTTGTAACCATGGTCCCCGGTTCACTCACTGACTCTCTGTGTGACATTGAGGAAGTCACTTAACCGCCTTGTCTTTCGGGCGAGACGTAGTTGTAAGTGACTCTGCAGCTAATGCATAGTTCACACACCCTAGTCTCTGTAAGTCGCCTGCTAAATAAACAAATAATAATAATACTCTTAGAATCCTCAAACAGTACGATCCAATTAGGTTTTATAACCTCATACAAGAGCAGGACATTACACTTTATGGCAGTGACAGTCCATTCATATTTTTAATTAACTAGGGCATTTCCACAAGGTGTATTTATAAACACAGTGGTAGAGACACTATTCACAGACAAGCTGTGGAACCTGCTCATGTACAGGAAGTGGAAGCACCAGATAACATGCACTAAAGCCAGATCATATCATTGATTAAATCGACTTTGTTCACCGGAGCAGCCTCCGGGAACGTCCTTGACTCCACAAGTATCTACAGAGTCATGAACTTAACATTACCAAGGGGGCAGGCTCGTACATTTGAATTCATTGTGGACTAAAAAGAAGATTAGGATTTTTTTGTTAGCTTAATGTTTATATTTTATTGTCCTTAAGTTTAGAGAAAGGCAGTTTGTGATTAGCCTTTGCACTTTACAAAACAAGATCTTTTTTTTTAATCTCAGTTGCAGAGATGCTGATGATTAATCTCTAAATAGAGAGCAAGGAGCAAAAATGGAACCACACAGCTATAAAAATGCCCGGTAACCAGGGAGACCGTAGCATTGCTAAGCAACAAGTACCTGTGGCATCAGTTTTGTAAAACATAATTAACATTACGTCAAAATGAAGTATGAAAAAAACATAAGAACATCAGCTAGAAAGTATTTATTTGTTTTGGTGTTCATGTATTTAGTGCTGGTTCACACAATTTTGTTTAAACTGTGGTATTCTGGAAACAACCTGACTTTCAACATCATTTCGGGATAGCCTTGATTGTGACAAGCCTTCAGACAGCGTGTGTGTGTGCTGGGGGCACTTTAGCATTAACAGTTCTGAAACTTAAATTGTACCATACCAGCTTGTCTGGTTTGTTGCTAGAGATTGTGAAGTGCCTGTATAAGCCATGGTACTGTATTTTGGTGTCTCATATTGTGAAGTAAGAGATAAGCTGCAGCAGTAATTGATTTATATTTGACCTATTCAGAAACTATTTAAATATTGCTCAGTGCTTTCAGGACATTTTTCAAATTCAGTTGAACATTCAAAACGAAACAGAAAAAGATATACTAGCTCGCATCCTTATGGTTTCCTATAAAATATTCATTATCAAACATCTGTTCAAACTTTTAAAAGTCAACTTCAAAGATACCAGTATTTTCACTAAAAATGGCAAATGTATTATTAATGATTTAGCAGATGTTTTTATCCAAAGCGACTTACAGAGACTAGGAGGTCAACGATGCATCAACAACTGCTGCTGCAGAGTCACTTGTAATAGGACCTCTGTTTTATGTCTCATCCAAAGGACAGAGCACAAGGAGGTTAAGTGACATGCTCTGGGCCACACACAGTGTGTCAGTGGCTGAGGTGGGATTTGAACCAGGGACTGCCACTGGTTTTTTTTGCCCTTTTCTTTAACCACTGGACCACCATTGCTCTATCAAAATCTTTGCTTAGGTGCTTCACAATCAGGTACAGTAACATTAAAATATTGAAAGTATCTACCTGCAAACACTGGTCAAGTGAAATATAGACTTCCAGTGGGTTATCAGAACTCTGTAGTAGATAGAGAGTATTTTTTTAAATGTGTTTACTGTAATGCATCTTCAGTTTCAGAAATGGCACTGCAGTCCCTATGGTTTAGAAATGCATACATTATTTACATTAAATCATTGTGTACATTCTTTTTCGCATAGGATTCGCTGAAAGCCCCCTTTGACTGATTTGTTGATTTATTTTAAACAATTACATGTTTTTTTTTCTTCTATTTCGACCCCTGCTTTTAAAGGACTGCATCTCCTCCCCTAGGTATTTCATTGACATTGCATGTCCAACAGCTTTGTTTCCTGCTTAAGAACCTTATTTAACATTTCATTTGCTGGCTCTGAGATGGTGGCCTCATATGAGCCATTCATTGTGGATTCTGAAAGCTATAAAACGTTTCAATGCACTGGCCACATGCTGAGCATTCCATACAAGTTTAACTCACCAGTCTTTTGGGGGAAATAATCTTCATTTCATGGTGCTATGAGGTCATGTCTTCACCATATAGTTGCAGTGAAATGCATCTTTAAAGTGCTTATATGTGCTCCACTTATGGATCCCGGCTGTTTCACAGCAGTGGTATGGGGTGCATTGCTTGTGAGATTTGAGTTTGCCAGTTAACTTTCCAGTCCTGCCATCAAAAGCAGAAGTAAAATGTTTGGGTAGCTATAACGGCTTGGTCTATGATAGTGTTATTACTAATATGTCTCAAAACATATTAGTAATATAATATACTTAATAACAAGAGTTAAATACAGCAGGTAGAAAAGCAATGAATTACAGATATCACACAGAGATCTGGTAAGTTAAAAGAAGTACAGCCACACACACATACACAATAGCTGATTCATGCAGCTAATTCACAGGGGAAATTTTAAGGTCCTAAATGCACCATATTGCAGGAATTAGTGAAATTCAGCATTCCATACAGCGTACTGTGTTCGTAAGTGTGCATTCTTTATCTTGGCTGCTAAACTGTAGTGAAGTTTTATGATTTTATTCAGCGTCTTTCATTAGAATAGTTTATATGGGAAGCTACTCTATTTCCCCATACACCACTAGCATTTAAACAGGAAGTGTCTGCTGTTCCTCATGAAATGTTTTGTACTCCCATAACCACCACAGGGCTTGCTTTTATTGCGAGAGTGAAACGTGTGTCATTCTCTTGAGGAATCTCAATGTTCTATTGGAGGAAAGAAACAATACATTCATAATTTATTTGTGGATGTTTGAATATGCTGGTTATTGTCACATGAAACAAAGCTGTAAGTAGGGCTACCTGTGATAACATTTGTTCCTTTCTAATATTGTTTTGATAAAAGATTTTGCAAAAAAAGGCATTAGAATAAAGAATATAATCTCGTAATTTTGTTTGGTCTTCACCAAACTGTGCAATCTGTAGCTAAAAGGGTTATAATAATCTTGCACTGTCTTCATGACAGTGACAAATTGAATGAATGAATATAAATTAACAAGGGAGTCTACTGTTGCTGCAACAATATATTGTTTCTTTATGTGTTATTGTTTGTTAAACATTTCTGATTAATATTTAATGACCTCAATAAATTACATTTTCAGATGTTTTTGAATAAATATGGATTTGCTTTTTGTAACCAGCTTGTAGAACCTACTGTATAGCCGATCCATCTAATCACCACAGCTCTATTGGTCTGCAGTATAGGCACGTCCTTCACAATCACATTTTCAACACTTGATGATTGTGCATTATTTAAGGCAGGAGTAAAACGTGGACTGGATTGGATCTCGAGGGCCAGAGGCGTAAGCCAGGGCTTCTCAAAAAGGGTCTAGTTACGTAATTGAGGGCTCGGTTGGAATGAAAACCAGCAGACACAAGGGGTCCCCATACTGAGTTTGAGAAGCCCTGATTTAAGGTATTTAGGGGTGTTCCAATCAATCCCACAGTGCTACTTTTACTGTTTCGAACTGAATTGCCCAAGATCATATTAAACTATTTTGTTTACTTTAGATTATTTCAATGCTACTAAATGAACAGGTATTTCAATCAGTGATCTTTCTCACACAGCGTAAACTGGTTTATTTTTTTCATTTTCTTTTTGTTATTCTTGATTGGAGCTATACAAATCTTTCCTCAGCAATCATTCAGATTGTGTTCTCTGCCTTGTCATGACAAGTCCTGTAAATAAGCTGCTAATTCTTGAAACAAGTAGCACTTAAGGATATTAATGATGGTTGTTTTCTTGCAGTTTTTGCAGAAGAGCTAAAGAGAAGAGGGCAGTCTGGGTGAAAGGGAGGCGGCAGTGGTCTGCTATATGTTCATATTGTGCTCCCTCGGTTTAGTGAGAGTTTGCCTCGCAGCTGTGACCCCTACTGATTCTGAAGCTTGGAATCATACCCTCTTCAGGTGAGGAGATTGGTTTGACATCAGGAGAATCAGTCAGTGTTTTGCAGCAGTGCGGTGACATTCAAACTTTCTCAAATTAGGTAAAAAAAACAAACAAACAAACAAGGGTGGAATATGTCATATACTTTATTTATCTATTTTGAATGAACGAATGTGTGTTGAATGAAGGCCCTGTACATTGTATCATGTTTTTGTATTTAAATAACAAGTTTAACTGATTCTGTAAGGCAGTGGTACTCAACTCTGGCTAACAGTCCTGGTCTTTATTCCAACCAGGTCATAAATGAGTTATTGGCCTCTCAGCGGCTTCAATTAACTACATTAGAACCTGCTTGGAGTAAAACCTGGACTGGATTGGATCTCAAGGGCCAGAGTTGAGTAAGGGAGGCGTAAGCCAGGGCTTCTCAAACTTGGCCCTGTTGGTGTCTGCTGGTTTTCATTCCAACCAAGCTTTCAATTACTTAACTGTACACTTAATTGAACTGATAATTTGCTTAATTTACTTATTTTCAGCTCTTAAACAGTTGCAGGTTAGCTCCAAGTTAGCTGTAACATTTTATAAGTAAATTGAACTGCAACTGTTTAAGAGCTGAAAACAAGTAAAAGTCTAATTGAGCTAATTATCGGTTTTATTAAGGAACACTGTGGTATGCAGTGCCCTAATGCAGTGCAAGATTCTACTGTTCCTCTCAGCTATTGCCTACACATTCTTATTTTCTATCATAGATTTCATTTCACTGTGCAAACCTTAATCAGATTTAGTGTATGCTTAAAAAGCATGTAATAGGTTTTGAAATACTGTTTGCACATTGGAATAATGCTAGCTCTGATGTCTGAAGTCACAAGGACACACTATTTGCAATGTTTCTGAGGTTGTTTTTCTTCAAAGAACTTTAAGAATACTGAATGCACTGCTCTTCAAAGATATGCTGGGGGAAATGGCAAGGGCACTCAACCTGCCCACATGAACACATTGTACCCATTACTTGATAATGGATATTTGTTATCACAGCTGAACAGAGAGTAATTGCTTCTGTAAACTGACACATTAAACCTGAATAAAAATCAGTACTTGCTATTATTGACAAGCTGGGGTAAAAGGCATTAAAAAAATGAAAACACTACTGCGCTAATAGCACTTGTATTTTATCTTCCTTTACAAGGACAACATTACACTGATTGTATAAAGCAAACACACCAGTAACTCTTTGGTATGGCAGTCAGTTCTGCAAACACTTTAACTCTTTGTAAAATAAATAAAAAAATAAAATCATTAATATTTATGAAAATGCAGAAAGAATAAATTAAATAGTTTGCTGCACCCGGGTCTATTCCCTGGACCAGCCCACACACAATGAGACCTAAACCACAACCACAAAGGTCTGTTTTTTAAATGGTATAACTACCTTTCTTTTAGATACTAAGGGAATAACTGCAAGTCATAATTGCTTTGGGATGGAAGCAGACATTTTAATTTGCACCATTCTTTTAGAAGCCTGAAAAAGAATGCTTACCCACTAAGGGCCAGGTATTCAAAGATTTTGCAAATTTATGCAAATGCATGCAATTTTGCTTGCATTGAGAATATATTTCATATATTCTCAAGTCTGTGACATTCATAAGATTTGCAGGTAAATTGCTAATGATACAAAGCTGCGGAAATTAATACATTTAAATGACTCTAAACAGGAAATGAATCACAACTCATGCATGCAAGTGTACGAGATGAGACAATGGCTCAAAGTGTTCAGAAGCATAGAGAGGGCAACTTCACTGAAGAGGTGATTATAATGATAGCTGACAAAATGGGAGAAAATAGGATTTGGCACTAAACAATGTGAAACGTATTACAAACTATAACATGTGATTACTCCGTCACAATCGTCAACATACTAAAAACAATTATTATTTGATACATTCAGATGCTTCTAAACCAAGACAAACTTGCCTGGATGGGACAGTAAGTCCTTGAAACGTCTAATGTTACTCATATAATCAGAATGCTTTTTAATACATAGAGGCTGAGTAATCACGTGGTACCGTCCGGGCAGTTTTGTCTTTGACCGGCTTTCATCCACTCCCCAGATAATGTAAATGCTGTTTCAACTGTACCACGGGATATAAATAATATTAAAGAAAGATATTATGATTTGAAATTTGAGTTAAAGAGCCCATCACAAACAGAGAGAGGGTGTCCCAACCAGTTCCCATAGAGGTTGGGAGCGCTCAGGCCACAGCTACCATCAGTGGCACCAGCATCTAAAACTGAGAACTTTCCTGGAATATCAGCATCCTCTCTTGGCGTTTTTGGAATTGCAGACATCTTATATATTTAGCAACAGTATTTTAGTTTTTTTCAGTTCACGCACTCCTCTGAACAACTAAAACAAAAGTTAATTTAAACAAAGCTTAGTGAGCTCTAAGCTCTCTATTGATAAAATCGTATTTTAGCTTGTTTGCGAGTTAGTTGTCACAAAAAAGCAACACATTTTTCCCCAACATTGTGATTTGCGGGAAAGGTATTTTTTTAAATCCACGCTTGTTGGTGGAGTAGTGGTTAGGGCCCTGGACTCTTGACTATAGGGGTGTGGGTTCAATCCTACATGGGGGACACTGCTGCTGTAGCCTTGAGCAAGATACTTTACCTAGATTGCTCCACTAAAAACCATATAAATGGATAATTGTATGTAAAAATAATGTGATATCTTATAACAATTGTAAGTTGCCCTGGATAAGGGCGTCTGCTAAGAAAAAAATAATAATTCACAAATCCTCCTCCAGAGTTGAGGAAAAGGCACTTGAAAAACATGAGCAAGGTTTTTTTTTTTCACTTGCAACTAACTTTTAAATTTCACTCACAAGCACGACCTTGTTCTCGAGGCAGAATTGAGTGGAAAAAATCCCTGCAAATGCCCTTGTGTAACTCACATCTCTTTGAATATCTCGCCCTATGTTCTTAAACCCTTATGTAAAACAGAGTAACATACTGTAGGTGTTTTATTGTGAATTCATTGACAAGTGTCTTGGCCAAACCTAATGAATGTATTGCTAAATTCAGCAATTACCATTTTTGGCTGAAAATGACAGTTCTCCTATACAACTAAGTCATGCCTCCTGTATAGAAACACTACTGTTTAGTGTTTAGCTGTAGGGAAGTGCTGTGTTAATTGAATCAAAATACCCTACATTCTCTCTGTTAATTGTGCTACTTTATTTCCTTTGATGTCTCCCACAAGCTAAATAGTTTTTTTTTTAATTAGACCCTAATCTATTCAATTTTAAATACTTTTTAAAAGTGAAGTGGTGAGTATCTGTTTTTTTTATTAATGTGTTTGATGTATTTTAAATGAGTTAAAACAAGTTTACAAATATGTTTTCCAACAATGCTGTAAATGCATTATAATTACCGTATCATGTGAAAGTTGAAAACGTGATTGTGTTTTTTATCTAAATTAAAAAGGAAATATAAACAGAATGAGTCTGAAGGTACATTTGCTGGGGGTTACAGGACCAAGAACTGTTTGTTAGTTACAGTAACTGCAAGGCTTAGTCAGGTTCTCTGAATCACAGAAAACCACTTCTAAGAAAATGCAATTGATTTTGCAACTTAAATGTATTCAGACAGCACTTTCAAGCATCTCAGCACTTTTTATTAGTCAAATGACAATAATCTAAAACGTTGAATAAACGGTGTCACATAAAAAAATTCAATAAAACACTGAATGAAGAGGACTTTAAATGCCTCGTAACTGTATGCTTTTTATCCCCCTATTTGGTTAAAGAAGCTTGCCAATAAAGGATTGCTTGGCAGGGCCTTCAGTTATAGTAGAAAGTCATGCGAGGTTATGTCACAAATGAGATTTGCACTGCTGAAGTCTCGTAAACATAATGTACGAAATTTTGGTCAATTTTACTGCATCTTAGCGCGAGAAGACAATTTACCCACCCCTTAAAGTCGTACAATGACTTCCTGTAGCACGTGGAATGAACGTGGTATGTGCTGCTATGTCACATAAATAATGACTGTGGAGAGGGAGAGTGACAAATTTCTAGGCTGCATGGAAACCCGGCAAATGTCTTCCCAAACTGTTGTCAGATAGAAACGTAGTAAGATCTTGATGAGGCTTGTTCTTCGGTGGTTGCAAGGTTGCAATTTATGCAAAAGATATTTGAAAGGGTGCTTGCTATAGTAGTGATCAAAGGGCTTTTACTAGATTCCCTTGAATCTAGAATGCACGTCAGTTCTGACATAAACAACCACTGATGTCATCTGTGGGCAACATTGAGGCTGCTAAACTGTGACTGCATGTAAGGCCCACTGTACCCTATTGAATTGAACATCATCAAGGAATGTCCTTACAGTTCTGTATCAACAATACATGTAGGTATACAATGGTAGGTATGGGTGAATTACAGTAGTTCCTTGATAATGTTCAGTTCGAATAATCTTTGCCTCCTACTGTTGCTCCCTCGCGTGTGTCTCTGCTCTGGTGGTGGGGCATTACTTGACATTGACGGCATCTGCTATTCTTTAATATACTTTAATCACCTTTGAAGTTGATCTGATTCTTTTTAGGCGTGTGTTCTTTGGTTTCATGTGTCTGCTTTTATGTCACAAGGTATGTTTCACACCAGTTGGTTTCTGCTGATTTAGTGACACAGATGAAGTGGATAGGTGTTTGCTTTTGACAGTCTGCAGTGATCCAAACAGTATTGGCTTCTGAAATAATCAAATGTCAAGGGAGACTCTGATGGGTTAGTAACACTGGCACAATAATAATAGATGATTTGGATTTCAGTATCAAAGAGTACTACTACAAAAAAAAAGTGTTTCAAAGAAGTCAGAAACTGCAAGGTTACAGTCCTTGAAAGCTAATGATTTTGCCTCCAATGGTTAACATTGTTTTTCAGCAGGTTTACGTTTTACTGAACTGGTCTTTTAAGAGAGGTCTTTAAGCACAATAATGGTAGCTCTTGCAATTACATTTTGATGAGGCTGGTACAGTAACTTCAGTTTAATTGCAATGCCTGCTCTTTGTGTCTTTAAATACGTTGTAATTATGCGTGTGCGTGTGTATGTGTGTGTGCGTGTGTGTGTGTGTGTTTTAACCTTCCAGCTGAGGTAATCCAGTAACTGAAGCGTGTTTAAAATGACATTTACAATTTAGCATAAGTACAACCTGGACTGAACCTCTCCTCTCACTGGGGGGGTAAGAGTCTCTTACAGATACTGTAGAGAAATCTCTGAATAAAGGAAAGTATTTACTATGCTGCCATACTATACAAGAACAATGTTTTGATGCAGAGTAACAGAAACAGTTCAGTATTTATTTTTTAAAATCACATAAAAAAAATAAACAGACCCTTCTAAAAAGATCAACATTTTCGCTTTTCACTACCCCTACTCCCCCGCAAGGAATAAAGTGACACAGTGCATTAGGGAAACACTTGAAATCTCCAGCATAATACTGAAAAGATGTCTATGTAGGTTACTATCGACTTCCCTTTGCTTCGTGCAGTGTTGCTGCACACATGGCTTGTAAAAGGTATTCACATGGTGCATATGTTATTGACTGCAGTTGAGGCTTACTGTACCATGTAGTGAAACCTCATTGACCGAAGGGTTCACATAGTGACAGTCAGGAGGCGATGCATTATTATTTTTTCCACTTCTACAAAATGAAAACTCCAGTAGGTATCTTTTAAAACAAACCTTTTAAATAGGATTGTACGGTATTATAAAATAATAATAATAATTTGCTGATTATGTTTTTATCAATTTGAGGAAAAAATAAATCATCATATAAATCTGAGGCCCTGAATTGTATGGCACTGTAGTAGTGATTTTGCATTGTGATTATCAAACTATAAGTTGGTTCTTTAAGGATATACAGCTCATTCCAAATACTGTAAAAGGTTTTTATATAGTCTGTTGTCATATTGTCCCAACTTCATGCAACTAGACAATTTGAGACCAAGATTGTTTAAATAAAATAAAACATTGGTTTCATGCACCAAGAGTCATGCAAAGACAGACATATTTAAGTGACAAAGCCATTGACAAGTCCTCAACTGACACTCCTTGCAATGTATGTCAGAATGCTTTTTTCAAGCACTGTCACCTTGTATTCTAAATCACTATTTCAAAGCTTGAAGGTAAGATTGAGGGTTGTCCCTAAGGTTTAGAAATCCATTTTCCTGCACTTTGTGAGCTACATTGTGCAGCAAACTTTCCGATTAATTTTCTTCACTACAGAAAGTCTTTGAAGGTATGACATGATGTAATGTGTCTCCTCCTAGCGGCTGATGAGTTAATAATACTGACATCAGCATAAGACACGTAGTTGCCTCTCGACTACAGAGCTTGCTCTTCAGTTGGATGGTTCGTCTTTGACCCGTATGGTTTGCGGTTTGCATCCAGCCCTTGCCTTCATTCAATTCAATGGGCTGAGATGCCAATCTATCGCAGTGGTGCCCTATGGGAAGAATCTTGATCCCTGTGTTTGAACAGGCAATTACAGACGTGCTCAAATTTGTTGGTACCCTTACAGCTCATTGAAATAATGCTTCATTCCTCCTGAAAAGTGATGAAACTAAAAGTTATTTTATCATGTATATTTGCATACCTTTGGTATGTCATAGAATAAAGCAAAGAAGCTGTGAAAAGAGATGAATTATTGCTTATTCTACAAAGATATTCTAAAATGGCCTGGACACATTTGTTGGTACCCCTTAGAAAAGATGATAAATAATTGGATTATAGTGATATTTCAAACTAATTAGTTTCTTTAATTAGTATCACACATGTCTCCAATCTTGTAATCAGTCATTCAGCCTATTTAAATGGAGAAAAGTAGTCACTGTGCTGTTTGGTATCATTGTGTGCACCACACTGAACATGGACCAGAGAAAGCAAAGGAGAGAGTTGTCTGAGGAGATCAGAAAGAAAATAATAGACAAGCATGGTAAAGGTAAAGGCTACAAGACCGTCTCCAAGCAGCTTGATGTTCCTGTGACAACAGTTGCAAACATTATTAAGAAGTTTAAGGTCCATGGAACTGTAGCCAACCTCCCTGGGCGCGGCCGCAAGAGGAAAATCGACCCCAGATTGAACAGAAGGATAGTGTGAATGGTAGAAAAAGAACCAAGGATAACTGCCAAAGAGATACAAGCTGAACTCCAAGGTGAAGGTACGTCAGTTTCTGATCGCACCATCCGTCGTTTTTTGAGCGAAAGTGGGCTCCATGGAAGAAGACCCAGGAGGACTCCACTTTTGAAAGAAAAACATAAAAAAGCCAGACTGGAATTTGCTAAAATGCATCTTGACAAGCCACAATCCTTCTGGGAGAATGTCCTTTGGACAGATGAGTCAAAACTGGAGCTTTTTGGCAAGTCACATCAGCTCTTTGTTCACAGATGAAAAAATGAAGCTTTCAAAGAAAAGAACACCATACCTACAGTGAAACATGGAGGAGGCTCGGTTATGTTTTGGGGCTGCTTTGCTGCGCCTGGCACAGGGTGCCTTGAATCTGTGCAGGGCACAATGAAATCTCAAGACTATCAAGGCATTCTGGAGCGAAACGTACTGCCCAGTGTCAGAAAGCTCTGTCTCAGTTGCAGGTCATTGGTCTTCCAACAGGATAATGACCCAAAACACACAGCTAAAAGCACCCAAGAATGGATAAGAACCTATCGAACATCTATGGAAAGAGCTGAAACTTGCAGTCTGGAGAAGGCACCCATCAAACCTGAGACAGCTGGAGCAGTTTGCTCAGGAAGAGTGGGCCAAACTACCTGTTAACAGGTGCAGAAGTCTCATTGAGAGCTACAGAAAACGTTTGATTGCAGTGATTGCCTCTACAGGTTGTGCAACAAAATATTAGGTTAGCGGTCCCATCATTTTTGTCCATGCCATTTTCATTTGTTTTGTTACTTACAATATTATGTTGAATAAAAAATCAAAAGCAAAGTCTGATTTCTATTAAATATGGAATAAACAATGGTGGATGCCAATTACTTTTGTCAGTTTCAAGTTATTTCAGAGAAAATTGTGCATTCTTCGTTTTTTGTGGAGGGGTACCAACAAATTTGAGCACGTCTGTAAATATCTGTGCTCTCTGTTTATATAACTTAATAAAACAATACCACAGTATGCACATGTACCAGATTGGTTTTCTAAACAGGAGATAGTCAGGTTGTCATTGGGAAGCTTCCTTTGGGGAATCATTCTCCAGGTGTGAGAAGAATGCATGCAAATATAATCACCAATTTAGACCTTTCTCTAGTTAATATAATAAAAGGCATACATGTAGTATTTGCTGTCAGTGGCAATGCAATCAGCAAACTAGCTATTAGTGCAGGCCAGGCATGATTAAGCATCTCAATGACTTGTCAGCATTAATATATCAGTCACAATCAGCTATTTGTTTTCTATGAGCCTCAGAATAGGTTAAATCTCTTCTGAGAACTACACTTGCTTCATGGTGGCAGCTAACATATACTAAAATAGTAATGTCGATGTCACTGTGTAAATTGGACTATGGTTTTAGACCGATTACATGTTCTAAATTCACTAGTTAAATGTGATGTCACTGTATAATGCAGCAGTCAATACTGTAATAATCTTACTCTAGTCAATACTGGTAATAACATATTCATTGAACATTTTCCTTTCACTTTGTACCATAATTTTCCATAAACACGCACCGATCTATAGTATTATGCTTTCCTATCTATATATTTTCACGTTGAGCTATCTGAAAATGAATAATTACTACCATTACAGTAAAGAAATTCAGCAGGAGTGAAATAAAACCAAGATGAATGTGTGTTGATTATTTAGGACCTCATTTATGTACTACATGGTATTTTTTTTTCCCCATTTCAAACGCTAAATAGATTGGAATATTTTTTAATCAGAAAATAATTTAAAGCCTTGTTGGATCAACAAATTGTGGCACCATTCATTTTTACACAGATTTTCATTTCAGATGTGATGTAGCTTAATGTATGTTATCATAATAACTGTGTGCAATTGTTTTATGATAATGCTGCATAACTGTCAGTTATCTCAGTTCTTTTTTATCACAGTTGTTGTTTGTTACATTTCTTTAAAAAAAAAGCTGCAAGCACCATAATTAAAATGCAATCACAGGGAAAGTAGTCAAAGCTTTAACAACTGCTGTCCTGTTCTTAATGAATTTCACAATACTTCACCCTTCATTGTATTCTTCACTGCTTGCTATTTAATTGGTACAGCACTGTTAACAATCTTCATCTGGTTAGAACATGCTTATGGCAGAGGAACCAAAGGAAAACAAAAAGAAAGCATGGTGCTTGTCCTCAGTAATCTGTAAGTGCCAAATAAACTGTGATTGATTGATGCACAACAAACAACTGCTAAAAACAATGTGACATTTACTATGTCCTGCTTTTCTGAAGAAAACAAATACCCTGACTCATTTCATTCCTTACATAAAACAACTTTCTGTTTCCTATTTGATTTGTCTGTGAATTTTATAATTGTTACCATGGCTTTTATGAAGCATTGAAAACTGTATTTTAATGAAGCCACTAAAATAATCATTGCAACTATGTAACAGAGGTACCATATTCCTTCGAATTTAAGATGCAGCCCAAATTTACCACCCTCAATTTGAGGAAAAAATAAAACATCAAATAAATATGCATTTACAAAGATACGACTTCAGTTACGCTGTTGTATCGTACAAAACTGACACGAAACAGTGTTGTTGTAGATTAACCACGGAGCTTATTTATTGTGCTGCACACTGTATAATACTTAAGATGGTGTCTCTGTCACACATACACCACCACTCACTTACGGCATCCCACATCCCAGCAACACCAAGCACGACACAACACTCCACGACATCAGGCAACATGAAACCCAGCAACCACAACAGCACTGAACATTGCTTGGCATGTTAAAATACAGGGGTCTGATCAGCATTTCCAATCTGTCCAAACTGGTACTGTTTGTTAGAAATGCTGAGATTGTAAATGTTTCTCCTGGAATTCCTCAGGAAGCTTGGTTTGTTTTTTCTCAGCAGTGTCGTGTTGCTGCTTGTGTATTCGGGGAGACGCCTTTGTTGTCTTTTCTTGGCAGTCAGTCACGTTGCTGTTTGTGTACTCGGATATTCATGTTTTTTGTTGGCGATTTTAATATATGCATCACTATGCTGTACTCAAATTTAAGACGCAGGCTATTTTTGAGAAGCAAAAAATGGTTAAAAAACCACATCTTAAATTCGAAGGAATACGGTATTCGCTGTTGGATTTCACTATCTGGGTGCTAAGTAGTCCATTAGTTAGTTTCAGACACAATCCCTCTGATCTATTAGGTTTAGAAGATTTTAGTGTAGGCTGCTGGTCACTGCATAGAAATGATAATTGCGTTTTACTTGCAACAGAAATAACCTGCTGTTCTTTTAAGCAGACCCTTTTAAGTATCCAGGAAGTAAGCATTTACCCGGCAGCTCTAGAGACTTTCAGAATTCTGAGTAATTAGAATGTCTCTGCTCCCTCAGTCCGGGAACCTTAAATCCCCCCTTGAAATGTCTCCAGGTCCAGCCTTATTAGCATCGCCTGCGTGGGAGGCAAGCAGTGCCAATATCAATTTGAAAATGCCAACGCGCCTGTAACTTTAATGATGCCTTAGAAATGTTATGCACACATATACCTCACTTCATTTTTTAAAACATTTTTTTCAGAAATGCTTCAATAGTTTTTTGTTTTAAAACAGATTTCATTATCTATAAACCCTGTCATTCAAAATCTTGTGTAGATTATAAAACATTTCATCTGCAGTACAGTGCAGTAATCTAGTGCAATATTATATTTTGATTTTAATGTACTGGATGCTAGTCCTCTCTGTGTTACATACAGATATTAGTATTCAGCAGTCTGTGTTATAAATGCAATGCAACCCAAGCCTGCTATGAAATGTGAGGTCTACATAGAGTGCATGTTATATTGGTAAAATGGTGGTATGCCCATTGTTTCAAATACTGTATATTGTTTCATCCAGTGAGAAATTCTCTGGAAACGCTGGTTGAAGCTGAAGATTTTCCATCATTCTTTTTAAATGGACAAATCGACGACAGGCAAAAAAGCACCTTCTCCTTCTTAAACAAACAATCTTCTTTAATTTATAAAATTGTAAAATATGGTTCTGGTACCAAAAGTCAAACCATTCTTATCATTTTATATGATGATGAAAATATTGTAAATACTGTGTGAGTCAATTTCACATGGCTGGCTGAGTGGTGACGTCAGAACCAGGAAATGAATACACAGAGACAGGATAGATGAGGTGGAATGATGAAAGCGCTGTTGCGCGGTTTATTATAAATAAAAGGTTTAAACAAACAGAAAACAGCACACTGCACTTTACGCCAAAATAAATAGACAAACAAAACGGACTAACACTTAACAAATGGTGCACGGACAGACACACAAACAAGCACGGTGAGTCTATAAACAAACAAGTATCGTGCCTCTTGCACGCAATAGCAATTGTTAATATTTCTCCTTCTCTCTCTCTCACGTTCTCCACTCACCGAACACACAACCCCGAGTGAATGAAACGTGCATCTATATATACTGTTGTGCCGGGATTCAATTACTAATTAATTATTCACTTGAATCCCAGCACGCGAATTAATTACGTGCAACCTCGTGCTCACATATTATATACTTTAAATGCACGTGAAGTGATGTGCAATCCCGTGCCTAAATACAATTATACATTTTAAATCACACGTGAAACACAGACCCGTTTATATCCCGTGTACCAATGCCTATACACATTAACATTAACACACCACACGCAACATACAATATAGAAATGCACACATGGGCGGGGCACATTGCCACAGTCAACTTCATTCTGAATGATCTTGATCTATGTATCCCCAGCAGTGTGTAAAATCAAACACAAAAGCTTTGCACATACAGTTTCAGATCCGTCCTTGGCGATGTTTCACAGCACTTGATATTAATGCCACATACAAAGAGATGTTCCATTTGTGGACAGAGATGCGACATTGCAACTAAGCAACACAGAAACGCATAAAACATTAATGCAGCCTTGCATACAGAAACAGCAGAACAGGCTCTGGCATTAGTAGGCAAGTCATTTTCTAAATGGGCCCATAGAGAGTTATTGGAGGCTGGTAGGGGACATGTTGAAAAAGATCAAAAACCACCTGCGGTGTGCTAAGGTCTTTAAATTAGCATCCACTGCTGTTGGTTGGTATGCATGGTGTTGATTGTGTGTCTGGTAATTCAATAACTTGCAATACTGAATAAAAAAGAAAAAGAAACACATTTGAGATGAGAAATATTTTAAATACGCCCACATATCATTTTATAAATGACCCCCCCCCCCCCACCACCACCACCACAACACTGCTTGTTCAGAACATTAATAAGAAGTAAGCACTTTGTTTATTTGTTTGCACTGTTCTTTTGCAACTCTAGACTTTTAGCTGAAATGAAAGGATAATGGGCTTCGTTACTGTGTTGTTTCAGGAAATCACATTTATATTTAACTGCAGTATAGCACAGTGAATTACTAAAGGCTAAACTGTAGGTGCATGAAATCCAAATTCCAGCAACAATTTCAGGAGTCATTAAACAGCCAAACAGTCCACACGCTTTTAAAGGTTCCTGTCTATTGATCTTTATACTCTATTGGGATTTGTAATGAGTTGTTTCATCACAGCTCTATTGTAGCTAAACACATTACTTAAGCCCATACACTGAAGAGGATAAAACGCATTGAGGCCCCTTAAAAATTGACTTATGCTGTATATATTTCCTCTGCACAGTTACTGTGATGAAAAATATATGCTTCACTATTCTAAGAGAACCTCAAAATATATTTAGGAAGGAATTACAATAAAAACATATGCTCTTTGAAACAACACCTTCTATAAAAGATTTTAAAATATATAATTGCCATTCTCTGAGCAGTATTTAATGCTGTTCAGTGTTCATCCTTCCTTTGTAACCTGTGCAGCAAGCATCACCCCCCTGGTGAATCTTTAATGCAAAATTATAATTTTAGATTACCTGGACATGTGAACTAGCCATGCAAGTGAAATGAAATTAACTGTGTAGAGCACTTAAATAAGCTCATTAAGTCAACTATAAACCTGTTTATAGCTGTAAGTAGGTATCCTGGCAACTTTCTGTACTTGCAACCATTCACAACCAATTAAAAATGGTAATACTGTGTTTGAAAAGATGTGAGCAGGCTTTGTTGTTTGCAAGATGGTTGATGCAGAGAGAAAAATGTTTAAAAAATGCTAAAAAAAAAAAAAAATCAAACAAGAGTTATACTAATAAAGTCTTCTGTCCATAGTTGACATCTGGCATGAATTATATATCTTCATATGCAACATTTACATGTTGCTTTGAATAGCTACCCTATCCTAGTCTAATATACTGAGTTAACAGAGACTTGTTAGCTTCTGGTCTTGGTTGTATGCTGTCAGTGCCTGTAAGGGCATTTGTTGGTTAATACTCCATGGTTGTAGGATTCTTTTCCCAAGGACATGTGTGATTTAAGTTTCTTTTTAAATTCCAAGACCAGCACATTTTTATTTACTACAGTTTGCCATACCTTTGATAAAAGGCCTGAGATTCCTGCCATACAACACGAAGTGAAATTCACAAATATAATGTAGCATTCAGCATTGCTAAAAGCTATAAGACTTATACAATAGAATCATTACTTGTTCAGTAATACAAAGGAAAAAAGCAGATAGGGTACCGCCAAGAATAAATTTAACTGAGAAAAAAATCCCAGAAATGGCACATAATCACGACTGTTTCATTTGCTTTTTAATGTACCACTGGGTCTCTTTATTCTCAGTGCTTGTTGAAACTTTCCAACTGAAGATCAGAAGTTTACTGAAACAATGAGCTCATGCTGGACCTTGACAACTGCCCTCCTCAATACTGAGCCATGCTGAAAGGTACCTGGATTCAACCCCAGCTGTGAGGATGGTGTTTTTTTTGTTGTTTCTCCTCAAAAAGGACTGTGTGGAAAAACACTGGTTCATTCCTGCATTTATTCAATAAATCTGTCAAAAAGAAGACACAAATGGTAACAGTCCTTACAGACTGAACTGTAGCTGCAGCATTGATTGATTTCTACTTAATTGGGACATAAGGGACATTATTGCTAACATGGCATGAGTCCAAAACTAGAACTCTGCAGAAGGGAATGAGAAAAAAAAAACAGCATTTACTTAAAAACAAGCCGACCATGCCAAAACATTAATAACATAATTACTGTCATTCAATTCACATCCTGTCTTAGCCTGTACCTCTCATCAGGATGGTCACCCTCCCCCCCCACCCAAAGTCACGCCATTTACTAATATTCTAATCAACACTGCAACGATGGACACAAATGGTCAAAATGAAATCATGTAAAGGCAAGGACAGGTCATATCTAATGAAACCGGTCAGGCATCTTCCATAGATAACGTGCAACACTTGGACCAAAATACAGTGGTTGCAATAATTGAGGGAAAAAGGATGGATTAAAAAAACAAGTCCGTTTTTGAGTGCTACTAAAATCGGTTAAAATTTGAAAACCACAAAAATAAATCAAAGATGATAATTTATCCATAAGTTCAAAACCACTCATAAATGCTATGGTGCTCCCAGAGTGGCACATCCAGTAAAAGCACTCGCGTAGAGTGCAGGATGCGCCCTATAGTCTGGACATCGCCGGTTCAAGTCCAGGCTATTCCTTTGCCAACCAAGGATGGGAGCTAAATTAAAAAAAAAAAAAAAAAAAAAATTGCAACTTAATGTTCCTACAGTACTGTATTAGTTCAGTTGTTTGTTTCTATTCATAGTCCAATAAGTGAACATAATAGTTACATTACGGATATAAGTGTTGAATGTTTCTTGGGATTCGTTTATATTTAACAGGCTTTTAATGAACAGCTAGTGTGCTACAGGTTAGGAATCAGTCCTGCTCGACCAATTCAAATTCATATATAAATTGCTATTATGAACGTTATAAAAGGAAAAATGGTTTATTGGAAATGAAACGGCCGTTACTTATTTATAATGTATTACCCCTAAAAGTGACAATAATTATTTTACAAAATTATATTTTGTAACCCACAATCGTAAGGGATGCACATTTCTGCAACCTGAATTGCTTATACCATAGTTTATTTAATTATTCAGCAATCCCAGGCAAAAAGCTATAATTTAAGTAAAGAGAACAAGGAAAGCAGCGTGCTCCCTTGCTGTTCATTAATTAGCTCATCTTTTTATACAGAAGGATTTGGAATGGCCTTCTTTAAAGAGCATCTACATTATGCTAATCCACACAAAGCAAATCAGCTAATCTTATTAGATACCTCAATTACAAGGCTTTTCAGCAATATTGTTTCACTGCCATAACGAAAAATTCATTCAAAATACGACACGACAACAACTTAAAAAAAAAAAAAAAATCCAATACATTTAAATATGTCTCAATTGATAAGAGGAGTCTGTTAAGTTTTGTATTTAAATATTAGTGGTGTGTGCCAGTAGCATAGAGAAGACCCACTGACACACTTGGGTAAACCTGGTAGTTGGTACTGCTGTTGTTTGTACACATTCTCATCATTATGCAGAATGCCTCTTGAGCAGAGCTCATAAGCAACTGGCCATGTTCCATCTCAATAGTAGCTTTTAATAGGAACAAAATGGCAAGACTTAATGCCAGCTGTGTATGTTGGTGACATGCATTAGTTCATTTTTATTATCAGAGTTGTTGTTTTCATTTGGTACTTTTTATAAAGTCACTACAGTGTAAGGATAATGACACCATAATTAAACATGTAATTATGTCTGTTTGGAGAAAAAGAAAATAGTTTTATTTATTTTAATTGTGGCTTGGCAATCCTTATAGTGGCTTTTAAAATCCAAAAAAGCAAACAAACCAAACAAGTGTAATAAAGATACATTGTGGGTTGTCATTTTAAGCACTGTTCACTTAATAATTGCATACATTTATCATAGTCCCAGAGTTAGACATACAGCCATCTGAAAGAGCTACAGCAGGTTTAGTTCAATGTAAATGAAAGTCATTATCGTCAGCAATCTTTCAAGACATCTTTTCAAAAATGTTATCCTTGGACAAGAAAGCATTTTGTTTTTGTATTTTCCTGTAACTTGTACTTTGCACTATTAATACATGTACCATTGACAGCAGACAATATTCTGGCTAGTCCTTAACTTCATATGTTTGATATTGGAAATGACTGTAAATGTAATGTTGAAGAAAGTCTTCTCTGATGTAATCAACCCGGTCTAGGTCTGAGATATTGCCTAGCAACACCACACTTGATGTTGGTTCCATATGTGACAGGACCTTGAGCTAAATCTAGTGCTATGTGAGCTTCCATACATAGCTCTACTAATGTATCTTAATGCTGGCCTTAACTACCACTCCAGCAGTGACTGTGAATTGTGCGGTCGGTTCGTGATGAGGATCATCGTCGATTAAAGTCTAAATGTAGGTCACTAGATTAACTGTTAAAAGATGAAAGCATTACATTTGAACCAGCTGCACTAGAGAAGTATTCTTCTTGACAAAACTGCTAATCTCTCTTTGCATCCCTTAAAGTAATTTGTCCAAAAAACTATGAAAGAGCATCTTTAGAAGAAATATGATTTCCCTCAGATCCCTTGCGTTTAAGTAGATTTTTTTTTTCAAAAATAAACTGGTAGTATGTGTTGATATATATTGAACATTTTCCAAAGAGCTACATTTAAAAATATGCCTAAAGTATCTCCTCACAAGCAAAGCAGATGTAATTTCAGTTTTCCAGAACTCTTACTTGCTTGAAGTCAACCCTCTTCTAAGTAAGAATATAATTATAAAAAGGGGCCATAAATAATAGTTCTGATAGGTTAATAGCTTGTCTTTTTGTTTTTAATGATCAAGATTGCTCTTTTTTTATAGCTAATTGCCTGATGCATGTGTCTGCTTTACCCTGCAGTAGCCCAAGACAGATTATACCTTGCTAATAGTTTATACATATTTGAAAATTTGTCGAGTACTGTAGGCTGTATGTGAGGACATAAATAATCCTGCTTTGCATTCCTGTGGGTAGTATTGTGCTGGATAGAATCATCATTTTGAATCATAGCTGATATTTGCAGGGAGATCATTATTGTAATGATGCTGTCCACAAATTAAATCCATAACTAGGCAAGCACTATATTGGATTAAATCTTGATATGAAAAAAAGAGCTCAGCAACATTAGCTAATATTAAAACCTAATTGTATTTATTTAGGATTTAGTCTCCAAAGATATGCCTCATCTTTTTTCCAATTGCTGAACCAGGCATATAATTGTAAACCACTTTTAACCAGAACAACACTGTACACGGATGAGTAATAAATGGACCTGCACATCTTATTAAAGAAAGATAGATAGTATATTTCGTAACCAGTGCAGGCACCTGCAGAGGTCTTCACAATATCGTAATAAGTGCACAGTAACTGAAAGATTATAGTCAAAAGCAATTCGTAACATCTATAGGAGGACAGAGGTGCATAATTAATTTGTTTTCTGGAAGTTGTTAGCTACATCATATTATGCACCAGCTTTATTTAGTATTATACCTTTGCTATCCCTAAGGAGATGGTAACCATCTGCCTCACAAACAATAGAAAAGTAGTTTCATTCTGTATTAATGTGCAGGAGACTGATGAATCCCCTGTGTTTAATTAATGCTCTTTCTCAACACTATAAGATGGACCTGTACTGAATGTTTGTCACCGAGCCTAGATGGCCACTGTTAACCCTGCTTTTTCAATTCTGATGAGCTGCAAGTTTCTATTGACAATCTCCCATTCAATAGACTGGTGATTTGGGAGCAGCTGTGGTCCAATTAGTGTTGGTTTAAGGCTCTGGGCTCGTCAGATACCACAAGGAGAAGTAAATCAACAACTTGAATTGGTTTCATGAGAGTGTTATGGTGTAGTACAGGCACTGAGTAAAGAAATATGAGTCTGTTGCCTGGGAGACGGCCGAGCAAAGGCTGTGCTAAAGTCGTGAGTTACTGTAGGAGTTACTGGATTTGAGAAAAATTCAACTCTGGTGACTAAAAAGGAAATATAAGAATCAGCAGGTACCCAGTTGAAAAGTTATTTTTCCACCCTTTGATTTCATGCCTGATGTTCAAATTGAATCAAGCAAAATCAATTGGCGATTCTGAAAATCAACCCTCTTGTGTTGTACATCTGATTAAGCATGTCATTTAAAATACATTTCTCCGGGGGATCCCAAGTGGCGCATCCGCGTAGGATGCAACCTATAGCTTGGATGTCGCAGGTTTGAGTCCAGGCTATTCCACTGCTGACCGTGGCCGAGAGCTCCCAAAGTTACTCCAAGTCAACAAAGACATTTATAGAAAAGAATTGCAATGCAGGGTAATTAAAAATAGCCAGCGTCTGCCTCTGAAATATACTTGTCCAGGGAGCTTTACACCCATACACAAACAACTGTGTTATTTGTAACCAATTATTTTTAGATATTAAAAAAATAATAATAAAGGAACATGGTTATCCAAATCCCATAATTAAAAAAAAAAGAACGCAGATGTTGAATGTGGTGCTCTCAGGGTTACGGTACAATGACATATAGTTCAGTCATGGGGCTATTTACAGTGTGATAGCAATGTCATTGTATTTTTATGAACACTAAGGGCACATGAGGAATAAAACAGCTGAGACGGTTGGAAACAAAATTAAGGACAAAGAAAATGCGAAGACAGATCGAGTTTTGAACCAGCTCTCAGCCCCTGTAAGGAAAGCAAACTGACCCCATTTTATGAGACAGATGGATGTGGCATTGGGGTCTGGAGACTCAGATTCAGACTGAATTCCGCCATTAAAAACAAGATTATGCTTCACTGGAGAAAAAAGAAAACCAAATGTCAATTGTAGAATGGGTACTGTATACGTAGCACAGGGATTTCATTGCACAAATGACCACAGCATGTCATTGTCATCTGTATATCCATGAATTAGTAATAAATCATTGCTAAATGTTGCATCCATCATTCTGCACATGGTCTATTTGGATTTCAATGCTACCTAATAAGCCTATTGATTTCCCCATCTTGGAGCTGCGGGTCAATGTATGTGATTACCCTACAAGCGACTTGAAGCCACAGACCAGTCACTATACTATGAACTTTCAAAATGACACACTTTAATAATGGAACTCTGAATGGATTTTCATTTGCAGGCTTCAGCTGGCACTCAGAAAGCAGATCTATCCTCTGCATATCTTCTGCTTTGATTGTCAAGTCTACTGTGGAGATTAAGCATGTATCAGCCCATAAAATGACACAGGCTTAAGCACAATGTGGACTATTCTTAAAAAGACCCTATATAAAGTGCACCATTTAACAAATAAAAGCATTGAAATTGAAGCAAATAAAATAGCGCTTGACGATGAAAAGACAGCTGGCCTCACAGGAGAGATGGTTTAGACCAGATGGCTTATCCTTCAAGATTGTTTGTGTGTCACAGCCTTTCTACAAATCATGAGCTCCATGTCTGCAAATAAACTCCACACCAACACTAGTATTTATAGCCATATATCAGAACATGACAGTAAACTTTTCTCGGCCCGGTGTAAACAAGATAAGCAGGGGTAGATTAAATGCAGTACACAGAAATAAAAAACGAAATGAGCGTAATCAAGCATCTGTATGCCATGTTCACAATCAAACAAAATAAACCTAATGAGATTAATTTTAAGAAATAAAAAACTAAAAAGCATCCATTTTGCTTAATACCTCATCAGCGTTTGCTCATAAAGGTTTGCCCGCACAAATGGAATCCTTTATTTTAGATGAAAGAGAACAGAGAGATGATTTGTCGTGGTTTGACTTGCTATATTATAAATATTTTGTAATAAAAATAATGCTCAGTATACAGGTAGCTGCATCACACTTTCCCTTGTTAAAGCTGTCATATTGACATCAATATACAGCCCTCCACATAGAGGAAAAATAACAGCTAGAAAAATGTAGTATTTCAATGCATGTGAAACCCTTTAAGACAGCACTGTGCAGTCCATCAGTATCTGGTCGATAAGGGAATTGTGTGCACGCACAGGCCTTCCTGGTTGAAATTGTATCCAGACTCTCCACCCCTGAAAAAGAAAGTAATATAGTATACAAAACCACAGCATAATACATATTTGCAGTTCACATGTAACAAGGCACTCTTGATCAAACAATGAATGGAATGCAGTTACCGCAGCGCACAGATGAAACTGATATATTTTAGACATGTGTGTGAGAGTCATGTTAGGTATAGCATTGAGCTGAATTATTAAGAATTCTTTGTATCCTAAACCTGCTAAATTTGTATATATGTACATGTCTCTCGTTGCAGAATGACTCCCTCCGGACAGTACTGAAATCCTTTCCTACAGGCACAATATCCTATCAGCTGGATTTCCCAATGGGCAGCAGTGTCTTGTTAGCACTAGACCAAACACAATGCTATATCAGTTATCCTAAGGGCAGATGCTCTTAACTTTCACTTACTTTTACACTACCAGCATATGTTTTTTCTGTTTTGTTTGTTTATTGCACTACAATTTTACGGTGTCATTTTTAAGCAAAGTGTTATCACTGAGTATTAATTATGTTGTTTATGTTTTGAAATGTGGATAACACAAGTTTTAGCAGGAATAAAATATCAGATTATTTCATTGGACTATATAAACTTTGAAACACTGGCCTCTGTAAAAGCTTTTGTTTTCTAGAAGTTACAGAGTAAGTAGTGGGGTTCCAAAAAAGATAGCATTATACGCCCCCACGTGTTGCTACAACTGTATAAATAACGTACCTTTTTTTCATTGTTAACATCCTGACAACTTTTTACACTTATAATTGTAAAGTCTGTTTCAAAGCTCTTTTCAAAATGGCAGCTCTAGTGCATTAGGGTTTGAGATCTGTCCTCTAAATCACTGCAGAAAAAAAAAAACATAACAATGGCTTTTCTGTCCCATACCACATCATGGATCATTACTGCTGTGTTACCTGTTTCACAATGTGGGTAATAATTCATACACTATCAGTGCACTAGAGCGGACATTTTGAAAAGAGCTTTGAAACAGACTTTAAAGTTATAAGTGTAAAAAGTCAGGATGTTAATCAAAAGAAAAATTACAGGGACATCATTTAAACAGTCGTATCAACATGTGGGGACGCGTAACGCTACATTTTTCTGAATCCTGTGACTTACTCTTTAAAGGTGACTAAATGAATGAATGCTTTCATTACCAAGTACAAGCAAGTAGTGTAACACGGCAGGGAGGGGGTTAAAATCTTCCCTGCCAAAAACATGTGCAAATGCACATTTTGTTTAAATTAATTGTTTTATTTGTTTAATTATCACCCGCACCTGGTAGTTATTATCAATTAGTACTAGGTGCAGGGGTCTTTAAGATGTGCAGTCAGTCTGCACGAGGCTGCTGAGTAGAAGGAAGCAGAAGAGAGGTGCTCTGCTTCCGAGCAGTCATAAAAGAAGTACGTGCTGTGTTAAACCTGTGTTGTTTTTGGTTTATGTTCCGTGGTGCCAGCTAAACGGCTTAGCCGTCCTGCAAGTTAGTCAGGGAATAACCCATTTAGTAAGTACTCCAAAACGGAGTTAGGTTTTGTTTTGTGTTTGTGTTTATTTTTGTGTTTATTAAAAATAGCGCAACCGTGCTTGAAACTCCATTTCCTGTGTCCTGGGTCTGCTTTGAAAGGGGCAAACGAACGACCGTGAGTGCCGGCCGGGTTACAGTAGCTTACATTCTTTTCTTATTAACCATATTCTTATAAAACTTGCAGTCACTGGAGTCTATTAAATTGAACTAAACAGAGACAGACAAGTCCTGCCAGTGGTTACAATATGTCTTTGTGTACCAAGGTTATGAAAATAAAACATCCTGCCGTGTATGTGATAACATATCTCTGTCTGTAAAAATATATAAAAGCCAAAGACTATACAATGTTTGAAAATGTAAATGATGGTGGTATTTAAAACTCCATTGCCATTGAATTCAATTGAATAGTCCTTACAGTCTTTCAGAACATTGCTTTAATTGGACCAATGAAGTGCTTATTAGAAGTTTAATTGGTCCAATTAATCAATTTACTGTACAGTTAGAACAAAAACCAGGAGGGACAGCGGCCCTGGGTTGAGTAGCCCTGCTTTAGACACTTCTATTTTCTATTTCAATCAAATCTATTATCTCTCTCTTATAAAGCTTACTGACAGTTATTGGTACTTGTGGCAACGTTTACACATATATATATATATATATATATATATATATATATATATATATATATATATATATATATATATTACAGTTTCAGTTGGAGTCATTGGTAGATGATGCTTTACTTCAAGAGGATGATGAAGATGATGATGAAAATGAATCTCGGTCATGGAGAAGATAGGGCTGGCTGTTTTTTGGTAACACTATACATTAAGTGTCCCAAGCTATACTGTAATTACTGTACACAGATGATTACATAGTAATAGCATAGTAAATACACAACCGCATGTGTACATATTACAATGGATTCCTGCAATTCACAGCATTTTTAGTTTTGTTATTAAGCATGATGTTGCATTGTAATAACCATTTGTGTAGTTACCGTGTTACAACAGTGCAATTCCACTGTAGTTATAGAACTAACGTAAGGTTTTACTATGGACAGGTTGTGTCACTAATTTGGTGTCTTAAATAATTCTCTGAGGGGTTTGACACCCTGACATATGAAACTTCAGTACTTTACCTACAGTTTAATACCACTCTCTTGCAAAACTTGTGATGACATGTATCGTGCTAGCATTAATGGCTCAATTTGTGTTTTTGTTTCCTGTTGGCAGGTCTAATCCTTAATCAGTTATAGCCATAGCATGTATGGCTTACCTTTTCTCTTAGGTCTGCCTCTGTGAACACAAATGTCACCTCTTAAAACCTGCCTTACAGTCATTAGAGTTTTCTTTGTCCTAATGTTGTTGACAGTATTGCTTTCATCCAGTTTTTTTAATTACCTGGTCTCCTTCTTCCTGGCCCTTCAGTCATCAAGACACTTTTGTCATAATGATCAATTGCCGTACAACTTTTTTATGAGAAGCAATTAATCTGTTTTTTATACCTTTGTGATAGCCATTAAAACTGTTGATTCTTATCCAATTCTCGAAGTTGAATCGCATCCAACACCATCATTCACTAATTCCCAGCCATTATATTGCCAGCTAACTCTAACACTCATGACCTCTTTAGCCTCCAAACATAATTTGAAACACACTTTCTTATCCTTTGTAATCAAAATCCCTCGACTTGAGCAATTCTTCACAGTCCAAGCTGCTATAGTGTTTTACTGTGCAGACTGCATTACCTGGTATTGCATTATTATAAGTTCCATTAACAATAATGCATTTTTGTGTACCTTGTACCAATACTTTAGTATTTGAAATGCAAAAGAAAATACAGCTCTAGCAAATGTTTGTATTTTCTCTGCAAATCAGCTATTTTAAATACCTTTTTACATGTCCCTTATATTTTACATCAGAAACCAAATCATTTACTCTGTGTGTTCAATGTATGCTTTTGTGAAGCCATACATACATTTGTATAACTTTGAACGTAGCTATTTCACAAATGCTTTGGAAAATGAAAAAGCCTTGTTCAATCTCAAGTGCTGTGCAAAACAATGCAATGTAAACATTTTTTGGTTTTGTTTTTTTAAAGATTAACTAATAATGCAGGCACACATTTTTAAATAAATCTAAAATCTCTGATCACGCTTAAATTAGTGACCTGATAGGTCTACAGAATGCATAATGCACATAGAATGGGTTTGTCTCCAATTAAATATGTACATAAATAAATAAAACTTGACCAGTAATATATGTGGGGACGTTGCACAGAACCAGGGTAGACTAGATGCACACATATATGAAAACATTGTGAAATTCTCCAGAAAGGTTATTTTTAGTAAAAAAGATATATCTTTATATGAATGTCTTTTACTCTTGAAGGTTATATTATTATAAAGGAAACCACAATGATATTAAAAAGAAAGTTCATGAATAAAGGTTTTCAGAAAGCAGAAGATTGCAATATTTAAGGTGAAGTGATGTTCTTGCCACACACTGTACAATAAAAATATCCATCTTTTTGGATTCATTTAGAAGAAACGGAACTGGTTGTAGGAACCATACGATTTCATACATACGTTTATTTTTTATTTTTGCGGGAACGTGTGTCTTTCAAAACAACAGATTAGAGGCCTACATAGAGAATGGACAGCCACAAAAGGTAAGGTTTATGTAACTCATTATAGCTTCATTTGATGTATTTAAAAACCCTTGGTGTTTAGTGTATTGCAGCAAAGAATGTGGTTTGGATATAATAATTGCAGGTGTTGCATGTAGAAACAGAGGTAAATACTGATGTATGGCACAGAAATAGTCAGCCCTGTGCCTCTGTTCAGTGGATCAGAAGATAGATGACACTGACAAGATACTGCTCTTGGAAAATAGGAGTGCTCCATAACAACAGTCAATCTCTGTCAAAAGTATTTCCATCATGCTGATATTAGTACATTTGCGTCATTTTACCTTAAACTTGTCACTAAACACTAGTTACCATTTCTATGCAGACTTGTTTTCCTTTATAGTGAGCCTGGCCCTGTTTCTTTACACATTTGGAAAGAACTGATTTTTATATATAGCATACTGTATGCCAGTAGTTCCCTACCGTGAAAAACATTCAGTATTCTCAGCAGACCCAGACATTCATTAGTCTTTAAATTATTCACTGAGTGTTTCATCAATAAGCAAGCAAGTGTCACTGGAAACCAGAATCTTGAAGATTTGTAAAAGCATTTATACACAATCTGCAGAAAGTTCAACAACTCATTTAATTCAGAGAATATGTTCGGAGTTCACTTTATCATTAGAAAATCATATTGAGGTGTGACAGGACAGTGTCACGGGCAAGGCTGTTGTTTACCAGGAAGGGAGACTCAGACAGAAGTTGCAGTGAAGTGCTAATGCGCACGTTTAACAAGGGGCAAAATAAAAGGTCTACAAAACACTCACGTCAATGCAAACCAACAGACGGGACGAGACAGCACGGAACATGGAGAGGCCTCTCACCAGCATCAGCTCTAATCATTCCTTTCTAACTAACACCCGTGGTCACCCTATTTATACACCTGTGACTGGAGCCTTAATCATTTAATCATGTATTCAGTTCATGGCTCCAGCTACATTCCCACGTGTTTTGACGGGGAGAAATTGAACCCCTTCCTTGTCAACCCATTATTCCCCACACTGGCACATACACACACGCACCAGCAGGGCTGTCACCCTGCCACACCAGGACATAACCCATGCCAAAAGATGAACGCCATATTAACACTGCCATAAAACATTACAACTAGCAGATTGTTTCTGATCTATTTATGTGATAATCAGCAATGCAGATAGCAAGTTTATATCCTTGGATTCAAATGCCTACCACTCCTATCTTGTTACATATTCTCCATCTGATTACATTTCCAATGCCAAGTCTCCAATGGGCCATGCTATAAATGGTATCAAATGCTATCTTACCCTTTTAATTGAATTGGTGTGATTCAATGCACCAAAGCATTTTACTTTATTACATTTGTAATGTATATGCAGCTATAGCAGGTTGGGGCAATAACGAAATATCTGAATCGTTTGCATTCTGCAAACGTACCTTTAAGAAACACATTTACACACCAAATGTAGGGCACCATGATAAAACGATGGGAGCTTGTAATTAAACAAGTTGTACTGCCTCGTCGTTATTTGCAAATGCATTCAATAAAGTTGGAACCAAAATATATGGGATGGGATAAAAACTCCCACAGCATAACACAACATTAGCATGAAATTGAACCCCACTGTTTACTCCAAGGTGTCTGGAGTAATGTGTGAGCATGTTCAGCCCGTATGTTTGCCTTCAGGACTTCCTTCAACAGCTCTTGGGGGTTCATGTGCACAATAGGCTTAAATCGTCCCCAGTGGAACACGTCTAAAGGTGACATCACTGGCTATTCAATGGGACCTCAATGACCTTTACAACTGCTTGGACGTTCATTAACTACTCAATGATTTGTTTTCTTGTTGTGCCAATGCTATGTAACCCATTAAATGCAATTATTTCTTTGCAACTGTTTCTCCATTCCAAAATGTTAGTTCTGAAAGCATTTGACAAAATTCTCACATTTTTGCTGTTCAGGTAGCTCCACCTCCACTTATCACATTGAACGCCACATTGCCAGCTGATCCGTAGTCATTCATTGCTTCTGCTCAATGTAGAATCTGCATTTCAGAGCATGAAACTGACAATCGCATTTTTAAGTTTTCAGATTTGTGCTTGGGGGCGGTGGGGCGCTCTAACACTAAGTCAAAAGAATTTCTTTATGAAAGGAGACAGCAAATGTCATATTGTAACCCACAGCTCTTCTAAATAAAATGCCAAGACATATCATGTTTGAAATGACAGTATACACTTTGGAATAATTTCATTGGACTGGTGTCAGGCTGTTTTTTTTATTTTTACAATGTATGAATGAGAAATAAATCAAAATCCTTAGAAAGAAAAAGAGAAAAAAAAACCTACCCTAAAGTAACCTAAATTATGGCAGAATACTGCATATATTATATATGTATATAACATTGTATGGATATATAACATTGTATGTATGCACTGTAAAGTGATGGTTGATGTGTTAACATTTGTTTTATTGATTTTGATAGGACTGAAACTCAGAGAGTGATTATATACCTCCCCCACAACTTGATTGATTAAATGCTGGACATATGGCATGAATCCATAAGGTGAAATAAAGTCAGAATAACACATGCAAAAGTACAACAAATATAAATATATGTATCTGGTAAAGTCTAAAGTTATTCAGCACACATGTGGTTGTTAACACATTATAATAACAATCTGCAAATCCACAAATGTGTTATAAAGGATGTTATAAACAACAATAAGCATAGCGCTATAAGAATATCAACTGGCTACAGTAGTATGATAATGTGTAATTAAGAAATGTGTCATTAAAATGTCATTGAACTCTTATGATCTATTAATAAACCCTAAATAACATGTTCATACAATAGCAGGGTCACAATAATATTAATAATCTGGACAAAAAGACATGATAGGTAAGAGGTCAATAGAGACTGACTGCACAGAAGACTGGCAGGTCAAATGTTATCACAGCTGGGGTGTCAATCATTATCTAGCAGCCCAGATAATCACAATACAAGAGAAAAGGAGCCTGTGTATTGTGTTGCTGCCGTTAAGCAGTTTGCACTGTGACCTGGTACTGTTGCTCAACAAAGAGGGTTCTTCTCTTCTTCTTCTGTTTATGGTTTTGCTGTTTCTTCTTAATGTATCCCCAGCGGCCCACCTAGGAAATACTCCCATCAGTGAGGCGACATCGGCCCATTAAACTGGAAACAAGCATGAACATTAGCCAAGAACGCAGTATTGGCTGTGTGCTGGAAATTGAAAATGTGTTTAATTCTTGGCTTTATTTCCACACTGTGCAGATCATTCCTGTTACCCCTGCACTGAAAATGAAGTGTATTTTAACAGTTTATTGTTTAGGAGGCAGGGGGTGGGGATGGGGTGGTGGTACTACTCTGTTGTATTCTATTGTATATGCATTGTATATATCTCATCCTGAAAATGTATAGCGTCCCCGTGATCACTGGCATTATGCATTGAAGACATATTAAATAGGATTTATCCATGCTAAATTACACTACAATGTCTTAATTTACCCTACTCTTGTACATGGCATAGGCAGTGGAGCAATAATAGCTTGGACACTTTGTCAGGACACCTTGATTCATCATTCAATCATCATTAATATAGCCCCTCCAACCTAATCTCATTCGGTCCACACACACCAACACCAGTTTCTGCTGATATTCTCTGGGGAGCTCCCAAGTCCACCTTGGTATTGCAGCATGCATATGATTGTATCGTTATATTATTACACTATTAAGACAGAAGACTATTGATCCATCTCAGCACATGCTCTTTCCATTTCGAATATGTGCGGTGTTGAAGCATGGTATTGAATACTTGTCTTACAAAAAAAAAAAAAGTTTGTTTGTTATCAAATAATAATGAAGTCAGACGATGCTTCTTGTAAAAAGTGCTACAATACAGTACCTTACATAAACCGGAACATATTTCAAGAGAGAAAAAAAATGTTGTAAAATAATGTTTTAACAGCATTTTGAATTGCTTGTTTTTGGTGCTCCACCTTGCCTTCAGGGAACTTAAGACAACTCACAGGTTGGTGAGGAAGAGGTAAACTCAAAGCATGGCACTGAGTGTAAAGAGAGGTAGGTTTAAATGTACCTGGCTTGGAATACTGTTGGTAGCTGACACTGATTGAAAATTGAATGTTGGAGTTACCTCTTTAGTCCAAACTGCACTGGTGGACTTTCCTCCCTGAAACTTTGCACAGCTTTACATTCAGGGAGATCATATGTGCTTTGGTTATTAATCACATTATAATCTGTACCTGCTGCAACCTCAAATATTTGTAAATGTAACCTTCATCGTCAACACTGTCAAATCCATATTCCAGCGCATCGATTAAATAAAGCAATAACATCTATATGTCATCAGTGAAGCTGAAAAATGTTAATATTCTTCATGGCTAACTTATGATCAATGTTTTCAAAGAGCCTTGTGAATTATTAACTGAACTAGATAAGGAATTGAGTGACAGAGGATGACAGGAGTTAAGAGAGATGCTTTAAATAAACAATCAAATTTGGCAAGAAATCTAAATCATACAGACTTTAAAATTAGAAATGTGCGTGAACTGTAAAACAGTCTACACAGATGTACAAATATATGTTTAAAAAACAAATATAAACTGCAGCTTCTATGTATTTTGCATATATTTTGGACTAGAGTTTTGATTCATCAGTTATTTCTTAGTTCTGAGTATTTTTGCCCATAACTAAAAAAGAAATAATTCTACAAAAGTTGTATGCACTGAGCAACAGCACAAAACCAACACAAGCCAAGTAAATATATCTTTAGCGATGCACCATGGTTCAGTTCTGTAGATGAGTGTTGTGGTTCTGTTTGAGTGACTTACCTGGAGTTTCAGGTGTCTGTGTTAGTTGTTGATGGCTCTGTCAATATGAGCTTTACAGTTGACTTTAAATTAATCTTGCATTTGAGTTGTGATGAGAAAGCCTAAGACAACTTGTTATTATTGGAGAATAAACAATGTGATAATTAAAGAAGCTTTAGTGTGCCTCTAATAAGTCTAAGGAATGTGAATTGCAGGAGCATTCGATCCGAATACAAATTTACAGTGCAGTGGTAAAAGCACAGCAAAGAACCCACAGATAATTGACCCCGAATGACAAAAGACAAGCTGGAGAAAAACCAATTACTGTATTAGCTATACTAACCAGACCGCAGAGTGCTTTGTCATAAGTATGCACCTTGCACAGCAAATTGTTTTGCATAAAATAAAATAAAACATATAATAAATGTAAAAATATCATGAAAAAAAACAGCTAATACCTTGTTTCCATGGACAGCCAACTTGAGTCGACTTGAGTGTGCTCGAATTGGCCTGAATTCTCCCAGAACTCGAGCTGATGGGCAACTCGACCTGGTGAAAATTGTTCCGTTTCCATGTTTTTCTGAGTTACCCGAGTTGTCACTTGAGTTGGGCAGCAAATAATACCGATTTATAAATATATTATTGCCTCTGACAAAGAAAAGCCTTAAACTTGTATTAATGTTTTCAAATCTTTTTATTCAGTGAAAATAGCGTTCATAAACCTGGATGTATAGTTATGTTCCCGCCCCCTACAACATTTTTGATTGACATTTAGTGACGTAATTTTCTCCCAGCCCAGATTCAGACTTTTGAATTCAGGCCTGCCCGAGGAGTGAAGCTTGACCAGAGAATTGGGGTTCCTGCCCGAACTGGGAGCCAAGTCGAGTAATTTAAAAACATGGAAACGGAGGTGGGGGGTGGGGCGGAACTCAAGCACGTACCCGTTATGTGATCCATGAAAACATGGTATAACTCTTTGACCTGTTAAGTTTGTCAATTCTGTGGTTTTTTTAAAGAATATTTTTGTTACCTTCTGCATTACAACATATCCTGGTTCCGTGCTTCAAAAAGGAAAAGAAAAAAAAACTGTCTTCTAAAGAAATGTAATTTATTCTGCATTCAGGTAATAAAGGCCTCCAAGCCATGAGTAAACATTTCATAAAGCCCCTCTGGAGTTTAAATCGCCTGGCTCATAGTGTTATTTTAAAAGAGATGTACTCAGATGTTTAATTGGTTAGACATGAAAGACATATTTTTCTGTCTACTTAGGCAATTAAAATCAGCAAGCAAATTGCCTCTCAAGCGTCACACATTGGACACAGCGCCCGACAGCAGAACACATCACCGGAAACCTCTGATTTGCATTACTCAGCTAGCCTTTCATACAGTCTTCAAAGACCATTTCAGTTGCCGCTATAATTTTCAACATATTACATTGTCTAGACTATAGTGTAAGCGTGAATAAAAATCAGTGTCTTAAACGATATATGTGTCATTCATCTAAACAGGGATATAATTTGCCATGCATTGATCAGCATCCAGGTATTAAAGACAGTGATATTTTATAGGTTCTCTTTTCATCAGTAATGGTGCCTATTAAGGACAATCATATGGGAGAAAACCATGACTGTTTAACACTACAATGAAAACCCTTGATTCAAAAGGTCTAATTTAGCATTCAGATAGACACAATTGAATAAATTGGTACAGCTGTAATGATGAATGATCTTTAAACTAAATGCTAGCAAGCGTTTTTTTTTAAATATATAAATAATTGTTATTGCAGCAGAAAAGCAATGTCCACAAGGCAGGAAGCTGTGCAAGCTTTACATTTTTATTAAAGGTGCAATTTCTGCTCACAAAGACACCTCCATGATTTTTTTTTTTATTGCATTTGGAGGCTTAGGGGAACAACGACATCTCCCCAGAATCCCCATTATTATATTTCAGAAATGCAATGAAACAAATCAGTAGCCCTCATCTAAGGAATAACAACTGAATATCTGAGCCTACTTTCTCGTTGATAGGAAATTTGGGTCTTGCTAATTCGGTTTATTAGTACCCAGTTGAGGTTTCAAAACAACTCGGCTAATATGCCATGAAATACTGGTTTGTTGTAAATCTGTAGAGCGTTCCGCTGTTTCTATGTGTGCCTCATGCCGTCTACAGTGTTCCTGTCCCAACAAAACAAGACAGCAAGTATAATTATATTCAAGCTCTGTATCTGTAACCATCCCTGAAAATAGCTTCCTGTGGCTCATTATATTTTCACAAATATATGAGGGATTGGTTTGATTTTTCCGGTGCCGGATACTAAGAGGAAATTAAATGTTTTTCTTTTTTTTCTATAGATGTAATAATAGCAATAAACTCTTATCTCCAAAAAAGGGAAGGTCTATGTTTGTGTTTTGTAGAGAGGCATAGTAAGTATGAGGGGAAGCTTTGGAGTCTATGAGAAAGCAGAAAGAAAATGAAGAGCTGTAAATGGGTAAATTATGTTTTTGTTGACTCGGTATTAATTCACTTTTTCAAATATTTGATCAGCTGATAAGAATGCCTATTCAGATATTTTACTTTTATTTTTATAACTGATTAAAGTAGAGGTGCATCACCATCATTATAGATTGTAGATCACACTTCTATTCTTTATTATTTTTATTTAAAAAGAGTTAGAAACAAAACAAAGTTTTGGCCAGATAGCCTTCATCAAGCCTGTAATTATGTGTAAGTACACATGTATTTACTAAGTACTATGTAAATACACAGTAATTAGCGACACAATGTAAAGTGTTACCCATTGTACAGTAACTTGGCATTCAGCCACTCATTTGTATTGACTGTTCTTTACTTTTCTTAACCATATCAACGACATTTCCGTTCCTCACCCTGCTCAAATGCAGTACAGAATAAGAGTTACAGAGTGAGAATCATGTTCGTGTTGGCAGTTCTGCAATGAACAGTCCAAGAACTCGACCTTTTTGAGCAGTCAAACCTCCACAGGGAGTCTCAGGTGAGAATGTGCGGTTGTCTTGTGTGTGTGTGGGTTGTTCATCTACAAACTGAATCAACCAGAAGGCAGCTGTGTTTAAGAGCTGTCACACTGTCCTTCTGTTTATTACAGATGCATTCTGAGATATAATCACTTGTAATTTAGATGTGTAGCAATAACACAACTTATACTTCAGTAGAGGTTTATTATATCATCAAAATCCCTTACACCATTAATGATTTTTATGGGCTTTGTAATTATCTGTTAATGCTACTTTTAACAGGATAATTGTACACAGTTGTTTACGGCAAATGGTGTAAAGTTAGCGGGTCTAAAATTATGTGGGAGGTGGCCAAAGTGCATAATTTTATTTGAATGAATTAGAGCTGAAGCACTCACTTATAGTGGAAGAACACATGTTGAAATTAACATTTTATAGTCTGAGCATTTGTTTCAGTCCGCTTTATAAAACACTGGGGTCTACAATGTGGTTTTCTTGTAATGTTTGGTTGATTGATTTTGTTTAAGGGGTTTTGACTCAAGGGTTTGAAGCTATTCTCAAGAAAGCTGATATTGTGAAAACAAACCCGTCTTAGTGTCTATGGCTTTTTAACTTCATATGCTTGCATGATTTCACAATCACAGAATCATTATTAGCCAATCTGAATGCTGCATTTAATGCACAAGTGGGCTTCCATTTCTGTATACAGATGTTGTGACATGATGATACTGTACAAAACCACACAAGTGCTTCTGATAGAGTTTAAGTTTAATTTAAAATTGGAACAAATTAAGCATATTTCCATATGATTTGTATAAAAAAACAACATATATGTTTCATTGTCATAGTTCTGCTGTTGTTCATGCAGACAAAACAGCTTGGCAGAATCGCATTATACAGTACAAAGGGCAATGATCATGTGGCAACACTGTGACCAGATGCAATTACAGCAATGTAATTTTATACTATGCAATTATCTGTTTATAAAGACAACATTCATAAAGACATCTACTGTCATAATATTCTTATTTTTTATCATCTCAAGGTTTTGCATATATAGGCCAGTTCTCAAAGGAGGAATTTAGTTTTGGGCTTTTTACATCTCTTGGGGAAAAGTTGAAATACAAAATAATATATATATATATATATATATATATATATATATATATATATATATATATATATATATATATATATAATTTATTTAGCAGACGCCTTTTTATCCAAGGCGACTTACAGAGACTAGGGTGTGTGAACTATGCATCAGCTGCAGAATCACTTACAACTACGTCTCACCCGAAAGACGGAGCACAAGGAGGTTAAGTGACTTGCTCAGGGTCACACAATGAGTCAGTGGCTGAGGTGGGATTTGATGGTATTTTAATTTTCAAAAATGATATTTCATACTGTACTAAGTTAATGTTTGCATACTTTACTGTCACATACCACTGTGGCCACCTGTAATCAAAGGAACTAAAAAACGACATTGCAAAAGTCTACCGGCAGCCGTAATAGTAGTACAGCACTTCATGTTAGATTTAGATTTTGAAATGTCAGATTTTTTCCTTAAATATATGGGAAACTACAAAGCTGTATGTAATTCAATATGTTAACGTAACATTATTCAGCAGGCTTCATTCGGCTTCATTCGAAGCAAAATTAGTTAATTCTATTGGGTAACTTTTGGCCATAGCTGTAGTCTGCTATAGTAGCACTTCCTAAGTCGCCTGACATCAGCAATGATTTTTGGGGTGAAAGCATGTCACTCAAAAGGAGGTGCAGCTGCTTGATTAACGACAGGAAAGAAGATGTTGAAGGGCTGGAGAGACTTTCTCTACCCAAGTGAAACAGCATGGCATAAAAAACCCTTCGCTCATTTAAATAGACCTTAAGGTGTGTAAGAGTGTGTGAGAAACCCTTATTCCATTTCCAATAATCACCTCTGTTACCTCTGGGTGTTTGTAATGCCAGTTTTAGTCTTCACTTCAGTTTTATCCATTTAAACACGGCTCCAAGATTCTTGCTCTCTTTGAGAGCAGTTATTTATTTTTAAGAGGCGCTTGTGACAAGCCACAAAAAGCTTAATTACATTTCTGACACCAGAATCTATCATGACTGTGCAACTGCATTTCACAGAAACGTGGTTTGAAACGTGTTCTTACTTGATCTGGACCAGGAGAGTTTATATACTGATAAAATAAATGCTGTATTTATTATATATCATTTTGTCACCTGTGTTTCTCTTTGAATGGTAAGTTTTCATAGTCACATTTTCCTGATTACCCACTTAGTATCTTAGGTAAAGAGCAAAAATATCAAATGAGTCATATTTCAATGGTTTTGAGATTTAACAATTTAAGGAATGTTTTGATTAAATAAAGTTCCGTCTGCCTTAACTTTGTATCAGTTTAATGAACATTAAAGAAACATGGAAAAGGCTTTTTTTTATTGGTTCCATAGGCTTTTAAAATAAAACCTGAGACATGGATGTGTGTACTCTTTATGTGTATCCTTTATTAAGGCATTCAGAAACTAGTATTCTGAATAAAAAACAAAGAATACCTAACAATCGAGGCAATTTTAAAGTTCTTCAGAAATCAAAAGGAACATACTGTATGTTATCACTATTCCATGGCACTAGGCAACCAGAAAATGGTTCTAGCAGAAGTATGAAGGGTCTACAATCATTTCTTAATATACTTTTAGTTGGAATGCATTAACTGAGAACAATGAAACCCTATCTGCATTCTGATGTGCTGTATCTATAGCTGATTTCAGACCCTCTGCAAGGATACCAAGCCTGACTCAAGGTCATTAGAAGCCAAGGTTCCTAAACAAAAGTGAAACCAGGGGACCTCCTGGTTACAAGATCTTTTCTTTAACCACTGGACCACACAGCCTCCTTATGTTGAAACAGGACAGTGAGTCTGAATACTAAAGGAACTCAAAGACTGACTTTTAATCATAATTATAGAAAGCAAGCATGTGGTTAAGCAGGGCAAGGGATTTCTAAGGCTTAGAGGGTAGGTCATGATTTGTAATCATTTATTTATTTGATCCCCTTGCCCAAAGTCTTCTCAATCATGTGTTTGCTTGTCATCAAATATTTCCCTGCCTACAACAGCCAAAGCATGACCCTCAATATGTGATTTTTACAAGTTGTTTCCTGCAGTATATGAGAAAGGATCCCCCCTCCCCCCCCCCCCCCAAAAAAAAAATGTATAACACATTATGTTCAGAGATGCCTCATTAAGAGCTCATTGAGAAGATTACAAATGCAGCCTTTTTTTTTTACTCCATAATGCCGTGAAATGCAAAATCAATAATGTTTGAAAACCTTGTTTCTTTCTGGGGTCACAGTTTGAAGCCTACTTAAAAGGTTGGAGCGATCCTTTCATTAATATTTAATCAATGGCTTTAAAGTTCAAAAGTTCAAAGGTAATTAGCAAGGAAAACTGTAGCTATGATTAAACAACAGCTGCTCTTTGCAGCAGCCAAGGCAGTTCAGGTTATACTGGAAAAATGTACCTGCTACTATCATTAAGCTTTAATGTGGCTCTGGCCATACATTTTAGCCTATATGATCCTTAGGGTCTTTTTAATGGAAGTTTTACATATTGTTTCTACTGAAGACTTTTTGAGGGATATAATAAATCACAAATAATAATAATAATAATAATAATAATAATAATAATAATAATAATAATAATAAAATAATATAAATGAGCTAAATTTGTTTATTTATGTCTTATGGCGGCAGTTTTGTTTCAGCGCAACCTGTGCTTCTCCTGGATGGTAAAACGCAAGAAAATAAAGTAAGCCATGTCTACATTGACAGTGAGGACTATTGGTACCTATATTATCAGAATTACACTGGCAGCAGCCTGTATGAGTTATATTCCATAACTGAAATGTGTGCCACATGTTGTAATATTGTAAACTTACAAGAGTAGGTGATTAATCAGTATCCCTTGAAAGGTAAAGTATTAATGTGCTTTTGTTCTGGCAGTAAAGCAATTTATATGGTAATTAAATGAAATAATAGAGAGGGATTTAGAGACAGAGATGATGTCTAAATTACACTTCATTACTGTAATGTAATAGCATCATATCAAAAATCCATATATTGACACATTGTTCTAAAAAAACGACTTTTTTTTACTCGTTAACTGATTTACTCTACTTGAGCGTCTTAGCTTTTTTTAATCTTTTATCTTCTGAGTTATTGCATGACATCCCAGTACATGATTATAGATCAGCAAGCATTCACATGACTAATGTTTGACACAGCTTCAAGTAAAGACACTCAGGATTAGCAATTAATTAACATGATGCAATTATTGTTAATTAACACTAATTAAAGATCATTTAAAAAAGCACCTTTTAATAATTACAAACAAATGCAGGACCCTGTTGAGAGTGAGAAAATGGCCCTAATAACATAATGTTATTATTATTATTATTATTATTATTATTATTATTATTTTTATTATATATTTTTTATAGATTTAAGTTGTATATGCATAGAACTGTTTCAATATTGTAGTTAAAGAAGAAAACAGTCTAAAACAGTTTAAATAATTAATATCAAACTTGATTTATCTATTAAACATTATTTAAATAACACATTAAAAGATGTATCAATATCAAGATGCACTCAGCTATTTACATTTAAAAATCCAGCCATGAGCAATTGAAGTGATACAATAAACCAACCTGAATAATAGTTCTATTGTGGTGTAGTGGCTCCCTCGTAAACAAAACAACTTTTAATTTTGTTATGGATTTCCTTAACATCATTACAATAATGATGTGTGTCTATTCATCTACTTTTACCTCGACTTCTTTAGCCCTTATTTCCATGAATGAAAGAGTAATGAATAAACTGCAAAGAATTTGTGTTCAGAAAATTACACCCAGCTTTCAAGATTGTAATTAGTGCTCTGCTATGCTGTCAGAGATACAACTCCTTAGCTAAAAGGCCTTTTGTCAGTCAAGAGTAAATGGAATGTTGCATAAACATGAGGGAGCGTGTCTGTATGAGGATTCTAAAGAAACCCTATACATTTTTAGAAAGAAACATCTAAACAATCTAAAAAACACACACACATAGAGTACTGTATATATTGCATAGAAAACCCAAACCGCGAAACCACCAGCAGGATTTACAAACTTGAGAAGGGTGCATCGCATTGATCCTCTTCCCAGTACAAACACTTACTCTCTCACTTGAGAAGGGTGCATCGCATTGATCCTCTTCCCAACACTCTCCTTTCTTCAACTAGCTTCTGCTTGGCTCTGCAATTTATCCTCTCCTAACTCAAGCCCTTACTGGTGTTCGGTCCTAAACCCTCTCTGCACGAGTGCTTGGTTGAAAGTGAACCCTAAAACAACCCACTAAAACAAAGCAAACGCAGGGACTCATTTAGGATTAAGGGCCCCTCCCTAGTGCAAGTCCTGTGAACACCCCCAGCTAGCGATTCATGTTGCTCTGTTTCTGTAATAAAAAATGCATGATTTAGGTCAAAGATATAAACAAAAATGTGGTATAGAAACAGAAGTAATATTAAAATGTACTGTTCCAATGCTGCAATCTGCTTCCCAATTAACTGACAAACTCAATTAGAGTGGATCAATAAGTACTTAACCTAAATCAGTGTCTAAAGTAAAACGCAATGCTTAACTGATAGTTTGACAATCAATAATTCCGTAAGAGTGTAACTTCTAGGGGTTAATCTTACTGGACAGGACGCCCTGTGGAATAAAGAGAATCAATTTCTCCAAAACCACCATTCCAATAGGTATGCATCTGGTTTTTGATTGCTATCCTTCGAATCCAAAAATCAGCAGACAAGCAGAAGGAATTGAATAAACCATAATCCCTGAAGCCCTTCAGACCTGGCCTGGTTCATTATTGTTTTTCAATGTGGTACTCTCATTTCACAGGGCTAGATTAAGTGCTATTTTATAAGACCTTCGCTACAGATTTATAGGTTAAGTACCAGGATTTTCAAAGCAGCTTGAGAAACAATGATTGCATTAGATCCTGTCAATCATACATATAGCACTTTGTGCAATGTGCATGATCATGATCATGACTTTCAAGTTCACCTCGAGTTAAAACCCTAGAGCAATCATAACTCAATCACGAGATCTTCAGGGATACTGAATGAAGGAGAGTTAACCCTTTCTTTCTCCTGCAGGTGTAGTTGGGGTTGCAAATTAGTTTGTGACCAGTTGTTTTGGTAATATGATTGATTTGTCTTTAGTAGTTTTAGTCTATTAAAAGATGCACTCAGAACAACAAGCAGCCCTATTAATATTCTGTAACACCCACTACCACCACTGGAAATGCAGGATAAAAAGTAGACACATGTTTTGAAGGTGCTTTACAGTTTTCAGTGTTTTCAGTTGATTATGAACTTTTTTTATACGCTTTGATGGACAATATTTGGTCACAAATCTCTATGCAGAGTTGGATCTGGTCAGTTCTTGGATGAGGGCCCTGCTGTGAATATCAACCACTGCAGAAAGTGGTGCTGGTGGGCCAGTAAGGGTTACCCTGAGCCAAAAAATGCATCCATATAAATTAAGGTCCTTTTCAAATTGTAGACATTAAATATTCAATCAACACTGTCTTGTCAAAGACAGATTTAAATTCCTCCTACCTTGGCTACCATAATTCTCATTTATCTTTATAAATGGGGACAATCAGTCCCTCATAATATCTTGAATACCACAACAGTATTTTTAAGAGGAAAACAAACTAAAGGTTGCAGCTTTCAAAGTACAGGTCAATATTTTTTATTGTCTGAGAAGAAAAGAAAACCTCACAAACATTAAATTACAGCTTTTAATGCAGCATCAAAAGAGACTGGTTTTCCAAAGACGTTTGATGTTTTAAGACATCAAAAGTGTTCACCAATGAGGTCAACATAAACATATGAAATATAACCGCCTGCCTTGGGTACAGGTTATGCACTGATCTGAGGAATAATCAGCTGCAAGATGTACAGCAAAGAAGTATAAGATAATATCTGGTCCTTCGTTTTGCAGGTACAATGCTATACAATTCACAAGCTATTGAGACAAAATTGAGTTTTAGTGTTTTCTATAGACTCTTCTTGAATCTGATAGATGATTGATGTGATGTTTCTCTAATTTAAAGTTACATTTTGCAATGATTACTGATCTAAATCTCCCTCCCTTGATTATGTATTAGTAAATGCTTTTCTGTAAACACATGGCATCATGAACACTGGTCTTGTCTGTCTGCATTAGTTTATAACATGTATTATTACTTTTCAGTATGGTAAGTAATGTGTTCTTACTTACATGTTTCCCATCACAGTGCTACGAAAAAAAAAATTGTTGTAGAAGCACTGACAACCTGTCAAACATCACCTTGAGGGAAACCACACCAGACAATCGCTTCTTTCCCAGCTTTATTAACATGTCAATCCTGAGGCAGATATGCTCTGAACTGTGGGTACCACCATATGTCTGAGTAACATTGCTTTCTATTAGGATTCCATTTCATTCTCAGCAGCCTGCTGTACATTTAGTCAAATCACTAGATTAAGATGGTATGACTTGTATTGTAACACTTGAAATGTATTTGCTTACGATTGTAAGTCGCCCTGGATAAGGGCGTCTGCTAAGAAATAAATAATAATAATAATAATAATAATAATGGTGGTAACTGTTCAGCTTGGTAAACAGAGAACATGATCATACATTTGTTTCCAGCAGTGATCAGCTCACGGAGAGCATGCATCGAACCTTTCCATTAGTGTTCTACTTGTCAGACATCTGATTTGAGCAGGTATCATTGCAATGCAATGACATGCCTCTCAGAGGTTAGTTTGCAATGTGTCTGCCTCTCAGAATACAGTGTACATTAATGAAGGCAATCTGTCTAGCTGTTGTCTTTACACACTCCTTCAAATGATGTAACACAATTGGTACATTTGGATAAATAGACCAACTCGTTAAAATATGCAATGTTTAATCGAAACAAACGTTTAAAAATACTAGGAATGCACAGATAAAAAAATAAACTATCTCAATACCTGTTTAATCAGTGATACTGGAAGACAAGGATTTGAAGCAGTGCAGTTTTACCACAAGGGGCTGTCAGTTAAGATAAGTGAGTGGAACTGAAGTTGTCTTTGGAGTTGTTGTGAGCATTTATAGTCACTTTATGCTCCAGGCTTTTGTTTTATACCAGAACAACTTTAAATGCACTTCCACAAGATGAAAATCTATTTTTCACAGTCGATTTCAGCAATGTACTGCACACTCATTTCTTCTTTGCCCCATTCTGCACAGCTGATATCAGCAAACAAATATAAAGCATTTTGGCACCAGATCAACAGTTCAGCAAAGGTAATCGAGTCTCCTGCTGTACATTTTTAAGTTACAACTTATTGTGAACTAAATCTTTTTTAATTTTTCAATCTTCATTAAAAAATCATGTTAATTTTTATATCAATTTTTTATATCAAGACTCATTTAATATTCTTAACTGCTTTCAAAGGACTTGCTTGTGGCTGTGCCTGACCTACTTAAATTAAAGCATGAACAGATGAATTTCTGAGGTCAGACTTACAGGGCATCACAAACAGGTTCAGCACTTTTTGACAAAAAAGTGGAACTGCTGTGATTTGCCTGTGTCTGTGTGTCTGTAGAAGCAAGTAAAGTTCTTGCTCTAAATTTGAATACATTTAAAACAAATGGAATAGTTCATTAAGAAATATTTTAGAATGTAAGCACAGTTCATTGTTTTTTTATTTTATTTTATTTAAGCGACCATAACATCAACACCATTTTCAAGTACATAGGACTGGGTCCCAAAGCGTTTAAACCCAAATTGGCATAGCATTGTCCATAAAGCAGAAACTCACCCAATAAAGTCACTAATCACTGACTAAAAAGCTGATTTTCCATACTTGATACTGAGTGTGAAACCCACATTGAAATTTATGAAATTTACGCTTTTTGGAATTTGATGGTATAAATTTACTCATAAAAGTACAAATGCATTTTTTTTTTGGTTCATTTGCAAATTTGTACAGTTTATGCACCAGAGTCCCTAATTCTCAGTTCTCTTTTCAGTTTGACATATGCGTAATTTAGAGAATTATGTGTTGTAATTAAAATGCAAATCAACAATTTACTGACATTCATCAAAGTGTTTTTAATGTAAATGTAATCAAATGTTATTATCTGAAACTGTCGCTTCCACTGATTTCCTTATCAGTCTGGACCTACCAACAATTTTTAACAGAATCAAGGGCTATAGATTTATTTGCTTTCATTGGGTGCGCAACAATTTTTATGTTAGCACCAGTATTACTTAAGATTTTACTTCCAAAGAGATGGTTCCTATTTGTTTGCTACACTTTAAGGTCATAATTGAGCCTTCCCATTTTTAAGTGTAGACAGCCTCACTTATTATTTATAAAGGGGAATCCATATAACATGTCTAATCAAAGGTCCCTGTAGGGTCCCTAACACCACAAACCTTGAACTTTAACCTTTGATAATTCACCAATAATAGGGCTTCAATTTCAATCATTTTAATATTTTTTTAAAAAGGATTCATAATTCCTGAATCCACTAAAATGATGTGTGTGGGTAAGCAGCATTGTCCTGTATTGACAATAACAATAATAAAACATATGCAAATTCAAGCATCTGCTGGTGATGGTGTTGTTACAGTTTGTTTGGTTTCTTTGTTTTTGACATTTAGATTTTTTTACCCAGTTTGAAATGTCGGAATTGAATGCCCCCCTTCCTCAGACCTAAGCAGAAAATTAGCTATTGAACCCTGGAGGTCTTCGTCAAAACTTACCTGCTGCCTGGCCAGTAGTAGGGGGCACTATGGCCAAACCCCAGTCCATTTTCCCTGCCTAGCCTGTGGGAGTGTAATGACCATCGTAGTGCACCCCTTTGGACAAGATTGGCATCTCAGTGCAAACAGGATTTGAACCTGCAGCTTACAATGTTATGATTAACGGACGCCAGCCAGCAATGCCATTACTAGGTAAGCCTCTCACTGCTTTGAGAGCAATATTTTATAACCAGCTCCTATGCCATTAATCCTACAAAGACACGTCTGTTTCCCTATTGATAAAAAGCTAAACTTGTCTGCTAGGTGGAAACCATGCTGCATTTAGCCTTTAGACCCCCCCCCCCCATTACTATTTTATCAAAGATCTGCTAAAACCATGCTCTGAATGCATAGTAACCACAGTGTTGCTCAAGACGCTTCTTTTTATCATCATTTGCTTTTTCATCTTAAAACTAATGAGCTTCCTTTGCTGAAGTGGATTGCACTATGGAAACAAAAAAGAAGATTGCTAATAGCATGTCTGCTGTTTCCATAAAGATTGAGCAAAAGGCTTTTTGAAGTTGGGAAATGCACTTTGCATATTTATCTCTCTGCCTCTCTGTGGCTCTCTGCTCCAATCCGCTGGTGGACAGGCTTTGAAATATGTTTCTACGTTAATGATAACACTTAAGCAGGATATTCAAAAGATAGTCTTCATGGGTTTCATTAAGGAGAGTTTTCTCAAACTCGATGAAGAACCAGTTGAATAATTTCCCATAGAAAGTATGGTTGTTTTTTTGTTTAGTTTTTTAAATAAGCTAATTAAATTTTGTATTATGTTTGCTATCATTCTGAATCATATCTGTCTTTGAGTTTGCTTGGAAAACTGCTGGGCTTCAAACAAACATAGAGTTAGGGTTAGGATGAAGGTTAGGGTTAGGGTTAGGGTTAGAGTTAGGATGAAGGTTAGGGTTAGGTTTAGGGTTAGGGTTAGGGTTAGGGTTAGGGTTAGAGTTAGGATGAAGGTTAGGGTTAGGTTTAGGGTTAGGGTTAGGGTTAGGGTTACAGTGAGGTTGAGGGTTTAGGTTATATGTATATACACATACAGTATGGGTATGGTCTCCATCCCTGTGTATGGTTTCCTGTTCTCACCCCTAGCCTATAACAACTATTATTAATTATCACCTCAGCTGCTGCTTTAGGTACACACACACACACATACACACACACACACACACACACACACACACACACTGTGAATCAGTGCTGATAAAATATCCCTGGAGTAGAGTCGACTTCAAATACACTGTCACTCATACTAACATGGGCAAAAGCAAGCTGAAAAGCAAGTTATAACAGTCCACACGACTGAGGTCATACAATAATAAGTGACATCCCTGGTGTGAAAATGCTATTTCTGCTGAGCTTCCTTCATAGCCCTTTCAAACACCCTGAGTGAAAGCAACATTGCCATTCTGATGATCAGAGAGCACTAGAACTCTGTGAAACACACTATTCATTCTTTCACAGCCTTCACCATTATCATATAGCTTGAGGAGGAATTCTTATTTATTATTCAAGCACTCAATCATACCCTTATCTTAGTTTCTAGTCAATGGTTTTATTAAAGGTATAGTGACCTATTCTGATTTGGTTTTGCGTGTTTAACAATGCTGTTTTTAGTGCTAAACCACAACTTGCACTTGCATACTGCAGCAGTTTATCATGCCAAAGCAACCCAAATCACTTAACAAAACTAGGAAAAGTAATTTGTCAAGGTATCCATTAAATTAAACACACTACTAAACACTAGCTTCATGCTAATCTTCAGTATCTCGAATGTACAGCATTTATCTTTGTGTTTCGCTTCCTCTTCACATCATATCTGCTCAGAGCTCCAGGTGCCTTTAAATATTAAAAAGTATGAAAACCCCCCTTTAGAACCTTTGAAATGGAACATGCTTCACGTTGTCCTGAAGACTCTTTTCTGTTTTCTGGAATAGAATTCTTCTAAGATATTGATTGTTGAGCCAGTTGGATAGGTTGTTAGAATTTGAGCTAGAAAGAATCTCTTTCACTACCAAAAGCCGATATTTAATTTTTTAACTATTATTGTGTTATTATATATTTTATTACAAAACTCACAAAAATTGTCAAATATATTCAGTCTTTTCTCAAATGAATGCCAGCAGGCGAACTGTGCAGTGTTGCATAACTGAATACTGCACTATTCTCCTACTGCACGTCATTCAACACATGTATTAATTAAATTGGCGAAGTGCTTCCCCCGTTCCCCTGCTTTCTTCCACAGCAATATGAAAGAATCTAAAAACTGGAGCAATACTTCAGCAGCTGCCATCTTTCAAGATACCTTGCAAGAGATTGTAAACATCCGGTTCACAGACCATATAAAAGTGCACTTGAAAAATGCATTGTGAACACAAACTAACTCGGTCCTGAAAGCTTGCATCCAAACGAACTTGGTCCCTTTGCTCGCAGATAAGTGTGAACAGCAAGCACATTGATACATTGTTTCAAACTAAACAAATCAGACGAGTCTGTTTGAAACGGACCCAGTGTGAATGCAGCCTTAGAAACAAACTCTATCTTGTGCTTACACTGTGAGCCTCCAGATTAAGTTCAAATATGTGTACCGAATATGAGATTTGTCAACAGAATAATAATGAATGAATAAGTAAAGCAGTCAGGGTCTGCTCCTTTAATTAGAGCTTCAGTTGTCCGACAGAAAATAGGGCACAGGTCTGGTTCTTTAACACACCAGAAAAAAAGCTGGGATTCAGAACAACAAAACAGCTCCCCAGTATCTCCAAATACCTCTCTTGGCTCTCCAGATCACAGCTTCTATCAAATTGCTACTTGATCAGACAGACGCGTTCCTCTTAATGAGTAAATAGCTGTCCATATGTGCTAAATTACCAAAGCAATTAACCAGTTGTCCAATTGACCAAGCCAATTGTTTGCCATGGGTCTCTTAACTTGCTTGGATTCCAACACATTTCCAATTGACGTTGTTTTGCTAATGGTGCACTGCAGTCACAATTTCAGTCACTTTTTTACCTTAGTTGCTCCATGGTTCTAAACAAACTGGAGTTTACATTGGAAATGCTTATAACCCAAGCAATCCATTATTCATGTCAAGCCCTCTTCTACTAATTTGAACAATTTACTCTTATTCTGCCAATACCCGCTAGTAATAAGATGTCATGGCAATTCTCACCTATAATAAGGTTTCTCTGCTATACACAATGAGAATGATTTCCATTACACGAGAGTAGATGTTAAAACTTCATGCTGATTTGAACTCGGCTCTCGCCAAGATAAGCACCAACTAAGACGTAGCTTTACAGTAAACTAATGTGATCCATATGTGTCTCCATCCATTTACGTTTCCTTCCATATGATGATGTAGATATCCTTCTGTCTGGTGTTAATAGCTGAAGTGTAATGCTGGCTCCAGGGATAGTGCAGGCTACTGTTGTAGTCATGGTTGTCATGTCATCCATGTATGCTCGAATTGGTGGTAGTTGCATTCCAGAAGCCAAGCGCTCTCCTCCTACTTTCCCATTTTGATGCCCTAATGATTACTTCCATTGCCATGGTTAAAGGCTAGTGGAGAAATGGTGCATCCTGCCATTATTCCAACCTCTAGGCATTGCCATGTAGTGCTGAATTCTGAAGTTGAAAAACTAAATTGTAAATCTCCAAAGTAGGCTCTCACTAAATTTGTTATTGTCATCGGTACACTGAAAAAATCAAATGCTGCCCAAAGAAGTTCATGTGGCACTGAACCATATGCATTAGCCAAATCCAGGAATGTCACATGGAGCTCATTTCTCTCCTTTTTAGCTGATTGAATTTGTTGCCAGATCACATTGATGTGTTCTAAGCATCCTGGGAAACCTGGAATGCCCGCTTTTTGTATTGAAGTGTCAATGAAGCAGTTCTTTAATAGGTAAGTTGACAATCTCTGAGCAATAATGCTGAAGAAAATCTTGCCTTCTATGTTTAATAGGGAAATAGGACGAAACTGACTGATGCTTGTAGAATCTTTTTCTTTAGGTATAAAGACTCCACCTGCTCGGCGCCATGCTCTTGGTACAACCTGTTTTTCCCATGCCACTTTTATCAATTTCCACAGAATTCGTAGAACTCCTGAAGCACTCTTGTACACTCTGTACGGAACTCCATTAGGCCCTGGAGATGATGAAGCCCTTGCTTTTTTCACAGCTTGCTCTACTTCTTTCCACTTAGGTGCACAGTCCTCCATTTGGTATTCTGGTGGATTGATAGGTGGGATGTCTGACGGAATTGACATAGGCTCCTGCCTTTTTGAATCTGTATGTGTTTCCTCCAAATATCTCTCCAGCTCAACCTTAGATGCTTTTAGTGTGCCATTCTTCTCACTGGTGAATAACTTCTTTACAAATTTGAATGGGTCTTTATAAAAGTTAGCTCTCGCACGCTCCTTCTTTTTGTAGCGTTTCCGTAGGCGCTCAGCTCTGCGCAATGTTGCAAGCTTATCTTTTATGACCCTTTGTAAGAGATTGAGTCCCTCCTTCTGACTTTGTTCTGCTCTTCTCCATTGCTTCCTCAGCTGTCTCCTTTCTCTAACTAAGCGTTCAATCTCCTGCTGCCGTCTAGACTTTCCAGGAATAGTTTGTACTTTTTCCTTCCTTGTTTCAACTCCAAACCTCTCGCTTCCATATGCGTAGATGATGTCCCCAAATTTATCCAGCTTCTTTTCAACTGTTCCACTTAATCTTTCCAATGCAAAGCAGAGATCTGTGTTTACTGTGTCCCATGCAGTTTTCTCACAAGCTCTTGGCCATTTAACTCCAGGCTTGTGCCCGTTGAGGTTCTTTTCTCTCTTATGCTGGTTTGTCTGACCGGGTTCAGAAGGATCATTAGGTTCATCACTAACTGTGTCCATGCAAGTCCTCCTCACGTCTATGACAGGGGTGCTGATATCCTGCGAACTGTGGTTTGCTTCCTGTCGCTGGATTTCATTCGACTGACTTGACTGACTTCGTCATGCTTGGCTCTTGTCCCTTCTCCCTCAAGCATTTCATTCTCCCTTGATGAATCTTCAAACCCCTGACCGTTGTTGCCTTGCTCCAGCCGCAGACACAAACCTGGAGTTCCATGTCTTTGCTAACTGCAGATCTTGAACTAGTCTTTTGTGAAGTACTCTCCATACTCATATCCGTTTCCGTTCCTAAGTCGTTAACCGTGTTGTCCAACGCTGAGTCACCTTCCACCCCCGCTCTTGCAGACTCTAGGGGTATTTTTCTCTTTAATTTCTTAGAAGCCTTGGGCGGGTGTCTCCAGCATCCTGTAAGCAGCTGGATACTGCCGACAAGGGTAGCTAACCCTTACCAGCCCTAATGGGGTCTCTTTCCTCCTGTCAGCTGTCTCTCCAGGCTGTCACAAGGTCTTTCCCTTGTTGCCAGCTGCACTATTCACAGCAGTCACTGGATGTATCCAGATCTTCATGATTTCCATTACACGTGAGTTCATGCTGATTTGAACTCGGCTCTCGCCAAGATAAGCACCAACTAAGACATAGCTTTACAGTAAACTAATGTGATCCATATGTGTCTCCATCCATTTACGTTTCCTTCCATATGATGATGTAGATATCCTTCTGTCTGGTGTTAATGGCTGAAGTGTAATGCTGGCTCCAGGGATCAGCTTATTTTGCCTCCCTGGCGCGTCAGCACACACAACGGCTGCGATGCTGGCTCCGGGGATCAACCACAGTGCGGCCCCTCCAGCGCATCAGCATGACAACCGTCTGGATTGAGCTAAGTAGGGTACATCTCTGGGGTCTTCAAGTGGGCACCTTCCATCCTCAGTGTTTCGTTGACTAGCCCACGACACCTCAAGAGGGCTCGACGGTGATTCTGGCGTCCCAGCATCACCCCCCTCCGTCCCCCACTCAACTCAGCCCAGCTTACTTACCTGTACATCAGCGTTTCTTTCTTTCTATTGTGCTTGAGATCCCCAGCCAGAATCTTTCCGTCTCAACCACAGCCAGTTGCTGCTCCTCTCTTCTGCTTCAGATAGGTTCTTCACTGTGCGACGCAACTCTTGGCCACTGAATCCGACGTCTCTGAGAAACCGGGTTGTAGAGTGTGCCACAAATCCTCGACAACCCACTTCCACTGGGTAAACCCGGACTCTCCATCCTCGCTGTTCTGCTTCAGTGGCTAGTTGAGCATACCGCAGTTTCTTCCTCTCATACGCCTCATCTACAGCATCCTCTCATGGCACTGTTAACTCTACCAGGTGAACAAGGTGTGCTGATCCAGACCACAAGACAATATCTGGCCGAAGGTTAGTGGTGGCAATCTCAGGTGGGAAAATAAGCCGTTGACCAACATCTGCCAGCATTTTCCATTCTCTAGCAGCTTCCAGTTGTCCTGGTCGAGGATTAGTTTTAACACCTTTTCTTGGTGGTTGCTCTCCTGGGCAGAGGAATGTTGTCTTTTGTGTGTAATGTTTTGATGGAACAGGTGGCAACTTATTGGTCATGTTACGCTTGTCTTCCAGTGCTAAGGCCAAACATCGCAGCACCTGGTCATGGCGCCAAGTAAACCGTCCTTGGCTAAGAGCCACCTTACATCCTGTCAAAATGTGCCTTAATGTTGCAGGTGATGAACACAAAGGACAAGAGGGATCCTCTCCTACCCAGAGGTTTAGGTTCTGTGGTGATGGGAGAACATCATATGTTGACCTGATCCTGCTCTGTTCCATTGACCATAGGTCTTGCCAGCCAATCTTGCGTTGTTCCACACTCTCCCATCTCATCCATTGATGTGCAGGCAGTTTTCAGACAGATTGTCTATACTCATTCAGCCTAAGTGCTGTATTTTAACCACAGGGTTTCTTACAGGGCTACAGCACTATAGGCGGTGATTGATCCAGGTATGTATTATAACAAATACAATTCAAATCCCTACATCTCTACAGCACATTCTTAATATTAAGCAACTGCATTACTGTACTTCATTATTACCTACATTTGTATATGCATTATTCCTTATACTGTTACTGTGTAATCTCCAAGCAGGGGCATGGGATATGCAGGGTACGTGCTGTGTTTTGAGAAAACGCAGGTAATCCTTTGCTTTCATATAAAATGTGACAGTAGAGATAAATTATTTATGATGAAATCAAGCATCCAAAAAGCACATCCTTTTAGCCTGACCTCATGTTGCATGGATACTGACTATATTCTCCAGCTTTAGGTTGCATGGCAATGAAATACCCTGATACAAAATGTCACCTTTAAAATAAGTAATTGACTTCTACATGCACAAAACCATTAGCATTTCCATTATGTTACTCCCCTCTTGCCTGTAAAAGGGTTATTGCAGCATACAGTGCACGAGTATTGCATTTCAGTAGTAACTCAGAATCCCTCTGCGGTGACAAGCCATTGTAAATCTGCTTATACATGTACATTTTTTTTAACTTCATATAATAAGTTTTATAAGGAGGTTAGATGCTGGATTCCTATTATGGGGGTACAATTGGTGTAAAATAAAGCAAAAACCGGCCATATTGTTTGACTCAAAGAATGGTTAACGCACATGGACAGACTGCTCTAAAAAGAGGCAGGGTTTTTTTTTTTCAATTTTAAATTTTATATGGCCGCACCAAGAAAGCCTGCATTTCAACAGCAAGGGAGTTGTGTCTGATAGATAGATGTGGATCTAGAAAATGTAATTTTACATCTGAATATTACCACAGTCCATTCCCTTTAGAATAATGTAAGTCCACATTAGAGGCAGCTACGCAACACTTACAAACATATAGCAAAGAAATAACAGATATTCCCTGAAATCATTACCAAATAAAACACGTAGCAACCTCAGTCTGCCCAAGAGGTTTTTAGCAATTTTTTGAACCTGGTAATGATTTCTTGACTCACCTTTATAGACCTTTCTCAGTCATCCAGTCGGCTATAATTATTCATACAGTTCTACTCTAAATGTTCTGCTCTTCAACTTACCTTACTTCATGCATATCTCCATGGCAACCACGTTAAAGGTAAAAACTTAAAGGGCAGTAGGTTCTGTTTTGGCATTTACAATCTACCAGACCTTCTCTGTCAACTATTTTTAATTACTGGTACCTTTTAAACTTCAGCTACTTAACTTAAAAGCTGGCCGTACATGACTGATGTCATAGGATCAACTCAGAATAAAACATCACCATGTCTTTCCCTTATCATTCTCTGAATACTGGTTATTTGAGTGTATAACACTGTTTGACAGCAGAGCCAGTGAACCAAAAATCTGGCTTTCTTCAACTTAGACACAGCACCTGCAGCAAAAGCATACTCCAAGTTTACTGTCTTACTGATTAATTCTAACCTTTTTCTCCTTAGAGAATCCCACAATGCACTACTCATCCACACTGACTCTGTTTTACACTCCAGGTCTGAAGCATCAACAGCTTGAAGCAAAAGAAAAGAAAAAAACCCAGAATGCTTACCACATGAACATTTACTGACACTGCTGTTGGTTTTCAGGCACACTGTACAGTCTCTTCATTTCCTATGCAGTTTACTTTTAGGACCGTCTAAAGAATGTGGCTTCTGGAAGGTGACAGAGGTTCTAAGAGAGGTTCTATCGCTCATTATTAAATAAAAATAAAAAAGTTTTCAGTTAAAAGACTAATTTTATCAAACTACAGCGCTGTGCAGCCCCTCAGCTGTAACTAGAAATCACATCTCATCTGTTAACCAGCTCTGCCCCCTATTGTCCACAATTTAAATAGGGAATCAGCCAGCACAGCCCTTCAAGAACAGTGCCGTTTCACAATGCATTGAAACCTTTTGCAACCATGTTTGCTACACAGGGAGATGTGCGAGTTAAATCTAAGTACAGTCATTCTGGATTTGAGGACGTAAAACACCCAATAGTGTCTCAATTTGGACTACAGAGACTAAATGATTTAGCTCAACAGAACCAAACCAGCATACATGTGTTCTATCGTTATTGAGCCAGACTGGGGTACCCTCCTGTGATGCTAACTAAATGGCCAGGTTTGTGGATTGAGTGTTTTTTGCTAGTATTAGGGCTCTTCAATAGAAAATTGGTATGTGCTTAATGTAAAGCCAGGACTTATGGAGCTAGTCAACATTTTAGAAATCATTATTGTATATACCCAGTGCAAACCTAGATAACCGTGATGATCTCAAGTGTACATTATTGCAAGTTAACACTGTGTACTATACAATTACATGTCATATCCTGAGCTTTGCAATGGCAATCCAATCAATACATGCACTTGTAATTGGGTGTCTGATGGGATACTTTAAGTGAAGACTTGCAAACACCCTTGAGTGCTCAGTACTCTATATAACAAGAAAAGATCATGGCTGTCAGCCAGTGGAATAGAATACCAGAAAAGAGACACAAAGATGCATTAAAAACGGGTTTTCACTCCAGGCAGAAGCCAGCACTGTGCTTTTACATCCCTCTAATTAGTTTCTATAGAAGTTCAGATGATTTATAATTTGACACTGTATCACAGGACATTGCCCAATCACATGATGGGCGCAGTTATATGTTACAAACGCTTATTTCCTAAATAAAAGGAAATTCTGAAAAACGATATTACAGTGCTGTATCAATTAGCATAATCCAGAACAGTTCCCATAGCAACAGAGTTCACCGCAGTGTATCCTACACCTGCTGACCCAAGAGAAATGTTGAATTCATATATACAGTTATATGCCCCCCCCCCTGATATGATGCTTTCCACTGTGAAGGTGAAGGTCAGAAAGAAGATGCACCATTTCATACATTGTTGGCAAGGCTAGTTGCTTCCAGCTGCCTTAAAAGATTCATTTCAAGGCTATTACACAATTTATACTGTAGCATACACCCAACCAGCAACTTTAAATGTAAAACCTATGTGATTGAATTTGTTCAAAAAAAGAAATCCATGATGTCTCCTCATTAATAAACCCTGCAATGTTTGACCCCTCACTCTGAGTTAACTATTTTTCCCATACCAAGTTCAGTAGGATATTCTCTCCTATGCCTTTCTGACGCAAACACACCAACAGATACATAAAGAAATGCACAGCATGCTCATCTTGTAAACTGCACACACAGCTAGACTGTTCTATGAATCCACAGGAAAGGTGGGAAATGTTAAAATAACCCAGATATAGATACAATAACTGTAGAAACAAACACACTGTACACATACATCTGTACTGTAACCAACATTCAAACTCAGTTCATTCCAAGATATGTACATGCATCCAATTATAGGCACTCACTCATCGGAAATTAATCAATATAGTTTTGTCAAGATGAAGAATTTAAATAAAATCTCCTGAAATATGAGATTTTATTATTTTGTGGTCAACGAAGGACAGACAAGCTTTTGAAAGACGCAATTTAAAAAGTTCCATGGTGGGGTAAATGCTATATTGACTTTGTCTGTAGGTAATTGTGTGCCTGAAATCTGTTTCCACTTGACATTGTTCGTAAAATAAATGGAATTTGTTCTGGAGACCTCAAGAGGCCGTTCTCGCTGAGAGCAGAAAGTTTCAAAATGAGCTGAAGACTAAAGTACACAGCTCTTTGTTTGCACTTCTTAAAATACATCAGTGTGAGCCGACACCACAATTCACCAGAGAGAAATATAAAGGCATCATTAGGGGCAGTTCCATTATCCAAGAAGTGCTGGAAAAGAAATTAAATGGTTTAAAACTGTAAAACAGCTAATCGTGTGTGAATTTCAAATGAAGAAAAGAGAAGCAAGAAAAAAACAAGACAGTTAATGCAGCTACTATGAACTTTTCTTTTGCAGCAAGACAGGCAGTAGAGCTACTGTATAATTAGAACAGCAATGTTTTGTACTAGTACTGTGTTCAGGTACAGATTTTTAAAACCTACAAAAAATACAACAAATATTTTGAAACGTTTCTTAAGTCGAAACCAGCAAGTGGGTTATTGGAGATCTCAATTTATCTTTGTTAACGGACGCAGATCAGCAGACATGAAACCAGCTGTTATGGGATATCAAAATGAATAAGGAAAAAAAAAATGCTGTTTTTTTTCTGTCCCAGTTAATAATGCAGATTAATGACATGCTACAATGTTTTTTGTTTTTTTTTGGATTCTCATATGGCATTGAATAGGCTCTCCCACAGGAGTTATACAATGCTATATAACACAAGAGTTGATGGTTGGATAGAATGGGGCCAGGTGCTCAGAAAAGTGAATAAAGGGTTGTCAATGGCAACCGACTTACTCTCGTTGCCCAGCGTTTGTTTCTTAGTTCCAAGATATGCTCCAGCTCTATATTAGCAGCAAGTAATTACAGAAACAATGAAACCACAATCGAACTGTAGGCTTAGGTGCTATTCAGAAAGACGATCTTAAGAACTTATAGAAAGGCGCAGTTTTTGATCAGAAGTTCGCTTTTCAAAATACCATTGAAACTTCAAAGATAAAAAAGGAACAGCTTGTTCAACAATGGATTTATTACACCACTAAGTGTGCAATCTTCTGTTATTAACTGCGTTTTGACAATTAAGCTTTGCATCAGACATACTGCAGCTCCTCGTGTTGTTTCACATGAAATAGAATTCAGAAAGGCAGGTACTGTGTTAACTCTATTGTTATCAAAAGACAGAGTGGGTACTTTTGGTGGTAGAATGTGACTGACTCTGTGAACATTTATGCCAGTATCCTGGAAAGAAAGTTTATGGGTAGACTTCTATAGTAATTATGAAAGTGGGTCCTCTGAATTATTATTTGTTTCTGTATTCATAAATCTAGATTATGATATTTAGTCGTTCACATACAAGGAAAACACCCTACCCATCCATCCCCTTAACCACTGAACTTCAGGGGACCGGTGTACCAGATACTGCCCCTTTCGTGTTTTACAATGAGTCATATATAAAGAAAGATTGTCACTGAAGCCTGCTTTGTCTCGCTGTACACAAAACATGTCTAATGTATACCGTTTTCTATTCCCCTTAAATTATAATCACTGCCTGTTTCATAAATGCTGGAAAATTACACCATCCACCCACTTTCACAGCCAGCCAGAACCTGTTATCACTGAAGGTATGATAGAAATTATGAAGGGTAGTGACATTTAATCTATTTAAAGAACGACTACAATCCATAATAATTATAGATCAGATATTTCAATCTTTTGTACTACAATTGTATCTGGTTCTTGTTTGTCATATAAGTTGCTTAGGATTTTTGTTTGTTAGTTTTCATAGATATTTTTACATAGTGTTTTTTGCTTCATTTAGATTGAATTTAAAGTTCAGATTTCACATAATTACATTTGAACTACTCGCACATGTTATAATAAAGTGTTATGCAAATCATTTTATAAAAATACATCTTTACAATGGGAAAGCAAAACATGTTAGTAATAAATGCAGTCTCTCTTTCTCCTGTTATCGAGCATCAGTGACCCAAATCTGAAGACATTTCCAGTACATTTCATATCCATGGCCATTCAACCTTTCTGAAGCTGGCAGAATCCCATCATCGAATTCAGCACAGCAGAAAATGACAAGAAATAATAATACATTAACATATTAAATGAAATAAAAAAAGAAATAAATGGGGTAGCCTGAAATATAAATCATCTAGGATGTATGCAATAACTGTGAATGATATGTTCATTGGGAACAGAAGTTATTAACAACATATATATGACTAATCATTAGGATTACCTTCTTTATCCATTTAAACCGGCTTCATTAGCTGTATTTACATCCTGGCTGACACTGATGGATTGTCATTTATGTATTTATTTATTTAGGTCTGAAGCTATTGAACAATAAATCTCTCCATTTAGAGTTTTCTTTATTGCCAAACCTAGTGGTATGCTGAGAGATTATGCAATCCTATTAAGTGATTACATTTGTTTGAATGTATTGCTCCTGCTACGGCGTGTTAAATTCTTTGTTATCCTTGCCTCCATACTGCACCTGATTGCAGTAGGTTCCTGAGTGCTTGGTAGGGTGTGTATAAAGCAAAGGTTAGGATTGATTGCCCCATTGGCCACCTCACTTATGGAATGGTGGTCAAGGAATTGAGTCACATCAACATCATCAACCACCCTTTTACTGATATTGTTATTCAGATCACAAGAAACATTCTGAGAAAAAAAATCGAATTAATGTCTGTCAAGTAGAAGATCCATCCATCAGATTTCTTGACAGTGCTGAGCCTCATGTTTCTTTCCTGATCCACTTGATCCACACAGACGCTTAAGTAAAACTACAACAGCTTTATAGTGGTGCAGGGGGGAAATACTCAAACAGAAATACTTTTTTTATAAAAAAAAAATAAAAATAAAAAAAGATAAAGTATGGTCCCTTCATTTGAGAATTTACAACTCTGGTGGTTGTATTTTTGACCTTAGAAACACTTGTAGCATTTTCTTTGACTGGCGATGAAACAGAAAAAAAAAAAAAACAATTACAGAACTTTCTATTGCCTAAGTGTGAGGACGATTTAAGGCAGCTGGTTTCTCTCACAGCATAACATAATAGATCACTTTCTGTCATATTCTAGAAGGTCTCCCTGACATTTAATTAGGCATGTTCTACAATAAAAGTAGATTCATAAAATCACTTTGAAAGCAAACGCTGTAGCAAGTGATTATCTTCAGCTAAAAAAAACTAGAGATCGGTTTTAATAGCTAAAACAATTGATCAAAGCACTAGCCAAAATGTTTTTTCTAATCTCAGATAAGGTCATTTTTAAATACTTGTGAGTGTGTTTTCCCTGGATCTGCATGCTAAGCCTTTATTATCCAAATTAATTAGATCATCTATGTGTTTGGATAATCGAATTATAACTGCAAAATTTCTCAAACAAGGATCCTCCTGAAAAGGCTATCATTCAATTCAATCAATAAATAACATACAGAACTGAACTATTTTTCTGTAATTAGAGACTGAGAGCTGAATAGTGCATGTTCTATGACAAAAGGGCAGAAGAGCACAGCACGCAACAAGACAGGTGTTTGGATAATCTGGGTCTGGATAATCAAGGTTTTACTGTCCATCTGAATCATAGCAGAAATAACCAGGCAGTTATTACTTAGGGCAGCAGTGTGGAGTAGTGGTTAGGGCTCTGGACTCTTGACCGGAGGGTTGTGGGTTCAATCCCCAGTGGGGGACACTGCTGTTGTACCCTTGAGCAAGGTACTTTACCTAGATTGCTCCAGTAATAACCCAACTGTATAAATGGGTAATTGTATGTAAAAATAATGTGATATCTGTAAAAAATGTGAAATAATGTATAATGTGATATGTTGTAACAATTGTAAGTCGCCCTGGATAAGGGCGTCTGCTAAGAAATAAATAATAATAATAATAATAATAAAACTCCACCTATAATTGCATTCTCACTAAAGTTATGTAGTTACAGACAGTCAATCCAATACATTGTGATCAAGCTGATGAAGCTGGCATCTCATGTCAAACTGTCTCAGGCTGGAAAGACTGCTTTATTGATTTTGAGAGGAGAAGATTAAAAAGAAAGAAACAGGATCAAAATCCAAGTTGATAAGAGGTCTTTTTTTATAAGATTTGTGCAGTTGCAAGCTAGAGCAATATACAGTATTGTCAGCACAGTCAGAACCTTAGCTAGTTTACAATCGATGGAAAAACAGTGTGGTTGGGGAGATAAATATAAATATTATAGAGCAGGCATGTGAGTTCCTTATCAGACAGCTTAGGTAAATGTTAATCAGGATCATCATAGCCACTATCTCGCTAGATTTGAATCATGTTTACAGGATTTCTAGGGTGAGATCAATCTTAATATGCAACTCAAGTCTAAAAATCAGATGAATAGTTTTTTGTTCTGCTCTGCTATAGAGCAGCCCTTGGCACTATATGGGTTAGAGAGAGGATATTGATCACTGTGCATGTCTGGTTGCTGTTCATCAGAGAGACAGAACATGTATATTTACTCCTGCTATTTTTCTTCTATTGGGACTTTTTTTTAGAAGTCTTAGCATTTTTTTTTTATTATTATTTTTTTGGATTATGTTTAGTGTATAAGGTTAAAAGGGGGGATTTCATTGTAACCCTGTTTCTTTATTTGAAACCCATCTCATGTATAGCTCTTTGGAAAAGGTTTCAATGAATCTTTGGGATCCCCCTTTCGGACTCTCACAGTTCTCCAATGCTACCTGTGCTGCAGAGTGCATTCCTTTAGGAGCAGACATTTGCCATATCCCTGTTTTAATGTTTCTGTTAAGAGGAACCACAGAGAGCTCACTGCTTTGCAGAGTTGTACATTTAGACACTTTTCAGCATAATGAAAATGTATTAGATATGAAAATGTCATCTTTTTTATTTATTTTTTTACAAACTGAAGTGTCTTTTTTGAAATGATATTTCATTTTTTAATTGGAAACTTTGTGCTGTAATGGGTACAAAGCTTTCAATGTACACACACTGTTCAAAACATAGAGAGAGGTGTCATGTGACACTTAGCCCTTAGCCTTTTTTATGATGGATAGACCAACACCTTTTACCACAAATCTGATCTTTTGTGGGAAAGGATTAATGGCCAATACCTAATCAACGACATCAACAAAAGTATCATTATTGTTTATAAAGGAAGTGAATTTACATGGCGTTATAACATCTGCAGACTGTGTAAGAATTATATATTAAGAAGATAACATATGATGACTCTTCAGTAGGTTTATTAAATTTGCATGCATCTTAAGTTGTTTATTTATGTGACCCTATCCGCAGAGTGCCCTTAAACGTATTTAAATGAAGACATGTAAACTGCAGTACTCCACTTCTTCAATGCATGGAGCAAATACAGAGATTCATGTGACAATATGGCAGCTGTCAGATACATTACTGTGGAAATGTATTGGGCTTTTGGTCATTTCTTTCAGCACACAGAAATGCATCACTTTCTCTGCAATGACATTTTTCCACTACCAGAGAGCTGAGGGAGTACATTGTTTTCCTGCATTCAATTCACAGCCTCTGTCCGATGAAAACAATTATACGGATAACATTACAACTGAACTCTCCTTTTGGCTCAATAGAAAAGTTTTAACATCCATTGTGCTGAGACTACAAACCAGGGGTAAGACAGCACTATTTGTTCTGCCAATCAAAACATCAGCATTAGTAACTAATACACTATTATGCTTCATTAGTATTGTAGTTAATGATGACTTAATGACTCATTTAGATGTAAATTATATTACAGAGATATTAATCAGCAGTGTAACGTTTCTACATTACAGGGCAAGCTCAGTCTGGTATTCGAATAACAGACTTCGGAGATTTTTTTTTTTTTTTCCAGAGTCCTTAAGGAGTCTGTGTGGTCCAGAGGTTAAAGAAAATAGCTTGTAACTAGGAAGTCTCCGGTTCAAATCCCACCTCAGCCACTAACTCATTGTGTGACCCTGAGCAAATCACTTAACCTCCTTGTGCTCCGTCTTTCGGGTGAGACGTAATTGTAAGTGACTCTAGTCTCTGTAAGTCGCCTTGGATAAAGTCGTCTGCTAAATAAACAAATAGCATACAAAATATACAAATCCCCAGTTATCACTAAATTAGGGCTTGCATGCATAATAGCTTTTGAATATTTGACTTTAATAACTAATCCTGCATCAATATTCCTTGCTCTGATTCTTTAGAGGGTTTATAGAAATCAATGATTTCATAATTTAAGAACTGAATACTGTATTTATCAAGATAATTCAGATCATGTTTTTTTTTTTTTTTTTAATTGCAATCAGGAATTCCTTTGGCATGACAGAGAAGCAGAGAACTTTTTATTAGTGTCCTTCCACACGTTTTAAAAGCCATCCATATTGATGTTTTGTTTTGTCGGTGCTGCCCATGCTAAAATTAAATGTTAATGGAACCTCACCCACACGGCGAAAGAAAGAACATACAAAAAAAGTCACCACCACCAGCTTTCAACTAGTCAACACTGCAGCGCCCTCTTCTGTCCGCAGTGCAGTACAGCTTATGCTCTGACCTCATTTTCTCAAACTGCTTCTTCAAAGTGTTCTGTGACTCAGCAGGTAAAAAAAAGAACCCATCCAGCTGTAAACACCTTAATGTTACTTTCATGTTTTATTTATTTATTTATTTATTTATTTATTTATTTATTTATTTTAATAGGTTGTGATATTTTTTGGTTGTCAAAGTGCCCTGTTTGTGATGGCAGCTACTTGTGTCTGCTATGCTCAGCCTCTAAGGCACCTAATGACACTCTAAAGACACCATTGGAGAACAATTGTGTGGTTTTTTTGTGAGTCTTTAACTATATTGTGATAACAGTGTAAAAACACAGGTATCATAGCACAATACAGAGTGCATTCCTTTAGGAGCAGACAATTGCCATGCACCTGTTTCACTGTTTCTGTTAAGGGGAACCGCAGAAAGCTCACTGCTTTGACACTGGTTAGTCATGACAAACAGAAGCCAGCGGGGAGGAACACAGTGAATAAAACGACTGCACTGCTGACTCAAAGAATAACTCTGTGTCCGAATATAAAGGAAGAAAACTTTTAGAACTGCCAAGTTATTATAGTGATTTGCTCTCTGGCAGTAAGAGAACACAATAATGTGATTTTAGCTTAATTACTAAATTTAAAAAAAACGTTGTCAAATGCTAGCGTGTAATTACACTGTAAACATTTAACACAGTAAAAGCATTGCAAAGTGTAATAAGGCATAGTGAAAACATGGTTAATCATGGCAAAGGCCTTGGTAAATGCATGACCAGACCATGGTAAGTCATAAGTACTGTCTATTCTTATTTTTCAGTAGTTTTATTATTAAACTTGAGAAATTGATACTTGCATCAGTGTATTACTTTATACATTATATTTTCATAGTTAAATACCATGGAACAAAATAATAATAATAATAATTTGTATGTAAAAATAATGTGATATCTGTATAATGTGAAATAATGTATAATGTGATATCTTGTAACAATTGTAAGTCGCCCTGGATAAGGGCGTCTGCTAAGAAATAAATAATAATAATAATAATAATAATAATCATAATAATAATAATAATAATAATAATAATAATAATAATAATAATAATAATAATAATAATAATAATAATAATAATAATAATGAACCAGTTGATGAATGTAGACAAAAGAAAAATTAATTATACATGCTGTTAGACCATTTAATATAGCCTCAGGCATTCACCAAGGGGTGTTTAGGTTTATTAACCAGAAATGTGGAATAAAGTTATTGGTAGTGAAGTTAATGTAATTTACAAAATGAGAGCTGTTAAATTAACTGCCATTAAAACCGTCACCAAATCTCAGCCCAGGCTTCTAATAGATATTTATTACAGTATACAGTTATATTTTCTATTACCTTTTCCCTTAAATCTACATTTCATGTTGTTTATTGTCAATAAAAAAATAATTTCTCTACTGTTATGAAAAGGAGAACCAATTTCAACAATACATCATCCAACTTTAAGGTGAACTGAAATCCTTTAAAGTTAACTTCTTATAGTCTGAGCATCTCTCATCTGCTTTACACAGTTCCCTATGTTGACCCACACAGTTATGGTTAAAACCAAAAAAAATAAAAAATGCACTGCAACTTGCTTTAGTGTACTACCCTGTTCTATGATTCTTATAACTGAATCCCAAAGGCCAGTAGAATTTAAATCAATGTATCTTTTAAAGGCTTTGGATGTTATTAGGCATAAATAAATGTAATCGCTTATAACAATAAATGTCATCCATAAAAAAGGAAAGGAAGCCCTTTTAATCTTCACTCAAAACAAGCTTGATGTTAGGGGGTGACAGCAAACCCAGCATCTCTGAAAAAAAAGGTTAACAAAAGAATACTTCTCTGTCACATCCCTGACAGACTATTGGCAAGTCGGCATAAATTGCTTTTCGCAGGCTTCACAAGCACTATCTAAGCAACAAATCTGAAAAAAATACACTGACATACAATTAGGGCTGCCGTGTAGCTGCCTGGGTCGTTTTGGCAGGCCGTGATCGTGAGCAGGATTGAAGAGCAGCCCAATACAGACAATCTTTCCAAATGTCTCCGGGGTTAAATGACGCTCTAGATTGTCTACCACTATTATGAGGCTTTATATGGTCTGTCCTTTGGAAAGTTCAACAGAGGCAGCGTAAAAAGAGAAAACAAAATCCTCATTCACCTCTAATGATTCTTCACACCTCAAACAGCACTGAAATAATTGAGCAGCCGTGAATCCTCTCTAAAGCTAACTTAGGCATTATTTCTGTGTGCTCGTCATTATAATTAGATGAGGTCTGATTGCCAACTTCATTTACTAGAGGGCAATTTGCCCACAGTAGACAGTGTAGCCAAGATGTGCTGTCAGTTTTACTTTGTCAAAACAAATTACCTAATTTAATTGATTCATGAGGATGAATTATGACGTCATTTTTATAGTTAGAAGAAAATGGTACAAACTTTCCACTAGCTCGAGCTTTATCATTACACTATGTAATCATATTTGTAAAGAAAAGTATGGTGCTTATTTAAAACTTTTTTTTTAAATAAAAAAATATTGATACCATAATGTTTCGGGTTTTTTTTCTTATCAGCAAGAATAGTCAGCTTAAACATATAGGGCTAAATCCTCAAAGCTATTTACTCCAAAGCATAATTAGGGCAAGTTTGATCTGAAAGGAAGAAAACACCATTACAATTCTAAAATGAGTTAGAAACAACATAAGACTTCATACAAGTTCCTAAGTTAGAAGTCTTATTTATTTCTATCTGGTTTGGTAAGTTTATTGGGTGTGTTTCTCCTTTCTGAAAAAAAAGTTAATGAAATTGATTCATATTAGTCTTACCTTCATGATTGGGCCTTATACCTGTTAGTTGAAAAGTTTTACAATTCAAATGAAATCTTTATGGTGGTGATACCATTTGAATAGTATAACTCTTGAGTTTATTCGAAGACATTACTGTGTAAAAAAAAAAAGGTACACTGTCCACCAGGGGGAGCAGCATGACAACCTCACAATATTACAGAACTGTACGTGATTTAAACCCGATGGCTCAATAGAGGTGCATTACACACAGCATTCAATTACGTCTTGTCTTGAAGGACATACTCCCAATAAAACGGAGCAATGAAAAACACCAGCGTTTTTTTTTCTTTCATTCACACAGCAACCATAATTCCATTTCAGCATTGCACCAAATGTAGCCAGAATCAATACCACTGATGCTGTACTGTTTTTAACCTTTTACTTTCCCATGTTTCTTGGACTGTGTTTAATTATCATGTACAAGGAGTTTCTTTCAGCCTCACTCATTTAAACATAGACAGCTGCACTGACTGTCTGAAATGAATTTCATACAGCAGGGAAAGAAAAAGGTACATATTAAAACATGCTTCTTTTTACTTTCTTATACGAGTACATTGTTCCTAATCAATATGTTGGTGGTCATTCTACATTGATCCCCAGGCTGTGAACTGAAAGGTCAGGCATTGGTCATGATCAATAAATTGACCACAGAAAATGAATGTTCCCTCGTTACACCGCTTCAGTGATCCTCCACCTTCAATATTGTTTGGCAAGCATTGAGATTTAAAGTAGACAGCAGGGATGTCAACTCCGGTCCTCAGTGATCATTCCCAGTCCAGGTGTTTAATTCAACCAGATATTAAGTATTTGTTTTAGTTTTAATTGGAGTGCATGTTAAAAAGAGATGCTGAGCCTATAGCCAGTGTTTAGTGTTTACTTTGAAGCATTCAGGCAGCAAAATCGATGAAAGGTCTGGTTGGAAGAAAAACTATGGACTGGTCACTGTGGACCGGAATGGAACAAGCCTGGTCAGACAGACACAAACACAGAGACATGAAGCACAATACTGCGAAGGTTTGTTTTTAATGGTTTGAAAGATACTTACATACCTCATGGTATGTTCCTTTAAATAACAAATAAAGTGCAGTCAGAAATTGTGGATAATGGTGCAAAAAATGGGACATATTTCAATTTGCTTACAGTACAGTAATTAACATTAGGCTGCTTTGATTAATCACACGTGTAGTTAAATTATTGTGCAAGACATCGTTTTATATAGTTATTAAATATAATACTGTTTTAGGGCTCCTATGAAATTATTATTGCATGGAAGAGGTGACTGAGGAATGGAATATCAATCAAGTCTTAAAATTGGACACTACACACTCCCAAAACAGACAGATTAGCCCCCTTCTGAGTGCAAGAAGGATCCAGATGATTTAGTGCGGAAGTCTTTGCACTGGAGTAAATGGTTAGTAAATCTGACTCTGTTTAACGGTTAGCATTTTGTTTTCGGTCTCCCTTGCAAATTCCTAAAACTTTTTTCCAACCAGAACAAACCTTTTCTGAAATAAATCATTCACTAAGTTCACTTGGGGGCACGCATTCCTTACCATCCCATGTCCAGCATCAAGGCATAAAAATAAGAACCACAAAAAAAGTACTTGAAAACTTTGCAAACTTTTTTTCAAACTTCCAAACTAATGAAAGTCTTGTGACTGTGGTATTCTGCTACTTCCAAAGAAAACAAAGTTAAGAATTACGTTTGTGGATGAGTCACAAGATTTGGTTCTGTTTTGGACTTGATTGTGTTGCCTTAGGCACTGTGTGATAGATCTGAAGTCACTTTGTGTTGGTTCACAAACAGCAGTTTGTAAGCAAACAGCAACGGGCAGCATGAACGAGAACATGCCTGCATTCCAGTAAGAATCCAGAAACATTCCTGATAACTTCTTGTGATACATGAATGCAGTGTTTGATTGCGAATTGCAGTGTAATTTATTATTTTTTAATTTCACTTATATTTTAGATTTTACCATGTTTCCTTGAGATCTCATTTGCAATGGTGTCCTGGCAAGACTGCAAACAATACATACACATAACTCATTAAATACAACCTTATAAGGATAAGGTCAGAAAGTGGAAAATTCTTCACAAAACTAAACTCCAGCAGGAATCTCTACTTTCTCCAAACCTAACCAAGCTTAATTAGTTTCTGCTATCAAACTCCCTCTTTCAGACTTCTTAAACAACACATTTATTACAGCAGTAATGAACCTGGTCATCCTCAAACTCAAGAGTATAGTGCCAATATTGATGCATGAAATGCGCAACTAAAAAGGAAAAGAATACAGTATATTAAAATGTTTGCACAACTACAGTATACTGTACTGCATCCCTGTGATAAAAAAAACAAAAAAAAACGGTGTGGACTGCATTTGGAGAATTGCTGGGAAGTGCACTACAGCATGCCACGAATAGATAAAAGGTCACTACCATTATTTAAAATTACAAACAAATACAAAAATTGTAATATTTTCAGCAGATCTTTAGTTTCCTCCTGGATTTAACTTTTGTTTAAACAACGTTTGGTTCAATACACTCAGAGCACATTGCATTTGTAAAATGCAGTTCTTTTTTAGTAGAATAAGTACAATTAATTAACAATGAAAATTAACAGTCAAGAAAAATGACATGAAAACCATTTTTAAGCGATCAGCAAAAACAAACAAACAAAGATAGTGACCGTTGTGATCTTAGTAGCGCCCCATACCTTTAAAGTCTATTGCATTTAAAATACACCTCTCTTATGATAATAATTTAAAAAGTTATATTGACACCATTTAAAATTATATCTCCAGCCATACAAGGCTCTAACTAAGGGCACATTGATTCGGAAGTGCTGTGCTTGACGACTGCACAAATCACTACGAACAAAGATAAACTGGACTAGATCACCAACAACATCGGATATGTTTACAATTTTAGACAACCCAGTGTGTTGATTATCAGTTAAAGTCACATAACTTTGCAGAATTGTGGAAACAATTATATTAAAAGGAACCTTAAGAGCTCAACTTAGTACATCGTAACCCTTTCAAACGTGCGTTTCCTTGTTTTCTGAGCTAAAATCATTTGCGCATGCCTGGGTAAGCGCAGTACACAGGTGTACCATGTTTTAAGGCGTATCGCAAAATAACACTACACCATAACTCAGTTGCATACTGTAGGCATGTACAGTAAATATATCTGTAACACTTTAGGGATCCGATATAAGTGATTATAAACAATCTATAAATATGTTATTAATTATGATATTAACAATTATACAATATGGTTAGAAATAATAAGAGTATTATTACACACTTTTGTCATTGTTTTTTGCGCTATTGTTTATAATCGCTTATAACGGATATAGTCTGTCTGTCTTTTCAGGTCTGTTTGTGTTTCTATGCCTGTCTGTCTGTCTCTCTGTCTGTTTTTATATGTCTGTCTCATTAATTGTATGGGGCTGCTTTGTTTTTGCAATACAGTTATTATTCTTTTGTTTTTGCTATTGTTTATAACCACTGCCAGCACCAGTTTTTGACAGGGCAATTTCTATGTAATAATTATTCACAAATAACTTGTCAAATTAGTGCCTCTTCCCGGCAGACTTTTTGGAAACCATATTGCCCCACAGCTATGTCTTGGCTGCATTAAATTAGCTTTGAAGCATGACCCCCTTTTTTGCTTGTTTTTGAAAGGGTAGCATTGTGACTTAAATAGGAATAATAAAAAAAGTGTTTTAAAAGTATGAGTCCCTTCAGCCAGCAATTCCATCCATGAGAGCGGCAGTGAAGACAGCTGTTCTACCTAACTAATTCTGCATAGGAAATACTGTAAAGAAATGATACACATGGATTTTCAATGAAGATATGCACTACAAGACTATCTCTATAGTTTAAGATTAAGGTAAGTCTTAAGTGACTTATCTTTTTTTTAAGTACAAACTATAGGGATTGTGTTTAGAATTGAGTAATTATTGCTATGCATATGAAATAATTCAACAGTCAAGTCAAATTGTTTCATAATATTTTCAAATGTTTTAAAGAAAAGTCAGACAAGTTCTATTATGTTAAAGTGAGGAGCATCACATCACTTTTGCTTTGACCAGAATTCCAGTTTTGGTCTTCAGTTCGAGTTGCCTGCTATAGACGTGTAACACGGGCTAGATAAGCCAAAGTTTCTTTATATTAGTGAGCACAGACTATCAGGTTCACAGAAACACACAAGTAAACTTGATCCAAAGTGGCTGTTCTCTAGAAGTCGAGATAATGCTGTCTTTTACTTTCTATAAAGGGTGATCTAGCCTATGTTACATTGCCTATAACAGACAACTAAAACTGAAAAGCAGCTCCTGATCCCACGAAAAAGCACCTTATCAAAGCATAACCAGTTATATGAACCACTCAGAACGACTGCAAACAACACACAAAGGGTTCTCTTATTTTATATGGCACCGCTATGATATACAATGTTGTTTTTTTTTTATTTTATTATTATTTGGAGGCAACATGTGTATTTAAATTCAATATACACAAGCTACTTAACTAATGCAATTCATTTGACACTGCTTGCACCACTTGTTCTCTTGAAATTGAAATACACAGAATATATGTTGATGTTAGGATAAACTAGAAATAAATAACTGATAATACTAATGTAAGGTCTCCAACAGTATGTTCATGACAGTTATCTGCTGCTAGTTTTATAACCCATCAGTTTTTCCTCATATAAAATACTTTAGTATTCTATAGCTGTGGCCGAAACACTCCATTTTACAACTGTACATAATACTATAGTTAACTAGACTATATAAAGAAACCTATAGAACTTTGTCTGCAACAAGAGAATAGTATTTTTTATATGGGTCCAAATGTATGCCAACAAACACAGCCATGCCAAGTGGCCTGGCTTCTCTTCGTCCCATGGACTACTGTTACAAAAACAAGAATCATGGACATCACAAGGCTGACGGGGATAGCAAGGAATTCACGACCTTCAGCACACAGACCAGGAATTAGTTTTTTCTCTATCCGAGTGTTATTGACATGGCATCTGTTTACCAAGGGGGCAGAGTAACTTCTGTAACTGAGCCATTGCAACTGCTCATAATGTGTTTATGGGCTTAGTAATGATTGTTCAATTTGTCAAGACTCTGTGTAGTATTACTACGGTCCAATTGTAGCTCTGCTTAAAAAAAAAAATAGGACTTATGAAGTACTTGTACTGATGTCTCTTGTATTTGTTTTTTGCCGTTAGCAAGACAATGAGGCAGTTTGTGACAAAAGACACAAAACCACAAAACCACACCAAAATAATAACAAAAGGCAAGCAAGAGAGTTCAATACCGCCATGACGAGACTGAATTTTCAGAAAAAGGTAAGAAAAAGCATGCATACAAAAAATCAAAGCACATTCCAGCGTTTTACAAAAGGGACGCATTCACTAAGCTTTACCTCAGGAGATACCTAGTTTCATGAATGCTCGCTGTTCTGCAGAGAATGCAGTGCATTACTGAAATATGTTCTTTTGCATCTTTACATTGGCATGATGCAATAAATGTGTTGCATACCATATAATTAGGACATGGGGCCAATTACGTTCTTCTTTTGTCGATTGGAGCAAACGGTAATTAGACTTGGACTTTCGGTTCAATTAATGATGTACCTCTAAGACCTCAGACTGTGTCAGTTCTATAGACTAAATCCTCCGGGTGATAAAGGCCACTGTTCGACCATGTGTAATGTCTTTAAGTTTGGCAGTGTGCAATGATTCTGTCACAAGTACGTAGTTTTTGACTTAACATGCTGAGATGTCAGCATTCTGTTCATTATGAACTGCTGTAAACACCTGTGACGTTCCCGATTAGATACAAAGAGGGGGTTGACAGCTGGAATAACCTCGCTAGAGAGTTTTCTGCAACTAACTTTACAAACCCAGTACGGTCCGGTTAAAAGACCAGCAATGTCAGTGGACGTGATAGTTCAGAACAAAACACCAGGAGCCAGGGATAGATTCAAACAGTAACTTTATATACAACTTCTTTGTAAAATGATGGGTTAATTTTAGACGAAAAAGTACTTGCAATTACACTGGTGATTTGCTAGAATTTATTTGCACAATTATTAGAAAAATGGACAGATGGCTTTTCGGTATTTTTAAGTATAAAAACAGTTTTGTATATCAAACAAATTCTGTTGTTTGTTCATTATGCTGTTGAAAAACGATGAGGCCAGCCAGTCTAATCACATGTTATTATTCATCTCAGTGACAGTGTGTTTAAATATTGCACCATCAGTAACTTTCTTAAAACTGGATCGCAATGCATAAAGACTGTCAGATGTATTTAACCTTGGCATTACAATTGCTTTTTATATAACACACTGTTTTGAACTACAAACAAGATTTTTGCCTGTACAGAACAATTTGTTCTAAAGAAAGACACTGCATGAAACATCACTTGATAAAAGTACATTGATAAAAGTGCATAAATCCCATGCTGTTCTTTTTTAATATCTCAGTGTGTCTGTGTAGTATTGGGATGCATATCCATGTCATCTATAAATATTAAGCACTCAATACAGCAAGCAGGACTGGGAGACCGCAGATGTGACAGCATCACAGCAGAGCTCTTCCGTCCAGCAGGGGACTGCATGACTAGACAGTGCAGAGCACCCTCAACAACAGTGATCTGGACAAAATGGGAAAGAACTGTAGCTTGATCCTGTACTCAGGGCGAAAGGCTTTATTCAGTGTGCTCTTTTTATTTGTCTGATTGATTTATTGATTCATGAATTACTTCATTAATTCATGTATTTAAGGCCCGTACTTGATTTGGTAGTCCATTATTTAATAATTGTGATTGTGTTTTGGCGTACGCTCCCTCTCAGCGACTGCTAACAATCTCATTGGTGTTTTAGCGATGAATATGTATTAAGGAACAATGCTGTCCCGACTAGGGGAGGGTTTCTTGCAGATAAATAACTAGAATCAGCCTTGTTTTAGCTGCTGTTGTTTCTTAATGTGTTCTAACCTATTCAAATGTTTGTCCTTGTACACTCATACAATGTGTTCTATTTCCCGGTGTGGCTCATCGCTTACAGAGCACACATCTGATTGTCACATGGGCAGAATACATATCAGCCTTTCTACATGGTTGCATTACAGTGATTTTTATTTACATTTAGGAATCACATTTAATCTAATGATAATTCTGATTGGTTCGTTCTGCTGGTCTTCAAGGTTAAATTTTACGAGATGGTCACAGCTGTACAGGGTAGTAACATTGCAGAATGGATTCAGTTGGGAGTTCTAAACCATTAAGTGAATTATTTAAAAAAACAATTAAAAAAAGGTGTAGTTACTGGAACACCCACTAGATGGGGTGCTTTCTTTTTCTTTTTTCTGACCAAATAATCTGTCTGACATTAAGTAAGTTTGCTGGAAGGAAGCAGACTAAATATATAACTCTCGCAATACTATACTGTTAAAAAAAATAACCCCCCCCCCCCCCTATTTATTCACATACAGTACTTATAACTTCATTGTAAGACTATTTGCATGAACATATTTTATTTTACTATCTATACCTTACAATAATGCATTTTAAACATTTTTTACACTACCCTCTAATAACAAATAAAAAATATTTAAATCAGGTATTTCAACTAACCTCATTGGACCACACTGAATATTTGTATTATTGAAATATATAACAAAAAAAAAATTAGTTAACATACACAATTATTATTATTATTATTATTATTATTATTATTATTATTATTATTATTATTATCAGAACAATTTTAAAAATACAGTTTAAGTGCTAGTGTCTTAAGAAGAAGGTTCACAATATGCATATAAAATATACACTATATCAATGCCATGTCCTTGTTTGATTATATTTGAATCTTATATTTATTAGAAATGTATTCATGGTTATTTTGTGGTTTATTATTTCATGATAGAGGCACACGTAATTAAATAAACAATGCTACACATTCATTACAGAGAAACCAATATGAAGCGTGTTATCAGCATGCCGCCGGCTGATTGACACTCTGTTCAATCTGTCCAATTTCAAGAATTACAGTTTCATAAAACAAGTTGCTTTTTTAGGGGAAAACAAACCCCATTGGAGCTCTAGATCTGTGTTTGAATTGGATGCCATGATTTGATGCAGAGACAGATTGTAAACTGTGATTTTTTTAAACCCTTCATTAGGATTCATCAGTAATATTGGATCAGAGAAAGGTCACCGTACAAATGCATTTTCTCTGCTTTGAGAATTTCTAACAACATCTCTGAAACACATTTACTGTGAAAATGGAAAAAATGATCATTACAAGCTGGTGCGAAAGTACAAGGTGAAGCTGACATTATACCCACGGCGCCTGAGGGATGAAGTTGCCACAAATCATTTGTATACTCTCATTTTAATTTGTATGCAGGGATATTGGTTACACACAGAAAAGTAGAATTTCCAGAGGCGAAAAATTAAGTGTTTTCCCCAAGCATAGATCAACATTGGATATGCACCTGTCAAGCTGAACCATCCCTCATGACAGAATTCTACACAAACTACTGACTTTTTTTATTTGTCTGAAATGTTTTTAATGAATCAGAGCAAAGTGAACAGTTTGAATACATTTATTTCTGTCTTTTCAAAACTGCTCAATAGTTGTATACATTTATAAAAGCACATAACCACACTTGTGGTTTGTGGGGTAGAACATGTTTGTCTATGAATATTAACATGGTAATGTATTTGATATTGATACCAGTACGATACACACACACACACACACACACACACACACACACACACACACACACTAACCCTTTTAAACAAACCCACTTCCTGTTGTTGCTTCTGCATTGTGTTCTGTTTCATTTGAGTTGATTGGCCCTCACGTGATTACTTCCCAGCAAGAATAATATTAAAGAGTTCAAATGAAACAGAAATATAAACAAATTATTTATTTTAGGAAGTGAGGTGGGGAAGCACATTAGTGTCGCACAGGCTTCAATGCGCAAGGCTTCACTATGGGCCTCAAAGCACAGCACAATGTTTTTCAGAAGGGTTTTTTCTGATGGGTTAGTTAACATAGTGAAAAGGATTTTAATAGAAACAACCATAGAGAATAAATATTAGGATAATGATATAAAGAATCCTTTTACATAAGGACATATAATTACATCCTGTTAGTATATTTGACCCAGAAGTGCTCCCTCAACAAGCATGTAGTTTAGTCCCTTCCAGAGAAGAATGCACTACATGTTCTGCCCAACAGTCAATGAATTTATAAACTGAATTATTGACTGCTGTGGGAAACACGCGGAGAACAGTAGAGTCCTTGTAGGGCCCATACAGCTGTATTGCAAAGTTATCTGCCTGAGTTAAAGTCTTTGGTAAATTTAGTAGGCCATATCAATGCCGGACAGCCCGTCCTCTGTATTTTACTTGTACTTTCTCTACCCTTCAGCACAAAGAGGGATAAGAGGAGGACTGTGTACTTGTAAATTGGCTTATTCTGCTTGCATAAACGCTATCTATGTTAGGCACCGTAAAAAGTTTTTGTGTCTTTGAGCAGGGGTGCCTGATGAACTCAGCACAGGATGCCAGTTCACATTTCCCTTCGGCTGTCTGCTTGCTCAAATAATGTGTGCAGTCATTCCAGCATGCAGTGGTCTGTAAGCCTAATTTGAAACTCACAAGCAACTTTTGTCCCAAAGTGGCATTATGCATGCCTTAAATAGATCACTTTGATAAGACTAACGCTTTTCTCAGTGAAACAAGTGACAAAGTTTTCTTCTGACGAGTCCCAGATATTTGTGTTGACCTCAATGCACTCTTTGGCTGATAATCATTGTGGTGCCAGGTAGCTGCTTTGTCTCTTTCTCTTGCCTGAAGGAAATCCCAGCCATGGCCAGTACTGTGTGCTGGACAGAGATGGATGGTTTGCTGGTTTTCAACTGGTCCGGCTGATTCAAGGCACTTGGGGCTGGTTAATGGGTTGTACTTTACTGTATTTTAAAGGAAACTTCATTGTATGAACTATTTACAACTAGCTTACTCACAGGTAACATTATTTCTTTGTTAATGTTTAGTTATAAATATATACAAAAACTGGTTTATGTTAAAAATGACAGCTAAAAATATTCACAAAGCCTCAGATCCTTATTCATTATTACCCACTCCGACAATCATATCATTCATTGAAATGAGGTCACATTCTATTCATTGCTGCCGTGATGTTTTGCAAAGCAGGTTACATTTTATTTTACTATTGTGTATGTGAAGTGTGACCAACGTATGCTGATTATGCTGATTATTATTCAAGGAGTCATTTTGGACCTACTGGATGTTTAGACTGTAAAGAAAACATCACAAGGACCAGAGAGCAGTTAAACCCCATGGATGTATCCTGTTCATAATATATAAATATCTTCAATAAAAAGCTCTGATATAACTGAATATTATACCAGTGGAGCAAAAGGTCTTTTCTCCACCCAGTGATGCATTTCGAAATGGATTGTGCAGTATGATTTCAACTAGATTTGCAGCTCTTCATACATTTTTTCACAGCTGCCAGTTGAAACCACTGACCCAATGCAGGCTTTTTTCCCCCTGGTGTGCTTTAAAATGTGATTGAAGATTCAAAAGGTATTGCACTCCACAGCCTACCGATAACAAGCCACAAAGAGAAGGACATTATCGCATGCAATCAAATACAGCAGCAGCAAAAAAAAAAGTTTTTGTTAATTTGATGGCGTCTGTCTACGTGGGTTTTTAGAGTTCTTCTTCAGGTTAATAGGAGCCGAGCTGACAGCAACGCTCCATACGAAAAACAACAAAGATTATTATATTGAATATGGTTTTCTAGTATAGAAGAACTTGTCACAACTTGCATGCAGGGATATGTTTTTTTCAAAATAATCTCTGATGCATCTCTGATACAAAACACTGAAATGAAAAACAATAACCACGACGGCTTCAAAACTAGAAAGCATGTATAATAAATTAAAAAATATTTATTGTTTATTGGTTTTAAAATTGTTTAACAACCTGAAGCAAAAGCTTATTAAGTTTACATCAACTCAACTAATAGAACAAATAAAATATCAAAAATAACTCAACAGTAGTTCTTTAACAAATATCATGAAATATTCATGCAAGTAACTTAACTTTAAGAAGAAAAGTCATCACCTTTCTTTATCTAACTTTCGAAGTGAATGGCTCTTAAAAAGAAATGGTCTGCTCCTAGTTTCACTACCACACCATATGGTGTCGAGCTAATCTAGCTCTTCCTGCTGTTCCGGTGGGTAACTCCTTTAATTAGATCAGATTAGGAGAGGCCAGGGGCTTCGTTGGACACAACCTTCTGGCTGCTGGTGCCAGTGGCAGGGGCTTTGCTTTATGCAATCTGTGGCAATGTATTGGTCTCCCAGGATTTCCCAGGATAGATTGCATGTGACTGTGAAAGTAATGAGAAGTGAGTTTAATGATGAAGCTTGGACTATTTACAATGGAACGCCCAAGTGCATCTGTCTTCATATAAAATCATAGAAAACACAAAGACTAGGCAGACTTGGACCTTTTCTTCAATAAATTGTGTACATTTTATATTTATTTTTTAATGCATTGGAAAATGTCTGTTTACTTTATTGCTGCTGTAAACACTGCCAGTGTTTGTTTTTTTTGCAAGTTATAAAAAAAAAAGTTTGGAGTACTAGTTTAACTAATACAGTTTAACCACGGAAAATATGAATGATGTTAAAAATGATGCATGCAGTAGTACTGTAGAATGATTTTTCATTTTCTTTGTTATCCAAGAATATTCATTATTGTGAATAAAGAAGTGGAACCATTGTAAGTTTATCGTCTTTAATATAAATGTAATCTAGTGGTGCTTGAAATACCTGTTAATTGAATGCATAAATACATATTCTGTAAAGAAAAAAACAATGTGACTCCATATACAGGACCAAAATTCATAGAAATCGGTTCTATTTGCTGTAATCCAGTTTTTTGTATACACCATATGAAAATAAGTATTTATAAAACATATAACAGATTAAAACTAGCAGGCAATTGAAAGGTGCAAAGGAAAGTATAGTATAGTTTTCATCAAATGCTTAGGGACAGGTAATTAACAATATCCCCAACCACTAGGGGGTGGAATGTGGAATTCCATGACTTTCCTTAATGGGTAATTTAGTTAAATTGCAGATTATTATTATTATTATTATTATTATTATTATTATTATTATTATTATTATTATTATTATTATTATTATATGGGATACAATATTGCACTTAAAATCTAACAATTAAATAGCTGCTTCTTTATGGGGTATGTAATGCTGGCTGTATTCTTCTGTGTTTGTGCATAAAAGCAAGTGTTTTATTTTAACTGGGTGTTGTGCATACAGTAAAAATCTCAGAAGTGTTGCAACACATTGATGAAAGCTTTTGATGAGTTGCCTTGCTGGGCAGCTGTCTATTCTAGCAATGAAAGAGTCAGCATGGGTGTGCCTATTTCAGCACTACACATGGCCAGCAGCTAGAGTTCCTGGGAGTTTTTATTTAATCTCTCTTTTTTTAATGAAGGGAAAAGGGGGTATGTGTCTCTGGCTGCATGATTTATAATTCAGTTGTATTCAGTGAACCCCTGAGGTAAAAAACAAAAAACTCTTCTTTGCCTCTGGTGCAGCACTCCCAATTAGTCAATCAGTATAGCCGCACAGTTAGTCAATAAAAAAAAGTACTGGTTTAGGTGGCTGACGTCTGACAGAAACAAAAAAAAAAGATGAAATAATGATATGTGAAAAAGATGCTTCAAGTCAGCTGAACATAACCACTTTAAACATAATAATAAAAAATGAGTCCAAGCCAAGAATTATGGGAACAGAAAAAGTACAGAAATCTTAATTGAGTCACACTTTTTTTTTTTAACACCTGCCATGTAACAATCTTGTATACCTGCTCCTTCTTAAAATATAAGTATTGTTTTCTATTTTGTAATACGTTTTCTGCAAACAGCACCATTTCACCCCTATAATTTACCCTGGTAAAAACACAGCAAAGTGATGTAAAACACAGTGTAAACCTGGCAAAACACAGGCAAGCCTGGTAAAGCACAGAGAGCATGGGAAATGTATAGTAAAACGTATCGTAATATTAATAATATCCACATAAGAAAAGGTACAAAATAGTTAAACCACAGTATCTATTAGAGTGATTCGGGTTGCCTTCCTTCCCTGACATTGTTTAAATTAAGAACTAAAACCCTTTTCATAATGTAAGGAAAGACATGACCATGAATGCCAGTTCCATTTGACTGATTTTGTTTCTTTATTCTTCACAAAGGCCTCATCAATTTTCCTGCCATGCTCCTTGTCAAGCAGCTATGGGCATGTCTTCTTGCACAGCAGTAACACTCATACATCATAGTAATCAAACTAATTCCTTGTAAAACAGCTATGATTGCCTCAGTGTTAGCTGATCTAACTCTTTCAAAAAAGAAGAAATGTTGATCGATGACAGGAAAGTTTCGCCTGTTTAGTCTTCATTCTGCGTTGTCACTAAAGGAAACAGGTTAAGACCTCAAAACAATATGCAATAACACTTATGTTGCATGAATTTCCAAATGGATTTTGGGGGGAGTCTCACCCACCCACTGTACATGGGTCGCGGTACTCCTGCTGTCTTATTTAGAAATGATATTCATAGAACGACTTTGGATTAAATTGGATGCACTATTGGTATTGCTGAATGAAGGAAGGAAGGGTTATATCAGTAGATTAGAGGGCAATAATTACTTTATTAGGAATTAGGAAGTTGTATTGGGTACTGTGTTTGTTCAAGATGAATAATATAACACTCATTCAAAAGAATAGAGACCCTTGTCTGTCTATGTGTCACACTCTTCATGGTGAGCATGACAGGTTTTCATTTTGCAACAACCTTTCAGGTATTACGAGGATCCTCTGTATGTGGGTGCACTGGTGAAGTATATTATCCGCTAGAAATGTACTTTGTATATTCTTTCTATTTCATTACCCTATCATTGTCAGAAAGTGAGCACTTCTAAAGACAGATCAGACCTCTTTCATAAGGGGACCCAGGCAGGACTGCAAATAAATGCAATTAGTGTGGAGGCAGCTGCAGCATATGATTGCAAATTACATAATTAAATAATAACCCCCAAACAATACATGACTACAGAGGAGCGTGTTTGCTTCAGGATAAGAATATGGTAAATGACATACAGTATAACTGCCTTTTATCCAAGCTGCTCTGAGTATACAGACAAAGTTAATGTGAGTGGTCAGGTGTCCAGATAAAGGGGAGGTTATGGACCACCCAAAACTGATATGGGCTTACAAACAAAGTCCCTATCAATCTACATATCTGATCAGATGAACAGATATACAGCAAATTGTCTTATGTACTGTAAGATGAACTAGCAATGATGGAAATATAGGGACCATGTGGTAATATGATGAAATTACACGCTGCCAGAAATTGCATGGATTATAGTAGCCATGGGAATAATGATTTGAGTACAAAACATCTCGATTCTGGATTTAAAAAGATAAAACCTAGAACCAACCTTGAGAGTGTCTGTAAGTGTGTTGTCATGTTGCTAAGTAACCTTAATTACAATGTGAATATGAAACTGTTAGCAATCAGTGCATTCAAATGCAAGACACAGTCTGAATGTATCAAATAAAGGGTCCATCTGCAGGTGAGCAGATCCTTTACAAATACATTTTGGAGGATTTGTTTTAAAACCCCAGTGGTTTGTGAGCAGATTGGTATTCACTACAACTTGCAATGTACACACAACACTATTAACCTCCAAATGCAATCATAACTGAGTTCAAACCACAACTCGCGAATTCAGAATACAAATCCAGCTATGTCTAAAAACTTCAGACTCTATATTCCAAATGTGTATATACGTGATTTTTCATAATACACATTCTTAATTTGATATATTCTTGCTGTTAATGTTCGTCTAACTTGCTGAATGCTTAGGTTATTATGATTAACTTGGTTAATATGCTGTGAGCATACAACTATGTCAAGTTGAAGCAATAGGGGAAACTATTTCATTTCATTTCAGAAACACGTGTATGAAGGTACCATAACATAAATACTGCTCCCAGGGAAATGAAACCGTTCAGGTCTTTTAAAGTACTTGCCAGAATGAATAGTCTTAATGGTGTACGTTCTTACTGTAGCATGGCAAAACTGGAGACACTGCCACTCTCTTTAGACACAACTACTGTACTTTAATCACATTGCAATGTTATTTGCATCATGCTTCTCTACAGTTTCTGTGTGTTACTCAATTCAGAACTAAATTTTGTATTTGTTTGTTTAAGGGGTTGATATGATCAATCTGCAGTCTACCACGCTGGGATTAGTCCCACTGTGCAGCACTGGTGGATCATTCTCCTATATTGCATCAACTATCTAGCAACCCATTTGAACACAACCACAGGGACAAAACAATGATGGTAAATACATGATCAATGATATAGAACAAAAAAACACATCATCAATCCTTGTATGAACTGAAATGCCATTTGAATGTATTAATCATAGGCTCACATATTTTTGGTGTTACACTGACCTCAGTCAGACATTAGAAGGCATTCCAAGTTCAATATATATATCATCTTTGCAAGTCTTTATTCACTGTGAACGCCACTTATTAAAAGCGGAGAATCTTACTCAGTCACGTATACACATTGAGCAATTTTTTATGTCTTGTCAGACAAGCCTAAAAACCCACTTAAACTAAATGCTACATTTAATTGCATTTAATTTGGGTTAATTGAAAAATTACCATAACCAACAGTCATTAAAGTTTAAGCTTGCAGTAATGATTTCCAAAGGGGATTCGAATTAAAGCAAGTGTATCTCCTGTTCTGGACTATAAAGACTCAAATGTATTAACAGGAATACATGCCTAACTATGATATAGTTAAGTAGCAGTCCTGTAAAGCCTAATGCATTACCATTACACTTGTTTTACCTTACATACTCCCTAACAAGTCATAAATGGGGTCCTGTTAGCTTTTGACAGCCAGTCCTTTTATATCTGTCTACAGTATTACCAGCTGACAAAGGTTAGAAGTGAGGTATTTATCAGGTGCCTCAATCAATATTTATTCTCCACAGCTATTATGGCACTATAAATAAGCATTCAAAATATCTGGTATCAACGCTTTTAAAACAAGTTATCTGAAATATTCCTGGTTGTAATTTGATTCAGATATACCGGTAATATGAAATGTACTAGTGTAGAACATGTACCGTACAGAAATAGATCAATAAGTTATATTTGGTTGGTAAAGCTTCCTAGCTGTTTTGTTCTATTATCATGCTTGATGCGTTTTCGATTACTACCTAATTCTGTGACTTAAAAAATGACTTCAATAGGCCTTTTAATGACTAGCGTGCAGGTACATATTATTAAGATAATGTCCTGAAAATGGCACCATTTGACATGAAGTACCCTTATTGTACGTGTGTGTGCAGCCAGATTACCTCCGTAGATGAGATTCTGCAGTGCGGGATGCTATTAAGACATCTGACTTGTGGCCACATAGAAAAAAAGTAGAAAAGTTTTTTTTTTTTTCAGAATGAAAGGACTCCCGTCTTGAAGGGTGTCAGGCAGCTGAACTAGACAGGGTAATGGATGTCGAGTCCATCTCCACACTTCCCATTCTCTCTGAGGTGTTCCATCTTCATCATGCCGGCCATTGTTAGTGGCGCTGTGGGTCATTAAAACAGCTGGCTTACATGCCCGACACCATTTATTTCCAGTTTAATTTAAATAGCACAGATTAGCAGATCAACAGACACTTCACTTTTATATTGCTTAACCCCTTTATCGCTGGAATGGTCCATTATTTATACCTTCCCAATGTTCCCCCTCATTTATAATAGCCACGTTTTTTTCTACACGATATAACGAATCACATTTTCTCAACTTATTTTTAGATGAGATATACAGTAAATGTGGTAAAAGACACAGTAATTCCCCCCAACTGATTACTAAATTCCTAATATTGTTCAGTAGTTAGTAGTTACTATATGTTTTCAGAACATAAAATACAATCAGTGTCCAACAATGGGGTTCTGCATTTCTTTTCAAATGTGCAACTGATTATAAGCTGTTCATTTCCATCCATCCCTGTTCAAGTTCTTTAGTTTTCAAAAGAGCCCTGTGAGATCTGTGGTTTTATTTCTATGCAATCTAATCTTGTCATACCAGAAACATACTGTAACCACCATTGGAGTTTTCCACACATGCTACTGTTGTGGCTCTTTCCTATGACTACTGATAAAATTGTACAGAGTGCTGTTGAATGTGTGGAGCTACAAAGGATTTAAAAACTCACTGCAAATGAATTAGAAGATACTGAAATGTGGGATAAAGCTTTGGCATGGCCACCAAGTCCATTGAACTCCTATACATTTTCCAGTATGCTAATGCTTGGATTTATTTATTTACCAATATTTAAATATCACTCCCATATTGAGGTACAAACACCTTGTTTTCAAAAGTGTTTGCTAATAGGCAACAATACTGCATCACACACTATACAGCCTCCACATAGAATACATTCATAATATAATACCTATTTCCTATTCATTTGGCCATTATTTTTCCACACTGACATTTACATCATCTCTATCCTTTACTCCTTTACTCCTTTACTCTGGTAGGTTCATGTTTGCATTTCCCTGTGTGTTATTTGAAATGTCTCTTTTTTTCAGCGTTGTTTGATTTCTATTTCCTATTCTGCTGGAATGTATTTTTTAAACAGGTAGCACCAACGTCTTTCTGTAAAGATTCTGTGCTTTTAATGAGAAATCTCCAGCTAGAACTGCTGTTGCAAAGGACCTGAATGGAGAAGCCTGTGGCATTAAAGCCAGTAAAGGATGTGTTGTTTTAATAACAACACCCACAGATGCTTTATCATTACTTGCAGTTAAATATTATGAAGTAAATCCAAGTGTGCTTAATGGACAACGTGGTCATTAAGTAATGGTGATTTACACACAATATCATGTTCATTTCAAAGCAGAGTATTATTGTGATGTGCTCTACTGTGCTTACTTGGCTGAAATGCAAACATTCATTTTGTAGCAATGTGATCAGCTAACCCCCACACGAGAATTAAATTGCACTAGTTGGTTTAAAATGCACATTGTTAAAGAGATGCAATTATTTCAGGTGGGCTGGCAACATTACACAGCATGGCCCACAATTATGTATCCATTGTGAATATGCTTTAACACTTTTTTTCCTCCCCACCATCTTGGCAAGATCTGTAGTAGTGTTCTTCCCATGACAAAACTGATAGATGTTTGCTTTAACGTAGTGTTGCACACCATTCTGTATAACCTGAGCACTTGATAGTGATAATCAGCATTCAGGACAATGTAGCTAAACTAAAGGCTTCGTTATCCATCCGTTAATACTTTGTGCATATTTATTTTGATCCATTATTTTGATTTAGTTTTGTTTGGGTAAGTTTTGTTAGCCTGTAAATTGCCCTGAGATGCTTCTCCATAGAATGACGCTATATAAATTGAATTGGTATTATTATTTGTTTATTTAGCAGACGCCTTTATCCAAGGTGACTTACAGAGACTAGATATGATATGGTGACCCTGTTACTGGTACAAGTGTCCTCACTTACAATGCTAGCTTATTACTCCCTCAGCATGAATAATATTTAGCCAGTGTAATGAATCTTTCAGAGAACATCTCTGCAGCTTGTGAGTGAATGAACGGCGAACTAAATAAACAATGTCGCAATGCGCTTCAAATGGATAATAATTCCCCCACCTATCCCCCCACCACTCAATCTCCCATTTTAAAGGCAGAATGATGTTTGTCCTTTTAAAACACAACTTAAAATGCAACTTTAATAGAAGGTCTCGAGCAGCGCTTTTCACCTGTCAACTCACATTAACTAACACTGTGCATGACCTTGGTGCTTCATACATTAGGACAAGGTTTATTTTATCGTAATGATGTTTCTGTGAAATTGTGCCTGTGTTGTGCAGATTCTCATTACAGCACTCCAAATTAATTTTCAAGGTTGATTCTGCCTGTTCATGCATAAGCACATACCCATTCCGAAGCTGATTTTGAAGTAATACGACGAGAAATGACATTTCAATGGATATAAAACTGTTATTTGATTCCTCAATACCTATAGCAAGGGAAAGTAACATTTTATTTAAAGTGTCAGCCTTAGGTCTCTGATTGAGTATGCTGCCAGATGTAGAGAGATTTAAATAAATCATAAATCAATATATGATAAAATGACTCTATACAGATGATACATGATGCTACTTTATCTGATCATACACCATTTTTGCTCAATGAATAATGAACGCATCATAACTAAAACTGCATAATTCCTAGGTTGCAAAGCCTCTTCTTAAGGGCATGTATGCAGTATCTTTGATAGGATATAGTTAAACAGGTTTACATTACAAAGTAAACATGCTATGTAATTTGCCTGCCTAAATTAAGCAAATAAGTATACATTGTCCATATGGTGTATTCTAATTATTTATTCTAGGAATTAAAAAGAGCATGTCACCTAACAATCTCTAACAATGCATGTTTGTGTGTGTGTGAGAATGTATGCAATGTTTGTAATGTATGTATCGTGAAGATTTCCTTGCCCAGGTATGTTGGTAACATTAAAATAAATGCTGGTAAATGTTTACAAGGTTTTTTTCAGAGTGTGTTAGACAGTCCTAGGTCTCACTGGAACTGATCCCAACATCATGATCCCAACATCGCTCTGACAGACTGTTCTTAACCCTGCACCTTCTTCTGAAGAGGCCAGCAGCTATTCAGTAGGTAGTGAGAGGTCTGCCACTATAGCAATACCTCCATCCCTTAGCCACTAACTATAGTGAAAGTGACCTTTCCTGCTGAGTGAGATCAAAATCCGGAAACATATCCCATCTTAAGCCAAGTCCCAGCCTGACAGACACAGGGCTGGAATCCAGAACACAACCTTTCCATAATGCAGTGGGTCAAGACAGACAGAGGGTTGCACAAATCATTGTTGTGTTAATGGCGTCCTGTTCACAAAGCTTTAGCTCGTTTGTCTTTTGCTTTTATACTTTTACTTTTAAAATCTGTTCTTAAAAACATGTAAGAATTGCATTTAGACCATTAAAGCAGCCCTTTAAAAAGAAAAAAAAGCTTTCCGAATCAGGTACAACTTTAAGAAAAACAAAAAGAAACAATGAACACATCCATAAGAATTCCATAAATTATTATCATTTTTATTTTTTTTTATTTTTTTTATTCTGATGCATTAGAAATGTTTGTTTGGTAACAGTATACTGTAGTATTCCTTTTAGAAAAATAAAAATGTAGCCAACTTTATTTAAAATGATCAATTTGGTGCCCCTGTTTAATTGTAAAGCAAAAAAAAAATGTAAATGCACTGACACCTCACCCCTCATCCCCCACACACAAAACAAAAACTGAAAGGTCACATTTTAAAACTAGTGCCTGTTCACGATGAATTAATATTGATTAAGAATTGAATATCAGTAAGTGTGGAAAATGTCTTGAATAGATCTTTAATTTACATAATTTCATTTCAATTCAATAGATGGCGTTAGTTTGAAAGCGTTGGCGAGTTCATCAAGGCATGTTTAATTTTCTCTTGGTGTGGAAAAGCTAAAGTTATTAGGCAAAATAATTACTTTTATATCATTATAAATGTCTCATTTAAAGGTCTACTTCTGCTTGTTGCTGGGCAAATTGCTAAACCTGTTATAAAGGCAACACTGGAACAGAGCCTCTTCTCATTTTCCCGTCCGTCCGTCCGCCCCCCCCCCCCCCCCCCCCCCTCCCTCCCCGGTTTTCTCCTTTTTTTTGGAGGCTGTTCAAACAGACTATTGTGAGGAGTAAATTATACTCAGCTCTCTTGGACTTTTTTTTTTATCAGCAGGCTCCATTCCAAGCAGCTGCCTTGAATAATAGATTTCAGCTCAGCTGCAAACAAAGGCCCAGGCTGCAGGCCGCACGCTCCTGGGTCACAGGGTCCCGCAGCCAGTGTCCTTCTGTAGTAAAGAGAGACTTTTTATTACTCCTCTATGAAACTGTTTTAAGTCATGGTCAAAATGTTTTTTTTTAGTTTTTTTTGTTTGTTTGTTTGTTTTTATGTTAAATTGTTGCCAAAGCAATTCTTTTGAGCTGAGCATTTTTTTAATATGTATGTAATTATTAGCCCTTAGTTATTGGTTTTGAAACCTTTATTGCAGCGCATAAATTGTTATTTCTGGCCTAAATGTCTGAAGACAGCCTTCCAGGTTTAAAGTTACTTACTGCGCACGCTGTATTATATTTCTGTGTACTGCTCAAGCAGGAACGAGAATCTCAACATCTAGAACATTGTCTATTGATTGATAAAGGCAAGAGCACTCTCAGCCTAGAAGACCTGTCTGAAAGTATCCAGTTGAAGGGTTTCATGTTACTCCATACACTAAAGATGGAGGGGATATTAAGTTGTGAAGATCAGCATCAGCAATAGACATTTAGAAGGCACTTGTTGGAAAGGTGTCTGGATCATGCACGTGAATATCTTAAAGGACACATTTAAATAGTCTGTTCAGACCCTTCAATGGAACTATATCTCCAAAGTGCAGGGGGACAGCCTGAGGCATGCCTGCAAAAAGGAAGAAGAGATTGTGTCCACGGCTCTGTGCTGTGACTGGGGAGCGAGAGATAAACCTCTCTCTAGGAATCACTGCGAATACAACATTCATAAACTAGGCATTGGAAGTGTTACGGTACGCCTGTCACTTCTGAATCTTTTATTAAAAAAACAAGCAAAGCATCCCAGTTGTATGGTGCTGTGATTAGATTTATAGGGATAAGAAATGGGATTATTAAGAATATCATTTTTCTTAACTGATACAAGGCACAACACTATAGTGTACAGTAGAGAAGAAAGAATTGGGGACTTCAATACATGCTATGAAGCAGAAGGAAAACTGTTAAAACCCAGGTCTTTAAATTAAGCTTTTTCAGCTCTATTTAACATTATAAATAATGCAAAAGATTAAAAAAACACAGTTTCCAGAATTAAAACACTATCCAAAGCCAGTATTCAAAATTGCAGAATATAGTGCTCGACAAAGCCATGTCACAGTTCACTTGCAAATGAAAATGTACAAAAGCAACTAAAGCTCACAGATAATAAAAAAAAAATACATCACAGTATCTGTTTGATGTTAAACTGTTTTAAATTACACTAGCTGGTCTTGTTCACTTTGTTGTTGCTGCTGCATTTTAGTCATGTGAAACTGGAGGAAGCGCTGTGTAACTGCACAATAAAGAAAAAAACGCAGGCTGTGACGGATAATCAAATAAATTGTAACATTGAAGAGATGGGCTGTGGATCAGAAAACTGGTGATGGAGTCGGAAATCGTGTGTGACGGGTAAGTGCATTAATTTATTACATATATAATGGGGATTGATTTTATTCTTAATACAAGGATGGTAAAACACGACTGATGTGTATCTGAGTGTCGTATATCCAAGTGCTGACTGTAGTCATTCAGCATTGTTAGTAAAATAAATCAGATTGAGGGTACCACTGAACTTGTGAGACGGATTGCTCATTAAAATCCTTAGCATATTTTTAAAGAGGAGACAATTATCTATTCAGGGATACCAAGATATTTAGTGAGCAAATAGTTATCCGTCAATAACCTCCCCATCCCCACTTGTACTGCTTTCCTAGAAAAAGGAGAACATTCCAAGTTACCTGTCTACTTGTGAGATGGCTTGCTCATTAAAATATTTAGCATATTTTTAAAGAGGAGACGATTATTCAGGGACATCAAGATATTTATTAAGTAAAGGGTCTTAGTGAGGAAAAATGGGCAATACAATCCCCACCCCTAGTCTTGCTGTAAATCATTTGTTATTGCCATAATTTGTGTGTGTGTGTGTATATATATATATATATATATATATATATATATATATATATATATATATATATATATATATAGAGAGAGAGAGAGAGAGAGAGAGAGAGAGGAGGCATATAGTGGGAAACTATGGCCCCCAAGGGAAGAACTATAGTTACAAACGGGATTATAATGCCAGAAGCCACAGGCTGAGGGCATTGTCCCCTGGAGGTAACTATAGTTCTTCCCGAGGGGCCTTTAGTTTCCCTCTATCTGCCAAGGTCTGCAGTCCATATTTGTTTTATGAATCAGTCAAGAAAGTAATATTTTTGAAGTCCATGGCACATAGTTATTAAAGATTTTTTTTGGTATAAAACTGCCCGTCTGACTTTCTCACGAGTTGGATTTGTTTGAATTTTAGGAAGTCAGAAAACACTGAAAGCGAAGTTTTTATGACCATTTTAGTGTTTGCAGCATCTTCGTTTTGTAGTATATTTTGTAATTCATTTTCTGTTGTCCGCCATTTTGCTTTGTTGTGTGAAGAGAGGACGAACGTTCAGCGTGATGCGTAATTTGAGGGAGTTTGTAAAAAAACTATTGACCATAAACATGACCAACAATAGATCATGGATCTATTTTTGGTCATGCAATAAGGTTTTAACCAAGCCAGAATGTCTAAGGACTGATTCATGAATAAATAAATATATATATTTGTCCTAAACAGAGGGCTTCATGAATGAAGGTTCAAGATTTCCATATCCTTCTTTGTGTGTGATTGTTTTTGTACGCATCTCTCCTTTCTCTTCAATCTGCTCTGTGGCCCACTGAAAAAGATGAAGTGGCAGTTACTTCATTTGCATGAAGGCCCAGGCATGTGTATTTCAGGAATTCAAAGTTTCAATCTGAATAGTTCAGATCACATCAAAATCTACCTGACATAAGCAGCGCTGGATGGAATTTAAAGTGCTTCTGGCTATTCTGCTGTGTCTTTGTTTATTTTACCATTTATAACATCCCTACTGGAACCAAGGTCACCCTCCACAAAGCATTACATTCAATACAACCTACACACATCTCAGTCCCTACATACAGTGGAAAGAACATAATAGCAAAAGGACCTAATATAACACAAGGTTTGAAATGACTATATTAACAGACTAAGAATAATCAGATTTGTTCAAATAATATCTGTATTCAATATCATGTATATGTATTTATATGTCTATTTACAAGAAGGTACGGTATTCAGATGTTAGTAACACAATATTGCAAGTCTTGTCGTGTGAATCTGAGGCCAGTCTTTTAAAGTGTGACATTAGGTATTTTGGATTGACTTAAAATACACCAGACTGTCAAGCATTTGCCTCAGTTAAGCCTGGTCAAAACTGGGATAGGATCCAAAGCAGGATACACCCAAACATGAAGCTGTTGAAAAGTTCAGAAGTCATTCAGATAGCAGCATATGGAGCAACTCAATTCATCTCAGTATTTTCAAACTTCAAGAAAAATAACAATACAGGCTGACGTAACAGAGTTCCAAAGCAACTGAACTAGTCATAATGACATGAAAAGAGAGCCAACAGGTTGACAGGTGTTTGATCTTACCTTAAAATGACTGACCTCACATTGCAAGATGTAAAAAGCAGCTATATGTTTGGATGAAGTAGCCCCCTCTTTGGAGGGTGGTTAATGTGTAGAGACCAGGAGCTGAACAGTAAGCAACAAGGACAGCAGGTGCTGCCACTCTTTTGTCCTGGTCGTGATTATGATTATTTGTTTGCTCGCAAACTTGTTGAAAACTCTTTTCTGTGTGAGGAAGTGTAAACTTTCCTTCAACAAAACGCATTAACCAGCAGACAGAGTTTGAGCGGCAGGTGTTTCCCCCCCACTATGCAGATACACCTGATACTTTAATCATGTTAGGACTTGTTCAGGTCACCTGCCAGCCAGCTTTAAACAACACAAAACAACTGGGGTCACGGGTTTGAAAGCAGTTAACACACAGATTGTGGGCATGAATCCAGTTAAACATAATTAAAAGCACAGCAGTCGTTGCAGTAGTAATAGTAACAGAAGTAATAGAGGTGTTTAAAGGAGTGTTTTCTTACTTCTTATTAGTAATATTATCGCAGTTCCCCTTTTTCTTCTCTTTGTTAGTATTTTGAATATTGTGCAGCTATTTCAAATATGATGACATAGATAAAAAGTTGCAGCTGCTTCCTGGCACCTAATCACTGTATGTGTTGTGGTTCAAACTCTCTCCACTGGTCTAGCAGCAATGGGACCATGTGTCTACACATCCTACTGCATCCTACGACACCAGGATGCAGTAGCGTTGTCCTGAATTAACTAAACAAAATACAAGTGAAGAATCAAAAACTTCATGGCACAATAAAGAGGTAAAACATGTTTATTTGAAAGCATGTGTTCACCCTCCTTTATGTATATGTATATTTCTCTTAAATGTATTATTGCCAATCCTTATTAGAAATGATTGGCATGAGCTAATCCTCATTGAGGGTATTTAATACCACGTGGCCCATTAATTCATAAAACATTCAGTGATGTTTTTGTTTTTGGAATTCAGAGGGAAAATGACTGTGCAACCTAACCAGAAAGATCCCAGTGGTACATCCTTACAGTCTGAAGATCTGTTTTCTCTCTCCATTTCATAAACTCATGCAAAGCTCTTGCTGTGTTTTATATACTCATCAATACACATGTTTTATTATGATGAACGCTGTCAAGGTTGTTTCTTTCAATTGCATTAATACAACAGTAGCTGATGTTTAATGCATTATGTGAAGCATGTACGACTCTATATTATGAAGAAAATAGGTGATTATCCCCTTTTCATTGATGCAGAGGTTTGATATAGAGGATTCAGTCTGTTTATCTTTCCTGCAAAATGTGGATTGTTTTGAGGGATGTAGAAACTTTAGAAATAAATCACTGATGATTCAAGACCACAGGAGCAATGCAGACTTCAAAAACATTTATCAAAATTGCATCTTTGAATAATTCTGTTGAATAATGCACTTATTCCAGTTTTACGCCCAGTGTATTCGGGGGGTTTTTTTGGTTGAAAATTGGGCACTTTTATGCAACAAAACTGCACCAGCTGCTGGTAATAGCCCTTCTGCATGATTGTTGTAATGTGCAGTTTCAGGGGGTTTTGTTTGTCCGTATAAAACACCATTAAGAGAAAATGATAGCTCTGTCCCTGAAACTCCATTACATACAAACACTTTAAAGAGTGCACTTGCTTCATTACAGAGCCTATGAATTATTCATGAGCCATTTTTTTGAGCCTTCTGTTTAAACTGGAGGGGAGCCAGTGAAGGGGGTAAATGGAAGCTGTGCATGGCTGTAGACCGCTAGCCTTCAGATTAACATTAGAGGAATGGTTTTCTAAGGGCTACTGTTCAAAGGTTATTGCCCTGTACAGTGCAAGGGATGAAACAAGGTCATCAAACCAAGTCCTTCTGCCAACATTATGTGATGACATGACAGCCCCCGATCGACTCTATGCTGTGACATGCTTAATTACAGACCCAGCACAAATATCCACCTGCTAATATTGTAGTACTCTTATTAGTGGTATGGGTTTCACTTATTTTAAATTCTATTGGATTCAGCATACTTTTTCTTTATAGTTATCACATTTAAAAGCAAATAAAGGAAATCTTTTCGGGAAGTGTGCACAATGATTTTAAAGTTTCCCCATGATTGTACTATGCATTTTCCTATGCCTTACCATGTTTCACTGTGCTTTGCTGCAATTTATGCACAATAAACACTTGTAAACTTTTATTAGGGACAGCACATTGTCCTCTTCCTTACACAAGTCGATTATGAATCACAATTATTCAAGTATGAATCATCCAGGACACAACATTCCAATCGCAAATATATACCTCCTACAGTGTACTGCTGTAACTTGTTTTCACACAGGAACAGTTCATTGAGGACACCTCTTTTAAAGTAACATGTTCATGAAATAAAACTAAACGTGTAGCTCTTCATATATCTGATTTATACAACAGTCATATGTACAGTGCAGTGGAGCCTCTCTCATGTGACACCATTTCCCTTTGGCTAACTAACAGTGCAGCTAGTCTTCTGCCCAGCCAATATGCCTACCAAAGAGACCTAAATCATAAGAAAGATCACAGGGCTCCAATATGCAATGATAACCCCTGACCTCGCCATGCCATAGTACCACCAGTGCATTTTCTCCCAAGACATCCAGAACATAATGTGATTTGCATACAGATGCTTTACAAAATCCCCCTGATCAGCTGAGGGAGGGAGGGTCCATGAAGGAGGCATGTGTGGCCACCCAAATCTCCTGCCATTAGTCCCAGGCAAGTCTGAAAACTCTGGGGGCCCAGGTGGTACAGCAATTGCCATTGATATATTGTAGTATTGTTTCAGAGGGTCCTTCACTTTCCTACAGTTTATAATCCAGCATAAAACAAGAGGGACACATGGAGTGACATTATGTTATAGCAGGGCCTTGACTGCTCGGGATTTTAAGGGATTTTCTACCAGGAGAAACAGAGGGTGGGGGCATGAGTTCAAAAAGTTTGATAATTACAATGGTGGGGGGGGGGGGGGGGGGTACTGGTAATGGATGCTGAGACTGCCTGAATATAAAAGAATGTATTATTTTTTTCTATTTTGCTGTTGTTCTGTGTTGTTTTTTGAAGCATGCCACCTACACTTTAGAACATCTGTTAAACTGATTTTCAACGGTTTAGCAGCAAGACTATCAAATAGATTATTAGGTTAAACTACATCCATTTCTAAAACCACTTCAATTCATTTTAGTATATGCAGTTTGTAAGGCCAATATTATGTTTTATTTTTTAATTTTATTTTGAGTTTCATAAATATTAACGATCCCCCTTTAGCAACCCAAATCAAATTTTTTTTTTGGTTTTTACATAAGATTTACATGTTACATTTTAAATTATTCTTGGTTCTTTTGTAAAAGAAAAAAAAAGTTTGCATATTTCATTAGCTCCTTGTAAATATTAAATGATGCTTTACATTGTTTTCTAATCAATGTTTTATTTTATTAAAATGTGACTAACAAAAGGGTTTGGTCAATACTGTATCTAAATATTCTACTGGTTAAAATGTGGCATTACATGTTAGTTGAGTTTGTCATACAGGCCATAATTATTACAGCATAAAGTGATTATGGTTAAATACTGTTCATATACAGTTCAGTTACTTAGTAAACTGTCAGAAATACAACCTCATAATGACATTAATAGCACCACTTCTAAATACTATATATATATATATATATATATATATATATATATATATATATATATATATATATATATTCTGTATGTTTGAACAAAATTAAAGCAAAAGTTTTTTTACTATCTGTAATGAAAAGGTTAACTAAGCTCAACGAGATCTGCAAGATAAAAACGTTGTGCCTTTTTTTCCTAAAATAAAAGATGCATGAGAAGGGGAACTTTTTCACTAATGACACTGAAATAAAAATGCAGCTCGAAATAACCCATTGATCTTCCTTCCTCCCATCTTGATTTATTTGTTGCACAATCAGTACTTTGCACTCATTTCATTTGTGTTGTAATAATTGCTTTTCTTTTTTTTTTTTTTCACCAGCTAACCTTTAAAGAAAATCCATGGCCTGCGTCACTCTGATATTCTCTCCACAGTGACAGCTGGGCCTAGGAAGCCTGGGCCTTTCTTTTAGGCACAAAGCCTATTAAGTATGCCACTCACTCAATGGACCCGCAGCCTGAAATTGCTGTGAGCTCCACCCAGAAGTGTGGCAGGCTTTGTCATTGTAATCCGGCCTTGTTTGTGGAGTGTTGCCTGTATTTACTGTTGACTAGGCCTCCTATTTACTCAGCCTGCTGCTGCTGCTGCTGTAGGGGGGCTGGGTAGAAGGAAGCAGGATTTATTCTGCTCTTGCCGCTAGGCCTGACCATCATGCAAATAGAGACGAAATGCCTTTTGGCACTTTTGACTTTTTCCTGACTGGGCATGCTGAGTCGGCTCTTCAGATAAATCTCAGGAAAGACACCAAGGATTCTGATAAATTCTGGCATAAAGGCCATGGTTATTAATAATGCTAGCCTCTCAACAAAAAAAAAAAAAAAAAAAAAAAAAAAATCTGAAAAAGAAGTTTTGCAATTTTGAGGTAGAATATGATTTCTATTTACATTAACTTCTCTTTTCCTTTGAAAAACAATATGAATTCCAGTGGAACAGCCATTGTTACTTAAGTTCCACAGTGTCTATCTTTGTGACATTAATGGCTAAATTAGCAATTAGCGCTGGATCGTGACAGAATTTAGATGACTAACTCAACAGGGAACCTCCATAGCAAAACTAACACTCATCAAGCGCACAACATATTGCATGAAAGCTTGATCTAGACTGAAGAATCTAAGATAAGGGAATATGCAAATGTATTTCCCAGCCTTTTGTAGTAGAAGAGCTCTGTTCCTTTATGAAACAGACTCGCTGTAGCATCTGAGCTCTGAAATGAATTGCACACATCACTGGCATTGTGATCTATTGATGTCACTACAAGAGTGCAATAAAGTCATCATGTTTTCATTGGGATTTCGCAAAGATCAGGACCACAACTGTGTGAAAACCTTAACGGCACTCCATCTGTGAGATGCAGATCACACAGAAAGGCTGCTTTGCAAATGGGGGAGGCTGCATGCATGAACCAGCTGACACAATTGTAGCTTTCTTCAGCTTAACCGTCTGCATGTATGGTTAGGGATTAATCATTTTAGTAAATAGTGGAGTGAACACTTTTTAAAAGTTTTAAAGCAGAATGTAAGTTAGCACATAATATAATCTCGACTTTAATGTGTCCATGGCGTTGAATTCTATTTTTTTTTAAACTAAATTATTGTCTGACAACATGGATGGCGTTTTGGCACACATCAGTAAATTGGAACACAACTTGAATCATTTTATTTTCATAGCGCACACATCATGTACATTGCTCAGCTGGTAACAGGATCACTGATCTTTTGAAAGTTTAGCGTGTGGATGCCTCTATGCCATACAAATCAATATGCAGGGACCCCCTAAGATCCATATTTAAATATAAGAGTTAACAGAAGCAGCTGTGCTTTTTAAATGCATATTAAATATGTGTATGTATATATCAAACAATATTACAAAATATATATTAAGAATACTTCTTAATTTAATAATTACATTTTTGCATTTGTATTTGCATTTTTTTTAAATAAAATATTTAGAGAAATGTTAGTACATACTGTAAGCATACAGTTTTACACAAAACAAGTGAAAGACCTTCCAGACTGGGGCTTAAAGTTACTAGGTTAATGAGTGCTCAGTGTTCGGGAATAATATAAAGGGTAGTCTGGCTTTTTAAGATAAAACTATCCAAAGGCATAGAAGGCCTGCACTCTTTTTAAAGTGAGACCCATTCATTGAGAATGCACAGAGCAAGCACATTTAATAAGCAGTGAATCCATTACACGTTCTTCCTGTTTTTGCCATAGCAACGGAATGAGGGGCATTCACCAGTGCTAAGGCATCATTATCTACCAGGCCATCTGTTGTAGAGGAGCACAATTCCAACTCGTTTAAATAGAGCAAGGTCTAGCATTAACTTAGGACATATGCTGTAGGGAAACATGTATTTGCAAAAAGATTACAGCAATATGACAAAAGCAAGCAGAGTTTCAGACACAGAAATGCAATTTCTCGTTTTTTTTTCACTTCGCACAGGAAATACAAGTGCAGCGATGGAACATTATATTCCAAATTCAGAGAGCAAATTAGTGTCATCTTGCACATTCATACACATGGAAGATGAGACTTTTAAGGGAGACGGATCAATTTTCTTTAATGGATTTTGCCAAGGGATAGCATGCAATGCCAATCAAAGAGCAACGTCAGGCTTTCTTTCTATAGGCAGTAAACCTATAGTTTTTTTTTTAAGTCCAGCCACATTCATGCTTATAAATGTAGAATACATGTATCAATTAAATTCCATGCAACCAGTATTGTCACAATATATATAAACTGGTCTCTCTAAGCCCAAATTATATGTAAAAGTATCTACAGAGAAATGGACCGAACTAGAAACATTTCATTTTCACATCATTGTGCATCTGATGTTTAAAACAGTCTCTTCATTTGTATCTCCTGTTCATTACTCGTACATTGAGTCCTCTTCGTTTTTTGTTAGAGTGCTTGGAAACTCTAACATGCGCTCTTAACATTGAAAAGATTTTGTGAATAAATAATCTTTGTCTAATTATAACTGCGGTAATGGAGGGCTTGAATCACTGAGTGCTTACCTGTTCAATATTGCATTGATTTACTTTCAGTACAGCACAGAAAGTTGTCAACACAAGGGTGGGAGGGAACTTCCTTCAGATTTGTAACCATTTACAGATCTTTAAAATAATATTGCGAAGTGAAGAACAGTGCAGACCCAGTGGTGAGTTTTGTCTAACCATATAAACACCCTCTATTACTCCTGCAATTTAATTATTGATGCTGTACCTGCAAGCCTGGCATGGCTTTGTGTTTCTACTGCAGTGAAGTAGTAACAGCACTGTGAATCACTGTGAATATCAAAGGTGTTTGACATGCTCTATTAGGTCTCACTATCATTCAATGGAGGTGAAATGTGAATCTATGTGGATCTGTCTGCTGATGTGAAATGACATTTACTGCAATCGACTATTATTATTATTATTATTATTATTATTATTATTATTAGTAGTAGTAGTAGTAGTAGTAGTAGTGGTAGTCATTGTAAAAGTAGTATACACAGATCAATAACTCAATTAAATTTTTTGCTTGAAGAAAGGGGTTTTGGAAACTATAAGTTTATTAAATTATTTATATATAGAATTTAATAAACGTCTAGTTTCCAAAACCCTTTCCTTCCAGTAAAAAAAGTCAATTGAATTATTTCCAAAGTCCTCTTTCTTTATAGTAATTCAGTTAGCACAGTCACAGTAACTCTTCAGTAAGATTTTAATCTTAATTACCACTCGTTTACAATAAACAGATTGCTAATTAGTACCGAGGAAACTAAGGTTAGCCTTAGGCTTCAGCTCTTCCATCGTACAGCTCCAGAATGGATGCACATGGATCAAGTATCAGATACTACACACATTGCTTAGGAGTCCTTTCTGACGTCGTTCTCATGCACAAAAAGGGCCCAATTCAGTGTGCTTATAGCTGGGAACAAAGCATTTTCAAAAACATAAGAATTCATGCAAGAAGCAAAAACTAATGTGGAGCAAAATGTGTTCATTGAATCAAAATAACATTGCTTTTTCTCAGCTAATCTTGGCCCCAGGACAGGACTTACTAAGCTTAGAAAGTATGTTGTTCCTTTCTATCTTGTAATTTCAAAAGTTTGTTGTTCCTTTTGCACCAAAATCCTAGTACAGCGTGTCCAGCTCTACAAATCCCAGCGCTGGACCGGCTTGACTGGGATGGGACAGTAAAATCACAGCCAATCACAGCCCTTCACCTCGTGACCTTGCAACCTTGTGAAACCTTGTGGCTGCTCTGCTCCAGCATATGAAAAGTCACCATTGAGGTAAATGGACTGCTGCAATAAGGCTTTGTGACTGCAGCCATGCCACCTTGGTGTTTAACTTTGTGTGATCACAGCTATGTTGAGCAGGGCCTGGTCACTATTTTAATGGAAGACCTCTCAGTGGCCCCAGCTGTGCTATGGTAGTATACCGTGTAAGTTTAGAAGGAGGCTTAACTAAAGCCCCAGCAGGATGTTAGGGGGCTTTATGTAGTTAGAGAAGAAGTTTTTTTATTATTCAGTTTGGCTGTTTGTCCTGATTCCCTAACAGTACTCTAATGCTAAGATCAGACCTTTCAGACTGAATTCCAAACAAAAAATAAAACAAATGAAACAGTAACTGTAATAAAGTGTAAAGATATTTCAGCACCCCTCCCCCACATGTCACTGCCACTTTGTGCCAATGTTTAGTCTATTATTATTATTATTATTATTATTATTATTATTATTATTATTATTTATTTATTTATTTATTTATTTATTTATTTATTATTTGGAACTCTTGTTCATTGTGTAACTTTAGCCATTGCGGTAACATTAGCCATTGCGGTAACATTCCTCATTAAAAAAAAACAAAAAATTGTAATACAATGTTGTATCATAACAATACTTTTATGTAAAAATCCATACAAATATGTGTTATGTGCTGATCCTGAATCCTATACAACAAATCGAAAAGTATAATGTAATATATATTGAAGAAATACAGCTATATAAATGACAACATCCCTATTAAAATTACTACACGGAGCCTAGGAAGTCACAGGGTTCTAAAATGGCCACAAAGGACAGTGAAAAAAAACAGATATAATGCTTCAGATATTATATTAATGGGACAGATATTACACCAAAGTATTTTCATCTTTAAATAAACCAACCCAAAATCGTGACTCTGACACAGTGCTAAATGTGCAATTAAAAAACAAACAAATAAAATAAATTAATGAATAAATACATGTACACTGTTTACTTGTTTAATTCTATATGGCACATTTCTAAACGGTTGGTTCTGAACATTACAACTTAGCTCACAAATGATTCAGTGGTTGTATTCATTATACAGCAAACTGTTTATTATAGACCAAACGATCCCTGCATTGCACCTGTCGACTGTACAGCACGGCATTTCTATTAAACTATGCAGCGTGTTCTCTAAAAACAACCCCAAACTCTGAAGTTGGAACCAAATCAACAATAGTTGGCTCCTTGCGGCGCATACATACTATAGGTCTTAAGGGTATAGGGGCTGCCCTTTGTGTTCAGATTCAATGCCTATTGTAGTAGTGCACGGAGAGACAGCAGTGTCCTGATTGGCCGGCGAGCTGTCTACATTGAAATGTAATTACTTGCAGTGCTGCCTCTGATTGGACTGGCTGCGAGCTTCTGCTGGCCCGCTGGCCGATAAGTTGTATGGTTTTGGCAACAACTTTTCAGGAATGAAGTAACTTCTCAGCTGTTGATAGTGGTGGTACACGAAGAAAAGCAGGAATGAAGCTGTGTGCAAGTTTTCTCGGTTGGTAGCAGAAACTTTTCATTACTTCTTTTTTTCAGGATGTTCTAGATGGTGCCAGGTTTGCTGAACAAAATGGGAGTGCTTTGATCCGTGTAGTTAAAGGAAAGATTAAAAAGCAGAAAGTCATTGGCAGTGATTAAAGTTTTTATTTTGGGCTTTTTTTCTTTCTTTTTGCTGCACATAGTGGATACAAGTACTACAACTTCTGCTGTTTTTTTTCATGTGTTGTTTAGACTTTTTTTGTTAGTTAGTTAGTTAGTTAGTTTGTTTGTTTGTTTGTTTGTTTGTTTGTTTGTTTTTTGGTGGCCTGAACTAATAGAGACGTACATTTATAGTTATGAAGTTAAATTAAATACAAACGATATTGTTAGTTAGTTTGGGATGGTGGTTTCTTCATGTTTGGTTTGTGTAGTTGTTGTTCGCCTGCTAGAAGTGATTTTAGGATAACACGTCAATTAAGTCTGATTGAAGTCTGTTCTGCTGTATAAACGGGTTGTGAAATAATATTAAACACACATGAAAAATATATGACAGATGGTTTAACTTTGAAAATAAAGTAACGTTAAAGCAACCGCTTCCATTTTTAACGATGAAATAAAGTGTAATATTTACTAAACAAAATCTGGTAACCGTAAAGAAAACTTCTCTGCTTGTTTTAAGTTGTAATGGTTTTTGTTGTTATGCAATTATTGACTAGGTTTAAACGTATTTTGCTTAAATATTTCGTTGTGTTACAGCAAGTGTTCCACCTGCACACTCATCAGACCTTGTTACAGAAGTTTGGAGAGGTATAGAAATATTTATGTTGTAGTTTACTTGTTAGGCGTTTAATATATAATCATCCACAGAATTGCAGTTCAGATTTTTGTTCAATCCCAAAATCGTATTCATTGCAAACATTTGCAGACAAAGACAACTTGTGTTTCCTTGGGGATTGGGCTCTGTCCCCGACTAAGAACTATTAGGACAATGTTAGCCTGAAGGCTTATTAAAAGTTTTTTGTCTGTCAGTTTGTTCCATCTGTCAGGGGTCTCTGCTGAACAGGACTGCCCCTTCGTCAACATTTCAGCTGCTACGGTATACAATATTTATGCAGACCGCAGCCAGTCACAATATAACTACCTCACTAATTGTATAGTCTGGAACTCTGGGGTAGCCCATCTGCATCGGGGCTTTGGGAACGAAGAAGAAAGAAAAAAAAAAGTTTCGCCCCAGCTGGTAACCGAAGAAGCTGATACTCATTAAATATTCAGAAACTTTTTTTTTTTTTTTTAGGTTTGTGTTTTACATAGCTGCACATTAGATGAAGTAAAACGAGTTAGATGGAACTGGTGTTAAGAAATCTTTCCTAAAACAACAATTTGAGATAGTGTTGTTATTGCTGTTGTTGGTAGTCGTAGTAGTGTCAATGTGAGTAACACATTATTGAGTTTATTGTATTGAAGGGTGTTTAAATAAAAAAAAGAAACAGCCATGTTATATCAGATATAGGTTACCATTATGAGTGTATTTTATACATTTATTTAATTTTTAATTCAACCCCCTTACTTTTTGCCACAATTCTAGGTGATGTTAAAAGTATCACCATTTCTGTCAGATAGATAAACAAGATCACTTATACTATATGTACAAAAAGTGTTAAATCAACACAAAGGGTCAACGTCTTTTCCCTGAAAAGCAATTTACATAAGTATAGTATGCTACAGTACTGGTAATTAGCAAACGAAAGTGTCCGTCACGGTATTGTTACTATGTTTGTAACATTTTGTAGAAAATGCTGCAAATTATGTTGTAAAGACCTTGAATAATATATCGCAAACTGAGGCTGATTAATCAAAAGCCATTTGTTGTGTTACATTGTTTGATCGTTGTATGTAAAGCAAACTGTGTTGTTCTCGAACGCTGTTTTTGTTAGTGTATGTTATAGAAAGTAAGTGTGATTCAAAACACATTTTAAAACGAGTTATTGTAAGAAGCGAGGTATTTGAATAATACAGTATATGTTTTATGTACACATATATACCCCGTTTATGTAGGTTTATTGATTACAGCACGTTAACAAAGTGCATTGTAGAACACATGTGCAGTAAACAGTCAACTGCGTATATTTAAAAGTCTGTATAATATTGGTGTCATTTCAGAGTCATTTCTTTAGTGCGCGTTATGTTATTAGCGAGTTGAATGAACCCCAAGCTGCTGTCCGTGGTATTTCAAGCACACTAGCGCGGTGCTGTCCATGGTACTGCAGACACAGAGGGCCAAGAAACTCTCCTTCCAGGGAGTTGAGATTAACAGCGACAAGAGAATGAGGAGTTACAGTTCGTGTGTCTGTTCGGGGCGACTACAACATGTAGTATATGTTGCACGATAGATGTTGCAAGCCATTTCTCCGGGTAGAGTTACATATTCGAAACATATACCACTGACATTTTTTTTTTTTTTTTTTTAGATTTACCGTTTTACATAACCCGTCCAAAAACGCCCCTTTTCACTTTTAAGCCTTAGTTTTAAGCCTTGTGCAGCATTGTGAAGTGAAATCTGGCTGATGCGTTGTGGACACCGGTGATTGATTTCAGCTTGGATGCATAACAATGGGAGTGTAGAAAAAATATGCCTGCTGCATTGAGATAAGAATTTTAAAAAATGTTCTGAAAGGCGAAGGTTAGCGTGTGCATAGTCCCTGCATGCACAGTTTGGAAGCACAAGATAAAGGATGACATTTGAGGAGAATACTGTCAAATGGGCTGTAATGAATAGTTGTCATTTTCACTAATGGTTACCAAACAACAAAAGAAGTGATGCTGTGTGCAACATTTCATAATTATTCAACGGTTTTTTTGTTTTTGTTTTTTGGCAGAACACAAACATTAACAATATGGTTTAAACTGGTCTTCTAATAATCATTAGTGAGGCCATTATAAACGGTATACTGTCTTTATTTTAAATTAAGTTCATTTCCAAAATGAACAGGCTTAGTACGATCTTAGTTATGAAGTACAAGGGATATGTTTAACTTTTATTGATTGTCTAATTGTTGGCCTCCATAAAAGTTCGTTAAACACAAATAGAAAATATTCCAGGCTTCATTATGGAAACTATTTTGAAAACACCAGCGCAGTTTCACAATTACAGTAGTTTAAACTCATTGCAAAATATTTGTTCACAATTTCAGGGGTAAAATATTTTGAACAAATTCAAATTTCCTCTAAATAGTATCTGAATAAATGCAAATGTTAGTGTTCACCACTCCCTGTTAAAACCAGAAAATAATGAAATCCACTTTAGATGTATATATGCTAACCCAGGGTATACATCAATTCCCTGGTCTCTCAAGTGTTCATTGTGAGAACTATTGGACTGTACCATGAGTAAGGACTTGCATAGGGGAGGCTTCGAATGACAGTTGTGACATATGCACCCTTTTGTGACAGGCGATCGTGGGTATGAAATATTAATCAGTCTGGATAAATTAACTACCTTCTGCTGCTCTTTGTATTCGTGGAAAGAAGTAGGCTGCAACACCCTGTTATAATTCCTTTCTTGTCTGAGTTCTCATCAGCATTTGGTATCATCCTAATAAAGATATGCCGTACAGTAAAATCCAACTCAGTGTAAAAGATATAGAGAATCCTATGGGTTTCTGGGTATGGTATTTACACAAGAGACTGGATTGGATTTCCCACTGCTTGGTGCCATCTGACTAATGAGTATGTTTACTATACTTTAACAGCAAGGTGCTGTTAGTGAGCTGGCAAAAGAGATCACTGAGGAATCAAATATTTAATTTAACCAATACACACATGGAATCAAAGTGGGCAGCCCTAGCCCAGCCCCTGATGTAAATTTTACTACAGCTTCCGTGATGTCATAGCGAGCGAGGGGGGTGGACAATGGTTCATGAGGGAAAGGTAAGTCAATATTACGTTCTCTCGCTGACAAAGGCAAATGAAGCCATGTTTTTGCCGTTGAATAAATAACATTTAAAGGCCTTTTTAAGAGACTTGCAGCTTTCGAATGGGAGGTTGTTGAATTGAATAGGCTCATTCTGCAACCAGATCTGGATATTTTGTTTTTTGGATATGTATAACAGTTATTGAAGAGGAATTGGGAATATTGCGGACACATTTCTTGACTGTCAATAGAATTTTACTTCTCATACAGAAGGGAAAAAAGCAGAATTTAGAGCAGGGAGAGACTTGAAAGGAACACCTTCTTCTTAAGGTATTCATAACGTTTCTGCCTGTATGATTCGTATTATTATAATGTGTTTTACATGATGTAATAAAATATAACAGTATTTACACGTATTTGAAAGGGTTGAATCTAACAAATATGTTTTATTTTCTAGCTGCACGTTAAACTATTGTAATCATATGAGGCTACGGTGTTCTTTGAATATATATGAATATATATATATATATATATATATATATATATATATATATATATATATATATATATATATATATATATATATATATATATATATATATATATATATGCCTTTCTTTGCAAACATCCGATTGGCCTCTGGTGGGTAGCTTTAATGGACGCCAGGCTGTTAATCTCTTAAAGAAATAGACTTTATATATATTTTTATCCGCTGGTTAAAAAAAAAACAACTTTGTGTCAGATTGGTTACAAGTATAAATACATACTGTGTTTATAAAATGTTTGAAAAATGTTGATTGTTTAAGAAACATTAATGAGTAGAAACAGAAATCATTATGGGGAAGAAAAAAAAAGGTCAGGCAATTTTCAAGTTGAATTCACTTAAGTGTTTCTCTTTAAAACAAAAGGATTTCGTCGGTATCATAAAGTCCAGTCTGGTTTGTGGAATTTCAATATGATATGCTTCATTTATTTTATACAGCATGTATATGCAAATATGGAGTGATAAGCCATTGTGTTATTACTCGACTTGATGTGTTATAAAAAAAAAAATGGCACGATTCTTGACATTGTGTCCGTATATATGACTAGTAGGGTATCGTATTATTACTTCGAAGTGCTCGTATTGTAAAAAGAACAATAAACAACAATAAGAGACAGGCCACTATCCAAAAATACGACATACAGTACACTGTTTCAAAATCAACCATAGTGGTTACCTTCTGGCGTAAATGTAAAACAAATGTAGTTATAGCTCAAATAATATGATGTTGTGCATTCCTGGTATTTATTTATAGAAGAAGTTAACTTTAGTGAACTGAAATTGTGTTCAAGTATATACCGTTTTTAGTCAATATTCAAATCAATTCGTGTTTTTTTTTTTGTTCAAAAGAAAGCGATTTGGGACTGCTATATCAATCTTTGTAGCGTTTTCTTTCTCTCTCTTTGGTTCACCTGCTGGCATTAACAGTCCCTTCCATATGGTCGCTTTAATTAAGAGCAAACAATGGTCATAATACAGAAATTAGACGCTATGGATTGCAGGGGGGTCATCTGCTCTATTGCACCAAGAAACAGAACAGAAATGCTCTACTTAAATGTCAACCAGTGTACAGAGATGGCATACATGTATTATGTAGGAGTGAGGAATACTTTCAGGCAGAAACATTTGCTCCAGATGTTATTCGTATGGGCCTCTATTGTATCTGAAACGCTATTTACTATATTATAATTGACACCTTCCATGGAGTACCTGTAACGTATCAGAGAACTGTGTTAGAAACAGGCTTTTTAATGTATTTTTAACCTATTAAAGACGTTCCGTAATGAACATGTGACAGTCAAACTAAAAAGTTAATTGTTATTTAAAACCAGGCCTTCTTGGTGTAGTTTGCTGTCGGCCTCTTCTTGTTGAAAATACTACCAGCTTATGATAAGGTCGTTATCATTCAGTTGTAATTCATTATGATCAAATATAATATTAAAATACAGATAATCTGATTCACGAATGTAAACTTAATTAAAGGAACAAATGCTGAAAATAATTACAGAAGAATTCACAATGACTTTACCAAAATAACCGTCTCCAAAAACGTAAAATTTTCCCAATAAGATCATTTAAAACAAACATTGTTTATGATATTTAAAAAAAAAAAGTGTTCATGCAAAATATGTTTTATAGGAAACCAATACCTGTTTACTGTTCCTACATATACAGCCTATTGCAGTACAATAAACACTATCGTATCCTCTGCTGTTGTGCATCTTGCATCTGTATGCATCGTAGATTGTGTCAATCTCCATTTTGTTTACATTCCTTGGGCGGCAAGGCCTTGCTGGTAACTTCATTGCACATAATCTGTGCAACTAAATTTTACTGAATAAACATGACGCACAGGTTTACGGCCACAGTAAAGTAAACAGGCCTTTATTAGCGTATAACGGTGAATCCTGTAACTGTAAACTGCTACCGTTTTATCTTTACCAAAGTAACGTATCGCTCCTGTGACTGATCCAGGTGTTTGTATATTTTGAACTAGCAATAAGCTCCTGAGATCTGCAGAAACGGTGCATTTGGAAATTGTGTTAAAACAAACGATTATATTAGTATGCTGCTGCTCTTCTGTTCTGACATTTCCATGGATGTGGGTTTTGCCCTTGGCGTCGTGTTTTCTCCATGTAAAATGGCGTTTTTAGTTTAAACGGATTTATTTATTTGTAATTCTAATGTCGATACAATATCAAGTAAAACCATATAGATAGATTAAATACATTACTTTAGAACTTTTATGAAACAATGTGATACCAACCTCCATTACGAGTCTCTAGTAAAATTTGACTTTTTAAGTTACTGTAAGCTCACGGTATTTTTGGCTTATGCTGCGGCCATTCAAAACTCAATATAGTTCCAAATATGTTTAACCATTATCATTATCTGATATGAGTTTATGCGACTGTAAACATTGTGCTTTACAATTTGGCAACGTTTTTTTTTTTTAATCATCGTCATTATTATTATTATTATTATTATTATTATTATTATTATTATTATTGGTAGTATAGTAGTAGTAGTCGTAGTAGAAGAAAAATAAGTGTCCCCACCCATGTCAACCATTATTTGAAAACGTTTGTGAAAGCGCTGATTAAAAACTTGATTGCCCGAGCAGTGGGAACAGGTGCCATTGGAGTCAAAGGTGAAAAATGCAATAAGCATATCGAATGAAACAGCTGGGTCAGCAGTACTGTATCTCTCTTCTTTCAAGGCACATAATATAAACTCAATTAAATTATGCGGCCAGTCATCAATGCAAATCTCAGTAGTGTATTACATATTTAAATCTTGTAATAAATTATTTCTAAACCGTTTCTAGGCTGTTTTCCATTTTGTGTTTAAAAAATCGTTCCTGGAGAACTGGCTGAAGGACTGTGCTTGAGGCGTGGTTATGCACAAACTGAAATTCTGCCCAGCTCTACAATCTGTTTTGTCTTCTTTCTCCTCTTCACTAAATACATTTTTTTTTAAAAAAAAATGGAGTGTAGTTCTATTCTAGTTGTTATCTTATCGAAACATTTATAATTAATCACCCTTTTATTTATTTGCTTATTGTATCTATAAACGCTAAAAACCCAAAACTTTGTCTCAGCCAATGTGTTATTAACTGCACATTTATCCCCATTGCCTTCAACTATAATATTGAAGTAACAATATAATAATAATGAATAATTTACCTAATCCTTGATCAACAAAGGGTCAAATGAACACATAAGAATATTTTCTGTTCACAAAACTGTAATTGGATAGTGCTGCAGTGTTTTGTGTCATTGTGGTACTCCTGAATTCTGATTCTTTACAGTGCGATCCTGGCCCCCAGATGATGATCTTTGTCTCTAAAAAGGCAATATTAACTTTCTGATTTAAACACTTAATGGAATTAACCATGAGGAAAGCTGCTTTAACAAGATGAGTCATAGACTCATAACCCAGCATTCCCAAAAGGCAGAGCAGTAATGGATGTGAAATCAAAACCCCTAAACCTATAATGTAGGTTTAATTTAGGTTTATTTTACAATAGAATTACAGCAGGTAAGAGATACACCATAGGTTTATTTTACACTGTATTATTTGAGTTCCTCAATTTCCTTTTTTATTTACAAAAGTTTAACATTTTAGATATTCATACAGTTTAATACTTCAGTGGTTGCTTTCATTGCATTTATTAACCAAGTGTGGTTTATTGCTTTTTTTAAAAGGATACACAATCTTTTTACTTTTACTTGTTTCAAACAAGAGACTTTCATTGTTTGTGTTAAGAAAGATCAAATAAATATTATTTTAAAAATGTTAAATGCACATATAATGTTATATTTAGTCTAACTGTAAAAAACAAATAATCAAACTTCTTGACAAAGGGCTTTTTGTTTTTATCAGATCCAATGCCTAACTTCTATTAACGTTTTATTGTATTTGTTTTTCTTAAAAGATATATACAAATATATATCATTTATGAGAATAAAAATTAAGCAATTGTATTTAACACTTTCCTTTAGGAAAACAATTTAAAATCCCACTGCAGTTCCTTAGTTTACAAGCATATGTTATTTATGTACCACAGCTAAATCATTTCTTGGTCTCTCCTCAATCCTTTGTCTTGCATCTGCTTCAGATAATGGTACTTTTTTCTGTCCCCAATCACCAAAAGTTGCACTTAAATCCTATCTAAGTAGAACTGCAGAATGCATCTGAATAGCTTTTGGATTATAATAAAGCTAAACTTTGCTGTTTAATCCCCCCCTTAAATACAGTTCAGTTTTATAATGTTTTTGCATAGTTCTGTCGGAATCTAAAGATATTATAATATTTGTAAACTATTAATCTTTTATCGGTCCATGCATGTTTCATGAATTTAATAAAACGATCGGCACCATGTAATTAGATTCTTAAAATATAGTGTACTTGATTATATCAGTTGGCTTCAGACAGATGATTCTGCACTGTGCAAACAAGCAGTTCCTCAGATCACTGTGCTAATTTAATATACAAATCGTGTTCTTTCAACTAGCACATGTATTTTTAAATACCTACATTACCCAGAGAAGTTTAAAATAAAATATAAGTACACTGCTGACATGATGACTAACTTCGTTTCCAATGGAGGTATAAATTAAATGTGTTCACAATGTAAAGTTTAACCTGAACCACATTCCAATAAGAACAAAAATAACTGTATTTTATTATTCCTGTTGGAAACCATCTGAAAATGTTTCTGTGAATTTAGTAAACGTTATAATGTGCTGGATATTACTTAATATACCACCTTGTATTCACAATATTTGTTTGTGCTGTTGCAATTTTTCAAACTATTTTCATTTTGAAACCTTACACATTCAGTCTATGTTTAACACAAGAACACTTTTGTATGAGTTTTGATTTGTTAATATTTGAGTTTCTCCCACTGTGGCAGTGAAAGAATAGTTTAAAGGGATTGTAGAGCCAGATTATACTCACCCTTAAACTAAAAGAAAGATAAAGCGTTTGTTTGTAGCTTGCTGATTTAATTGCGCACAAACTGCTAAAGTAAGTGTACTTGCTTAATTTCAGTTAATGTTCCCATCTGTGAGGAGAACAGTCACTAGTTGTACTCCAAGAGTTTCCTGTGTTGGTTGTGAGAGGAACAGATGGATGTGCAGGAGTTTCAGAAGATTAACCAGATTGGAAGGGGGGAGGATTAGTCTACCTGCCGTTTCTCTTGGGAAAGAAAACGACAGAGTTTACTTGTACAGTATAGATAAAATAAGGAAAACTCCACTATCGAATAAAAAGGAATCTTTAATGTCTGTTGTTATACAGCACAAGCCTTAAAAGCGTTTCATCAGAAGTGTACTGTTGAATGACAGTTACAGGGAAGCAGTGTTTTTTAAAGCTATTTTTTACAGTGTTGTTCCAGAAAAATATTTTGCTATATTATGTTTTTGGTTTTTTTACATGCAAAATGTAAATGATCAGAATTACCATGTACTTTCCCATTGGTCCTTTTCACTTGAAATATTTTATTTAAGTATACATCTGTTATATATTTAAAAAAAGATGCAAGAGTTAAATATTAAGAAGTTATTTTAATAATTTATGAAAACATCAAGTACAAATAGTATACAGCTGCTTGATCACAAATTGTCATACAATTATTGAGCTTGTAAGCTATGCAGTGAACTATTTTGTAGCACTAAAAGATATGGTAGAATTATTATTAGTAGTAGTAGTAGTAGTAGTAGTAGTAGTAGTAGTAGTAGTAGTGGTAGTAGTAATCAATATGTTTCCATATATACTGTATTTACCACAAACTGATTCTTTTAAAACTACAATTTCATGCAACCCTTGAAATGCTTTTTCAATCAAAGTAAAGAAAATCAAGAAAATTATTTCTAAAAAAAGTATAATTGTCGTCATTTTCAGATTATCCACAGATTCAATTCTGCTTTTGTCTTTGTTTTGTTTTTTTTTTGTTTTTTTTTTGTACTCTATCCCAACCTCTTTCTATCTGTTTCTGTTTCCTGGAACTGCAAAAAACACAATCAAAAATATGAGAAGTTGATTCATTCTAATGGCAGATTGACAGAGTAACAGATGCGACACTGTGCCACTGTAAATGCACGCATTAGTTAATAGGAAGGCTTGGCATAAACTCAGATTGCTTTGAGGTTATTTGTGCACACTCAAAGCTTGACTTTGTTGTTGTTGTTGAATCTTTTTCTTCCTTTGCTCCTCCAGAAAATGAATTTCGAGGCAGGCTCCTGAATCAGAGGTGGACGCGTGGAGAAAGGATCAGCAGTTGTGAAACAAAAAGCCTACACAGCAGACACTGCAAGGTAAGTGTCAATGCACTGGGATTTTATTTCTGCTTTCACTGCACTTTCATACAGTCCGGTATGCAGTGTACCAGGCAGCAGAAAACAGACCCAAAGCAATAGGTATTAATATGTGGTATTAACTGAAAATGTAACAAGGTATTCCACTCCAGACTGCATATGGACCAGGATTTGTGTGTGTGTGTGTGTGTGTGTGTGTGTGTGTGTGTGTGTGCGTGCGTGCGTGCGTGCGTGTGTGTGTGTGTGACTTTGCGTTTGAATTAGGCATGCTTAATTTTTGCTGTCCTTTGCATCATGTCCAGGGGAACCCATCCTATTGTTTTAGAATTAGCATTGCATTAAAGTTGCCCAATACAAGAATTACCTCTCTGTTTCGATAATATTATTATCATTAAAGGGTCTGAAAAGTTAGAGCAGCACATTCTGTTTTAATAATAGTTAAATAAGGACTATTAAAACAGTATGCTAATGTGTATCAGTGCATAGTATTATAAAATGTATACAATACTATCTGATTAATTTGTATCTTGTAATAAAATGTTGCTATTGTTTATTATATTTTTAGTTTCAATACTGGATGATTTTAATCATCATTTATTATCTCCAGTATATTCAACACGGCAGTTCATTTTTCAGTAATGTAGTTGCCTAACGAAACCTGTATGTTAGTGCTGCTTTTGCTTGTAAAAGTGGAATTGAATAATAGCCTCATTTATGCACATGGTGCAGTGGGTGACCTTCTGTATGAAGTCATTGCTCCTAGCCACAAATTTACATATAGCTGTCAGAATGTGATTCTCAAAACCTTCCTGTCAGTATGAAGCACAAAGAAGGACATTATTAATAATGTACACAGAAGCCTGCAGGGACTCTCTCTCTCTCTCTTTCTCTCTCTCTCTCTCTCTCTCTCTCTCTCTCTCTCTCTCTCTCTCTCTCTCTCTCTTGCTCTCGCTCTCGCTCTCTCTCTCTCTCGCTCTCCTCCAGCAAAACTGCATTCCCTTTCTTCTACCCTTTTAATGACAAAAAGATGAACATTTTTTTTTACATTTACAGTTTAAATAAAAATGAAAACTAGCTTTACCAGCTTACATTATCTTTAAACGATTAATCACCAGATTAAAATAAGGTCTGACTGTACCATTTATTTTAGATTTCAATCATATGTGTTATCTATGGTATGATTATGGAAGTAAAACATATCGCAATTGCATTTTTGTTGGCAGAATACAGTATTTACATGATGAAGTATTTATATTTACAGACCTAAACATACAAAAGATAAATGACTAGAGATCTCCCCTTTATAGTTAATAGCACAGGCTTTAAAATATTGACTTGTAATTCTTGCAAGTTTAAAAACCACAGTATGTGAAGTACAGCACATTTTCTTTTCATGGACCATATTTATTTTGCTACTGTGTTTTTAATATTCTAAACTGATGTACTCTTAAATTTAAATTTAACGAGCCCTGCTCATTTAATGCCTGCAACTTTTTGTTCCACAAACTTTAAAGAGAATTAGATTGCTTCACAAAGCCCATACTGCCTACAAAGCCTGCTTGTTGTCCATGTTCACATTTAACTAAATTGATCAAAAGTCCTATTTGAAGTGAGTGCACTGCACCTGTACACAGAATCACTCAGAGCAGAACTGAACACACAGCACTTTTATGTGGCTTTCCTTTTAAAATAATTTATCTGCAGGAAGTGGCAATTGCCAAGGCAGCGCTGCCTAAATCAGCTATGTCCCTGCCAGCTTCACTCCAAACATGAACAAAACCTCTAAGTGCATGGCTTGAGATGAACGTGGGGTCCCTAGTAATCAAAACTAATAGCCTTATTGTGTAAAAAGCCTCAGATAGCTTCGAGTGTGGTATATTTAAAAGCATAATAAATGGAAGTGAGGCGTTCGGTGACACCTGCTCCTTTGTGCATAAATGTAAGCTCCTGCTCTGCCGAGACCCCATGCTTGAAATTAGGCATTACAGTAATTGTGTTTTTTATTACACAAAGAGTGAGAGGGTATTAATAAAGGGTGCGCACGAGACTGAACATACCGTGTCGTATGAGAGCACTTTTAATGTTCAGGTGCAATAAATTATGTAGGCGCCCGGATATCTCTATAAAACACGCACTATAAACACGACTTTTATTTTTTATGCAAATCGAGTGCTGTCCCTTTTCAAGGTGATTAATCTTACAGTGCAATCTTTCAAAAAACAAACGCAGTGCTTGCACAGCAAAGGCTGTTCGTGTACAGTATTGAACATTTCAGAAGCACTTCATAAGCATTATATTTATAGTATTTGAGTAAAACCGCTGAAATGGGACGCTATTACTATTTGAGTTTGAGGATGACAAAATACAGAGTCATGTAATGTGACACTTGATGTGATACTGTTTGTAATATGCCTTGCCTTGCAGTTCTCTTATATCTTCTTTTGATATTGCTCGATGGCAATTTTACAGTTTAGTAAAGAATGAAAAGTACATTGAGCAATCATATCCTATTGCGTTTTTAACTGTGCCAGTAGTAGGCTATAGCCATTTTGAATCTGCTAGTTCTCAAAAGAAATTCTGTTTGTTTTTTTGTTTGCTACAGATGAACCTAGACAGTGATGACAAGAGAACACGCACACGATCAAAGGGAATTAGAGGTGAGTTAGCATGTCTTTAAAACAGAAAGAAAATATTGATGCAATTCACATTATAGTGTATGGAGTGCTTTAGAAGTCTACTACCAGTATAATGTTAATATATCTTATCAGGGTTATCAGGGTTACTTGCAGGACTGGTGTCTGGTGAAATAATACAGATGTCCAGAAGTTGTGCTTAAAGTCAGGTTTTTGCAATAAAACATTTATAATATGTGTATTTAGTGGTATTTTATTATTTAAAAAACAAAGTATGCTGAGCAATACACATCTTGAATCTCGTTATTTTGCAAAGCTTGAGATTATAGAGAGAAAACGTTTTTTGGTGGTGGTGTTTTTTTTTCAACATTTAATTCTGAATTTAATATGTACACTTGCAGGAAGAAAAATACTATTTATCGTTTCACCCTGCGGAATAATACATTCCATTCAGAGATTGTAATAAAGCTTACAGTTTAATCGAAATGCATTTGGCTGATTCAGCAATACCCTTTTTTCTTTTTTGCAAGCAAGCTGCTTAACATACAGTTTATTTTCCCTTCAGATTTACAGTGTTGCTTTGTTGGGGTAGGGGGCTGTTTTTAAGCTGCTGACTGATGGTCTGCTGAGTTCTGAATCTCTATTGATTTCTGCATTAATTTACTGTTTCTTTTTTTTCATCTCTCAGTGCCTGTAGAACTCATAGGACAAGAATTAAGGTAAGGAACTTATATCTGAATCTACTGACACATTTACACACATTGTATACAGCCACTTGGCTCCTCTTTAAGTCTGACACTTGAATGTACAGGGTACCCACTGAGAGATAAAAAAAACACACACACACATCCATATTCAAATACTATTTTATTTTACAATCAGTGCCAGTCAATCAGCTTTATATTCAAATGTAGTTTTTAATTAAGTCTTCCAAAGAGAGCTGAGATCATTCTAATGTAGAATATTATAAATAATATTGCCTTGTATACCATCATATTTCAGCCTGAGAAAAGAAACGCTATGATTCACTAGGAATGCTTCACAGGGCTTTGAGTCACAACAATGAGAGCATGTTGTTCTGAATTGATCACAAATAGCCATTAGCTGGGTCACAGGCTTTCTGGTCTCATTTTATAAGACTGTGATAGATAATGTTGATATATTTAGCGGTTTATTAACACTACAAGCCCTAGGAAGAAGGACAAGTTTTCAGAATCACTAACAGTTATTCGGAGCAGTCCCTGTCTGTCCTCGATTAGAAAGCTTAGCACTGATTCTGTTTTGTAAATATTTGCAAAGGATACAGACGCGAGTGCAGTTGTCTCGTAGCTAACTCCATTTTGTGCTCCCTTCTACACAGAACAGTTCATGCAGAAAGTAACATAAAAGGTCCAGTGTGTTAAATGTGTAGGTTAAGATTTAATTTCATAGCACTGGAAGCACTTTGCACCTCATGAAACTGAAATAGCACTATGGTGATTAGTAATGACTGCTGTTCAAAATCCTTTTTTTTTTTTTTTTTTTTTTGCATTACCAGTATACTGCATCCCATTTCTCTTAGTTAATCTGCTTACTCTGCCACTGTTATTATGCATAGCCTTCATGAAGGCTCTGTATTCCCATGGCAGTTCTCAAGCTACAGGACTGACCTCCCTTGTGTGTATGTGCGTAATAGCGTTGCAGTGCTCTAATAAATGAGATGAACTCATTTAAACTAGCTTCTTTCTGGCTTCTCCCAGCTGCCCCACCCTTGGATGCAATGGCTCAGGTCATGTCAGTGGAAAATATGCAAGACACAGAAGGTAGGGTCAAATATCTATCTATCTATCTATCTATCTATCTATCTATCTATCTATCTATCTATCTATCTATCTATATATATATATATATATATATATATATATATATATATATATTATTGATTATTTTTAATAGTACTTTTGCACTGACGGATTCAGAATTGGGTGGGGCAAAGCAGGGACTTCCCTTTTGGGTGACTATTGTCACTTCTGAATAACCCCGCCCACTTCTGATCTGGCCCTGCTCAATTCCAAATCCTGCTTAAAACTGTTATGTTAATTTTACTCTGTAGAAAAACGCTTCCCATTGAATTCATCTACAGTGTACAGGACACACAACACAATTGTTTTTTAAAAAAAGAAAAACTCATTACCAGACTTAAAACTGCTCTTTACAAACGCCTCAATCGAACTCTAGTTTACAGAGTTGCCCGTTGGCCAAGAAAAGGAAACACCAGGATGTAGACTCGGATCAGCCTTCATCAAAAAGGAAGTCCCACCCCCTGAGGTTGGCTTTGGATGAGGGGTACAATGTGGACAGCGACGGTAGTGACGAATCAGAGGTCAGGGAAGATTCCTCAGCAGACGAATCAGAGGAGGCCTTGGAGGACGAGCACGAGGAAGAAGACGACAAAGAAGAGAGCGAAGAGGCAGCACGAGGTAGATCACTAGACACTGTTCATTATAGTCATAGAAATCAAAGTAGTAAAATTACATTGTATACATACAGGTATATCGTGCATACATACATCTTTGAACTGACTTGAATGTTCTCTCCTTCTACACAGAAGAATGCATGGCAGCAGAATCATCCAATGCTGGACAATCTCAAGAGGAAGACTCGCCCGAGGCACCCGTTAGTAACCAAAGGGAAGACTACACATACTATCATGAAATGGTGGCCAGTTCCCTTCTCAACCTGGGTCAAATTGCAGAAAACACAGTGGAAACAACAGAGGAATCTCCGCTCACAGCTGGAATGGACATAGTATGTGAAACAGAGAACATTGATAGGTGCAGCGAGGTGGAAACACAGGCCGAAACAGTGGTTCATGAAGATGATGATGAAGAGGGTGACGAAGAAGATGCTACAGAAATTAGGGAGGCGACAGAAGAAGCCCAGAACTTGATCAGGACAGTAGAAATACATCAGGAACCAGAGGAGGAGGAGGAGGAGGAGGAGGAAGAGGAGGAGGAGGAAGAAGAAGAAGATGAAGATGAGGATGTGGAGGCCAGCGAGGCTTGCATGACACAGAAAGACAACACAGATCACCAGTACTTCAGTGGGGGCTTCACGAGGTTCAGAACAGTAGAGCATGAGGCAGACGGTCCATCATCAGAAATCCAGTGCGAGGAGACACTGGGAGAAGAAGAGGAAGAGGAGGAGGATGAAGAGGAGGAGGAGGAGGAGGAGGAGGAGGAGGAGGAAGTTACAGATGCTCAGGGATCTCACACAGAAACAGAAACTGAACTGGAGCTCCAGTCCCAGCTCGAGGACTCCTGTCCAAAGACCACATCCTCAGTGGTGATCGAGGTCCGATCGGAAGAGTCTGACAAAGACGACGAGGATAACGACGACGATGACACTCTTTCTCAGAAGTCGGCCGTCACGGATGAGTCCGAGATATATGACATGACGAGAGGGAACCTCGGTCTTCTAGAGCAGGCTATTGCGCTAAAGGCTGAGCAGGTGAAGATGATGCGGGAAGCAGGCAGGATGCCAGGGGAACAACTTCGCTATTTCCACATAGAGGACAGGCAAGGAAAGCCTATGGATTCTATGAGAAAGAATTACTTTAATAAAGGTAAAAGATTAGCTTATTCTTTTATTCATTGTTATTTATTAATTATCAAATCACTCATCCACTGAACTTGTAGCGTCATTTTCACTCCAATCGCATAAATAATTAAACTACTTTCAAGGCAAGATTTGAAAATCATAAACATATAACAATTCTTGCGTGTCATTTGCATCATGTACAGTTATCCTTTATTTTCATTTCTCTTAAATGCTAATAGACCCCTCAAGGTCTGAGAAGAGAGAGATTAAGTGCCCGACCCCAGGGTGTGATGGGACTGGTCATGTGACTGGATTGTACCCTCACCATCGCAGTCTGTCCGGCTGCCCACACAAAGACAGGATACCACCAGAGAGTGAGTGTTGTTCTCCCCTCAAAGAAAACAAAACCATTGTGTATGTATATGCTGTCATTAGCACTGGAACACCCTGAATAAGGTCTAATGTTACCTTGTCTTTCTCTTTCGTTCAGTCCTGGCGATGCACGAGAATGTTCTCAAGTGTCCCACGGCAGGGTGCACGGGGCAGGGTCACGTCAACAGCAACCGCAACACTCACAGGAGGTATGACCATGTAAAACCTTGATGCTCGCTTCAGGCAGTCAAACCTGTAGCATTAACATATGCATTTTACCTTGGCAGAATTAATGGCACCTGGCACTGATAAACCATTTGGCTTTTACAAATCGCCTCGACCAGACTTCATCATTGCTGATTATTTGTGCTGATCCACCGAATGCAGTCTAATTCTGAGCAAATCTTTGTAAAGCAGTTGCCACGCTTGTTCTAGACAGGTGACATGCTAAGATTGCTTTGTTTCTGTCTCTCTCAAGCTTGTCCGGATGTCCTATTGCCGCAGCTGAAAAACTGTCTAAAACCCATGAGAAACAGCCAATCCCTCAGCATGCCTCTGAGCTCCCTAAAGGCAGCCCTAATTCAGACAGAGTACTCAGGTAGGTGTAATGAAAACACAAAAGTGCAAATGCATGTTCATTCACATTGTATATTTCCAAATGTTTGGATTCCTATATGCACAATTCAGTATATATATATATATATATATATATATATATATATATATATATATATATATATATATATATATATATATATATATATTTGGTTATGTCTCAGCAGATTATATTGTGGCTAAAACATAAACTGCCAACACTTGCAGGAGACTATCATTGTTAGTACTAACAGAAAAAGTACCTTGTGGTGTTGAATGTTCAATTAGGCAAAATATTAGGACAGTAACACATCATGCCAATTTAACACCCAATTTATGTCACGCTACTTTAGTTTCAGTCAGTGTTATTATTCCTCTGGATTACACCTCTTTTTACTATCTCTGTCCTATTACCCCATCATGATCCAATTATTATTGACTGCAAACTGTACTGAATACATTAGGTTCTTCATCTTTTAATTACATTTTGTACATGCTAATTGTGTTAGTTCTGTTATTAGAATACAACTAATTAGATTATTTAAGGCAACTACTTTGTTATGACTGTATAAAGCATAAGGGTTTAAAATATAACATTACTGTTATGCAAATCACCATGGTTTTCAAACAAACAGGAGCAATCTGATTTCCTTTTTTTTAATTAAATGTATTAAAGCTGTACAGAAATACCACAAGTGATCAGCTCCCGAATCCTTTGACATCTGTTGTATATTCCACTGTTGTACTCAAAATGACATCTATGTTTAACAACTGTGCCCACCCTCTGAAACCATCTAGTTTTAATGCTCAGTATCAGTGGTTTAAATAAAGACGGATTCCTCATTTCTGAAAGTATCCATGCTGCTCTTTTATGACCTTTCCACATTGCATTTGAAAACATGAAGCTTGGCTCTAGCTTGGTAAGAGCAGTACTGTTTGAATGTGAATTTGCTTTTGCTCATCAATATTCACTTCTCAGGCTTTGTCACAGGGTTCCCAAGGCAAACTGACGACAATATAACTGAGTTGTCAAAGAAAACAGAAGAGATTGTTTTTCATTATCTTGTCCACCAGAGCCTTAAACTCCCAGTACTGCAAAATGAAATGTTTCCTCGACACAAGTTTCATGACAGGTTTTAATCCTGGAAGTCTTGCACATAGATGTATTTATTCCTGTCTCTCTCTCTATCCCAGGCCTATGTGCTTTGTAAAGCAATTAGAGATTCCTCAGTTTGGCAGCTACAGACCCAATGTTCAACCTGCAACCCCTCGTGCCAACCTGGCTAAGGAACTTGAGAAGTACTCCAAGGTCTCTTTCGATTATGCAAGTTTTGATGTTCAGGTCTTTGGCAAACGTATGCTTGCCCCAAAGATTGCGACCACTGAAATCTCACCAAAAGCCTTTAAATGTAAGTATAACAGCTTTACTGCCCTTTTATTTGAATATGTATTTCTTTTGATTCAAATGATAGACCTTTAGAACGACTGGCAATACTTTATTTGAATCATCAGTTATTAATAACAAATTATAATGATGCCAGTGGAATTCCACAAAAGGGCTACTCATTTCCGAAAAACGTTCATTTTGTACAGTGATTGCATGTGTATTGAAATAGCAGCTGGGCTGTAACAGATAAACGATTTCACTTAAACGTGTTTTCTCTCCCCCTCCTCAGCTAAACCATTCCCCAAGGCGTCCTCCCCAAGCCACAGCCTGTCTGGTAGTTATGCGAAGAGCACCACCTCCTCTTCCTCCTCCAGCGGCTACGACTACTCCCACGACGCAGAGGCGGCGCACATGGCCGCCACCGCAATCCTGAACCTGTCCACACGCTGCTGGGAAATGCCTGAGAATCTCAGCACAAAACAGCAGGACCTAGCCAGCAAGGTGGGGAAGCTTCCCATCCCAATATAACTCATTGACCTGTACACCTTTAGATGGTGCTGTTATACCACAAGCCTCTCTAGTTAGGTTTTTTTTTTTAAGTGCTGCTTTTGTATAAAAACATTCACACTTACCTAATGTTTTTTAGTCACTTTAGCAGATTACGCAGCACATAAAACATCATATCAATTGTTCTGAGCTCTGCTGACTGTGTTGTTTCTCCTTTGTTCTGTTTAGAGCATGGATATCGAGGTGGATGAGAACGGCACCCTGGACCTCAGCATGAAAAAGCACAGTAAGAGCTTGTCGTGCCTGAGCCCGGGGGTCAGATCACCAGAGCAGTCCCAGAACCAGAGCTGCAGCCCCAGCAGCAGTGCGATGACCTCACCACAGTCCAGCCACGCCTCCAAACAGGAAGAGTGGGAGGGGCCTATCGACTACACCAAACCCAACAGGCAGCGCGAGGAGGACTTAGAGGAGGTCAGTCTATTCAAGTTCATACAGGTGACCCTGAGGATCCATTTATCCAATCAAAAGAGCCATGCATCTAAATACCATTGGATCGTTTAAATAGAACCATTTGTGTACCAAGGTTATGAAAAGCTGTGAGTCTCTAAATTACATTTTAGTCTTTAAAAGCATGTATAGAACAGTCCTACCCACCTACCCCTGCCCCCCTTGTCTCTTAAGAGGAATTTTACAAATAATTATGGAGACAATGAATTCAATGAGCATAATCTCAATGGTCCCACCATTCTCTTTAACCAGATGGAGCCCGCAGCCCACTCGTTCGTCTCCTCAGAACCAGAGGACTGTGAAATGATCCAAGAGAGCTTGGAAGACAGGAAGTACCCGGGAGAGGTCACCACAACAAGCTTCAAAATGAAATACCAGAGCAAGGACAGCAAGAAGGAACTTCTATTGTAAGCACATCTCAACGAGATAACATTGTACAAGCTCATGGCTTCACAAGATTACGATAGTATTGTTATCGATACTGGGAGTGATTAGACAAGACTTACTTTGTCTTGTGCTGTAGGAACCATATGTATAGGAACCACATGACAGAGAACATCAAACCTGTCCTAAAGACCCCTCCATCCTACATAAAGCATATTTAACATCCCTTTTTTAGAGGCCCATCTATTTGATCTATTCTTTATCTTTTTAAACAGGTGCCCAACCCCTGGTTGTGATGGCAGTGGTCACATCACTGGAAACTATGCATCACACCGCAGGTGCGTACACTGTGTCAGCGCCCTATTTATTTCTACTGGCTTCAGTCTTTTTATAATGAAAAATGAAAGTCTCCTTTTCTTTGAGCCTGAAAGGCTGTAGCGAGCAAGCGAGAACCTATTTATACACTTGAAACTCTCCACATAAACCAATGAATACATATCAAATTGCCTTCTACAGTACAAGCCTGCAGTCTAAGCTGGTACTGCAGGTGTTTAACTACACCCGCTCCCCTCCTCACACCTTGTCTGTTTCTGAGCACACTCCCTGATAAATGTTCTGGTCTCTGGCTTACTTGCTGTCTCCTTTTGGCTCACGTGGAGATTCTGTCTCTCTTCTGTTCCAGCCTGTCTGGTTGTCCTCTTGCTGACAAGAGTCTCAGATCCCTCATGGCTGCACATTCTGCCGAGCTCAAGTATGTGTGCCCTTAACTAATCTTCTCACTTACTTCTATAATCTTTAACACATTAGCCCTTTCACTACCAAAGTCAGACCCTCACAAATGAAAAAAAAAACTACAAATAAATACAAAAGGCTTTTATAAAATTCAATTGAACTGGGCCTGTACCATTATAAACCTACAACATGTCTGCTCTGTGTGTAGTGCAAGGGTTAAATTGTTTTATTGTTAACTGTTGGTCAAATCTTGCATCTTGTTAAAACCTTCTGCTGCAGAAACTACTTTTCCTTATGCTATTTCTGCTTATACTGTGAACACTATACCTGCCAAGACATACTGTATGGTTTGATTTGTATTAAGTAAAACAAAATGTATATTTGAATTTACCACTTAAAATAAACCTATATTATAATTAGTGGTATAGAAATATTGTATATACATAATGAACCCCACTTGTTACATAAACATAATATGTGTATTTTTAAAGTAGGCTAAAATTCACATTGTTGCTCTTTTGGTTTGATATTGTTATGAAGCACAGAAGTACATTTGTTAACTTAATGATACTATGAAGATGCCTTCTGTCAGAAAGGAATGCCTTTTAGATGGTCCCTCATCAGCAGTTTTTACTGCATACCTGTACTGAGTTTAGGAACATCTTTCAACAGGTGCCCAACTCCAGGCTGTGACGGTTCCGGTCATATCACAGGGAACTACTCATCCCACAGAAGGTAGGTATTAAATATTTTACCATTATCATCATTACTCGCTTTTACTTTAATACATATATATATATTGGATGGCTTTAGATAGATAGACAGATAGATAGATAGACAGACAGCTTTAGCTACAGATACATGTAGACACACACATGCATTACCGTACGTTTTTTTTTTCCAGTACCGCATTCTATTCTTTTTCCAGTTTTGCTATCACTTCTAGCCAGTGTTTCATCCCGTGTTTAAATTGTAAAAGGCATTTCCCTCTTTTTTTTATAAGCTCATACTTTCTATTTTCAGTTTGTCTGGCTGCCCCCGTGCCAAGAAAGGTGGAATAAAAACAACTCCTACCAAGGACGACAAGGAGGATCCCGAGCTCTTAAAGTTCGTACTGCAAACAAAATGACGCTCATGGTTTTTTTTTTGGTGATAGAACTGCTCAGCATCTCTTACCCCACTACACTGAGAATCAAACAAAACAGCCCAATTTTTGATGATACGAATCCCTCTTAGAACACAAACTCCTTTTTACAATTTCTATAATACTATATAACATTATTGTAACTGATAAATCTTAACCATTATAGTACCATTGTAGGTTCCTGGGGTGCCCAGGCACCCCAGAGTTATATATTGTAATTAATAACAGAGGAAACAGAATAGCAACGTACGAGGATTTGAAGGATTAAAAGTTGACAACATTTCAGATCCGTTCTGAAGTTGTTGTGTCTGTTTGTCTGCTTACCAGCTTAGACTTACCATTAACGTGGCCCACTGCTTGCTTGAATTAACCCAAGGACTGCTTTTTCTGCATAGATGCCCAGTTCCAGGATGTGACGGCTTGGGTCACATCAGCGGGAAGTACGCCTCCCACCGCAGTGCCTCCGGCTGCCCATTGGCTGCCCGCAGACAGAAGGAAGGGCTTCTCAACGGCGCTCCCTTTCCCTGGAAATCACTCCGAACAGAAGGACCAGCCTGCCCAACGCCAGGGTGCGACGGCTCAGGTCACGCTAATGGCAGCTTCCTTACACACCGAAGGTAGGGAGCTGAAAGCATCTACCCTGGCAAAAAAAGGATTTAGCATGGGATAGCAGCCATACAGGCATACAGCTCTGGACAAAAGATTTGCATCACCCTATAGAATGAACTAATTCTGCATCATAAAGTCGAATGAAACCTGCTGAATAATGTTACATTAGCATATTGAATTGCATACAGCTTTGTAGTTTCTTTAATTGCATGATGTTGATTAAACGATCTAAATTATGTTCACATATTTTATTTTTTTCATCATGTCTCAATCCTAAAATTGTAGGTGATGACAGACTTTTGGTCATAGCTGTAAGTGCAGTTGGTAAAATGATATTGGTTACAGTACCAGCAAAAGCACACTGCAGAGAGAAATGACAGTGAACGACTTGATCCATTGTTACACAGTGGCTGTCTGAACTGCCATCTCTGTTGAATCTCCTTATTTGAATTGTGTCACTGTGGCTTTTGCTCTGTTTCAGGTTTTCATTATATTGTTCTGAATATTTGCATTAATTACCTTTTTTATATACGACAGATAAAAGCAAACAACACTCAAGTTTGCAATATTGAAGTACATACAGGCGTTAATTTAGCTTACTCATCCTTTAGTAATTGCCCAAATGTTTAAACTAAGCCATTAGATAATTATTTTATCACAGTACATTTTACTGCAGTGGGAGTTCAGAATTTCAAAAACATGCATTAGCACCTGTAGCAGCCCTGGACACTATAGTCCAATGGATGTGATGCAGTGCAATTGAACCTGTGTATCTCTTTGTCTGCAGTCTCTCAGGCTGTCCCAGGGCCTCTTTTGCTATAAAGAAGACAAAGTTCCCAGGGGATGAATATCTCACCACAAAATTCAGGGCCAGTGACGGTAAGATTGCATTTTCATTTAACACGACACAATACAAAATGTAAATTGCGCCTTCATGAACAAAGCATCCGTGACCATTTCAAATTGAAACCTTTAAACAAAGGACCCTGCAGAACAGTACACAAGACCTCTAAAAACAAATATCTGGTTTGAAAAAGCTGTAAACAAGCTGCATCAGACCTTACCTTCCGGTCTGAGCCAGGAGGAATCCTGGCTGTAACATTGCCAATCACTTCTGAGCCTCAATAACTTTTCCTTTACGGATCAGCCAACATTGTCTTCGTTTAGCATCCAATTGAATTTAGGTACTTAACGAATGTATTTATTTCCCTTCCAGTTCTCGACAATGATGAAGACATTAAACAGTTAAACAAGGAGATCAGCGAGCTCAACGAATCCAACACTGAGATGGAAGCGGACATGGTCAACCTGCAGACGCAGGTAGGTTTGATTAATCTATAACACTATACATTGTGAGGCAAACTTTAACAAGAAACCCAGTAGATAAACGTTTCGGCTAATGGCTCCATAAGGGTTCTTCCCAGGAACGTCTTATCATTTTCTGTTTGTATGACGTTTAGATTTCCTCAATGGAAAAGAATCTGAAGAACATCGAAGATGAGAACAAAATCATTGAGGAGCAGAATGAGGCCTTGTTTATGGAGCTGTCAGGCCTGAGTCAGGCCCTCGTTCGCAGCCTGGCCAACATTCGCCTTCCACACATGGTAAGTTAAACCACTTCCATCTTAACTCCAGAAACAGACATTATTTCACGGCAGCTCACAATAATAGCTCGGTGACTGCACCACTAGGTGTAGTTACAGTGCAAATACTGCACCAAAAGCATTACCAGCTACTTATTTGCAATTGAACATGTAGCTAAATAGCGACAACACTGTAACTACATGTGCAGTCACAGTGCAATTGCAGGATTTGCCACTTAACATAAAGCATTACCAAACTGAGTTAATTAACAGCGTACCAACCTGAGGTTAAATTCTGTATTGGTGATTTCGCATGGAAGGCAGTGCCACTTGGTGGCTGAATAATATATTTGTACAAAAGTGAAAATCCAATTTTACTAGAAACTAGTAATCAAAATAAATACGGCTAAACCATTAAATGGACGGTCAGATGAATACAGATTGATGATTTATAGATTGGTAGTATTGATAAAGGTAAGATAGGTTTAATAAAACAAGTGTTTGCACTTTTTTTAATTCAGCAGGAGCCAATCACTGAGCAGAATTTTGATTCCTATGTGAACACGTTGACGGATATGTACACCAATAAGGAGTGCTACCAGAACCCAGAGAACAAGGCACTGCTGGAGACTATTAAGCAGGCTGTGAAGGGTATCAAAGTGTAAATGAGAGACAACCAACGACTACAACAAAACAAAAAGAAAAGGGCATTCAGGTTTTAAATGGCAATGTACTTCATCCCAGGGAGCATTCAGCAAAACCAGGACCAAAATACAAGCCTGCTGCTGCCAGGTTTGATAGGACGAAAGGATCCGAACCCATTTGTTTTATTTTTTCCCAGCTTTGACACTCAGCACTTCAGGCTTTGAAGTTAAATGATCAAGATCAAATGGATTAGGAGGATAAAGAAAACACTGCTTAAAAAGATGTTTAGTCATATTCAATATATTCAATATATCTGTCGTTGGATATAACAATCAGCTCATTTATTTCTGTGAATAATCGATGGCTTCTTCTGATCGAACCGATGCATCAGTTAAATAAACAAACAAAAACGTAAGCTATTGAATCTTGCAATGGCCATTTGATGCTTGATATCTGCTTTAACAGGCACCACTGATGAATAATTCTACCGAGATCAAGGTGGAATGTTATTGTAATAAGTGTGGTGGCAATCATCTTACAAAAAAGAAAGGAACAGCAAAGTTCTTGGTCAAGGCACTGTTGGACTTGTATCTAATATTCATGTGGCATCACTACTCTGGAATTCAGACTAGTTTCATGAACCTGTAGAGAACAGGTTCCACCACAAACTGCCTCAACAACTTAGAGGACACTTCCTACCAGAGGATGACAAAGTAAAAGTACTGCGGACACAGCTGATGCCACTTCTGTTTTTTCTGCTTAAAGAAACTTAAAAAAAAAGTCTATAATGTAAATAAATTCCAATGTCATCTAGTAATATTTATAGTATTTATGAGCATAGAAATTGCACTTCATTTCATTAACTAGTTTGTAGTTCAATTATTAGTATTGTTATATAAATTATTTAATTTGAATCCGAGAAGGTTTAAAATGTAATTTATTCCCAACATTTTATGTTAAATTGATTATTTATTTAACCTTGCCTATTTATTATTTTTTGTAAAACAAAATGCAACTCGACCAGTAAGCATTTTTAAACGACCATTTAAAGCTGACAATATATATGTCTTAGAAATCAGCGTTTCAAAGAAATAACTATTTAAATAAGATATCAACCACAATTAATTATTTTATATATTTTATTATTTATTTTAAAGAATGGGATTTTTTATCTTCTTTTTTTAAGTGCAAATATTTTATAGCTGACAAGTTTTGATAATTTTTTAAGGCTTTCCTTTTGTTAATATTATTTTTTCTTTTTTTTCCGAAAAAGTATTTTTCAGACACCCATGACCACTAAATTGAAATTATGTATTTATTATTATTTATTTAATATTTAAGAAAAAATGAACAGTGATATTGTTGTATATTTATTTTGTAATGTCTGTGTGTAATTGTGATGGCTGAGTAAGCATAGTCTTTAAACCTTTGTTGATATTTAAATAAAAAAAAAATCATGATAAGCGATACTGTACAAGAAAGTGTGTGATTACAGTATTTTAATAATATATACCAACAGTTCTTCCTTTCAAGATGTAAACCAAGTTACATCCCAGAGCTGTAGTATGCAGGTATTTCCATGAACAATAAAAGCATATTCCTGTTCTCTGCCCCATACTTACCTGAAACGATATAGGGATCTGCTGTATTCCCAATGTTTCTTTTCTGATGTTCATGATTCCAGAAGATATGTGAGTAAATGGGTTTCCATTTACAGTGTATTCCTGTTTAAATAACAGGACTGCATATATATAAAACTTTATGGAAAAAAAAAACCCTGTTCCTTTAGGGATGGCTGACTCCTAAGAATTCCTTCAAAGCGCACACCCTTCTAGCCTTATTCTTTTGTGTTTGATTTTCAATGCACAAAGTGCCACTGCTGTCCATTTATTTTAACAGCTCTCATTCAGCTATGATATACTGTCCTTCCACCGGTGAGTGGAGAATTGATTACTGATTGTTACGAATGCCTTTTTTTCTTGCCTAGGTGGCCATAAATACAATCTTGTGTACAAAATATATATACATATATATATATTTTTTTCCAGTGTTATTGCTCTGTCAACTATTATTTTTTAGTAGCTCAGCAAAAAAAGGAAATAAGCTGTTCAAATAGGAGTTGTATTCTTTAAGTGGTAAAACTTTCTCCTTATTGTTTCAATAATAGTAAGGCCTTGTGGACTGTGACCTTAGCAATTCTGGTAGCACATTGAGAATAAAACATCTCTGTTCTGGTGTCAGTTCATGTAATAACAGTGTTTTGCCCTCTTCTGTGTTGTTATATGGAAACTGTGAGCGGTATCACATAGTTCAAACTTAGTTTAGTGGCCACTTTTCATTGCTAAGACAGTGAACTTTAGCTTACGATAAAACTGAGATCACATTCCTGCATATAAGTTTAAAAAACAAAAAAAGGAATAGGGCTGTTTATTGGTATTTAAATGTGTTTCAAAGTTGTTTAATTTATACAACCTTGTATTGCTGTTTCTGCAAGACCTATTGTTGGTATAAAGACAAATGAAAAATACCTTGCTTTAAAATGTGAAAAATGCTTTGCGGCCATGTTTATGTACAGTGCTGCTGATAGTGTTAAACGTTGAAACAGCAGGTACTGTACTTTAGCCAGTTAAATAAAGAATAATATCATTTGAAGATGCTGCGATTGAGCTGGAGAGACTGAACGTTGCTGTTTGTTGTTCCATTATTAAACTTAGAGCAATACTGTATAGTTTTAGAAAAGGGCAATGGATGAAGGAAAACAGCGTGGGCTAGTTTACAGAATCAAAACGGAACGAGTTTCAGTGTACGAACTCTGCTTGTGAAATCTGATCCCTTTTCTTATAACCCTCAAGAACTCCTTTTACATATTGTTAGAATGCACTCAATAGTGTGTTGATGCGGCAAGAAATGTAATTATAGTTTCAAAATACGCTTCCTTATCAACAGAAATAAAGAGAAAAGAAGCAGTCAAATTGCTATTAAGTTATTCAGCATTTTCAAGAAATGTTAAGAGATCAATTAAATATCCCTGAGCAGGGCTGATTCGGAGATTAGTTCAGGCAAGGGTATCACTGCCCCAAACGATGGGCCTGATTTTATGGGCCCTTATGAATCTACCCATGAGTGTATAAATGCTCCAGAACACTGACCTAATTGTATTGATATTTTTAACCGGTTTTAACTTGTAAATTGCTCTACAGCAAAATGTTGAATTTACAGATTTCTCCGTAGAAGATACAATTTTGATACTCAGACCCATAGTAACTAATACAGTTTACTGTATATTTTACGATATATATATATATATTAGTATTTCGTTTGTTTTCCCAACTTTTGTCAGACTATGAATATTTTAATATTTATGAAAGTATGAAAGGAACCAAGAGCATATGATTTACTCTCGAAAACAATATGAAAAGTAAAAAACAAACTACCACTTCAGAACCTACCATAAAATAATGCTGCTCACTTGCCCTTCTCATTCTTCCTTTGAAAAATGCCTTAATCCAGGGGCTGGCAAATCCAAGTCTTAGTAATGCCTGGGGTTTGATTTAACCCGATCCTCAACATTCATTTGAAGTCTGCGCTGCTTTCAATTGCACTGTGCATGAAAGGCAGTACCTAAAGCTACCACGAAGGTCTGGGCCAATTACCACATGCATGTCAGGCTGCAATTATATATTTCAAAATTAAGAACTTATTTAGGAGCTGGTTGGAGAACATTTCTAGTTCTGTAATTTTCCCATGAAACTCACAAACCTCTACCTGGTCATGTTTCCATCTAACCAATCAAATGTGTGCTTTACCGGGATCATACCTTAACCTGGCTGTGTTTCTGTGCTGTGAATGGCTATAGGCTGTCACCGTAATGTCACACAATCAAACACCTGTTCCCATGCAATTCTGCATGAATGGAAACAGAGGCTTCAATATGGGAACCTTGAGTGTGATTTGTCAGATGGAAACTACGCCTTACTCTTTGTGGCTCTATAGGACTTGATATGCTTATCCCTGCCTTTTTTTTCCTCTCAAAACTACAGTATCAAACCGTCAAAAGAAAATTGACGTCCGAAAGAAAACAGAGAAAGGCATGTGTGGTAGAATGGTACTTTCTATTAAGCTAATATAACCAAAATTTTATGGTAGGTACTGTAGCTTAAAACTGTGTAACTGTATCACTTGTGCCTTTCTCACACCAACACCTGTAGGCATGAAGGATACCGTATGAGCTGTTTACATTTGGGAACTGGGTTCAAATCTAGCTCAGGATGAAGTGAGTGAAAGCCAGACCCTCCTCGGGGTATGTAATGAAAAGTGTTGCTGCTAGGAATGCAAAGAGTCCAGAATTGTTTTATGTTGAATGCTTAGTTTGCTTTGGTAACACTTTCATTTAATTGCTGAAAAATGAAACTGTGATTTGATACTATAATTCAGGTACCAAACTGCATTTACAGTTAATGTTTTAGACAAATAAAGAAACAAATAAAAGATAATGCCCATTTCTAGAGCATTATGATAAAACGAGTAATATACTCTGTAAAAATTGTATTAAAGAACGTTGTTATTGTAATTGTAAAAGCGATCTCTGCTACACACAGTAGTAGAGGGGGTTTATGTGCAATGATTCATACCGTCCGGGCTTGTTCTGCCACTCATCACATTTTTACCAAATATTTTATGTTGGTGATAATGACCTTTGAAACTAATAATGTACTTCCACAAATATTGGTACTTCCGCAAAAACAGTTCAGCTGTGAAACAGTGGCAAAGCTTTTTATTTAGCAGTGGAGTTTCTTTCTAATCATTTTCTAAAGCAGGTCAAGCCTTGGCTGTATGGTTGCAGTCTCTGTTTTTGAAGTGAGCACTATAGATCCACACTGTTTGTGAATTAATGTCTGTGAATCGGTGTATCTGTATCAGTGTTATAAAGATGGGAGCTCATGTTGGAAGCTTGTTGGAGTATGATCCATTTTAATGTCGGCAACAATTTAAATAAAAAATGAGTTGGTTTCATTTATACTTGATTGTATTTTTTCATACAGGTATATCTTTTCCCATTGTAACACTATTCATTTTTTGCCAGTATACGTTTGAAAATGTTTTGCAAAGTACATCTGGTACCCCAGAGTGTAACCATTAATCTGCCCCCCTGCAACACTCTAGTGTGAAAAAGTGACCAGGATTTGATGACTGAAACAGAAAATGAATCTAAACAAGTGACAAGTAGTTCTTAAACGTTGACTGTTGTTAGCATTCACAGATTATAGAAGTGTTAAGAAAATTACAAAATGAAACAAGTGTGTTTTAAATACCAACAAAGAAACTTTTGGATCTATATTTCTGTAGAATTTGGATAATGGTATACCTCATTCTAGCAGACCCCCCTCATATATAAAAAATGAAATAAAAAAACTAAGGATGCTTCTGCAGTCTAGCACATAAGCTATTCATTTGAAATACCATATTATAATTCTGTCATTACAATGATAACAGTTCAAACCTTTCAAATGGGACTTGCTGGGTGCATATGCAAATAGATAAGGATTCCTGTAATTAACAGCAGCCTCGATTTGCATTTAAAAGTTACCAAACACAACAAAGAAAATCAGAATACAAAATAAAATAAAGAAAATTATAATGATAAAGCAAGGGTGACGATATTAAAAACTGATATGCTTCGCCGAGGATTTTGACCTCAGGGGGGTTTCAAAATTATAATCCATGTGAATACTAAACAATATTCAAACGTTGCCCTTTTGATTAAATACAAGTTGGTTAAAACGTCAATGTATTCATCAGCTGGGGCTGACAGATGGGAGCTGAGCTGAGGCTTTCATGAAAAAAGCTTCTCCCAGCAGGACCCCTGGCTCCCAGACTCATCACTAATCTCCTGTACACATCTGTTTACGAACAGTAAGTAAGTGAAAAGCCACTGGAGCCCAACTTTTAAATGCACTCGAACTGTGAACACGCAGAGGTAGTAACTTCAAAGAAATCATATTCTTTTCTTCTTCCTTTTTTGAATGTATTATTATTATTATTATTATTATTATTATTATTATTATTATTATTATGTTATTTTTTTTTTAAGATAATTTAGTAGTCGGCAATTGATTTTACCCAGTTTTTCTTCCAATTTGAAATGGCCAATTGTATTTAGGCTCAGCTCACCGGTACCACCCCAGGGCTGACTCGGGAGCAGCGAAGACGAACACACGCTGTCCTCCGAAACATGTGCCGTCAGCCGACAGCTTGTTTTCGCTCTGCAGCGTCAGAGGACACCGCAGCTCAGGTAGTTTACAGGCAAGCCCGCAGGCGCCAGGCCAGTCTACAGGGGTCGCTGGTGCGTGGTGAGCCGAGAAGACCCTGGCCGACCTAAGCCCCCCCCCCATTCGGGCTGCCCTCGGCCAATTGTTCGCTGCCCCCTGAGAACTGTCTACGGTGAGCAGTGGAATAGCCTGGATTCGAACCGGCGACCTCCAGGCTATAGGGTGCATCCTGCACTCCACGCCGAGCTTTATTGCCATTTTTATTATTGTTATAATAATAACAACCTGAACTGTACTAAATGGAAAAATAAATAACCTCAACATACGGGAGCTGTCAGATTACATTCCACATTCTGCAGTGCAATTCCAAAGCTGCGAATTATCACTGTATAAGAACAGTCAGAGCTACTGCTGACTATTTTGTTGTTGTTGAAGAGTTTGCATTTGTAAGAGGTGCAGAATTGAAAAGCTTGCAATGATCAAAGCCCCTCCTGTCCACAAGGCATAAGCACTACAGAGTGGCACAAGACCAGACTGAACCTTTTTTTACATCACAATGTCTGAACGATCAGCTCTAGGGAGAGACCTCTGCTACCAGCGAGAAGGGTATTCAGTCTCCGCGGTTGTATTATATGAGTGGCAATAGGCTGTAGGTGAACTCAGCTGTGCAGCAGTCATTTGTTATATCTCCTGTGACAGCTACATGACAGGAACTAAAGGATCCAGCTTTTAAGAAGTAAAATTCTAGAAGGAAAAGGATAATCAATCCATACGTCTGGCAAACATTATTCCACATGAACTTTAGTTTGATCTAATTAACAACAACTAAAATATAATAAAGAATGTTCTTTTAAACCTTCTGGGATATGGAAATGAGCACCAGGGGTGTGAATCTTTAATCTCTGCCTTTCAGCATCAGTGAGAGTAAGTAAATGGAATTACCTTTACAAAACAGAAGTCTTTTCATAAGGTTACAAAAGGACAGGCAGGAATGACATTATAGAAACGCACAAATCGCACATAGGATATTAAACAGGTAAGAGCGATTATTTTACAAGGTACTGTTTTCCTTTTAACTCAGGAAGTTGGAATTCCACAAGGTGCAATCTTGAGAAAGCGTTAGTAAGTTAACCATGTTTAAAACATGTTTGCAATATTTTGCAACCAATATTCTGTTGTTAAAGTCGTTTCTTGTTTTAATTCGCTTGATAAGATTCATACAGTACATTACTTTATTGCAAAACAAGTTAGGTCCAATTCAAATACCTTCCTTTCTTTTGCAATATATCACGTGGTCCACGTTGTCTTCGCTTGTTAAACTGACATCACATGACTGTCCCAGCGTGGCACCTACACTGCAAAACAGTGCAAGAGTTTCATCACCACAACTGCTGAAAACAGAACGAGTAAAAGGGTGCTGACACCTGGTGGATTGATAAGGCAAGTGTCTTCAATAAACCCAAACAGGAATCCTTTATCCTTTGTGAGGGTTCTCGATTCTTACCTGTAAAATAACCATCAATCTGCAAAGACCTTCCACACCAACTATATTATTAATGACGGTATTCATTTGTTGCAGGAATGCTAACCAGTTACTTAAAACCTCATTTTCAAAGATCTTATTAGCTTTATTAACATTATTACTTACTCCCTTTTTGTTGTCTTGAGGATTTTTTCTTTTGTTCATCAATTGAGTTTTTACCTTAAATCAGCATATGCAAATATTTAAATGCAGCGCTATAAATAAACCACTGCATCCACTGGTACCTTTTTGGAAGGTTAGATGGTTACAGCTGGACCACTGGAGTGAGTTTGGACTACACCACATGATGATTAGTTACTAGGAAGCAGCAGCATCTACTTACCTATCTGCATATTCAAAATGTAAAAAAAAAATTAAGCAAAAAAATCAAATTTCAATTTGAGAAAAATTAGGACCAAGATCAAGAACAAATGATTATTTTTACCACCTTGATTTAAACACTTCCATGTGTTTAGGGTAGGGAAAATGTCAGTGTTGTAAGTGTAAACACACCATGTGGGGTGGAAGTTACTCAACTCTTTTTTAGCATGCACCTACCCCAGAACCCTTTCCCCTGTCACACACTGAGTTTGAACCTTCAGCCACCAATGCAGGAAACACTTCAGCAATTATTCAATTAGCTTGTTATTAATTTATGAGCTGTCTATAGCAGTGCTTACCTGGCCCTACACAAAATGATCAAGGCAGAGAATCCAATCAATAATACAGTTACACGCAACAACCTCTTTATGGTTTTTATAAACAAAGTGGAACAGCATAATAATGTCTTACATCACTGCCATATGTGCAATGAAACATGGCAAGGTCACCACAACATTGTGCTTAAGTGTTTATATAATCCCGCAACTATAATGCTTGTCGTGATTGAAACCTGTGTGTTTTTGTTTTTTGTTGGCTGTCACTGCTGTTATGTTTAATGCAGAGTTTCCAGTGGAGATAATAGTATTGTGTTTTCTCCATTTCCCCTTCTGTATCCTGAAAAAATAATAGCAGGCTGTAGCAAACAAACATTTCAACTAGCACTATCCATGTGCAGTATAAGGTGATCCATATGTAGGCAGACTAAATCTCCAACAGCAGAAACTCAGCGAACATTTAGGTCACATTTTATCCTACAGGCAGTGTTAGCTCTCTTGATCAATGGTACAAGAAAATCATTGATTTGCTTTTATTTTACAATGCCACTTGACTTGTACAATTTAAAAAAAAAACAGGTTACGTTAACTAGAGATTGTGTTACTTTATCACAGCTGTGAAAAAGTGGATCTGTTGAGATGCATATCATACTGTGAAATGAGTTTTGTATTGTTCAGGCTTTACTAATCATTAATATGCCTTGCAGATCGTAAAATGAATACTGGACCATGGCTAAGGTGTACATCATCGTAAGCCATTTCTATCTGTATATAGAATCAGTGATGACACATTATGTTACTGTAATACATTGCTGTTTATACAGTATTTTAGCTTTTTTTTATTGAGTAAAAAATTAAACACTCTTTTTGATATATATATAGATAGATAGATAGATAGATAGATAGATAGATAGATAGATAGATAGATAGATAGATCTCAAAAAGAGTGTTTAATTTTGTATCTTGATTAATTTTAATGTATTCTTTTTTACCTTTATTGTAGTTGATCTATGAATTAGTGTTTAGGATTTTAAATAACAATTTTAATTAACACAAACACACACACACACACACACGCAATTCATTTAGAGATTCTACATGGCTACCTGCATTTCCATATAGCTGTAGGTCACACTTTTCAGTGACAAGAGCAATAGTCGTAATAATAACACATGAAGATACATTACTGTACGTAGTGCATTTCGATATTATACAATGTTTTAATACAAGTCTAAGAAAAATGCAATAGTCAGTGTTTGGGAGCCTAGAGTGACACTCAGCTGTATACTTGCGTTGAAACTAAACCTTTCCTCATCTGTTCGTGTTTTACCCTTTTAGAATGTGTTAGTCCCTAATTGGGTGATGTTTGATCCCTCGCCCATTAGATTATTTCGGTATTTTTATGTGAATCCGAAAACGTTAACTTGTCTTTGCGTCCTAACAGTTAGAGTCAATTTGCATGCGTGACGTAGGTAGTCAGCTGGTCAATGTTTACATCCAGTGCTGAACTGGCTGCGATTTGCACGAAAGCTTGGAGAAAACGAGCCGAGGAAATTATTAAACAAAGAAATAATCTTCTAACGCGACTAATCTTCGGTAAAATAAATAAATAAATAAATGAAAAACTGCATTTAATTTCTAGATATGTGATGCAGACTTTATTGCATGTTATTATCTTTCTGTGGAGATGTTTTCATGGCTCTTTTTTCCGTGTTGTTTGTTTCAGCTTGCTAGACTACTGTCGTGCACACTGCAAAGACAAAGCAGGTGAGACACCTACCAGTCTTTTTTTTTTGTTTTTTGTTTTTTTGCGCAACTAAATTAAAAATGCAGGCCCTTCTGCCATTTCAGAATGGAAATAGTGTCAGTAAATAACACTGCTTTTTAAATTCGTAACAAGATGAAGGTGTTTAGAATCAAACCACTTCACACGGCCATTGAGTGGTAATACAGCTAAGCTTGTCGTGTTTGCATTGCCGCAGTCGAGGATCCGTATTTACTGTTGCTTATTTCTGGGGGGGGGGCTGGGGGTGAATCATTTTGATGTATCTTGTTTTTTTAAAGAATTTAGTTTTAAACTAACCGTGTTGGAAAAGTGTTACAGCGCCACCTTCCGGATAGACGACAGTTTATTTGATACAGGAGAACGGCATTTCTATTTTATTTGAAGGCCAGTATTTAGCCTTGCCGTTTGATTATCCACGCATTGCTTGATGATGACCAGTTTATTCTGTAGTCTGTAGGTTTTTACCAGTTTTAAATAGCCATCATGAAAGTAATGCCTTACTGGTAGCCATGTCAATGGTGAGTATGTATATATGTATATGTGTGTATGTGTGTATATATATATATATATATATATATATATATATATATATATATAGTGATATTAATCTCATAGCAGCTTTTTCTAGTAACTCTGAATGTTTTAGTGCTTGCAGTTCGTTTATTTGATTGAAATTTGCTTGGTTTATTTTAATGGACGTCTTAGGTATCTAATACAATTTCCCCATTGAAGTCTGATGATGATTCAGTTAAGCCTCCTTTACTTTCAACTACAGCCTCAAGTAACTCTTCCTGTCCAGAGATGTGCAGTTCCCACAGCCTGCACCACTCTGATGCTGCCAAAATTGGGTTCTAGCTGTATAAATTTGGTGACTGCATCACCCTGCCCAGAAACATTAGCCCCCTAAAACTATGTTCTCTAGGTGTCTGTAAACTTTAGAAAGATCATTGAATCGAGTCCGCCCGATAGCTTCAGACCATTTATTTATTTATTTATTTATTTATTTATTTTTGCACTATAGTCTCAATCAGTACAAATTACCTAATCTTTCTGGGTATCTCTAGCCTTGAAGATATAACTTATTAGGCTTTGTTGCACTTAGACCCCGTTCACACATTTAAGAAGGCCCAGGGCTATTGCTATAGTTTAGAGTAGAAGTAATATGGAGATTTATTACAGTTATCAATGTCAGCTTGGGGACTGTCAATGGAAATTTGCCTACTGACTAAATTGAAAATGCAATGCATCTTGTGTCATGTAAGTGACAATTGTGTTAGAATTGTATGTGTCCCTGATAAATAAATACAATAAACTAACAAACTACAGTAACTGTATACAAATACAAATCAAAAAATCTCCCTCAGACTGGTCTTCACAAAACATGATTTTATGACAATTCAGCAGCAATAGAAATGCCTACAACTGCAAAAGACGTGGAAAAACTTCTGCTGAAGCCGATGATCCTTCTAAACCTTTTTATTTCTTATTCCTTTAAAGCTTGTATCCAGCAGTTTCATGGTTTTGTTGTAATCGTTTCAAAATAATCCAAAGCGATACAGAACTTGGTGTTTGTTTGTTTCTTATCACTCGTTATGTAGTGGTGATGTGTTACTGTGGAGTGTTATCTTTTTAGTGTTATTTAATTTTTTTTAAACTCTAGTTGATAATTGCAAAATCCTGTATACAGTTTGTGAATTTAGAAATTGCAAGTACTGGTAATAACTCAAATTTACAAATCTACTATCTTCCCTGGTAGATGATGTATGTAAGATGTACACTTTCAATTTTCACACATTCATGGTAAACATGCTATACAAAATATAGCAACACAGTGAAGACTCTTCATTGCATAATAAACATTTTAAAATTCCTTTTAAGAAATGTATTAAACAGTTCAAGGATGTGTGATCAGCCTAGGAAACATTGTGAACCAATGCTTATTACAAGCCTTTTGTAACTTAGCATATCTGGTAATGATTTCTTTATACCAATGCCTTTATACATTTTGTAGACTAAGATAATTTGCAGAAAGAATGGTCAGCTCAATTTAATGCCCTCAAGCTGTATGTTTTTGCAAGGCTATTCTCTGCAGCTGTGTACTTTGCAGTGGTTGTGTTTTCCATTCACGGCACTAATAGAACACTGCCTTTTATTCATGTAAAAGGTTATGTTAGCCCTATGTCCATTCATTTCCTTTACTGTTGTCCTGGTCTGATAGGTAGGAAGCCAGCTGAATAGCATGTGTATGATGTAGAAAACAGACAATAGCAATGAGTTCTTCCAATTCTGTAGCTCTATGTTTGCAAAGATTCTGCAGATTTGGAATTGTACAGTCATACATTTCCAAAATGACTTTGGTGTAGCCCACTGCATAAAGCAGAATTGCTTTATACAATTGACTTAATTGTTTAAAGGTTATGGTGTTCAGAAAACTATGTAAATGGATGATCTTGTGTAAAATGTTTTGTTTGGTATTGCAAACCTTTTTATGGGTTTTTATAAGGTTTCCTGGTTTATGAAAAGCATAGAATTAGCAGTATTGGAAATACAGTTTTGGTATCTTTCCACATGCAAACATTCCAATTTTTTTTCAAGAATTAATGTTAAAATGCTTTTAAATTGCATCATTTTAAGTAGGCATTTTAGGCTGTGCAGTACAAATTAACTAAATTCACTGCTGTACTATTTTAACCTCATATAAGTGATGCAAAACGTACAAAGAGATGTTGATCCAAACAGGGGCAGATATAAATCCTGCCAGCCTTTAAAAAAAAAAAAAAAAAAAAAAAAACACACACACACCCCTGGCTGGACTGAGAGAAACACACAGCTAAATCTGCTTTTTTTGTTTGTATGTTTTTTTGTTTTGTTTTGTTTTCTCCAAAAAGTTTTTGTAATAATATTTAGCTCCACCGTCCTTTTATTACCAGGGTTGTTGATTAAAAATGAAACATTTCACTGCCATGTCAATATTACAGATCTTCAGGTGAAGTCTGAAGTTCACCGACTGTGAGGTTTGGGGTCAGGCTTGCATAGTGTCTGCCCCACACAATGCCTAATAGACTCCTAACCTTACATGAGCAGTACATTAACAAAAGTAAAATACAAATTAAAAACCTGGTTACTTCTGCTACCTCTGAACTGCTAACAGAGTCTGTTTGTTTTTCTACTTGCAGTCTGTGTGTCCTGTGAGGCCGTACTGTACTACTAGAAGATGGGTGGAGCGGTGAGTGCTGGAGAAGACAATGATGAGCTAATCGACAATCTGAAAGAGGCCCACTATATCCGGTCTGACCTGGTGGAGCAGGCATTCCGGGCCATCGACCGAGCAGACTACTACCTGGAGGAGTTCAGAGACAATGCCTACAAGGACTTGGCTTGGAGACATGGGAATATTCACCTCTCCGCTCCCTGCATCTACTCTGAGGTGATGGAAGCCTTGGACCTGCAGCCAGGACTCTCCTTTCTGAACCTGGGCAGTGGGACTGGATATCTCAGCACTATGGTGGGACTGATTATAGGTAATGTGGAGCACAATGTGGTTCTGTAACAAGAATGGATTAACTGTGTGTCCGTGCCATTCAATGTTATGTGCCCTGGAGTAGAATTTTGTCATTAACATCTGGATTAGATCATTCATTCACTTTCTTGCACATGAAATGTAATTGTATTGCAGTGCTCTTATGAGTGGTAGAACCTGAGTGAACCTTTTTGCATTCTAATTTTTGACAGTGGTTTGGCATTTTTCCCCTCTCAGGTGCTTTTTAGTCTAGGTAGATTTCCTTGCAAATAATAATCTAGCATACATTTTGTTGCAGGTCCATTTGGTGTAAACCATGGCGTGGAGCTGCATGCTGATGTTATCGAGTATGCCTACCAGAAGCTGGACACTTTCATTAAGACTTGTGACAGCTTTGACAAGTGAGGATTTTTTTCTATATAGAAAGTGTAGTTATTACAAGCCAGAATCTTTATACAGATTACTAATTCCTAAAGTAAATATGAAATACCACAAAATAGGATTCAGGAGCAAAATGGTACTGTTCTCCAGGTTTGTAAACAGAGTTATACCTTTTGACTCTGTTCCTTGAGAAACATCAGTAAATCATTCCTATCAAAGCCTGTCACATCTGCTGTGTTTTCTGTCTTGAATAAAAAAAGCTTGACCTGCAACTAGAAGAGGCAGCTTTGGCAATTCAAATTGGCAGGATGAAATTAGCTGCGGGTTCTAGCAGCAGCATGCTTCATATGATAAGGATTACGTTTTGACAGCAATGTTCTTTTTCTTTATGAGAAATAAATCATTTGTACTCAGGGCAGCACACACATATATTAAAAGGCTACTGAATTGATTTCATTAGATTATGAACACAACTGCAAGTGAAAATAGCATCCTTTGACATTTCCTTGAAGTGTATTCATTGACCTATTGGCATTGTGTGACATTTTGCAACATAAATTAGTATGAATTAATTAAATGTCAGTCGCATGCAAACATAAAAGAATCAATTAAAAAAAAAATGTCACTTTAAGCAGCTGAGCATATGTTGTTTTTATGTTTACATAAAGAGGATTATGTACTGTAAATGTGCAGTACTTTCTCTAGTCACTGTACAAAAGGATTCTGCATCAGAGTGCAATGTCCAGCATTGATAGAAAGCTTTGAAGTAATTTCCCAGTAATTCAGGTTTGTTGTATTAAAGCTTGCTGTTAATCTAGTGTGTCTCATAGTGACATGCCTTGCAAATAGTCCATAATAAAACAGTTGAGGATTATAATAATGTGCTCATTTTCATTGAAAGGGAAGATAAAAATAAATATCTATGCAATCTTTGAAGAATGGCACTGGAAGGCCACTGATAGAGTACTGACAGTTTACACACCCACACACATGGCAATCTTGAACCCTCCCTTGACAGGTTTGAGTTCTGTGAACCCTCGTTTGTGGTTGGGAATTGTCTTGAGATCACCCCGGAAAGCCGCCAGTACGATCGAGTTTACTGTGGTGCTGGGGTGCAGAAGGAGCACGAGAACTACATGAAAAACATGCTCAAAGTTGGAGGAATTCTAGTCCTGCCGCTGGAGGAGAAGGTAGGAGTACATGAACAGAGGTTTGTTAGCGGTGTCACATAACCGTACAAATACATCAAGTAAGACAATGCTTTTATACAATGACATACTTGTTTGTTCAGCAGTTGCAGATGTTTTCACCTATGAAGCGCATGACCTTCTTTGAAATATCATCTAGCGCCAGAGATGCCTGTCTGAATTAATAGAAAGTGGGTAAAAAAAAAAAAGAAAAAAATGCAGATTTCAGAACCTTGTGTTCAAATTGTAATCTCTATAAGTCAGGAGTAGCGCAAACCTATCAAGCTGTACTAGATGGGAGTAAAATAATATACTGCTTGACGACTGTAGCACAAATCTAAAGTGCCTACATAACAGAAATGCAATCCAATTGGCTTAAAATACTCCTGAAGTGATAAAATCCCTGGCGTTACATTTTTGTTGTTTGCGTATCGCACTTCTTCATTTCTACTTGTCTGCAGTAAGTAACGGTGTTGATAAATATTTGCCTTGTAGTTGTCAAGCTGTTTTTGTTTTTAATATGGCTGCTTTTATTATATGAATCAAAACATACTAAAGTTTGAATAGAAAGTGGTTATTTGTTATATTAATCTATTTGTGGCCTTTTTTTTCTATTTCATTTTGTGTTCAGCTAACCAAGATCACCCGCACAGGGTATAATATCTGGGAAACCAAAAAGATCATTGCTGTCTCCTTTGCACCACTGGCACAGCCAAAGAACAGGGATACTGGGAAATCCAAAGCCATCCCTCTTCGTAAGTGCAAACAAAGCACAGCTTTGTAAAACCTTGTATCATGCAGGTCCATGGTAGTTTGGGTACATGTAGCATTTAACATAAAGGTTTCAGTTTAAACTGTTATTATTCATCAACATAGTTTAAGGCATTGTTTAGCACACAGCAGTATCTGAATTCTAGATATGTATAATATATTCTGAAGGCTGAGGATTTGATTGCATGTACTAGAGCTGAATACTTTTGTTCAAAAAACTTTGAATAAGTGGTGTTTGCTGCCACCTTTTGGATAGAGCGTATTTAACTAAATCTCAATCCTATTGCTTAAAATAATGATACCTACTACAGTCAGCACTCACATATTCGACCCTATAGAATTTTGACTTCAGTGACGGTTAAAAGTGTGTGACGCAAATCTGATTCATTCATTTTGGCCCGTTCCAACCCTTGTCCATTTTTCATGGAACACAAAAAAAGATACAATGTCAAAAATACATAGTTGAAAGGACTGTGTTTTAAAATAAGTAGGCTTGCATTTAGATGTACTGTAGTTGGTTTTGTTGGTACAGTACTATGTTTTCAACAGAAGTATTTTAATTCAGAATGATATGATTCTGAAAATATCACTTGCCAAAAGTGACAACATGTAAGACTGTAATACAATACATACTTTTAAATCCGGTACGGAGTCGAAATTGCTTGTGACAGGTAAGTGCATTCATTTGATACATATATATAATGGAATTTATTTGTTTCGTAATACAGGGACAGTAAAATGCGACTGACGTGTTTCTGAGTGTCGTATATCCGAGTGCTGACTCTATAAATCTGTTGCCATTTCTGTTTAGTTTGTAAGACCTTGTTTGCTGTTTTTCTATAAAACATCACATTGTTTCTTGAGCATATTTTCCTTATGTTCTCCACTTGCATTATTACATTGCCATTTATACAGTATGTACTAAAAGATTTTGTTTTATCGGTATATTATGCAGCTACATTGGAAGTCCGTACCCTGCAGGACCTGTCACGAATTACCATCCGGCACACTCTAAAACAGATAGAAAACTTTGAGAGAGTGAAAAATTACAACCTCATCAAGAATGCTCGGAAGTTTAAGCGCAGGAGGGTGCACAGGCGATGCCTGGACTCCGTCATGCTAACGAACAAGCACCTGTTTGTGAACCGCATGGTCCCGCACCCTATGGACGACAACAACAACTGCAATGAGGTGGCTGAATATAGGCAGGAGGATGAGGAAGAGGAGGAGGAGGAAGAGGAGGAGGAGGAGAGAGAGCACTGCGATCTGAAACCTGAGCCTCTCATCAACTTACTGAGGGAGAAGATCCTCAGCCTGCCACTGCCTGAGCCCCTCAAAATGTATCTGCTCTATTACAGGGAAAAATAAGCACACCACTCTGATGGGAACGATTCGGCGTACAATATTGTAAAGAATATGCCCCTACAAGCAACCTACTGGCAATCCAGACACCCACTGTTTTAAAGAATGCCCTCGAATGCACTTGTCCTGCAATAGCAGCGCAAGAACTGACCTTTCTTATACACTGTAGGGACCCATGCATCAGATAAACCAACCCTACGCATCTCCCATCTAAATGATCCATGGTTAGGATACTTAAGAAAGCACTTAATTCTGTTAACCCTCATCCATTTTTAATATAAGCATAATATACGGTTTACCAAGCAATGTCTGTTTGAGTGCCCGCAGTCCTTATTGTAAGCTGCAGGCATTCAAGGAGAAGGTCTTTCATCACTAGACAGACCAATGCGGACCTCATCTGTTATATTGGAGTTTAAGAATCATTGCTCCTGAATAGAATAATAGCACACCATTCCTATGTGTCTGATGAGTTCTTCACAGTGCTGTAATGGCAAGTGCAAACTGAGTGTCGTAGGATATTTCTAGTATTATAATTTAAGAAATAAATAGATATAAAAACATAATAAATAAAAGTAAGTTATTCTCAGGTTGCATTATAGACAGTAAACAGTTTTGAAGATGTTCTTACAAAAAATAAGTTGTAACAGACAACCAATGGAGAACAGTGTCCTGAAATAGTCCCCCTGCTGAAACCACACGTTCTCCCACAGCATAAACTCACTGTCTGATAGAGAACTGCCATTGACCAGGCTTTTTGTGAGGGAACCAAAAAGAAAAGCCAGTTGGATACATAAAAGGCATAAGCAGCAAGTCGTGTTTAAAGGAAATATTTAAAATAAATAAATAAATACATTTAAAGAAAATAAATACAAATTTGACCTGGATCCTTTTGAAATATTTATAGCACAAGTTACCTTCAGTGAGCCCGATCTCTCGTCTGCCCATACAGTAACATAAAAAAAAAAGTTTTTCATACCTGTTTCATTTTTTATTATATATATTTTTGTTTAATTATAGTAAATGCTAAATACACAACACCACTACTCCATACCAACTTCACCACCTGTTATATTTCAAATATTGTATTGAACTGCCTGTTTTGATGTTTTGTAGTGAAGTATGATGAAGGTTTCTGTTTGGGCTTTTCACAGATACAAGTAGGTTGTGAAATTGTTCAGATAACTCGGGTGCCACATTCATTTGAACTTGATTCTCAAATTGTGATCATCAAAGGAGTCAAAATCATATTTTAACCAACTAACCTAGCAATTCAAATGGTTATTGAATGGGCATTGTATCCTCAGCGTCACTTGTTAAACATCTGATCAGCAAGAATCTACTGCAAAACTTTCCCACAACCTGCAAGAACAAGCTAATATAAAATGAATCCACCTCACTACAGTGCCATTTTTTTTTTATTTTGATTGTGGACCACCAGTTTTTTACTTCTTTTTTTTTTTTTAAATGAAAAGGACAAGAATGCTTGTACAACGTGTGTTAAGAACTACTTCATTTTTCCTTTACAGATAAATAAACTTGCTGCAGAATTTAAAAACTGCACCTGACCTAGCATACCAGAAAAATCTGAAAAATGTAGAAAACAGTTTAAATAAGCCTGAGAAGTGACTTTTATTTAAGAAAAAGATATGTATATATTTAAACAAACCTATATACATTACATAGGCAGAGGGACTATGTGTTTTAACCTAGATATTAAGAAGTAAGACTGTCTTTACGGTTTAGGGCCTACTAATTGTTTTTTACCTTGAAGAGAAGAGTTAAGTATATATTTGTATATTATTGGGATCTTAGATACTGGGCTGGTAGTGTAACGTGCCAAGTATAAACTCTTCCATACTTGCTGTGATTTCCTTTTGATAATGTGTTGTAACTTCACCAGCTCCAATCCTTTATTTATGTCAAAAAAACAACTTAGACTAAAGTGTATTTTCTTGCTTGAAACCTGCCCTTCTTAAAGGATGTCTCCTATAGAACTTTCCTCTGTAACGTATCATTAGGGTTTTCTGAGGTTTACAGTTTTGCAACGTCAGTGTTGGAGCTTTTGCACACAAAGGGTGTGAATAAAGAGATGTACTGATTAATAAAATGTTTATTGTTATAAGTAAATAAAAACGACTCCTATATGTGGAAAGGCCAGCCTGTTGTCTTTATTATTTGTGAAGGTATGGGGGGGGGGGGGGGGTACGTTCACTTTTCTTTCTTGGGGGGGATATATAACATCCTGTTTAATTAATACTAACCATTCATGGCATATTCCACGTATTAAACCCTTTTATTTTAACTGGATTCAAATCCAAGTTAAAGGAGTATATTGGTTTGATTTGAATGAGAAAAACACCCCACAATTTCTCAGTAACAACAGTTGTGCTTGCTTCAGATTTCTGCTGCATTAAGTAATGTCGACCTCATGCGCTGTGGGAATTGTAAGTGACTGCTCATTAGGGATGTTGCTACTATTAGTGCTACAAGCAAAACCTGTGCTACAAGCACAGTTTGCCTTGAAAATAACATTTGTGTTGCCACTTATAAAGTATACACTTTAAATTGATCATTTTGCACTGCAAAAAGACTTCAGAGACTGAAGTTTTTTGCATCAAAATGTGCATCTGTGTTCTTGAGACTGACTGACAAAAAAACAAACCGTTCACAATATCAAATCATTGGCTGTCAAAACCAACCACTTCAACCATGGCTTTGCTGATCTGCCATGAATCTTGAGTGTGTTCTCATCATCTACCCTTTTCATCTTTGCAAGGAGCAATAATCTCTGAGAATTCATCAGGATTGTGGGTCAGTAGTTGCTGTGTAGTATCAATGGCTGCAACACCCACATAAAGAAAAACTAAATAATTGCTTAGTAATGCAAAATATACAGCAGGAGACAACATGTACAGTATTTACTGTAGCTAGAAGATAGTATTATTTGTTTATTTAGCAGACGTCTTTATCCAAGGTGACTTACAGAGACTAGTATACTTGGCATTGAAGAGAATAGGACAATAGATTGCAAAGCACTTCATTTGTTTTGCTTATTGTTCTCCAGCGTTGTCAGTTTGATTAGCTTGTTGGCATTGGAGTAAATATTTAGTGAATCTGGCTGGCCCACAGCAGAGTGCTGGCTCAAGTGAGCCATGCCTTGGACTCAGAGGAGCGAAGCAGACTTTGATTGGAAACGTGCGTGTGTGTGTGTGTGTGTGTGTGTGTGTATCAGTGCAGTCCCACCTACTCAGGACTGTTAGAAACTTTTAAAAGCAGCCAGGAACTCTCCAAAAAATCTACTTCTCAGCGGTGCAACATGCTGTCCAGATATACAGTGTTTGTAGGAACTCTTTTTCTTGTTTTTTCCTGTTGGTCGCTGCCTTGCCCAAACCAATGTCTCTGCTATCAGACTACAGTGAGGTGTATGCACTTGAGGCTGCAAACTATTCCTTGGGTCCCTCCGCAGACCAATTTGTTGTAAGTATTATTTATTTATTTATTTTAAGAAATCTTGCAGTAGGTGGCAGCTATATGAAATAAGGGTGTTTATATAAATTAGTGAGAATTGTGTCACGGATTAATGATTACTTTATTTAAAAACAAAAGTGACTTTTATCAAATTTTATTGCATTTTAGTAAGTGTATTTGTTGGTGGTGGTTTTATTGAGCACAAGTACAATACACAGAAAAGCTAAAAATGCTATATCAGCATGCAAGTTAATGAAATAATTAACAAAAAATGCAATGCCTTAAATATAAAAATCCCATTTTTATTGACAAATGTTATTAGGTATAATTACGATAAGTAATTGAAATATAGGGTATTGTCAGTTTATTTAAGATAGAAGTATAATTTACTGTTTTACTTTTTTTTTTTTTTAAATGTGCATTTATATGCACATAGTTTTAAAAGAGTTTGTTTGTTATCAAAAAATGGTTTTATATATCTTAGGACCATGGCTGTCACTAGCTATGAGAACATTGATGTCGTGTCCTCGGGTGTTTTTTTGCATCATCAATGCTGATGCTCATGTAAAAATCCTGGTAAAGTACAAAAGACTCCTTCATTTTCTCTGTTGGTTTGCTGTGTAACATAGATTTGGAGGTTGAATAGTAAATACCAAGCAGTCATACTGCCAGCTATAGTTTGAAACCTAAGTTTGACCTCAGTAGAATATCAGCTCTGGTTATGGCCATGCTAAGGACAACAGTATCTCTAAGACAATGAATTTGTTAGCACTGTAATATTTACTGTAGTCCTGGATTGCACTGAGAACCCCAGTTAAATGTATATGAGTGTCAATCATATGTAATCATTTTCTGAATACAAGTGTAAGTGTTTGTGTGATTTGTAATTGAATTTAATTCTGGAAAAATCACGTTTTTCCAAGTTGTTAGGAATAGAGGAATTCCAGATGTACAATCCCAACACCAATCCAAGCTCATTACGGGCACAGGGATGTCATTTAGTGGGTGAAGAAAAGGAGTTGTATTTTTATTGGTTCTTTTAGTTTTATGAATTTAAATACCTTGAAATGCTGCATCAAATCCACACAGAAAATATTGCTACATTTTATAAGGGTGCTTAGATTTGTTTTCAAATTAGGATATTGGTAGCTCTCGCATAGACTTTTTAAGTTTGTAACTCAACCAGTAAAAACGTACCGCAACTTTTGTAGTCCAGTGGTTAAAGAAAGGGCCTTGTTACCAGGAGGTTCCTGGTTCAATCCCAGGTCAGCCACGGACTCACTGTGTGTGACCCTGAGCAAGTCACTTAACCTCTTTGTGCTCCCTTTTTTTTTTGCAGGGAATGATGTAAATGACAAACACGTGGTTTCAACGCGTGCTGATCACATCTTGTTTCAGTAGTAGGATTAGGGTAATCGAGATCCCTTCTTGTGAGTGTTCCTATAGGCCCTGCTGGGAAGGAGGTGGGTGCTGCAATGATAATAGTGTCAACATGTCATAATGACCTCTACCATTGTTTACCCAGACAGCTGAACAATAACCAGATAAGAATTATTCCAAGAAGAGCCTTTGAAAATCTGAAGAATCTCAAATATCTGTGAGTATCATTGTTCAGGAATCATTACGATGCCCAAATAAGAACAGTTTGATATTTCACCTTGTACTTATACTGTTGTGGTTTCTCTTACTTCCACCTTTAAAGCTTCATCTATAAAAATGAAATACAGGAAATACAGAAAGAGGCTTTTAAAGGACTGATATCATTAGAACAGCTGTGAGTATGGACACTTTTGGTTTTCTTTCAATATATGACATATAAAATATATAAAATAATATCTACACATTGGCTTTATTTTTGGTAATATCTTTTTTCTGTTAAATCAAGCTCTTCTTGTTTTGTTTAACTAGATATCTTCATTTTAACAACCTGGAAATTCTTGAGTCTGGCATATTTAATGATCTACCAAGTCTTCAGAGATTGTAAGTATCCTAAAAAAAGCATGATTACAGTAACACTGAACTCCAGAGGTCCTTATTGAAGTCATTGCAAACATATAGAAATTGGATCTCCAGGGACTGTAATATAAAGCAATCAGGAGCTGTAATGTGTGTCTACTTTAAAAAGCAAGGGGAATGAACCCAGTGACCACACACACCACAAGTGAGCGTCTACCCACTATGCACGGTAATCCTTCATGAATATAACCCACAGGAATGTTTTGCTCAATTGATTGTTGATTTAACAGCAGTGTTAAATGCAGACCTGGTTGAGTTCAAGTAGAGTGTGAGAACGGGGTATCTCAGCCATGTACTTCCAGTCAAACGGGGGTCACAATTAAAGCTTTTGTCACATAAAATAGAAATGGCATGCCCCGTAACAACAGAAAATATTGAACCTGCACGTTCTGGCTGGTACCTATAACAGTCAATCGAACTGAAGCAGACCAGAATGAAAAACAAGAATTGAACCGTCTCAGGACAGGTCGTTTTGATTGTTTTGATTTTCGATCTGTACTATTTTTTAGGTTTCTCAACAACAACAGAATATCGAAGATAAAGCCAGGAGCCTTCAAGCTGCTCAGCAGACTGTAAGTAATCTCTAACTTGCTTTAATCCAGCCATTCTGGCTATATCTTGAAATGACTAAGGGCACGTTGCTACCTGTATTTGGAAATTTAAAAAAAGTTAGCAATCAAATGTTGCTATGCAGAAGAAAAAGTGTTATTAACCATGGTAACAATGATTAATAACATCATAACCGTATTAGAACGTTTTCAAGGACACAATGAAATGCGTCTGCAGCTCCCCGTCAAGTAAAAATAAGAGAAATAATCATGCAAAGGTTCATCTTCCAATGACCTTGCAGGAGCACAGTGGTGCCGCGGATCCCTGTCAGGGGAAGGTGTAGCTTCAAAGACAGACAAAACAGCTCAGAGACAGGAGGATAATGGGAGTCAGTGTCTATAGACCCTGCTGAGGAAAGTTAAGAAATAATCTGCTGACCTATGCTGCTTTTTCCTGATTCAATCCATGTATACCTATTAGAATTTGTAAAGAAAATAATATATATATATTGAAATGCTTCAATTAAATCTTCAGGGTTATTTTTATACTGCCCACATTTCTGTTGGGCTCCCATATTACTCAAATCATATGCTCTGCCTTTGTGTACTTTTCCTCTCTAGACGTCTGGACTCCAATGCCCTGATCTGTGACTGTGAACTAGCCTGGTTGGCAGAGCTTCTCGGGGAATACGAGCAGCGAGGCAGCGTTCCAGCAGGCGCCATCTGTGTGCATCCCAGCAACCTACAGGGATTGCCTGTAACCGCGGTACCTATACATGAGTTCAGCTGCAGTAAGTATATGCAGCATGCCAAGTATACATGGAAGTCACTTTGTGGATGTATGTTGTACCACAAGCATGGGTATATCTAGCATGGGATGCACATAAGTGGAATAACATGCTTACCAGGACTAGTTTCGAATGTGTCTTTGCTACATTCCAATCCAGTGGTGTAATTCAGGGCAGAGCTGCGTTTCGGTACTTCAAGCAATACTGCCTCCACCGATGCGTGTTTTATAACAACTTTAAAATGTCTTTCAGATTTTCATTTTTGTTTTGCTTTGGACCCCGATTTCCTTAAGAACTAGTTTAGTCAAGAAATGCCAGTTACTGATCAGCCTGCGTCTGACTTATCCGAACAGTCTGTAGCTCCTTCATTAACACTGGTGTAGTGTTATTTTCAGGTATGCGGTAAAAAGTGGTACGCAGCGCACTTCACTTGCTCGCACATGCTGAAACAGTGCCTAAACAACTTCTGCTAAGAAAGCTCGGAAGCGCCCATTCAAATCTGGTACATTATGCTGTTTTCAGTCTTTTACATCTTTTTAAATTTAATTTATCATATTTTCCAGTCTTTTACATCATTGTTAATGTAATTTTTCTAATTTTTCCACCATTAAGAAAATAGCATGCAAACATTTATCATATGCAATACATTGGGTCTTGTACATTTTATTACTTGTGCAACTTTGCGGTGGACTTCTCATTTTGTCTTGTGAATTTTTTTTTTCTTTTTAGAGAAATTGATTGTCTGTTTCCATTTTAAGTTTGCAAAAAAAAATAATGTATAATTAATGGTAAATGTACCTCTGTTTGACAATTCCCCCGCCTCGAGTCTCCTGGACTAGGGGACCCGATCACTTACCATTGCCAGATAGCCAGAGGTACACCATCACCCCCTCAGGGGGGCTCTTCATTGAGGGAGTCATTGTCAATGACAAGGGCGAGTACATCTGCACAGGCAGCAACATAGAGGGCTCTGTCGAGGCCTCGGCTCTCCTCATTATACAAGGCAAGTCGTTGATCCTTCATTTGAACTGTTCTCATGGCTGGGGACTCTCAAATTTTCAATTTTGTTATACTTTTCTGGTGCACATATGGTTTTTTTCAAGAAATTCAATATAATCTTGATATGAAACCAAACGTTTGGTATTATTGAACAATTTTAATACATTGTTTTGTCTGTGTATATGTCTTGAAATGTCACATTTTTTTCACTGGTGTTACAGATTTTCTCTTTCCTCTCTATCCTTAGCAGAAGCTCCCAGATTCTCTACACTCCCCACTGACAGCACAGTGTTGAACTGGCAAAGTGTGGAGTTTATCTGCTCTGCAGAGGGGACCCCCCCAGCCACCTTCACCTGGACCAAAGCAGGTGATCACTAAACCAGTAATGTTGAGTGATGCAGAGTAATGTTGACTTTAGGGACTGTTCTAGCAAAAATATATGCTGCATCATTTTGGATACAGTTGCTATTCAGTAGTATGACAATTCATTTTAGATTACTATAAGGTTAAAAACATTTTTTTTTGTATTTCTAGGTGCTCAGATTAGTGACCAGCGCTACACTGTTTTGTCAAGTGGTACCCTAAGGATCGTTAATGTGGCACAGCATGACCAAGGCCAGTATGAATGCCATGCTTCAAACAGCGCAGGGGCAAACTTCACTGTGGTACAGCTTATAGTGCTTCCTGAAGGTAAAAACAAACCCTGGCTACAGTCAACTAGAGGGTGCTAAAGAGAATGTGCAATTGACAGCTGTATGGTTTTCTAGCAGGAAGAGAAGGAGATGGAAGGGTGCAGTATATTAAGAACATTCTTTTACAGTACTTCTACAGCGCTTTACATAAATTAGAGAATTACTATTTGGGCTAAGTGCCAACAATAGTGCAGGCTTAATAGTGCAGGCATGTCTCTGTTTTTATGAGGCAGATGTGTCATTCACTTGGAATGTTTTGTTAAGGATGTGGGAATAAATTGGGGGAATGTTTTTTGTTTTTTTTTAAATAGTATATTTTCTGCACATTAAATTCAGCCTTTTGCACTTTCTGAAGGGCTGGTGTTTATCTACATGGTTTACCTTGTTTGGGTAAAATCTGCCTGGGACGCTTTGGTGAAAGTAACCTTGTGGAAAACAAGGTTTACTGTATTCTCTGTGTTATTTAAAGAACAAACATCTTTAAAATGCATGTTCCCTCGATGTTTGCAATGATTCAGAGTGGTTCTTGTTACAACCACTCTGTTACTGGGCTTTTATCTGAGTTCAGGTGCAGCTGCAGGTACACTGCTGTTGTACGGGCTCTTACCAATACAAAAGGCACACTGGCTGATCCAGCATACATTACATATACCTCTGAGTGGCAACTTGAACTGAAGAGCAGGTCCTGAACTTACGTGAGAGCACCTCAACACAAAAATTTACCAAAAAATATATATTTCTGTAATTGGAACCACACAGAATGCTGCAATTGTACATCTCGCTGGTTCATCTTAACAGAACAGGAGGGTAAAGATAACTAAGTAAATGGAAGGGCAAATTCAAGGTGATGGTTTGTTTTGTCTTCTGTTTGTTTTTTTTTTAACAGTGAGTCCAGTGTTTGTGCAGACCCCAGGGGACATTGCCGCTGACCTCGGTCAAGATATTCAGATTGCATGCTCTGCCAAGGCCATGCCTCCCCCTGTGATCACCTGGTCTAAAGTAATTTTATTATTATTTATTTATTTATTAGCAGATGCCCTTATCCAGGGCGACTTACAATTGTTACAAGATATCACATTATTTTTGCATACAATTACCCATTTATACAGTTGGGTTTTTACTGGAGCAATCTAGGTAAAGTACCTTGCTCAAGGGTACAGCAGCAGTGTCCCCCACCTGGGATTGAACCCACGACCCTCTGGTCAAGTCCAGAGCCCTAACCACTACTCCACACCGCTGCCCTTTAGGACAGGGTCTCCAACCAGGGTCCTGGAGAGCTACAGGGTCTTCTGGTTTTCGTTTCAGCCGAGCTCTCAGTTACTTAATTGAACCAATAATTGGCTTAATTAGTCAAGATTATCATGTGTTCCAGATCTTTAGCCACTGATGACGTAAAGGCACCTATAAAACCTGCAGGACTGGGGCTCTCCAAGACCAGGGTTGAAGATCCCTGTTTTAGGAATACATACCGTCAAACCTGGTCCACATGCTTTAATCCCTTAAAGAAATTGTCTTAGGAATCGTCTAAATTTTAAACCGCCCACTGATTGGTTACTGTCATTTAGGTGTCGTAAATGTAGGGGGAAAAACTGATTGCAGACACCATCATAAAATACAGTGATGTGCTGCTTCACGAGTAAGAGCAACATTTTCTAATAATTTTAGATATGTTTAGATAGAACTGTCTTCTATAAACATATCATTAACGGTAATCAAATTACCCATTTGCTGTTTTCCAAAGGACGGTGTCCAGATTGGGAACAGCGGAAAGTTTCTTGTGAGTCAGGAGGGATCGCTGACTATCAGAGACGTGGGAGAAGTGGACCAAGGAGAATATGAATGTACTGCTCGCAATGCCTTTGGGTCGTCCAGCAGTCGCATGATTCTAACAGTCCTGAGTGTGAGGGGAGGTGTGTGCTGACCTTTTGTGATACACTCGCCAGTCACAGTGTGAACAAGAAGACACTAACACTATAACAGATAGATTCTCTGTATATAATAAATCTGAATGAGTTTATCCTTACTGTATATGAAATCTGTCATGCATGTATTGGCTACTTTTAGATGGAACACAGTGCAATTGCTGTGCAATTCAGTTATTCTCTAAATTGGTATGTCAAATAGTTTGGTTTCTTTGGTGATTATGTTGCTTTTTTTTTTAATTGTTATCCTACCAAGACTCAGAAGTAAGCCGAACTGGAGACAGCTATGTTGAGGCAGCAATCCAGGAGGCCATTAAAAATATTGATGATGCAGTAGATTCAACGAAAAAACATATTTTTAGCATGCAAGTATTGGAGCCATTTCATTCCAGGTTGGAACAGTTAAAATACATTTGCACTGTTGCTGGTCTAGGTTTCAAATGTTTGGATATCAGACCATACTAGGCATTTATTTTTCTTATTCTGGTTCTGGCAGACGCCCCAAATCCCAGAACGACCTTCTGGCACTGTTCAGGTACCCCCGGGACCCTGACACTGTGGAGGCTGTGCGAGCCAGGGAGATCTTTGAGAGGACGCTAGAGCTCATCCAAGAGAAGGTTGCAAAGACCCTGAATGTGACATGTAAGAGAACAGGACTGATTGCTGTAAAGCTTGTTTGGTGTTCATGCTTATACTCAAAAATGTAAAGCATATAGATATATTAAGTTGTTTAATGATAATGTTACAGGGCACCACCAAACAACTATTTGTGGGCTATGTTGACATAAATAGAAGTCGGCATCATGCAAAAAATATTGCCAGACAAAAACAGTGTTTTGAATGCAGCCCAAATGTAAATGTTGTGCACTGCTTGCTTGAGAATATGTAAGTGTCTACAGCACAACCTAATCTCAATGTCTAAACAACTATCTGCCGTATAGAGCTATGTGAACCATGATGGAACAAAAACAGTTGGCTGTAAAAATATTTTTCTTTTTTTCTATGTAGACAGACAAAGCTTTAATGTTTTGGTTTCTCCAAAATGGTTGCAAGTCATAGACAGCCCTGTGCAGCCCAAAGGAGATCCCCCGACTGTTCAGACATGTGCTTCCATCAGAAATATAGGACACAAGATGGCAGCTGCAACAATCTCCAGCACCCAAAGTGGGGGGCGTCTGCAACGGCCTTCGAGCGGCTCCTAAAACCAGCCTACAAGGATGGGTTCAACTTGCCACGGGGCTCCACGAGTGACAACCAGCATCCTCTCCCACTAGCCCGTCTGGTGTCAACCACTTTGATGAGGTCAGAGACGATGACTCTTGAGAACCAGTTCACTAAGATGCTGATGCAGTGGGGTCAGCTCCTCACCCACGATGTTGTTCGGACCGTAGCAGCGATTAGCAATTCCCGTTTTTCAGACGGGAAACGCTGCAGTGAAGTCTGCACGGAAGACCCGCCCTGCTTTTCTATCTTGATCCCAGAAAATGACCCTTTTGCACGGGGCAAGAGATGCATGCCATTGATGCGCAGTAGCCCAGTTTGTGGAAGTGGCGAGGCATTTCTGTTCATAAATTCTGTACTCCCGAGGGAGCAGATGAACCATTTGACTTCCTACATTGATGCCTCGAATGTGTATGGGAGCACTGAGCATGAGTCGCAGCAGCTAAGAGATCTGACTAGCAAAGGATTCCTGAGGAAAGGGGATGCTGCGCCCGGCTCAGGAAAACCTTTGATGCCCTTTGCGATGAGCCCACCCACAGTCTGTCAGAGATAAAACCTCTATCCCATGCTTTTTATCGGGAGACTTTAGAGCCAACGAGCATCTTGGGCTGACAGCCATGCACACAATTTGGTTCAGGGAGCACAACCGTATAGCCGCAAAACTGCTGGAGCTCAACCCAAAGTGGAATAGCAACACCATTTACCATGAGGCTAGAAAAATAGTGGGTGCGCAGATGCAGCATATAACCTACAGTCACTGGCTGCCCAAGATCCTGGGGGTGGCTGGGATGAGGAGGCTGGGGGAATACAAAGGCTACGACCCCAACACCAATGCAGGGATTTCCAATTCTTTTGCCACAGCTGCTTTCCGGTTTGGCCACACTATGATAGACCCAGTTGTTTATCGGTTTAACAAGACCTTTGGGGTCATCCCTGAAGGTCATCTGCCGTTACAAAAGGCCTTCTTTTCACCATTTCGGATTGTCCGTGAGGGAGGCATTGACCCCATCTTACGTGGTCTTTTTGGAAGGCCTGGGAAGATGAGAGTATCAACTGAGCAGTTGAGTCCAGTTCTCACGGAGCAGTTGTTCGCCACAACCAGAGCTGTCAACTTGGATCTCGCCTCTCTCAGCATCCAAAGAGGGCGTGACCATGGGATCCCACCATACAAGGATTACAGGGTCTTTTGCAACCTCACCCTGCTCAGGATTTTGAGGATCTTAGAAATGAGATCAAGAACCCAGAAATTCGAGAAAAGTTGAAAAAGTGAGTTGTACCCATGGCAGTTTTTAAAACTCTTTTTATTTTTTTAACAGCAGTGGTTGTTTAACCATTTAGTATAAAAAAGCCATACTGATGACCAGGGACATCTTATAGAGGCAGAAATATCCCTTAAAAAGAAAGATTAGTTTACTACAAAAATGGTACTAGCAAATACACACAAACAGTGTTTCAGTAGTTTTTGGTACATTTAAACATTGAATTTTTAAACATCAGTTTTGCTGTATTTTCTTCTAACTAACAGATTGTCATTGTGCTGTTTTCAAACCCATTGCAACCTTAGATAAGATACAAAATAACCATATGAAGCTCAATGAGCCACACATGGCTCCCGCACCATCTGTTAGACAATCATGGTCTACAGCATTGTGCTAAAAAAAATCATTATATATTCAATTAGAGCATAAAAACAACCAGAAAAAAAAAACTTTGGCAGTTTGACCAAGAAAAATCCTTCAGAGAATATATGTTTTACATTAGATTAAACAAGTTTGATTGAATTCCCAGGTTATATGGCATTACAGAGAATATCGACTTGTTCCCAGCACTGATGAATGAAGACCTGGTCCCAGGGACAAGACTTGGAGCCACTCTTCTGTGTCTGCTTGTGATAGAGTTTCAAAAACTGCGAGATGGAGACCGGTAAGAGCACCCTGATTAGTACAGTGGTCAATAGCGGACTGGTAGAAGTTCTTCCAAGGTTAATCTGCTTTCTTCATGCTCTGCTGTTGCAGTTTCTGGTACGAGAACCCAGGGGTATTCACACCTGCACAGCTGACCCAGATTCGTCAAGCCTCCCTGGCCAGGGTCCTCTGTGACAACGTGGATGACATCACTGAGATCCAACCAGATGTCTTCCAGATTGCGGACTTCCCTCACGGATTTGTTTCTTGCAGCGACATCCCGTACATCGACCTGCGCTTGTGGCAGCAGTGCTATGAAGGTATGACCCTTATTTTGCAGCTGATGTGTCCCACAATCGTTTTCATTTATCACAGGTAGGATTAAAAATAGGAATGGAATAAATCAATGAAACCAATATAAAGCTAGAGACAATACAGCTGTTGGTTACACAACAGAAGCACAAATAACATTTGCTGAGGCCATTAGTGTGCAGCTAGCTGGACAAACAAATGAATGGAGATAAACATTACTACTACACAGAAATAGAAATAGTTGTTTTTCATTTCCCCTTGTTTGTTTTACCAAAGGGCAGGCTGAAGGACTTCCTGAGACCTTCCCCAGTAATCACTCTGCTGAATTCAGCTATGTAGACAATGGCACATCTCGGAGAAGAACGAGGTAATCTTTACACGTGAAGCGATGGTAGTTTGTTTGAATTTGTTTGTTTGATTTTTTGTGATGCTTTATTAGTGCTCATGATGAATGAAGTCCTCTCTATTTATCTACAAAGCAAGGATAACTTCCAAGCATTTCCCCGCAAATATGACTCAGCCATAGATGCACCATCCTTTTTGTGGAGTGTTCACCGCCTCACCCTAAGTGCATGTTATTTTGTGGGTTGAACCCAATGAATTCCCTCACTACAACAAACTTGATAAATAACACAGCAAGCAATAGGGTAGAGTGTAGCAGTATTCTCGTCCTCTGGTCTATCACAATCTAGCTATGCTTTATTTATACACAATTTATTCACATCCTTTATAACCACTTTTCTGTTTATAAAACCACATTCATTGGTCAATAGTAAATAAACCTACTAGTCATGTAGCTTTGATTCTACAACACAACAAGTGTACAAAAGTGTCACTCCATTTGGTGCATGTACAAAAGGTCACAAAAGTGTAATTCCATGACAAATTACCCTTTTTTTTTTTTCATTTCTTTTTATCTTGAACATCCCTGTGCACAGAGGGGGTAGGGTGTTGCCTTTTGGGTGATTTATTTCAGACTGACCCTAAATGGACAGCAATGATGTTATCATCAAAACTTGTCTGGCTTGAGGTTTCCAACCAGAGCTATTGTTAACATAGCTGCTTCTTTTTGAGAATTAGCGTTAGCAGAAATATTTTGTAGTATAAGCATGCATTCTAAATATGATCATTGTGTAGGTGTGATCCGCTATCATAGACTTATTTTTACATTGTAGAATGCTTGCCCTTACCTCACCCTAATACAACAAAGTTCACAGACAAAATTATACTAGCATAGCAACACAGAGAATGACAATCAATATTTTATATCCAACCCTTTTTAAAATGACTGCTCACTGACAATTATGCCAGTCATTTACAATTAATAAAACATTCATGGCTGGTTTTACCCCAATGTTAACGTAGGTAAGGTACTTTAAGATTAGTGCTAATGCGGTCTGTGAAACCAATAATAACAGTTTTTCTGCTTGAAAACAGGAGAGGCTTGGTAAAGTGGGCCATACGTGTATGTGCAGTAGCTTTCCAGAAGAGGGAACTGTACTTCCAAACCAACTGTAATAATGTAAATAGGATTATAACAGTGATATTGGAAACCTGGACTGAAGCACAATGACAGTTGAAGAATAAATAAAATCTGTATGTTTAGTGACTCCATTAGCATGTTGCCGGCTGTCTTAAGGAATCCTTTATTTATATTGTCTTTTAAAGGCATGTTGAGGAACAAAGGAGCTTTGTAAACATGACTGCTGCTTCTGAAGAAAGTGAATTTGTGACAGAAATGCTGCGTACCATCTCCTCACTAAAAAAACAGGTACAGTGAATTTGAATTCCAGTTTGGACTGAATTACCATTACTGGCCCCTCAGACATGAAAAGTATAAAACAATACCCAGAAAACATACAGATTTCACTGGAGCTTTTAACTGGAGGCATCAATTTTGAAACCTTTTTAAGACGAAGGTTGTGTCTTTATCCGCAGATGTTGTCGACATCTTTGCTGGCTCTTGCAATTCAACCACCACAAATAGATATCCACCAAGCACAGTGTATAGTAGCATGGGACTTTCAACAGGAAGCACAAGGGGTTAGCAGTCAACACTCTTTCATTCATGTCACTTCTGTGACAGATCAACAAACTGGAAGCTCGGCTGAAGCGTGAAGCCTGTCTGGATGAAACAGAAACACAAAGGCTCAGGGGGGAGACCTGGAGAAAGGATGACTGCACAACCTGCCTCTGTGGGGTAAGAGGCACAAGCTCCAATCCTAGTTTATTAATAAGGAATAGCAGTATGGGCAGTGCTTTCATTGCTGTTGCGAATGTGATGCTGCCAGGTGCTATATACAGACACTGTATAGCCTAACATTGTTTATGATCTGTTTCGATTCCAGCGCGCTCAGGTGATTTGTAAGGTTGAACATTGCCCAGAGACTAACTGCCACAACTCGGTGAGGGTGGAGGGAAGCTGTTGTCCTGTGTGCTACAAGTGAAAGAAATTGTGCATGCCATCTAGACACCCCCAGGCACCGAACTATGGTCAACTGAAATACTGTCTGATTCATTTACAGAAGACTTTGAGCTATGACTTTACCACGTTTTACCCACTTGACTTCCTTTCTTTAAGTTTTACCTTAGATTTTATGATTGAGGGCTTGACGTTATGGATGATTTATGATGCTTTCCCAATATCCAGACATTACAGTTCTGAAATGTGACTCCTTTTCAAACCTTATCTTTTATCTGACTTGACCCAGGAAGGTCCTCCATTTCTATCGCTGTGAAGCTGCCAAAAGAATAGAACACTGCATTGACATGGAGTGACAACATGCCCAGCCTATCAGAAACCAGCATCAGGGGTCACATGTGGCACAGTTAGTAAAAGCAATGCCCTTTGGACTACAGTGTGAAGCATGTTGGGGTCCTATCTCACTTGTAGCAAGTTGGCGATATTGGCAACTTGAGTCCTCTTGAGTGTGTTGAAGTGGGAAGTGTTCATTTTAAATTGGGTACAAAATTGAAGGTTAAATTGTATGTTTTAACTCCTCAGTTTATTGCTGTATGTGAAAATGTAATTTTTTGAAATGTTACATTTTGTAACAAAATAAGACAATTAAATGAGTACTGTTGTGTGCATATATTATGATTTGGTGTTTGTGAAGTTATTTTAAAAAGTACTTTTGAATCAATATTGTGGTTACATTTACCTCATTTACTTTTCAATAAAAAAATGCCAAGAATTTAAACTGTATTTAAAGTATGTTCTCTTTAAACTTGTGCAAATCTTGCATTAAATATGAAAACTAGTACAGAGGCAATGTGTTTTAAATGTGTGTACATGCTATAGTCATACCAAATACAAACCATTATTGTTTTTTAATTACATTATCATTGACTGAACATATTTTGATATCATATACTGGAGGAACAGTACAGATGAAGAGTCTATTGTCGTATTAAATTAGATGTACCCATTTACTTAGCACTGCCATGCTTATGCTTTGAGTCTACTCTGCTTTGTCGTTCCATTGGACAATCTTTAAAAGAATACAGGTTTGACTGTATTAAACAATGCCCAAAATGTTACAGTAGTGGCATGTTGTGTTCCTTGATCTGTTGCAATTTTCATTACACCTCCCATATAACTCCCCACACTGCTCTTATTACACTGACAGTACTGTCTGATTCCTGTACAGGAGTGTGTTTTTGTTGCAAGGAAACTAATTACCAGGCTACCAAGACTAAACAAAAGTGAAGGGAAATGTAAACACAGTAAATTAAACTCCAGAATAACCAATTACAGCACACCAGACGGAAATTTATGAAATGATTCCCATCACTGTTATTGTTTATGAGGGAAGTGGCCTAGATGTAATAAAACACTTACGAAAGTGTAATAGAGCAAGGCAGTGACATTTATAACTGTATTTGGATGTGAAGAATGGATGTGAAGAATTAAAGTTGACACCAGCTCGACAGTTATGTGATAATGCAGGTAATCAGTTGACCATTTTTATGTCCCTGGGTTTCAGCTTCGCTCCTCAGCAGCTGGGCTGCTGGCTGTTCCATCAACTAGATGTGTTACATTGAGAGGTCGAAGCTTCTCTTTGTGTGCTCCTTCTCTTTGGCACTCACTGATTCTGTAGAAAAATTGAAATGTACACTTGAAACACACTTGTTTTCCTTGGCTTTTGGTAATTAACCATTGTTTAGTATAACTTATAATTGATGTTTCACATTTATTTATATATTGTAATGGCTTTTGTATTAACTCTCTAGTAGTGGTTAGGGCTCTGGACTCTTGACCAGAGGGTTGTGGGTTCAATCCCAGGTGGAGGACACTTATTATTATTTGTTTATTTAGCAGACGCCTTTATCCAAGACGACTTATAGAGACTAGGGTGTGTGAACTATACATCAGCTGCAAAGTTGCTTACAATTACATCTCACCCGAAAGACGGAGGACAAGGAGGTTAAGTGACTTGCTCAGGGTCACACAATGAGTCAGTGGCTGAGGTGGGATTTGAACCGGGGACCTTCTGGTTACAAGCCCCTTTCCTTAACCACACAGCCTCACAATGCTGCTGCACCCTTGAGCAAGGATAAATGGGTAATTGTATGTAAAAATAATGTGATATCTTGTAACAATTGTAAGTCGCCCTGGATAAGGGCGTCGGCTAAGAAATAAATAATAATAATAATAATAATAATAATGATGTATCTGGTGATATTAACAATTGCTGATGCATTTAATGCTATGTACAGCGCTTTGAGATGTTCTACAGGAAACGTGGTATATAAAAATAAAATTGATTGATTGAATTTCCCTAGAGGCCTGGTTATTTTATTTTTCACCCACTAAGTAAAATATTATAAACAAACCAAATCCAGGTTAATAAAACAGGGGTATGCCAGGTTGTAATGTTTAACCTTGCCTGCTTTATGAATAAGCAGTTTAGACTAAATACAGAATGTAAGAGGAAGTCATATAACCCAACAGGTTTAAGATCAAGGGCAGGTCCCTTTGATGAAGTGTGCTATATTCATACAGCTTGGTCATTTTTAACAACAAAAACTCTTTTCCACATGCCGTAACCTGCAGATGACTGTTGCATAGCGTTGCCATTGAACCAGCATTACAATGAGTCACAGAACTGCATTCTGTTTAGTGAACCTCTTTGAGTACCTTAAATACAATAATGGGCACCATTGTACAGTATAGTAAAGGTAAAACATTAAGAGATGAGCACATCTGTGTAATTAATTTGGTATTTAATTGGTTAAGAGGCAACCTGTTTCAACTTTAAAGCCTGTTGTTAAAATTAAAACTTGAAAAATGTAGTTATGTTTCACCAGCAAAGCACACATAGCTATCAAGTTGCGTCAACATCTGACCTATTAACTAACAAAAAGAAAACCAAATAGTTTGAATTCCTATGCGAGATACAGGTGCTTTAGAGAATCTACTTTTGTTTTAAAGGTTTGACACCATTGTATTTTAGCAGGAACTGTCGTCTGTAATGCTTAACGCTTTCACAAAGGTTTTACAACCAGATTCAAGAATCAGACCTTTTTTGAGTTGCAAACTAATCATTAAATAATGTATGGGTAAATACCAGTGTACAGCAGAGATGTGTTAGAAACATATCTCTTGATTCAATAAGGAGGGGATAAAACGTTTGAAAGGTTCATGCAATGAATGGATTAGGCTTTCATTATTTAAAAAGGTTAATAACTCAGGTCTCATAGAGACTGCGAAAAGATTACAAGGATAAACCAAAATTAGAAGAAAAAAAAATTAATTACAATTGCAATACCTTAAATTATGTAAATGCAACAAACCATGTTAACAGAAATAGAGATTGGAAGTGAAAGGAAGGGATAACAAACAGTTACCGCCGCTAACCACAGGGGTAGTGAACGCACCAGCACAAAAGAGAGTCCTCTATTAAGCAACTACCCCGTGGTAATAGGGGAGGGGCGTTCACAGTGACTCAGGAGTCAGATCTGCATGGCTGAATTGTGGTAAAAAAAAAAAAATAATAATAGAAAAGAAAAGGCTTGATTTTGAAAATAATTTATATAAGTATTAGTGTAGCAGAAGGAGCACATAAATTAACTTGTAGTGTTATTTATTTCAACGTGTTGTTGCTTATATATATATATATATATATATATATATATATATATATATATATATATATATATATATAAAACTTTACCTAACAGACCACAATCTTTTTTCAAGTTTCTTACTGTTCATACATATTAGTCTTCATGGTGTTAAAACATTTGTGAATTAGGTTACAAGCACGGGTTTGTTAAAGTATGACGAAACAAATGTACCTTTAGGCTACCTGAGACCAGCTGTACCTTTCTAGGGCATTCAAATATTTGTTTACATTTGCTTGCTACAGGTCTGATGTCAAACACTGCCTGATAGCAGTGCTTGTATACATTAACATCTTAGTTTTTTACCGAAACGAAGTTAATAGTAGGCTTTCGAGTTGATACTTGAAGTCAATAGTCTTTTAAGTTGATAACAATAGGTTGCTTCTAAATGTTGGAGCTTAACTTTTTCCTTCGTTTGGATTATCGGAGTATCAACTGTTTCCGCATTCCCTGTGTTCACACAACTGGTTTCACCTGATCGGCGACACACACACAACCTGAAAGGATTGAATCCTAAACTTAAAGGGTTGGTTGTTTCAAAGTGATTCGTTTTTTTGTTTGTAATCTCCTTAACTCGTTTCCTCCCATGTGGTGCAGCATGCATTAGGATGGAAGCGTTCTTTCGAAGGTACCTGCCTTGCCTAGTCAAACTGTGGGACTGGCTCTGGCCCGGCGGCCAAGAGGATCCCGTCAGCCGTCCCGCTGAGATCCGCACTGTAGCAGGTGACATTAAGATCCCAGCACCTGCAAGAAAGACGTCAGCGCCGCTCTACGCGGCATTGTATGATTTCACAGCCAGGAGCGAAGAGGAATTGACTATTAAAGAAGGTGATAAACTGTCGGTGATAGAAAAACAAGGGGACTTCGTGTTAGCCCAAAAACTTTCAGGCTCTTTGGAGTCGGGATTAGTGCCTGCCACCTACGTGACGCTCATTCGGGACGAATTTGCTAATAACCCGTAAGTACAAGGCTGTTGTGATTTAAATTCGTGTTTTTGTTGTAATTGCTATTTTATTTGTAAATTAATTATACTATACTCTAACTGTTTGGGCCTATATTACGCAGGGGATATGGAGTAAATACTAAAAATTAGATATAATTTGGCTTTGTGGTAAAACCAGGACGCACCATCCACCCGCTCTCCCTCTATGGATCAAAAGGTGTTTTCTGTTTTTTTTTTTACAGGAACCGCGCCTATTAAAAATGGCACAGTACGATACTCTTGTGTTGTTACGTCATTTAGCTTATAGGCTGCACCTATTGTTTACCAGCAAAAATAAAGAAGTGTCACAATGACCAGATGTGTCATGGTTGAATATTATTTCAAATATTTCTTTTGTTTGGTAGAATATTCTTTCATTGGTGAGATCTTAGTTTTTACAAACGTTTTTATCTACACCAGGGACAGTAAATGTACCATCGCAGAGCAGTTAAACCACTACATGTTTACAATAAGCCTAGTCACGCCTGATCCTGTTTCCTATTAACAGTACAGGTCACAATCACAGGCGTTACAAGCTCAATGTAAAACATGGAATGGCTCCCACAGCTAAGCTGTTTAATGTGTACCTCTGAACGAGATTGTCTTGGAGGGCAATCGTATTCATACGCAAACTAGCAACAACAGCAAGATATCCCTTTTAAAATGTAAAACAAGATAACGTCTTTGTTAGCAGAGACAATTAAGTAGTACAAGGTAACGATACACGTTGTAACTTTAGTAGTCGCAAATTTTCTACATGAAAACTGATCCTCGTGATGGAAGTATGCAAACTACACACAAGGGCACTCAGTTTTGAACAACAATGCATTGCTATGAATGGAGAAGTCATTTCATGATCGGGTATTTCAGATGCATTAGACTGGTGCACTGCAGTCTGATCAAGCTTTTAGAGTGAGGTTTACTAACCTCTGGGAAGCTATTTTTGCATTTGTCAGGTATTCATTTTGTGTGTGTGTGTTTTCTTTTAGTTGGTATTTTGGAAATGTGAGCAGAAAAGATGCAGAAAAACTGCTAATGTCCCCTCTGAATAAACCAGGCTCATACCTGGTGCGCATTAGTGAAAGTAACAGTGATGAATATTCTCTATCAGGTAAGTCTGTTTTATTTCTGTTTACTTACAAGTGTTTAGGTACCTGGTGTTACATACAAAATATCATGACTTCTCTACTCCCCCTGCGAGGTATGACACAGGCCCGGTTTTTGGGATGGAACCGCATAACAGTCTCGCGTTTTGATTGGTCCATGTCTGTCACATGAATATGTCGTCACACGAGTGGAAAAGCGGGCAGGCATTTTTAACATTGTGATCAGATAGAGAGAGTGATCTGCTTTCCACAACCTTACCATTAAAATATAATGTGGTATTACACTGTACTGATATTACAAACTATGAGGAATTACTTTATATAAATTATCATGTTATGCACGAATGTAAGAATTGGCTTTCTGTGGTGGTGTACTTTTTCTTTCAAGTAGCATATATCTATAATCGTTTTTGCGATATATTTTAATATAAAACATATACGCTATTGCAGTTTTGTTACAGAATACATTAGTTTATCTCTAATGTAATCAAAGTTTTACATATAGACTGCCCCTGTTTTCATTTACGTCCCAAATTCTGGGCCGCTTTGCTTTTCAGATAATGTCCCAAATTCTGGGCCGCTTTGGTTTTTAGATAACGTCCCAAATTCTGGGCCGCCTTGGTTTTTAGATAACGTCCCAAATTCTGGGCAGCCTTGGTTTTTAGATAACGTCCCAAATTCTGGGCAGCCTTGGTTTTTAGATAACGTCCCAAATTCTGGGCCGCTTTGGTTTTTAGATAACGTCCCAAATTATGGGCAGCCTTGGTTTAGATAACATCCCAAATTCTGGGCCGCTTAGCATTTCTGAATTCAGCCCAGTTTTGGGGAATCAGCTGACAGCCGAGTTTATGCATGCACAGTTTACCATAAACTGGATCGTGAATTCATTTGAGAGTAACCCTTAGTACATTAATCAAAGTTCATGTATTTTTTACTCTCCCCAGAAATCTTTTTTTTTTTTAATGAAAAAAACAAAAATGTAAATGTTAAAAAAACGTATTTCTTATTACATGAAGAAACTACATTGCACTGAAATAGATACATGAAAATTAATTTAAGCATTCGTTTTCCTTTATTAAAGGCTAATATCAAAACACATTTTTGGGAAGGAACATGGTATTCTGAAAAAAGGACATCTCGTTTTCTTATGTAACATACATCAATATATTGTAGTGTTTCAGGTTCTTTTTGGACAGAAATGAGACTGCAACTGTGAGTAGATGAAGGCCGTTTATTTTGACAATAATTAAATAATCACAAAATAAAATCATAAAGTGAGGGAAAGGAGACTGGGAGTCGAAAGTGAAAATAAATGATTGTAGTAATTTTTCTTTTACTCCAACTCCAATTCCCCTCCACACACGTGTACCACCATGCAATCCTGGCACGCACACACCACCATGCAACCCCTGCACGCATACACCCACCATGCAACCCCTGCATGCATACACCCACCATGCAACCCCTGCACGCACACACCACTATGCAACCCCTGCACGCATACACCCACCATACAACCCCTGCACGCATACACCCACCTTAGCAATTCTTTGCAAAATATATTTTCGGGTATTCAGCCCCATTCATGTCTATGGCAGTGTTATAAAACACATTTTCAGGCATATCTCTCGAACCCGAGCACGTAGAACCACCATTCAAAGTGATATAGACTCAGGGGAGCACCCCAAACCACCCCCTAAAAAGGTGTGGTGGTTCACCGAAAAACTCATGTCATGACGAAAAAATTCACTTTGCCAAGCCGTCCTGGCATTTGAACCATAAAAATAGTGACTCCTTGTGCGGGGCCCCATGGGGCCCCAATGCAAAAAAAAAATCAAGTTCCTAACCCCCACAGAACCCGAGATACGCCCTGTCAAAAATGTCCAAAAACTACCCTTTTCGGGGTTATCTCCATGACCCCGGGGCCTAGAAACCGGGTTGAACTTCCTAGGGTCATGTCTGGGGGCCCTCTTTCACAGGGAGCAACCCGTTTTCAAATGCTACATTTTCAACAAATTTTCACATTTTCAGCATGATGGCATGTCAAGGTTGCATTTCCAATAGCTTTTGAGCTCCAGGTTGGCAAAAAAAGTCTAAACTGGTGTCCTTTCTAGCTGGGGACACGTCACTTGGAGGGATCGACAGGGGCCCCGAGGTGGACCTCCATACCGATTTTCAAGTCTTGGGGACCCCCGGAACCCAAGATACAGCACCCTGAAATATGTCTATGGGAAATCCCATTATAAAACCCCTTTGGGGCAACGGCCACCATCTGGCGGTGGGGTGGTGTTTGAACCCGTGGCTGATGTCTTTCTTTAGCTAAGACTCTTGTGTATGCAAAGAATGTCCTTATGAGTTTGTTGGCCCAGGGGTCGTGGAGATACGGGTACGATAAGAGACCACCCCCTTCCCTATGGCAAATCCCATTATAAAAACACCATCGGGGTAAGGCTCAGCTAATGGCGGTCGTGGGTCTTACGAACTCGAAGGAACCCATTTTCTTTAGCTAAGATTGTTGTGCATCTAAAAAGAGTACAGAAGCACCAATTTAAGTCCATTCCAAGTGTTTTGTGATCACAGTATCAGCCTGAGTGTATCGGTGCACAATTTTGCACCAAAAGCGAGGGGAGGCGAAAAAAAGCACTACATACCCTATTCTTTAAGATATCACTTTGCACTGCAAATTTGAGGAACGCAACCACTTAGCAACTTGCAAATTGGTACTGCAATTTAAAGGCCTGTAGTGCCTAACTGATTCAAGTGTTTTTGGAATGATTCTTGCAAAGACTGATTTATAAGAAAAAAGAGAGATTGACAAACAGCATTTTGCTTTATATGCAGAAACGGGCAACTACAAGAGTGTGTCAAACAAGCTGTGAATGTCCCAGGAGGCTACAGAGTACCTCTGAGTATGAATCCAGATGCTCGCAGTACCTGTTCTTAGATGTCCGAAACCACTGTATCGCTGTATAACTGTATACCCTATAAATATAACTTTTTATTGTGTATTTGAGGAACACAACCAATTACAAACTTCATTTGAATTGCTGTGCTATCAGAATATCAGTGTATAACTTTGCTGGGTATTGCAGTGTATGCTGGGTATCAAAAGGTCTTCAAACTTTTACAAAAGGCCGTCAAAGTTACAAAAAAATAGGTGTGCTCCTAACCTAATACTTGTCTTTTTAATTCTGTGCATCCAAATACTTGTAGTTAAAAGTTTTAAGAATTAAGCTTACTGTTTGTTGTTCTGTCCTAAACCAGCAGTTTGTCACCCAGATTTATTAAATAAACAGGGGGGGGGGGTCATCAGATTATTCTCCATTTTATTGTAACTGAGGTACCGTTCAGTTGAGTGAAAATTGTAAAGGGGTACTCGAGCTGAAACCTCCAGATAGAAGGGCTACAGTTTCAAAAAAAGGTTGAAAACCCCTGACCTACAGTATAAATGATCAGGAATAGATAAGGGAAATGCTGACTAATACAATACAATAGGATTTATTTGAAGTTGTTGAAGGGCACTGGTCTCTTAAACCCAGAAGTTCTGATAAACCCCTATGCCTCACTATATATTGATGGACATTACATAAGCAAATGAGATGACCTTTTTTTTTTTTTTTTGGTATACCATGTTCCTAAATGTTTTCTGAGGAGAGTACAAAAAACATTAACTTTGATTCATGTACTCTTAAATGAATTAACGGTCCAGTTTATGGTAAACTGTGCATGCATGACTTAGAAACTCGGCTGTCAGCTAAGCAGAATATCTCAAAAACTGGCCTGAATTCGAAAATGCAGAATTCGGAACGTTATCTGAAAACCAGAATTTGGGACGTTATCTAAAAACCAAAGCGGCCCAGAATTTGGGACGTTATCTAAAAACCAAAGCGGCCCAGAATTTGGGACGTTATCTAAAAACCAAAGCGGCCCAGAATTTGGGATGTTATCTGCAAACCAAATTGGCCCAGAATTTGGGACATTATCTGAAAAGTAAAGCGGCCCAGAATTTGCGACGTAAATGAAAACAGGGGCAGTCTATATGTAAAACTGTGATTACATTAGAGATAAACTAATGTATTCTGTAACAAAACTGCAATAGCGTATATGTTTTATATTAAAATATATCGCAAAAACGATTATCGATATATACTTGAAAGAAAAAAGTACACCACCACAGAAAGCCAATTCTTACATTCGTGCATAACATGATAATTTATATAAAGTAATTCCTCATAGTTTGTAATATCAGTACAGTGTAATACCACAATATATTTTAATGGTAAGGTTGTGGAAAGCAGATCACTCTCTCTATCTGATCACAATGTTAAAAATGCCTGCCCGCTTTTCCACTCGTGTGACGACATATTCATGTGACAGATATGGACCAATCAAAACGCGTGACTGTTATGCGGTTCCATCCCAAAAACCGGGCCTGTGTCATACCTCCCCCCTGCTCCCTGGTTCAGTACTGAAGCAAGTCAAACCAAGTTGAACGCTCACTAACTTATTAAAATAGCATTTGTAGCTATATGTCCTTTATGTTGTAGGTTAATCTAGATCTACATTACAACAAAATGCAACTTGTATCATAAATTGTGAAGATAATATGGGGGTCTGCTACACCAGAGCACACCAATTCTCTGAAACTCTAGAATGACATTGAAGGTATATTTAAAATGTGGGAAATAAGACCATGTAGCTTTCTCAGCACAGTTTCAATTAAATATATTTGCTGAAAGGAAGTGGTTAACCACATGCTGGTGGTATTGGACAGCTGCGAAACATGAAGTGTAAATGTATCATAGTATGGGCTCCTGCTTTAAATATAAAACTAGACCTTAAAGATCAATATATACAGTGTATAATTAAATTAGAAGTGCTGTTCAATTCAAAACTGAACATAGGGAAGAATAGAAGATGACATAATTGGTGTGAATTCTCTTTAAAACGCTTCATGGATGCATGTGGAGGTTTCAGAGGTTTATGTACAGCGAGTCAGTGAGAAGTCCAGCTGTCTCATCTCAAATCCTTTTTCAAATGATTTTCTTTGTTCTGCATCACATGTCTAGTTGGCTCCTGACTCCTCCTGCCATAGCTACTTGCTGACTGTTCTGCAAAGAGGGGTCAGTAAGAGACCAAGGCAAGCCCTGTCAAAGCACATGTGCAACTGAGTTAAAGAAAGAACTGAGTGACACACCACTTTCTTTTACAAGTTCAAATACTGCACTCAAAACTGCTCAAAAAACAAGCCTGTCGATGGCATCCATCCCTTTACAATTGGGGTTATCAGTAACATGGTGCTCACTGTGACTTTTATTCTCTGTATTATCATGTAAAAATAGAAGTCTGACATAGTCAGAGGGACAGATATAGCCCTGATTTCTGATCCTCTCAATAGCTTGTGCATAAGAATGTCCTTTTCAAGTTTCATCATAACTCAATAAGCATACGTGTGACTGACAGACAACCTCCGTATACCCCTTGATTGTGATGCGTTCAATAATCTGTGCTTGAGAACAATTGGACATGTGGTTCTTTGGACAATGGAAAAGTCTAAAATGACATTCGGTTCCCATAATGCTTCTTGCCTTAAGGACGCTTTCATCTGTCTGAGAAGCAATTTCCTGTATACCAAGTTCAATTCTAAATAAACCATTAACGCTTCATAGAAATACCATTGTCTCACTAACTGATTGTAAATTTGTAAAATGTTGTTTGTTTGTTTGTTTTTTCTGTAGTTCGGAATGAGACCCAACCCAATCATTTTCGAATCTACAGAACGCACGCAGGCGATTACTATATTACAGAGAACAAACATTTCCCCTCCCTTGATGAGCTGATAGATTACTACCAGAGCCACTGGAAGAGTCTAGGGGTGCTATTAGCTCAGCCTTGTACACAACAGGTATGACCACTGTCTTCAAATATTTATCATATTACCTGTCAACCATTATTAGTAAGAAATATCTAGCATCCATCGGTATCATAGACAGAAAGCAAATAGTGACCACAGCCTTTTTGGTGTGTGTACAACATATGCATCGCATATAGTTTTGGTTCTTAGTTTTGTAAAATGAACAGATGTTTAACTGAAAATCTTACAACCTCTTTCAAAAAACAGGATCTAATTAAAGACTGGAGTAAACGCTTTGAAAGTATGCGTTTTATCAGAGCCAGCTCAGACCTGTCGGTGTGTTCGGTATGCTGTGCAAAATTGTGCTGCTGTTTGTATGCTGAGCAGTCTTTTCACCCGCACACGTACGCATGGCCAGTGTGCTTCAGGGAAAGGGTTGACGTTCAGCTTGGTTTTCCAGAAGGAGCAGTTTGAAGGAGATTCCTGGGAGAGGCCCCGGGAAGAGTTTGTTCTCCAGGAGAAACTCGGGGAGGGCCACTATGGAGAAGTCTGGTCAGGAGTTTGGAAAAAGACAAAGAAGATGGTGGCCATTAAAATGCTGAAACAAGGTGAGCTCTCTGATCAGCTGAATGTAAAGCAGAACGTGTACATAATAACTTGAAGGGATTATAGCCAATCGGATAATTCCATAAATGTTGCCACGCAGCTTTTTGAAAGAAGCACATTTATTTTCATTTGAAATGATATCCAGTATCATACCAGGTTACAAGTCCGGTATGTAATACATTCTTTCAAAAATAGTCATAATATTGTCAGGTGTTTGATACCATTTTGATTAAAGCAGACATCAGCTGCTAGCCACAAACAAGTAAAGACAAACTGTTTCTGTGGTAAGGGTTTGCGCAAAACCAATCATACCACTATTTCAAAGTTCTGAGGTTATGTGGAAGAAGTTTTAAAGAAGTGTCATGGCTTCGAATGGGTATGTTCCCATTTTTAATCTGATTGAGCAAGCTGACAAACTGCATGCAACGTGCCAACAGGAAGTTCCGGTAGACATATGTGTACATTAGCAGGAATAACTGAGGATTTCGTAACAAAAACAAATCACGTATTTACAGCAACTATGCTGATGTCATAGCACCACAGTCCTGTGCAACTTACAGGGTGAGTATAACAGAGTAGCAAGAAATATCCTGTTTCAAAAATTGCAAAACCAAAAATAAATACAAATTGTATCCAACAATGCGGCACGAAAATGGTGCTATTTGCTCAATAGTTGAACGTGTGAATGTGGTTTGCAGTGCATTGCTGTTGCTTTCACACACACACACACACACACACACCAGCAAAACAATAAATGATTTATTTTGACTTATAAATAAATAGCAAAGACGCATAATAAGAGCCGATTAGTAATCAGGGCGATATCAGAAAATATGGACCGGTATGGGAACTATTGGGGCCCCCAAGAGAAGACAATGGCCTGAATTGCCAACCAGTCTGTAATTCAGTGCATTTTTATGACTAGATATCAGTGGTGATATGGAATGTGAAGGTGTCTTTTGCTTTTGATTTCTGTTGTTTTATGTCGCGTGGACTGGATATTGCTGTAGCTTCTCAGGGCTGGTTAATTGTTCAATGTGTTTTGTTGGTCACTGACAAGCTTTTTCTTGAATTTCTCTGCAGAGGACATGAAGCAGGATGAGTTTGTCAAAGAGGTACAAGCCCTGAAGAGCCTCCATCACCCCAAACTGATTGAGCTCTATGCCATCTGTACCCGCGGAGAACCCGTCTACATCGTCACTGAGCTCATGTCAAAGGGCAACCTTCAGGTCTACCTCAATTGTGAGTGAATGACAAAAACATTGTGTGTATGGATACTAATGAAATGGAGAGGTAAATTTCATCACTGCTGAAAGCACTTGCTGAAGCTTGTGCCTACTTGACTTTTTTTTTACATTCACCTCAAAGAAATAAAAGAGCACAAATGTAAAACCACGTCAAAATGCAGACATATGCAAGCCCAGGTGTAAAAATGTATTATCTTTCATCATTTGCTCTTCATATCAAGGGAACTTAGGACAGCATTATTGACCTCCATTGAAGCACACACCATTGCATACTATTGGAGTGGTGAAGCAGTTTCGCTAGTATAATGATGCTATCCAGTGGTGGTATATGAGCTCAATTCTGAGCTTTTTTCTCTTTCTGTTTTTGTTGGCCCTCACAGCTGCTGAGGGCAGGCAGTTACTCCTGGCCCACCTGGTTTACATGGCCAGTCAGGTGGCTGAGGGGATGGCCTATCTGGAGGATCGGAAAATCGTTCACAGAGACCTGGCTGCTCGCAACATTCTTGTAGGGGACAATCTTGTCTGCAAAGTTGCCGATTTTGGACTTGCACGCATCATTAAGGTAAGGTCCAGTAAGATACAATCAAGTGGGATCGGGATGTAGTTTCATGAGCGAGTAGAGTTACTTTGAGTCAAACAGTACATAACAGCTGTTAGATTCTTGAGTCAAGGAATAAAAGAACAGTTGAAGTGTATTGAATTGAATGTTAATTTGGTAACTGGTGTTCCTGCAGGACGATGTGTACTCAGTCAGTGCAGCAACTAAAATCCCTGTGAAGTGGACAGCTCCGGAGGCTACCTCTTTTCACAAGTTTTCTGTGAAATCAGACGTCTGGTCCTTCGGAATCCTCCTGTACGAGATTGTAACCTACGGCAAGATGCCCTATGAAGGTAATTGATATTTTGATGCTCTCTTTAGATCACAGAAGTTTTATAGATTGCTGAATTAAACAAAACATACAAGCAGTGCTGCTGAAGCCCATACATGCATATAGGGCAGCAGTGTGGAGTAGTGGTTAGGGCTCTGGACTCTTGACCGGAGGGTCATGGGTTCAATCCCAGGTGGGGGACACCGCTGCTGTACCCTTGAGCAAGGTAATTTACTTAGATTGCTCCAGTAAAAACCCAACTGTATAAATGGGTAATTGTGTGTAAAATAATGTGATGTCTTGTAACAATTGTAAGTCGCCTTGGATAAGGGGGTCTGCTAAGAAATAAATAATAATAATAATAATAATAATAATAATAATAATAATAATAATAATAATATCACATGGTGTATAAACTAGAAGCAGTTAAATACTGAGTGTTTGTTGCAGCATTGCATCAACAGGCTCTTAGACAGTCAACCAATCAACCATGTCATATGATCCCCAACAGCTTTCCTATACGGCCAATTGTTTTGATTGTGTAATTGTTTTCCCAGTGGCTTGTCCTGAGCCGGAAATGTTCATTTACAGATCACCCATCTAAAAGGCAGATATAACATTTCTTGTTTTATTTTTGGCCTTTGTTCTTGCAGGTATGACCAACAAGGAGGTTGTAAATATGCTGAACAAAGGCTACAGGCTCCCCTGTCCTGAGAACTGCTCCAACACCATTTATAAAATCATGCTGGACTGTTGGAAGGACACTGGTACAGAAAGGCCATCTTTCCACGCCCTCCGTAGCCAGCTTGAGGTCATCTACTCAAAATTGTACTACAACCAATCATAGCATGCACAAAAGACCTTGAGATAGATATAACTGAAGGGACCATGCATCTAGAAATGCAGGCATGTGGGATCATTCTGTCTTGTCACTGCAATATAAAACCAGTTTGATCTCAACAATCTGTGGCAAGTTTCCATATGGCCATCCAGCTACTGGAACCTGCACCTTATACATCAGTCTCTGCGTGACACTAAAGTGGACTAAACATATTCATTGGAGGATTCTCTCTGGAGGCTGAAGAAGGTGTCTCTTGAAAATGTGCAAAATTTGTTATCGGGTCATTTCTGTGCCATTCGCAGAGTAGCTAATGCAGTTCGTTGTACAAACAATGTATGTGGCCTATTTTTTTTACCCATTTTGTAAGGATTGTGTTAATGAAATCTGATCAACATAATGCCTCAGGTTCATATATAAAAGAAAAAAAAGTATTCAAATATGTATGCTGAACTAAAGGTAGCAATACATTGCTCTCTTAGCATATGCATATCATTGTGATGTATTGGTACTACAGTATATACAACACGGTTGTTGCTTTTGCTGATTCCTGTCCCTATTATGAATAAATCTCAAAGCACATTTTGAACATTTATAGAATATATTTAGCTTTTGTTTTCTTGTCTACCTCTGCTGCACAATATTTCTTTTTAGACTCGAGCCTTTGTAAGTTTTTTTTTTATATAATACAATATGTGAAAATTAAAGTAATTGTCACAATGTTTTATTGAAACACATGTGAAAAATCTATGTTATATATACACCATGTCAAGTTTCTTGCCACGAAATATTGATAAAATAATGCACTAAAGTACAAAGCCTAATTTGGAATTGGTGTTTTACAGAATGATAACATGGTTCTTTCCTTTTTGTGTTCTATATTATAAGTTTCAACCACCTTCCGTGCCTTTTAACACCTGGGTGAACGGGACCCTATACCAGACATGTCCACTACACACGCCCCAAATCACTTTAAACCAACTAGAACAATCAAGTGATATTACTCAAGGTCACTAAAGCACGCAAGGGTTTTTTATATATAAGACTGGACTGTTCTCCTTTAAGTAACTGGAAGAGGAAATGCATTTAACATATGACCCATGTAGCCCACATTATGATAAGATTAATAATGAGCGTATATAGATAAGTAAGCTACAACAGTTCGATGTGCAGTCTTTGGTGGTGTTTCTTAAGTTGGTCATTAGTCAAGCTTTAACATGTGATTTAAAATAAATATTGACATAAGTTTAGCGTGTTGCAGAACCTGAATCTATTACTTGTAGTCTGCCTCAGTCTAACTTGCTAGGTTTCTATAATGCATGATACATGCATACTGGCATGTTGGGAGTACTCCCAATGTACATTTACATTTAGAAAATGAGTCATCTGGTCACAAAGTTGGTACTGTGCTAACCTGAAGAACATTTAAAACACCCCTAGGGACACACCTCCCGTTACTAGCCATGCTTGTGCTCCTATTTGCAACAGCAAAGGATGTTATAAATGACTTTTTCCCCTCAAATTGGGTTTTTGATCCAAGCTTTTTTTTCTTTTCTGTATGTAAACTACATTCAAATGGGATTTTCAGCATTCATACCTACTTTAAAACTACATTCAAGTGTGTTTGTCATGCTACAGACACTATTGTTTTTTTCTTTAACCATCTCTCAGTAAATGCTATTGTGCCAGTATCTACTGTGAACAAGAACTTAGGCGTGGTTTAAAATTGAATGCACCGTAATAAGGAAGTCCAACTATAAAAAATGAGAAAGTTACTTCTCAGGGCAGAGAAATGCACAGGTCTGGACCTTTTGTGGGTGTTACCGTTTTCTTTTTTAACAACTGAATGCTTTGCTACCTGGGGTAGTGGTGGCTTATGAAACCTTTTTTTTCTTTTTTAATTATCGCTGTTTCAGAATCATACAAGAATAGATACAGTTAGTATATATTATATGGCTGCTATTTTAAAGCGGATCTGTCCCTGTCTAAATTGCCTGTGGGACAAATGTTGTGGCGATCAGCAGCCAAAACAGGATTTTGACACAGAACTCGGTCCGGATTCAGATGATACTAACACGGTCGATACCGAGCAACGCTATGTGCTCAATAAGAAGCCTCAGAACGAAGATGCAATTTACACGGCAATGTGGCGCTTCAATGCCAGGACCGAAGAAGAGTTAACCTTCGAAGAAGGTGATGTCTTTAAGGTCTACACCTTTTCTGGAGAATGGTGGCAAGCTGGGAAGCTAGATCCCAATGGAAAAGTAATCGGTAAAGGATTTGTGCCCTACAATTACCTGGTGCGCGGAGAAAGTGTAGAAGCCCAACTGTAAGTAGACTTTAAAACACGATTAAAGCTTAGAACAACTTATTTAAGTGCGTTTAACAAGCGTTTAGTGTTTTTTTTTTTAAACAAGTGTAAGCGATGCTCTACGGGACTGGGCATTCTTATTAAGTTTTAATGAACTGTAGAAAATGTGAGATTTAATATACCCCGTAGTTTCAGCACTGGTGTACGCTGATCAGGGCTGCTGGGTTAGCTGGTCACGCTGTTTGAAGAGACTTGGTGCTGGTTAAGGATAGGGTTATGCTGTTCCAAAAAGGTCCATTTTTATACCTGGTGGGTGCCCAAGTAAGTGACCAGTATAAATGTTCACCAGTTTACCTGGACTTGCAGGGCACTTACGTACAACAGAAACCGTGTGTTGCTGACGATTTCATTGGAATGTGTACTTTGCCGCTGAACCAGTTTACAGGTGTGATGAATTGTTTAATATAGATCATAAAGGAAGACATCCGATTGATTGATTTCTGACGTCCTTTCCCTGAAATAATCATACAAACAATCGAGTGAAACTGGTTTTGAGCGTAGTTCCTCAAAGTCCAAGTTGAAACGTGAAACCCTGAAGCAATTGCAGGAAGCCCAATCCTTATAGACCAGCTTGTTACTAAGTGTCTTTCAATCTAAAGACAATCTTAAGATCTCCCATTGTTAGAATCAGCTCTATTTGTTGACCCTAATAGAGAAATTCCACTACCTTTTTAATTATGCAGTAGGAATTGAAAAATGTAGGATTGCTTGCAAAATAATTTACTTGTATCAATTTGCTGTTCTTGCCCTGTATCATTGGATTCTGTAATGTATTAAATTAACCCTGTATGGTATCTACATATTCTGTCCTATTATGCATACCATGTTAACAAACATCGAATTCCATGTTGTGATACATTTTTTTTAAACGTTCTTTTATTCCAGATGGTACTTTGGGAACCTGAGTCGCTCCGAAGCCATCACCCTCCTTCTTCAATCGGGGAATGCTAATGGCACTTTCCTGGTCCGAATCAGTGAGAAAGAGAAAGTTGGCTTTGTTTTATCTGGTGAGTCTTGGCCCCCTGTGCCTGTGTAATGCAGTTCAATGTTAAACTGAAGAAAGTCCCTTGCAGAAATAGCACTGGGGCAGGCAAGGCACAATGAAGTGATGTAGCTTTAATTAGTGATGCCAGGACCTTCGTTGGCATGAATTGTGCATGCAGTTCAATGTGTGGCTCTTGGTGCCAGGGTTTAGGAATCGTACCACTCCAGTGATTTGTAATCCATACTGTGAGATCTGTTTTTGCACTTGACACAGAAAGTGATTGCTCTGATGATGCTGCTGTGCACAGCCCTACGAAGTATGCCATGTCTAAATCCCATGCTGTGCCACTGTATGTAACAATAAGCATGTTTTAGGGATGTGTAGAAAAGTCATTAAGCTAGATCTAAATTTTATGATAAGGACCATTATCCTTCAGTCTTCAGTACCATTTCAGTGCATGTCTTTTTTGAATATAATGTCACAGGGTCCCTGCAAACTCAAATGCATTTATTTACCTGGAAATAATCCTTGATATCAGAGAATCAGGTTATAACTTCTTTATGAGCAGAACACAGTATACATCTAAAACAAAGCCCTGATCGCACCATAAATACTAACTTCCTTGACGGAGAGACGTAATAAATATTACAGCATTGTGAAATGTAAAAACAGACTTCCTTTAAAAATGAAAAAAGGAATTGAAAATGCAAACGAGCTTCAGAGTATTTCTGAAATATTATTTCAACAATACGGAAGAGGCAAAAGACATCTGACTATAAAATGATAGCTCTTTGTTCTAGCTTATATAGCACCTGTACAAACTTAGTAGAATTAGATTGCATTTACATTAAAGAATAGGAGAATAAAGCAATCACACACTCAACATTTACAGCTGAAGAATATCTTTATTAAGGAGCCACAACAAAAACTGATTGTGTTTCGTTAAATTGAAGAAACAATAAACCTGGATCGAAACATTTTTAAAATGTGTCTTTTTTTCTACAGTGAGGGTTGACACCAACGTGAAACACTTCAAAGTTCTTCAGAGACACGCTGGCTTGTTCTATCTCAATGACAAACACACATTCTCAACCCTGCTTGATGTCATAAACTTCTACAAACAGCATAATCTCGCTCCGGGTGTGAAACTAACCAACGCATGCACAAAAGTAAGTTCAGCTAAGTTATGACTAACTCAGGGAGTGGACTTACTGCACAGGTGTCTCATTATACAATGATTCCTTGTCACTTGTGTCTATCTGACATGCACATAGACAACTGTGGTGGAGTGTCCCGTCCCTATATGTATTTGTATTATTATTTATATTATTGTTTGCGGCGCGGATAAAAGCGCAGAGTATTTGTTATTGTTTTTATATTTAAAAACCCTGTGAGGATGCGTGGCTGATCAGCTACTGATTATTTAACTAGCTGACAGTCACGCATCCTTACCAAACGCTTGCAGACTGTGGCCGAGGGGTAATAAGATAATTAACAGCTAGTTAACCCCTCAGCCAGAGTATAAGAACCTGCAGCTGTCCGTGCTGCGGGGAGAGAGTGTACAGAGGAGAGAGCGGAGAGAGCGAGAAACTGCATTTAAAAACAACTGCTATATTTAAATATACTTGTTTCTGTTTATTTGTTTGGCCCACGCGCCTTTTTCTTTCCTGGTCTGGCTCTTGGAGGCGTTGTTTGTTCCACGCAGGAGACCATATGTGATCGAGCAGCTGCTGAGTGGCGTGTGTGGTGACGTCACGGACCAGGAAGTAACAGTAAACAAAAGGCAATGGATGGAATGGTGGAACCGTTTTATTAAATAATAAAACGAAACAAACAGTTTAAACCAACAACAAAACAAAAAGGCGCGTTGGCCAAACAAATAAATATAGCAGTTGTTTTTAAATGCAGTTTCTCGCTCTCTACGCTCTCTCCTCTGTACACTCTCTCCCCGCAGCATGGACAGCTGCAGGTTCTTATACTCTGGCCGAGGGGTTAACTAGCTGTTAATTATCTTATTACCCCTCAGCCACAGTCTGCACGAGTTTAGTAAGGAAGCGTGACTGTCAGCTAGTTAAATAATCAGTAGCTGATCAGCCACGCATCCTCACAAGGTTTTTTAATATAAAAACAATAACAAATACGCAGCGCTTTTATCCGCGCCGCAAACAATAATATAAATAATAATACAAATACATATAGGGGCGGGACATTCCACCACACAACTCAAGAGCAGTGAATTAGTGAGTGGTCCCAGTACCACAACACATGATCACTTCACTGTGAATATGGCCTTACTGTAAATTAATGAATCTTCCAACTGTGAAAAGCATTTTCAACATTTTGTGTTTCAACAAAACATTAACATCATCACGCGTGTGCTTACAGCATTGTTTATTATTGTTTCTGGACACTTATGATGGTAAAGAACAACATCACTCTGTGATAAACAGATAAACAAAGACATTGGTGTGGGGGGGTCCGTCTTTGATGTATTAACAGCAGCAGGAAACGCAACATTGTGGCTGATTTTTTTTGACAGAATTATTTCAAAGTGGCCAGTTGACTTTAAAACCTACCTAATAAATGTGTTTCCACACACACACCGACTATGACGTAGCATTCAGTCTACAGGAGATCAGTAATAGGAATTGTGAATAATGATATTATAGATGTGCTATGTTTGCATTTTTAATTTCTTTCCAGCAAGAGCCCGTGTTGAAGGACCTTTCCCATTCCACTGTGGATGCTTGGGAACGGCCAAAAGAGGAGTTTACGCTTCAATCAAAACTGGGCGCTGGGAATTTTGGGGAAGTCTTTGAAGGACTTTGGAAACAACAGGTCAAAGTGGCGATAAAAGTGTTGAGAAAGGGTAAGCGATACTGCCAGGACTGCAGTCTTGATATTCAGCTTTAGTGTATTTGAATATGTACAGTATAGCCAGACGTGCTTTCGCCTTTAGATTCAGGGTGGTGTGCTATATGTAAGTTTGGCATGTATGTTAACATCTGTTGCATATACAGTTATTGAGCAAATAAGAACTACCTACACTAGCACTGTGATGACTCGCATGACACTGCAGAAACCCATTTTTGAATTCCTATGCGTTTTAAAAAATGAAAAACTCACAATGTAAGGGCTCTTAACAGAAGCAATAATACCATACACATGATTTGAGCTGCCTGGCTGGTAATGCCTGCTACATAGGGTGTCTTGCTGTTATAATCAATATGCTTTTTATAGATGGTAACTACAGGTGGGATAATGACTGCTGGCAAATGTTAATATCTTCCACAGAAACCATGAATTTCAAAGACTTCCAGGCTGAGACTCAGATCATGAAAAAACTCTCTCATAAACACCTGATCTCCCTCTACGCTGTGTGTACGAGCGGGGATACGTTTTACATTGTGACTGAACTGATGGAAAAAGGGAGCCTCCTACAGTATCTCAGGAGTAAGTGGACTGACCCTTTCTGGTTAAGGAGGCTAATGCAATTAAACACTGTAGTGCAATGTGACAGCAATGTTATGGAAAGTTATTGAGTTTCATTTTCTGCATTATAATAATAATCATTTGTCAACAGTATATTACAAAGGACAGGTTAAGGAAGTTTCCAAATCCACAGCAGGACATTTTTGCACTGTATTACAAATGAAGCAGACAAACGATAAAAAAATCTATATGCACTCCAAGCATTTTTGAGATACTAGTTTCTTTTCAGATTGTAGATGATTGAAACAAGACCCAGGTGGTGTTACATGCACCCTTCTGTAGGTGTAGTAGTGGCAGTTATCCACCAGATGGCGTACAGATATAAAGGCGCTCTATGAGACCCAGGGTCACAGCTTGACACTGGCACACACTGTATGTCAGGGGTGGGCAACCCTGGTTCTGGAGGACCGGTGACGCTCCTGTTATTTGTTCCAACTTGCCAATTAAGCTTCTAATAAGCACTTAATTGGTCCAATTAAGTAATTTAGGGTACAGTTGGAACAAAAACCAGGAGGGACAGTGACCCTCCAGGACCAGGGTTGCCCACCCTTGCTGTATTTGGTTCTGTTTCGCAATGATTCTAGTTTTACAGTGCTAAGAGTTCATGTTATCTCCTCCTCACTTTGCTTCTCAGGTAAGGAGGGCAGCACGTTAAGCTTGCCCCACCTTCTAGACATGGCAAGCCAAGTCGCCTATGGGATGTCCTACCTGGAATCCAAGAACTTCATCCACCGTGACCTGGCCGCGCGAAACGTTCTGGTCGGGGAAAACGGCATCTGCAAAGTAGCGGATTTTGGATTGGCTCGGGTGATTAAGGTAATTAACCTACGGGTTTTTTTTTTTTTTTAATTTAGTAATCACCAATTATTTTATTATTTTCTCCCAATTTGGCATATCCAGTTATTTTTAGGCTCAGCTCACCGCTACCACCCCCGCGCTGACTCGGGAGTGGCAAAGACGAACACATGCTGTCCTCCGAAGCATGTGCCGTCAGCCGACCGCTTTTATTCACACTGCAAACATGGTTAAGCACAGTATAGTATAAGCATAAGGAAGTGCAACACTACTGTGCAAGTGAACCTAAAACAAGCTGCTTTGAGTTTTTTTGTTAGGTGGGGTGGACGATCAGCCCACATCTCAGTAATGCGCATCACAGCTCTCGTCCCTAGCAGCTCCGCTTTTAAAAAGGGTGTGCTGTAAAATATAGATCATTGAGGTGGAGTTACAAATAGATTCAGTCTGCTGATCTGTGTCAGCCTTATAACCCCTTAACCCCTGTTTTGACATGCTCGTAGCAATAACCAAGTGATACATGCATGTATAGGCACTGCTGAGTGCACTGGAGTGATGCATGTATATACACTGCTGAGTGCACTGGAGTGATGCATGCATGTATAGACACTGCTGAGTGCACTGGAGTGATGCATGCATGTCTAGACACTGCTGAGTGCACTGGAGTGATGCATGCATGTATAGACACTGCTGATTGCACTGGAGTGATGCATGCATGTATAGACACTGCTGAGTGCACTGGAGTGATGCATGCATGTATAGACACTGCTGAGTGCACTGGAGTGATGCATGCATGTATAGACACTGCTGAGTGCACTGGAGTGATGCATGCATGTATAGACACTGCTGAGTGCACTGGAGTGATGCATGCATGTATAGACACTGCTGAGTGCACTGGAGTGATGCATGTATAGACACTGCTGAGTGCACTGGAGTGATGCATGCATGTATAGACACTGCTGAGTGCACTGGAGTGATGCATGCATGTATAGACACTGCTGAGTGCACTGGAGTGATGGAGACAGGGGTTTGGTGCTACAGGGTATATTGGAGATATCCTTTTGCTTTTCCTTAAAGGATGAAGTGTTCATGCTTTTGCTTTTCCTTTAAGGATGATTTTTACTTCTCTGACGAGAAGCGGATTCCCTACAAGTGGTCCGCTCCGGAAGCGATAAGCCACGGGCGCTTTTCTGTCAAATCTGACGTGTGGTCATTTGGGATTCTTCTGTATGAAATTGTCACCCATGGTCAGGTGCCTTACCCAGGTATGCTTTGTCAATATGCCCCTTTATTAATAATAGCACAGCATTTCATGTTAGATTTTGAAATGTCATTAAAAATAGTCAATGTATTAAAAATAGTATATGGAAAACTACAAAGCGGTGTATAATTCAATATGTTAACGTAACATTATTCAGCAGGTTTCATTTGACTTTATGAAGCAAAATGAGTTAATTCTACAGGGTGATGCACAACATTTGGCCATAGCTTTAGTACTGATGGCTTTAAATACACATTTTACAATATATCTATATTGTTATGGACTTTTTCAACAAAGCATCACTGAGCTCAAATGTATTTCCAGTCATTAAATTCCCCCCTTGTTTTATGCAGGGATGTCTAACCATGTCTTCATGGAAGTGGAGAAAGGGTACCGCATGCCATGTCCTGACAACTGTCCCCAAGCTGTCTATGCCATCATGATGTCCTGCTGGGAGAAGAAAGCTGATGCGCGTCCTGAATTCAAGCAGCTGGTCTGGAAATTAGACAACTGTACCAACTACGAAGAACAGAATTCCCAGGAGTGGGGATAAGAGACCAGCAGAACTTCCCAGCTGGGACGCTATCACATTATCACCAATGCACACCTGGCTGAATATTTTAAAGGAGGATCTATAGGACAGACACAATAGTGGCTGCAAAAATAAATCGTGTGGAGTAGTTATGTGCCACATAAATGCATAACGTGTGTGTAAATATATAACCACTATATATATTCAAGGTATATGTACAGTGTATATATTGGTATTACATGAGGACATACATGCAATTGAACTTCACTTAGATAATATGGTTTGGGTGAACTGGGTGCAGAGTCCTTTTATACCACCAGAGGGCCACCTTCTCTGCTACAAACAGACTGCAAATTATTTGTATTTGGGATACAGTATTTTCAATGAGGGAGATTCTTAACAGTTTTGTCGAGTAATGTTTTTTTTTTTTTTTTTTTTTTTTCTTTCAGTTAGTTCAAACTTTTACCAAACCTCTATAATTTGAACAGGAATAAATCCAAGATCATGGAGTTTGGAAGCTAAATACAAAGCTGCTAATGATCTTCCTAATAGCTATAACCAAAACATGAAGATAAGTAAAACATTGCTTGATCGATAACTGTAGATAAAAAAAAAGCTAGCATGCTTCTCTATCTGTCAACCACCTCTGGTGCCCCCTTGTGGTAAGACGTATGTATTGCAAGGCTGCCTTCATTTCACACCTCTGCTCAATGTTTAATAACAAACACTGCTTGACATTTGATGTGCAAAATCTCCTAATATATTTCTTTTTTTTTTTTTTTATATGATCAACATTAATATTTTGTTTGCCTCTTGGTCTTCTTTTTGTTGAGTTGAGTAGTTTAATCTGTTAATTGACAGATCCACTCATACTCTTAAGAGGCTAAAATAATATTAAGACAATAGTTGGCAAGACAATAATCTGCAGGTTTGACCATTAAATGTATTTGTGTCTCACAAAAGCAATAATTATTTATTTATTCTGATACTATGCTATATTTCATAAATGCAACATAAAATTCACCGCAATTGTAAAATGACCCATATAAATATTTATGTCATTCTTATCAAATAGTATGCAAAAAAATATATGCACGTGCATAGCACATGATCATGAAAATGACCTGTTCTCAGTATATGATATATTTGAGTGATGATACAACACTAATGAATGCTTCTTGGCTGATGTTCATTTCAAGTATCTAAACCATGATGCTGGCAGCAATCAAAGCCAACAGGCTACTTGAAATAGCTGAATGAGACACCTGCATTGCTTTAGATCTCATTACACAGGCAAGCTGCAGTGTGATCATTCATGGAATATAACAGGGTTTGACAGTGAACGTGAAGCTTCAGCACTCAGTAAACCAAACTAATTTCTGAAAAGCACTGTGTACAGCTCGCTCCAGCCGGTGATTGCTGATCTTGTGCTTGTTTGGTTATTTCAATGTGGGGTGACACTGCACGTCATTGGTCAGTGAGATGAGGAAGATTGATCAGTGTCACATTGGCTAGTCTGTCAGCCACTAGTCCCGCCTCACTGGTTATTCACAGCCTTGTTGTTTTGACACCTGATTCTGTGTGGCTGAAAGCAGGTCTCTCATCATACCGTATGCAACATATTTTTTTTAGCTCTATGTACAGCAATGGCCAAAAGTTTTGCATTTTTAGGATTGAGACATAATTAAAAAAATTATATATAGGAAAACGTCTGTGTACCAAAATGTGCACAATCAAATAGAAAAAGTTCATGTAGGTACACAAAAATCAATTATATCAGGACGTTTCGGGTTGGGTGGAAAAAGCAGTGCTGTAAACAAGCTACTTTTATATATACATATATAATCTGTTTCTTTATTTTAATACAGTACTGTATTGTTTGTTAGTTGCTAATCTTTTTATATTGATATCTTTACTTTTTCTGTTCAAATTAACAAGCGTTGCCTTATGAAGAGGTCAGTATTGTGTCATATCAGTGTGCCAGTCAACAATGCAGAGCTGTGCCAGGCTCCAGCAGGGTCTTTTTCCCTGATATAGCAACCGCACTTGTTGGGTTTATGTGTGTTTACATGGCTGGCACCAAGCCATGAGCTTCCAGCTCTGCATATCTCAAGCAGTGTGGGAGACGACTGCCATGCACACAGCCACAGCCAGCTTGAGAAATCATAGTGGTATAAATATAAGGGACGGTAAGGTCAAGCTCTGGCATGGTGAAATAGCGACAGTGTGAGCTGGCTGTTTTTTCAGCCCACACAGAAGGATCAACCACATTGGAAAATATTATTGTATCCACATTACAGTCCCTTTCTTACCAGGTACTCTATGACCTGCCTTTCGGTTTTAAAATGGTTTAAGCTACAGGGCTACAGTACAGTGGAGCAGATTTACTCTGCCCAATGTTGGCATGATTTATTTCTCAAAAGATGCATTCGAAATACTGTTACTGAGCTTGAATGGAGCCCAGTAAACGCTGACGAGGAATTCATAGCCTGTTTTTTAGGCATTATCACCTGGTATGTATTTATACCCACTCATACTAACACTGGGTGTATATGTTCACAACACCTTTCAGTCTCTAAAGCAAAACAAAAGGCATATTTGAAAGGGGGAAACAAATTTCACAACTCTGAAGAAATCATCGAGTAATTTGACTTATGCACAGTTTCTGTGTCTAGACAGCATGTAAGGCTTAACTGTGTCTTGAATTAAGACCTTTTTTCCGCCTTCTTGTGCAGGGTGACCTTTACTCTACATAACCTTGTAAACAAAGGGAAGACTTACTGAGCATGCCCAGTGGCCTTGCTTCACTGCATGCTGCTAAAGGAGGTCTTAGAGTGTTGTTCAGCAGACCAGTGCTTCAGTTACATTGCATTATGTAGGGCATAGTTTAAACGTGTGAGGCTGAGGCTTTACTATGTGTGGAATGTGTCAGGTATTTTTGCTGCCGTGTTTGCTCTTTCAATAAAACAAAAACATATTAAAAGCAGTATAGTATAGTGAGTTGTTATGGGGGTGATTCCTGATTCAGACTGGAGTGAACCACATCTTTTCTTTTTTGTTGTTTTAGCTTCCCTTGAATGAGTGGAGTGCTTTGTTCATGCTGTTTCTTGAATTTATATTTAATAACAGAGAAGGTATAAAACTGGCACGGAATGTGTCAGTGGTAAAATGGACTTTAGACTTGGGTGCATTGAAAAGCAAACTTACAAATATCTGTGATTGGCTTTTGCATTGTATTAGCATTACCGGATCTGCAGCTTTTCAGCTAGCCAGCTAGGCAGTGCTTTAAAGTTTTACAGAGCACCCCTCTACTTTCTACCCCCTGCTCAGTATCCAGAGCCAGGTTCCACTGAGAATGCTAGCAAAGCAACTCCACTCAGCCTGACTTCAGAGAACCTCTCTAGTTCTAATGGCACACTGACAAGCTCCTTTCTGAAACTTGCATATCAGGATCCTTATGAATCTAAAGGTCCTGATTTGTATCAGGGTTACACGCATGAGCAATTCTGTAGTCATTTGTATTGCTTCGTTTTTACTTTATATTCATTCATTTGGGGTAATGTAGTAAGTACATTATGGCTACTTCATTTTGATAAACATCACATAATCACATAAACATATTAACCAGTGATTAGATTCAGCACTTTTCACAGTTTTGAGTAACAGATACTGTGGTCCTCCAAAGCATACAGAACTGCTGTAAAGCACAGTGAAATCATGGGAAATATAGGTAAGCATGATAAAGCCTAGAGAAGTATGGTACGATATAAACTATAAGCAATGAAAAAGCTTGAAAAACCACACAGCTACGAATATAGATTATTTCAGCAAACATACATTACAAAATAAAGTTCCAGCTTGCTGAATAGATCTTTTTCAAATGACCTTAACTAAGCCTCTGTCTCTTGTCCTATTCCTTGTTGCTAGGAGTTCTCAGAAACTTCAGGGGGCGGGCCTTTCAGGCTTCTTAACCAATCATGTAATGTTATTTTCTTACTTAAGACCGTTGAAGCTGTGCTATTTTTTGTATGCCAGTGAACAAGCCTTAGGCAAGAAGAAATATATTTTAGCTCTGTTTTTAAAACATTGGACATTTAAGTGCTAAATTGATAAAAACAAACAAACAAAAAAAAACATAATAAGAATAAGAAGAAGAAGAAGAAGAAGAAGAAGAAGAAGAAGAAGAAGAAGAAGAATAGAAAAGATATCTATGCAGGTATTTATAAATAAGATTTGATAAACCTAAAGGAGTCTTCAATCAAAGAAGGAAACAGAAATCAAACTTACAAAGGTAGGTTCAATCTGTATTTTACTGGTCTGTTCTCGTAGAAATGCATAAAACTACAAGTTAAATATGAATATGAAACAATTTTGGATTGTATTAAATGCTATTTTCATTCAATGCAATGAATTTCAGCAGTTAGAATATTAACTGGGCAATATATACCTGTATATCTACTAAGAAAAAAACACACTTTGCAATGCAGTTGTGGTAAAATATGTACTGAAGAACAAGGAAGTCTAGCAGGTGGAGACATGGAAGAGAATTATCTGGCACAGGTTTCATTATCAAACAACAACCCAGCAGAATGCACTGCTTAAATGCAACGTTTCAGATATTGTCGATCAGGAGTGTGTTTTTCCACAGCATCATTGCAAAGAGGTCAGTGCCTGCCAGTCATGCCTTGATCAGCTGTAGTAAGATCAAAGAGAAGCAGCAAAAAGAGTTTATTGATGTTCTGCTCATGAAATGTCCCTGACATGTGTTACAGTGTTACTAAAAGAGGGACCTTGGTATGCGGACCAGTTTACTCTATACTAACACTTACAAAAGTTATTTACTGATTAAGTAGTACATGACACATAGAGATTAGCACCAATAAAAGTAAAATCATTTGTGTTAAATATTTTTAAGCAGTTGTGTCTAGCAGGAATTGTGGAAAATATTCTTATAGCATGCATTGACCACTGCTCTACATATACAGTCTATGGATTTAATGTTTATCATAAGTTCTGTTAGCGTTGCACAGTTGACCATGTCATACAGCATATCCCCAAAGTGGATTTTTTGTATGGGACCTCTGAATACTTTAACCGCTCCTTAACCGTTCTCCCTGATCCCAAATGGTGATGCTGACATTTCCAACACAGTGCGCTGAGCCAACAGAAGCAGTAAAAACAAAGGACAGAGTTCAGTCGTAACACAAAGTGCATCTGTCTCCCACGCATATGTCTGCTGACAGCATGTTATAGTGTTCCAGCAAATCAGCATTTCTACAGATTCTTTGAGCATGCCTGCCCATGGTTGGTGCCTGCAGAGGACATTAAATTAACAACCTCATTTTGAAACAATAACAATAAGAAAGGTTCGTATTGTACTTTGCGCGGTGTTGACTCATCATTTATATAACTCCTATTGCTGTAAATGCACGAGCAGCAACTTCATGTGTGGTTTTGCGTTCTGCAAGTTGTGAATGGTGTGGGTGGGATCATTATTATTATTATTTGTTTATTTAGCAGACTTACAGAGACTACATGATTTGTATCTGAACCCTTTGCTTTCACTCCAGTGTTTAAAGGCAGTTGTTTTCTCCCCTCTTTTAGAGCAGCTGTTGTCCAGCATGGCTGCAGTCCCCTCACCAAGCTGCCTGCTTGCGAGGAATCAGTTTTACAGAAGTAAGCGGCTCTGCACTCTGTATGGAACTTCAGTACAACTGTTATATAATCCAATCGAGCTGGCATTCGCCATGTGTCTTTTTATTTAAGACCAGTGCAATAGGATTCATCTGAAGAGACTAAGTTACTGTACCAAACGATCCAAAATATACATTAACAACATCTGCATTAACAAAACTGAATACAATACTGACTGAGACCATACTGTTTTGTCTACTTTTTGGTATATTTATTTACATGCTTAAGCAAGTTGTGAGAAATGAATGCACCGGTACTAATTATTTCAAGTATTCTACTCTATGTACTGTATGTACTGTAAGGAGGCTGTGTGGTCCAGTGGTTAAAGAAAAGGGCTTGTAACCAGGGGATCCCCGGTTCAAATCCCACCTCAGCCACTGACTCATTGTGTGACCCTGAGCAAGTCATTTAACCTCCTTGTGCTCCGTCTTTCGGGTGATATGTAGCTGTAAGTGACTCTGCAGTTGATGCATAGTTCACACACCCTAGTCTCTGTAAGTCGCCTTGGATAAAGACGTCTGCTAAATAAACTAATATATATGTATGCAGGCTAAAACATCTCCTTCTCTCACAGAACTGTAGGACTCTTCTTGTCACCCACCTAAAAAGATGAAAAACTTGCAGTAAACTATATCAGTCCATTAGTAAAGCAATCAATGGGAATACTTTGGTAAAAATATCAAAAAAATGATGAACTGACACAAACGTCACTATAATAATACAGAACACATGTAATGTCACAACATATGTTGTATTATTTCAGACCGACTGAATTCCTCTTCCAGCCTTTCATCTGGAATCTTCACACTGTCAAAAGATAGTGAAGGGAACCTCCCTCTAACCACTAAATCCATACATCAAGGTACGTATTACTGTGTTGGTTTGTCAACCAAGACCACACAGATGTTAAGGAACCAGTATTTCCTGTAAAAGAAAGTGTTCTCCTTGTGTTACAGACCACACTTGGAAGAAACCTGCAGAGCAAAACCATTGACTTATAACTTAGTTTTCTTTGGGCAGCAGGGTGACTCAGTCATTTTTATGTACTTAAAAATGAATTCACAACAGGGTTTGGTCTTGTACTGTCACGTGTAATTGTAGGGATGTACCTACGTAAGAGATACTTCCTTTGAGCATGAGAAAACTTAATTGTGTTACCCAGCTTACTTCATGCATCTTGATTGCTCATTGTGATAACAGCGCTGACTCAGAAGAGTAATATACACACTGCTCACAGCTCTATACATGCCAGTAACCTTACACTGGGAAGGGACCTATCCACAGCACAATCCATTGCCTAATCCATTGCCTATGTGCATGTTTTTGAAATACGTACAGTACCTATGAGTGCCTCCACTATACCCCCTATGTATCCCACAATGCATAAGTAATGGATTTGGTGCTAGAGATAAAGGCAGGAGGTTCTGCAGATTGGTAACATTGTATTGTTGGTGTGTATCTCTGGGCAGACAACAGTATCCCAGAGAGGTAAAAGATTAAAGAGCTATCCTAGTTGCAGGATGTATGATGTGTAAAATCAGTCTCCAAACTTGAGTGTTACATTTTTGTCTGTTTTTGTAATTAAAACTCTAACAGGTTCTCCAACAGCTGTGGAGAAAAGCTGGTTGAGCAGTGTGTTTTTTGGAAGTTTGGGACAGAACTCCAATACTGGCAAGGTTTCTTCAGAAAAATAGGATAAAACATTATCCCAACAGAAAGCACCAGCAAACCCGGACTCACTCTGATGGAGCCAAAAAAAAAGTAACTTTGTAGGGTCTGTGCTAATGAAGGACGAGGAAACCGGTACGTGTTTTAATGTTACTGAATTACAATGGCTTGAAAACCAGAGGAACTACATGATGCTCAAGACCGACGCTCCAAAAGGCGAAATGTGTTTTTTTCCCCCATTAGAAAACCAGGCAGCAGGCCAAACTTGGAACATTAAGAGGGGAAAGGAGTGTACATGGCCCTAGAAATCAGTTGGTTCATTGATAGTGCTAAAGCTCCGACAGATGTGTGGCTGAGAAAGAACAAACACACAAGTGTAGAATCAGCACAAAAGCTTGAAGTAAAACACTAAAGAGCAAATAAATTACGGTATGTTGAGCTCGCTTAGCAATTTTGCATTTTGCCAATAATTTGGAATAGGTTGAGACTGTTACATAATTCTACAGTACCGGGCCTTCTCTGAAACACACTGGAATGAACTTGAGGCTATTTGAGCGATGTACAGAAAAACAGGTAGTGCAAAAGATTACTGGAACACATAGAAACTACTTCTCAAAATGTTTCATCAGCCATTAGAAAATAGTTTTGTTTTTGTAAATATGTATAGCATTATTTTGTATACTATTCCAACATTTAAAATAAATATTTACAGTTGAGTTTTATAATTCTCTGGGATCTGTGACATACAAAATAAAAACTAAAAAAACCTAAATACCATTATACTTTATAACATGTAATAAATATTTGTCAATTCCACACACACCGTATATGGCCTCAGATTCATGTACTGTTCTGTCACAGCTAGGACTTTGCAGTTGTGCAATCTACACAAGCCAATGCTGCCTTTGCAATGTACGACACCGTATATTAAGCAGATTGCATTTAATACTGGATGTTCAGTGCATTAGAAGATTAGTTGGTGCCGATCTGGGCATCAAGACAATTTCATCATTGTTCAGCTTTTAAGACCAGAAATTTCAGTAAAAAGCAAGACGTCGACTGCTTACGAATCCAAAGGGAAAAATGATTAATCACTTACTGACAAATTGTTATGTAACCCACACACGGGGAATGATGCAATAAATAAGAAATTAAGTAGGTAGTTGCTCAACTGCACATTGTAGGGGAATTTGAACACAAAAACGCCCTGTCAAGCTAGTGTCTTTTGCTAATTCTCGCTTCTGTAAACTAAGTGCAGGTTAGAGCTATGGGCACACAGGCTTTCTTGTCCCTGATGAACACAGCTGCCAAAACTTGAATGTGTATCAAATGGCTTCCAAGATACAGTGCTAAGTACCGCATTAGACAACTTTTGTATTAAGACAACACTTTGGGGCTGTAGAAGTGTGCCTGGCTTTTATACAATTTCTTAAAACATCTTGCCTGAACACATTTTAGAAACTATAAATAATTTAACACTTTGTTCAAACCAAAATAACAAATCCAAAATCAGATGTGTTGGCTGCTGAAGGCTATTTTATTAAATCTGCAAAACCCAAGGTGGTAAGAAAAAAAAAAAAAAAAAAGGGTTACAGGAAATGTAAAGTTTTTTTTTTTCTTTGTTTAAAAACACAAAAAGCAGCCTTTCTAAAGTAATACATGTAATGGTGCTTTCCGTCCCTAGCGTTCCTCAGAATCGAATTCCAGAGCGCAGTTCCAGGTTTAGGATGAAGCCCCAGCCTCTGGTTTGCTGGGCTCACTGTCCTTGCTTGGGCTTGGTTTCCTCATCACTTCCCGAGCCAGACCACAGGTCACTTTGTCATCAGACAAGTGAAAGGTTCCAGATCTACAAAAGAGAAAACAGACACAATGAGTCATGATAATTTCTCACACACACCGCCTTAAGACTGGATGGATAGAGACAGATAGATCTCTAGATATAGAAAAGTCAACTTGCTTATTTGGAGATTCTGTCAATGTGGTCATAGTTGGCTGGTTTGGTTTCCCAAAGAATAAGCTTGACCACCAGTGACCAGGATCAGATTTTGGCAAACCTGCAAATAAAATAAAAAAAGGGGGGGGGGGGAGGGGGGGGTCAGGCTAACATGCAAGTGATAGATTCCAACCAATGATGTACTTGGTAGTTCTGAAGAGATTTCCCTACACTGATGAGGGGTTGGTCATGATCAAGGTGTAGTCAGACAGAACCCAACACGTTTCCTGCTGCTCATCCCAATAAAAGTGGAGACACGCCCGACCGAGGGCTGGCATGACCCCTCCCCCGCAATCTCTAAAAAGCATGGGAGCGGACAATTATCAAACCAATCCACTGAACAAAAGATACTGTCAGAAAGGGGAGGAAGGCCGCAGGCATTTGAGAACTCGCTTGGAAGAACTACAAGTACAGAAGTGACTAGTACCAACGCTACTACTGTACCAAGCAAGTCCTGCGCACCTGCAAATATGAATGACATTCCACAGCAGCCTTTTGGTCTACTTGCAATAGTGATGCAAACATTGCATGTAATTGTGTACTTCAGTTACAAACATCTGCTTACCAGGATGGTGCGGAATGACCTCTCCAGCATATTCAGAACTTCCACAAGAGCTGCTACTTGAGTTGGAACCCAGGCGCCCTGCAGAGGAAGAGAAAAAATGAATTATATCGGTTACTATAACAAACTGTGTCAAGTACTGTCAGACCTGCAACATGAAACCTAGAAGAGATTATATTTAACAATGAAGTCACGTGTAAAGTGCATGTTTTCACATGTAGGATTAGGATTTATAAAATACATTGATTAACCACTATGATAACATGTTTAGTCATGACATCCGCCTCCACTAGTCAAACAACTGCTTAGCCACCAGTTAGGTAAAGACTGGATAAATACCTTCAGCCTTGACCAAAATACTGCATATCCAGCCTCAAACTTACTTCGGTAATAATCGTGGGTTGCAACAAGCGAGCCGACTGAAGGAATTGATGCCATCTTCCTGATCTTATTTCACACGGTACCGAGGTGGTAAACCTGGGGGGGGGGGGGGGGGGTTGGTGGAAGACAACCAAGTCAGATGCCATTGAAAATGCATTAACACAAATTAAAACACCACACAATTTAAGAGATTAGAACAAGCTTCTTGAGGTGTGGGAGACTTGATATATACTCTGGGAAAACACCAAGCAAGAACAGGAGTTAGACAGCTGGACATTCAGGTTGAATTTCAGAGTCTGTGTCAAGGATTAGATTACCTTTCTTGGCACCACTTGCGTGGGACAAGTATTTTTTAAAATTAGAACTTTGGTGAAGGACACTATGGTACTGAACTGACCCCTCATGAAAGCAGCCATGTACAGTGTCAGGCAGAGCAGTCACACCACGTGCAGTGTGTGACTGTCCTTCATGGACTAATAAACCTTGAACAGTAAACAAATATTTGACTTTCCACCCCAGGTTGAACAGGTTTAAGATTACCATAATCTAAACTGAAGGGTTGGGGTGCGGGGGACGGGCTCCATATTGTAAAGGGATTGAGGATTTTTATTATTTTCCAGAGCCACCGTCCACCAAAATAAAGCACTTTGAAAACACTGTTCAACACTCAAAAATACATCTGAAAATGAACGTTACGCCTATTCCATGCCACGGTCACATTCGCAATGCGTGCAGTCAGTGTACTTAAAACGCCAATAAACATGGACTAATCAATCCTGTAGTAAATATTCTTTTAACTCCTTTAGCACAGTTTGATCTCGAATAATTGTTTTTGTGTACTCAGGCCACTGCACAGACTACAGAAGACGCCAATACAAAATACATGACGTTTGCGAGGGACAAACATTGCAGTCACATTAAACATTTCTAGAAACAAGATGCATACCTGCTCTAGAAGTTTTTACTGCTGAACGTCTGGGAAACTAGAAACCTGGATTCACTGCTGAAATGTCTGATGATATTCATACTATTTGGCAAACCTAGGAGAGAAGAAAATGAATGGAAAACACCGAGACACTGCTGTAAAGCACTTTCATTTTTTGTCCATAAATTATGAAAACACGAAAATATAGTTACAAAAAGGATGTACATAAAATGACATATGAAATGATTAAAAACACTCCACGTCACTGCCTGCCACATTTCGCTCACTCGTACATTCTCCGCCGTCGTTATTTCAATACAAACCAAGTTTTGTCTTTCAGACATTACAAATAAAAATGCTTCCAACAAAACCACGCGTAAATAAATGTTAACGATTGATATTAAGGGATTTAGTATTGGTATTTCGGACAATTTGCCCTGTTTAGGTGGTTTCCCATCCCGTCCATATTTTTTATTTTTTTTCACACAACACAGCACATACCAAGCCCCCCGCCCAACTTTAATTTACGTTACATACTTGATTTTCTTAGTTTCTTCGGCTTTCCAGTCCTTTAATTAGCACCAAACAGCAAAAATATCTCAGACAGCAAAGCTCAGGAAAATAAACGCTAGGCAACGGGGCCCATTTGTAAATGAAATACTGGGCACAAGCCTGCGTCTTCCTTTCTTTCACGTCAGTAAAAAATAATTAATTCTACCGATTTTCAGCGTCAGCTGTTTATATAGACTGGCTGGATGTTGACGTCATAGCTCTCCCCATCCCCCCCTGAAGCCGGAGTCAAGGGGCGGAGCTTCGCAGTCTGGGTCGACACACAGTTGCACACAGTTACCAAATCCGCTAAAAAAGAACCGCTTTCTACACGAGATTTAGCAACACTGGTTACATATGCTTTTACGTATGAGAGTTGTGTGGACTTTCCAACCACGTTTATACCAAAAGCTTTTAATTCTCCCTGGTGGTCTAGTGGTTAGGATTCGGCGCTCTCACCGCCGCGGCCCGGGTTCGATTCCCGGTCAGGGAATGACTCTTTTTTTATTTATGTGTTTTTTAAAATCTGAATTGTAATTAATTGTAATTAGAATAATGTAAGATTGTGTAATATCTTATGTATACTACAGAAATGTGAAGAGTACCGGGTGAGTAGGCTTTATATTTTCAAATGCTGGATAAGGGCGTCTGCTAAGAAATAAATAATAAAATGCAGTTGAGTAACTTACTAGTACTGTACTAGAAAATATTTTCCTTTCATTTACACTGCAGCACCACCTGCTGTGTCTTCAGCAGAATTGACAACTGTTTGCTGTTGTGTTGATTTTGTATTCTGCTACCACAAACTATAGTAAAAATGTTTTTAAAATGTGTACCCAATAAAAAATTGTAGCACTATTTCTTCAAAAGAAATACAAATAAAAAAGACGTAATTCCCTGACCGGGAATCGAACCCGGGCCGCGGCGGTGAGAGCGCCGAATCCTAACCACTAGACCACCAGGGAAGCGCGTTAAACTATTCTATTGGTAGTTTAAATTAAAACTTTATTTTCAAGTGATGTTCCACACTACCAAACACGGGATGGTTTGTCAATAGTGCAGCAAGACGTTCTAGAATTACAGTAGCTACCCGAACGTAACTACGTTACACATGGTGTGGTGATTTTATCATTGTCATGTATTTAGCGTGAACCCACCCTCTATACTGAACATGGCCCAGTATATAAATAATACTGTATTACACATTCCCTATACTAGCCACCATGAATGAAGCTTGTATTTTTTTTAGTGAAAATAATCCGTAATGCTTGTATTTTTTAAATAAATTTAGTATTACCAGCAGGGTTTTCATTATTCTGCCCTGATGTTAACCTACTTAAATATTTGTGGTTTTGTTACCGACGGTAGTTTGTACTATACAATATAAAACCTTTCAAATTAAATTCTTGTCTGTGAGCTTAACTATATGTACTTACGTTGTTACTGTTCAAAATATCTAACCCCAATACCTGCAGACTTGATTCATCCGTGTGTGTGACCTACTTGGTCAATTAATGTATGGTATTAGATTTTTTTTTTTTTATTTCTTCTTTTTAAAACAAGTTGTGTGATGCAACAATAGCTTTGCAGGGAAAACAAAACAAACCCTGAAAACATTGTAACAAGGAACAGGGATGTTTTAAAGGAATGCTTTATTGATCATTTAAAACATACATACCCAAAAGAGAATGATAATTCCATCACCACCCACCATACCTTAGTAACGGATCCCTTTGTCTTCTAATTGTACTCACACAAACTGATTTTTCATTTGTGCCTATAATGGCTATATATATATATATATATATATATATATATATATATATATATATATATATATAATTATTTTCACCCTTAGCGCGCTTATATATATTTGCAGCCTAATATTATTTGCAGCTCTAATAATAAAAGCAAGAAACTTGCCTTACATTCTGTTGGCTTAGTGTTAGTTGTATGAGGAAAGTCTGCATACTATGGATTTTACACAATTTGCAGCAATGCATAATGCTGAAAAACTGGAACTATAAAAATCGAACTTATGGCAATCTAATTAACTATTCTCACCTACAAATACAATATAACAGATTTAGAAAGAAAAGAAAATCCTTTAAAAAAAAAAAAAAAAAAAAAAAACACTTGCACAAATCACTAGTGAAAAGAAACTATTCACATCTGCCCATTACATTTTCTACATTTTTATTTATTTATTTATTTTTAAAAGTGACAGCAAACATATACTGGCCAAAAAAAAAAAAAAAAAATTCCAGCCCTTAAAAACAACATCTAAACTGCATTATAATCTGTTCACAGGGCCTGCATGCCACATTGGTTTTTAGTAAATGTTGGTCTAGCATATAGATTTAAACAGCCTTTCTTATGCCTCAACAAACACTACATATATTTGTATAGTAATGTTTACTGATTAGCTGGTAAAAAGCAAGTTTCAAGCTACTGTGATCCTCTACACGTTTGTTATCAATTACATGACATAAAAGCATGCATTCATATTTAGGTTACCAAAATCTGTCCCTCCATCCATAAATTCATCTATCCACCCACCCAGAGTGCTTAGAATTCAACTACGTTCATCCAGAAGCTACCTGCTCTCCCTTAATTAAACAGATAAAGCATAAAGTGATATAAGGCTATTAGGCATCAGATTTCACATTCACCTCTTTATACATCAAAGCGCTGCTTCACAGAGTACTAAGTGTAAAAAAAAAAAAAAGGGATTAGAGTTTGTTTGTTAACTCGTGTATTTCAGGTAAAAAAGAAAAAACAGAGATAAATACCTTTCTAACTCTTTTTTTTAAGCCCCTCTCCCAACATAAAAATGGCAGCTTAATGGTAAAGGTTATGTAAAAACATTATACAAAGCTGTGTAAAATTATTTCCAATACAAAATGGTTATTAGCCTATGTTTTTTTCTGGCAAATTCCATCATCAAATGAACATATATATGCACATGCTTTAGTGTTGGGGGATGGGGGCTTGCTCTGTTGAGAAGATGTGAAGTGAAAGGGCTTCAGTGATTGAGTGTGTCCTCAGCCGCTAGACATCCAGTCTAGAATGGCGCTCCGTCCTGAGTAGGATTCATTTCAGTGGGAGACTGCAGGCCATCCCCGTTCTCTCTGCCACCGATAACTTTGGACTAGGAGAAACAAAGATTAAACCAGAGTGGAGAAAATGCAAACCTTCTTACTCATGCAATTCCTCCAGACCTTGGTTACATATGGTCAGTGGCATTCATGATTTCTTGTAAATATTTCTGTAACAGCATTTATTTATTCTGGTTGCATTCATTTAATTCAAAATGTTTTTTTCAATGACCTCAAATTTACAGCCAGTTTGTTCCACCATTTCACCTAATGTAGTTTTTTATTTAAGTGAATTTATCTAAATTATTCACTGGGGTTTAGATTTACCTTGATAGTTCCAACTCTGTCTTCAAATGACTTGAACGATGGGGAGTTCCTAAAAACAAAGGAAAATTAATAGGACTTACAAAAATGGTTTACCAAATACAGTCAAAACTGCCTATAACAACCAATAAGGGTAAAATAAAACAGTGATTTATTTCCAGGTATTTTAACATATGAATGTACACTAGTTGGCAATTCATCACAGCGGTCAGGTTTGACTAATGTAATGGATTATATACAATAGACCACCTTAAACATATAAAAGGTTTCACGTTAAGAATTTAAATACAGAAGTAGCAACACTCAATCAACTCATTCCAAATAAAATCCTTTTTTTTCTCTCCAAAGTTTCCATTGTCATACCAATCAACGTCTAACATATCACTCTCTGAAAAGCATGCATCACTGGTGTTTACAGTATATGTCATTCTTAATCTGTACTTTATCTGCATTTCTTCCTTCTTACTGCATTTAACTGCCTTCATCATTATTGTCAATCTCCATACATAATCCTGTAAAATATACTTTCTTTCCAACAGAATAGCCATCTTAGCCAGGCTGCTCCATTCTGAAATCTCACAGTAACGCTTCACATTTTACAAGAATCTCAATTAAATAAATGACACGCTATTCAACACATTTGTAAAGTCTTACTTTATGATTCTGATACCAGTGCAGTGTACTGATTATACTATGACTGTACAATGACAATATTAGTGTGCAAGATACATATGATTACGTATCAGTTTGTTTATTTGCAGAAATGCATCTCTAGCAGCTGTACTTTACCTCATTGCAGGCATACTTATCGACTGGCGAATGGAGTAACTGCTACTTGGAATGCATTAAGAAGACAGAGGAAGCAAGTGTTACGGCAAGTATGTAAGTTTAAAAGAAAAGATTACAGGAAGCAAAGCATTAAAACAATAATGAATCCCATGCATTCTATAATTAGGCAAATTAAGCATGCAGCAAATGCAACACTGCCTATGTTGTTAATTTTTGAATATTTCAGCAAATGGTTAAAGCAAAACAGTCCTTTCCTCACAATCCAAAACCATTTACAGAGGAGATGTAGGCAAGATGTAGAGCTACTACTGCTACACTTGCTTACACATTACACCAACGCAAATCTTATCTATTTTCTTTTCTACAGATTCATTAGATATAAAATGTGTAGTTGTATATAACTCATAAAAGCAAAGGAAATATACATGTAACCTTGTTCTAAAGCCACACATTGTTTTACAGTGATTTTATGAAGTAAGATTTACAGCACACAAAGTCAAGTAGACAGTTGTTTCGGCTAGTGTATTCATCAACGTCTGCTTGAGTTATACGTTTCTCTAAGTTTTGTCTTGTATTTTGATTGAGTGTTTCAATTGCGGATACATCTCTTTATAAAGTAACTTGTATGCTTCTCCGCACAGTACTGGACAGTCTTACCTAAATGACTGTGAGAATGGAAGCGCTCTGAAGAAGCCATTGGCAGCAATAACAAAAGGACAAAAGTAAGGTAAGCAAAAATAATCTAATAAAATAAATGAGAAATTAAAATACTGAATGCATATGCAACTGCCAGTAAACTCATTTTCAGTTTGGTTCTTTGAAGAGAAAACACAGCATAGCAAAGCTTAATTCAGGAGCTTGAGCTTTAAATGATGTTAGTATTGCTTGTTATGCTGAAGAAAAAAAACAAAAAACAGGAAAACGCTTGCAGTGACAATAAACTTTTGCTATACTCTTTGTGGAGAAAAGGGTAGACATATGTGCCTATAGTCCTATATATTCTTTCGGGTGATTAAGGAATATATTATAAAAAAATACAATTAAAACAAATAATCCCATACAAGACATGCTGTCAGGCAGGGAGGGGGAATAAAGCAATTATAGTTCAAGGCATATCACTGGCTTGTTATGAAAAACAATGGCAACATTGTTACAGACAATTTACTTTTTAGTTCTTCACATGGAAATAAATATCGGAATCCATTGGATTTTCACGGTTAAGGATAGTTGTTTTTATCCTTGCATTGTCGAAAAAGGTCTCGACCATTTTAGATAAATAATGTTACAATATGTCAAATAAATAATGTTACAATATTATCCAAGTGAAAAATGTAAGGGTACAGTCATTTGAGGGAAAACAATGCAGGAAGAGAAAGTCTGAAAGGAAATGAGAATGCCATCGTTGTCTGAATGGCTGTGGTATGTATGGAATGACATCATGCTGTTGCCAGAAACACCTCCCATTTACTACGTGTGACAGGTTGTATTAAACACATTTCACCACCAAAGGAAATTTTTGTTCAGTTGATCTAAATTCAAAAAGGCAGAAATATATTGAATGCACAGCAAATGGAAAATTGCCACCCGTAGCGTATCCCATTCTCTGCACATCCAGATCTATATATGAAATCAGGAACATTATAAAAACCTTCCACTATGCCTTCTTAATTTAAAGCTGCATTTACTGAACACCAGGAACATAGAAAATGCACAGTTTGCGACTGTTATCTGTGGTGTATTTGTTACACTAAGTGGTAGAGGGAGGAGGACACAGTTAACAGCAGGGTTTGCCTGATCAAACAAGTGCAGCTGTAGATCTCTTTAGTTGACTTTGACTGAAACCACATGTATAACCAGACACGTACCTCATATCTCCAAATTTCCTGGTGATAACAGAGCCCACAGTGGTGAGAGCAGCAGAGGTCTTCTGGCCTGCCTGAGACAGTGTTTCCTGAGTCTTCTTGTATCTGCGTGAACCAAGAAAACACGTTTGGTGAGAACAGCAGCAAGGCCTTTCTCCATCTGAAGGCTGTTACTGACCATGTTACAAACAGAACAATTCACTACAAAGGGTTAGTCTAGCTAGAAAGCAGCAAAAGGACAGAGAGAAGTAGTAACATTGCAAAGCCACAGCAAAAAAGCATGTACTTCGTAACCCCTTTAAAATGATTAATGCTGGAAAAGCCCCTTAAAATAACACGAAAAAAAACAAAACAAATGAATCTATCCGTTTTATACAATTAAATAGTGTGTAAATGTTAACTGCTCAGGTTAAACAAACTGCAGATCAACTTTTCTATTTTTTTTATTCTCAATTCATACTTGAAGTCACCACGTAAAGAGTACTGTAAATGTTTTTACAAATGTCTTTTCTTCTCTTTATGCTCTTCAATCCTATCCAAAAAGAACTTTATAATGATCAATTCAGAAGCCCCAAAAAGAGCTACTGATGATTTCAGTGTGCAGTAATCTTATCTATACACTAATGTCCTGACACAATACGTCGCGATATGCACTTCACACGACACATGTGATAGTTCTAATGCATTACTTGTATGATGCATGAGAAGATCAAATGGATCACTTAATGACAGACTACTTTGTTAAAAAACAAAAATGTAAGGAGTTCGGGAGAACAACTTGGTGAACTGCAATGAGCAAAATTGCTTTTGGTCTAGTATCACAATACAAACCTGATTGGTTTAAAATAGACCTGCCTCTATTGCAGTGTCACGATTCATTGATATATGATGAAACATGACACCCCTAAAGTGCCTCTGAGCACAGAAATCACAAACAAGTTTAATGTAATGAAAAGTATAAAAGGTGCAATGCCAAATCACAGAACATGTTCAACTAGAAACACAAACTAGCTATAAGGCTGCTAACTTCAGAATGGCTTCTTCCAGGCAACTCAGAACTCTTTTTAAGTCTCTGCAGGACATGGTTTATTTGTGATTGCTAAACTCACAAGGGTGTGGTATACTGCCAGCTCGACACTTACAGAACATTACATTGCTTAACAGGAATAAGCTACACACGTTTCACCACAGGCTGGTTGAAGCTAGTTTCTTTGTTTCAGAGCTAGTTGATCCGATCACAAATAACTGAAATTATTTTAATCAGGTTGTTCTGCTGCGTGATCCTCATCTTACAGGCAGGAATTGTTCATTGTTGATTGCAAGAATGAATTTTCCCTTAAATGCCAGCTTCAATGGAAAATACATGATATACATAGTCTGAAATCCCAACAGCTTGAGGTAATACATTGATATCCAGGAGAGATAGCAAACAAGAATCTGGAAACAAAAACGTCTGACACACACACACACACACACACACACTTAAATACAAAATATAGCTTAACTTCAAGCAATCAGCAGGCAGTTAGTGATGTACAAGTACAAGATCACACCCGAGACATAACTGTTACAAGTTACAAATACAGGTATTGCTTTAAGCTTTGGCAGGTTACATTTCATATAATACAGCATTTTACTACATGGCCATTTTCATGTTCTTACAGAGCAGCAGCATACGTGAAAAGCCCAAGCCGCCACCAGAGTACACAAAACACACTTGAAACACGACTGTCTGGCGTGATGACGACCTACTTTTTTTGATTATTCCTTTACGTGGATATCTTTTATTTGTACAGAAATGTCATGTTGTTGCATTCTTTATTAGTCGTGTTGTCAAAGGGCAGCTGGCTCTTTGAGCTAAAGTATATTATATAAAATAAAAAACTGTGCTTGTTCCAAAATCACACCAAACTGCTTATTGTACAGACTCATGGGCACTCCACAAATGAAATAACACTTTCAGCATTTTTACTATCAAGTACATTTTATATAGACAACTGTAAAAGGAAAATTAAATGCAAGATTTAAATGTGCTTGTAATGTTTTTTTTTTTTTCTTTTCTATAAGCCAAAATGTAAATGACATTGAAATAGGTACCCCATCTATATGTACTGAAAATAGCAAATACATGTTCACATGTTAAAAGCGGTTAAACTAAAAGTGGGTTTTATACTAGGTGATTAAATCTTCATTTATAACCTGTATAACCACAAAAGCCTAACCCTCTACGACCCAGCCTTTATTTACTTGGGCACACTAAACTAAAAAAAAAAAAAAGGATCATCAACACAGGACATAGAAAGAATAACAGGGTCAGAGGGACAGCTACAGGTTAACATCAGGGCTTCAGTTAAATACATGCTGACTGTACAAGCGTTGTTTTCTGTCAAAAGCAATTTAATAAAAGGTATGTGTATTTGTGGAAAAGAGACTTTTTTTGTCCTACCCCCACAAAACACTGAAGCCCTGCTATTAAATTTTTTTTTTTTTTTTTTTTTTTTAGCAAAAACAAAAACTCACGCTTCTGACTGGGTTAAGTCCTCCAAAGTGGCACTCGCTGACAGATATCTATAAACACAGGGTGTAACAGGAAATTGAAAGAGACCTTAGAGAAACAGCTGCAGTTTAACACAATGTGACACATAAAGAAGCAGCCTCCTGAACCTGCAACAGAAATGGGATTAGGAACAGCAGTTAACCTCTGGCGTCATTTAGCAGGCGCTTTTATGCACAGTGACTCAGACACTAGGGAGTGAATTATGGGTCAACAATTGCTCCTGCAGTCACTTACAATAGGACCTCGATTTTTTTGAATGCCTAAGAAACACCTGATGATGACGTATGAAGAACAATGGGCAACCCAAGTTTATTTGTAATAAAAGCAGTACCAAATATCACGCAAATCCATGTTAATACATAAGGGCTTCTCAGCAGTACTACAAATGTCTGTAAATAGTTGACTCTACCTACGTTTCTAGATTACGCTCAAGAGATTATTTCGGGAACATTATGCAGGTTTATATTGACTATCCAACTCTAAATCCAATACTTAAATCAATAACAAAGGTAAGCTTGACTATTGTTTACTGGAACCCCCCCCTCCTCTGGTCCCCCCATTTAATATCAAATGAGAGTTTTATTACAATGACATAACAGCCTATAGTGTGTATTTAGAAAGTGGTGCATCATACAGTCAAGGAAGCAGACATTCTGAAGCCTATGAAAGAAAACAAAAACATGATTAAAAACAATATAACTTTGAAATGAAAGGGAGTGACAAGGGGAGTAAAACGATCAAACATGGAGGACAGACAAAAAGAATTCAAATGTTGGTATTTTTGGCGACCTCTTATCTTTCTACAGAATACATGCACATGATAAAGCCTGTACTGTACATGAAGAGCTTATTCTGTAAACTTCTGGAGCACATTCTTTAACTAGGAAAAAATAATCTGAATTGTAATGGGAAGAAAACTACACCTATTTTAAAATCCCTTTGCAAATATTAACATTGAGTTATAGAGCAATCGCACATTAAATTGCAATTTTAAAAACTTCAAGAAAATTATATTCAGCGAGTAATAGATTACATTTTCTCAAACCGTTTTAATTTGTCTAAGCACATTTTGTTAAAATGTGGTAGTATTCCTGTTTAGTACCTCAAAATAAACTTTCTTTCATCCTCTCTCAACAACTTTGGGTTATCTAAAAAAATGTCTTAAATCCTGAACCCTTGAATTCCTGTTTAATCCCATCGATATTTTAATAAAAGTAAAACATTTCAGAAGGGAAGGTGCCTCATTTTACTTCCGCCTTTCCATGCGTAGAATGCGAGATGGAATGCACTCCGATGAGAAAAGCTCTGCCAACACCAGCTTGATCAGTAAAAGCCTTGTCCAATGTTCAGGCTTTTGATTACACACACACATAAAATGTTTATGAACTTATGAGCACATACTGGTATGAAACCATTTGTTCTCTTTGTTAGAAAACCTAGGCCTTCATCCAGTGTAGGAAATATAACATTTCCTTAAAAATAACTAATTCCGTTTCAACACAGGAAGGGCTGATAAACTTTATAATGGGAGTTATTATTCCATTATTCCATATGAAATTAACACATGCTGATCTGTTAACATTACTTACATATCGTAGCTCTTTTACAATAATAATAATACAGTGGACATCTCAGCACAAAAACCCTGTCTAGTTTCATAGGCTAATACAAATTAACCAAATAATTCAAAACTCATGTTTACACTAACATAGAACATATGTAATTCTTTAGGAAAAATTAATCCTTAAATACTGCCACAGCAGCACGGCCCTGCATGACAAATAATTCTGAAAAATAACCCCATCATATCATGCTTCTCTTAAAAATGATCCCCATAGCAAGCTTACTATCTAATAAACATAACATGTAGACCCTATTTTCTTGGGGTGGTTTTTAAATACAATCTTGACACAGCAAAAGAAAACCATAAAGTCCTGTGACGTTTTAGTTTCAGTTAGGGGGGGTTTAGTACAAAGTTAGAATTTTGTAAGCTACTGGTGCATTTATTCTGTGTTTACTTTGCAACTTATTTTTTTGTTAATCTAGTGTTGTGGAATTAACAGTGACCAGTAACTACAAAATTCAACTGAAAGTACATTTTTGCACAACAAGCAAGCACAGCAACAAATGACAAACAGCTCTCAAAAGAAGCCTGCAAGTATTTTTCAGCCCAGCAACACAGTTGATTAAATACTGTGGGCTCAGGGTTAGTCTCAGTTCCTTCGTTAGTCAGCACCGTTAGTTCGGTCTGTTCCATAGGGTTTTGGCGAGTGTGAGACCTGCTCACTATGTAACACAATTTTTGTTCCTGGGTAGTAAGTGCTATTTCCTAATTGCTTATGCCTCAAAAGTATAGAAAATGGCTATTATTCCCCACAAACTTTGCTTTTGTGACCAGGACAGTGATATTTTGAAATGTACCTATTTCCAATGAGAAAACGGGCAAATTTGTGTCTTTTCATTCACATAAAGTCAGAAAAAAACAACATATGAATCCAAATTAACATGTATTTATACTAAAGTAATACAAAAATGACTACAAAAGATTTAGAAGCTAGTAGTTTTTTGAGATTTACGATTATACTGTAAATCAGCCCCCAAATGTAGTCTCCCATCATGTTCTCGTTATACTGTCCTTTGTAGTGGCGTTCAAAGTCCAGTATATCCTGGTGGAAGCGCTCGCCTTGCTCCTCCGAGTACGCTACCATGTTCTCCTTGAATTTATCAAGATGAGCATCAAGGATATGGACTTTGAGGGACATCCTACAGCCCATTGTGCCGTAGTTCTTCACCAGAGTCTCAACCAGCTCCACATAGTTTTCGGCCTTGTGATTGCCCAGGAAGCCCCGAACCACTGCGACAAAGCTGTTCCAAGCCGTTTTCTCCTTACTAGTGAGCTTCTTGGGGAATTCATTGCACTCCAGGATCTTCTTTATCTGTGGTCCGACGAAGACACCGGCTTTGACCTTTGCCTCAGACAGCTTAGGGAAGAAGTCTTGAAGGTACTTGAAGGCTGCCGACTCCTTATCTAGAGCTCTGACAAATTGTTTCATAAGGCCCAATTTGATGTGCAGTGGTGGCATCAGCACCTTCCGGGGGTCCACCAGTGGCTCCCACTTGACGTTGTTCCTCCCCACAGAGAACTCGGTCCGCTGTGGCCAGTCCCGCCTGTGGTAGTGCGCCTTGGTGTCCCTGCTGTCCCAAAGGCAAAGATAGCAAGGAAACTTGGTAAAACGGCCTTGGAGACCCATCAGGAATGCCACCATTTTGAAGTCTCCTATGACTTCCCAGCCGTACTCATCATACTTCAAGGCGTCCAGCAAGGTCTTGATGCTGTTGTAATCCTCTTTGAGGTGCACTGAGTGAGCCAGGGGAAGAGACGGGTACTTGTTACCATTATGGAGCAGCACGGCTTTGAGGCTCCTGGATGAGCTGTCAATGAAGAGGCGTCACTCATTCTGGTTACAGGCGATTCCGATTGCCTCGAACAGACTGGTCACATTGTGGCAGAAGCAGAGCCCATCTTGACGGGTGAAGAAGCTGGAAAAAGGTTGGTGACGCTTCCTCTGATCTGCGACTTGCACACTTTCATCCAACAAGTTCCACTGCTTGAGCCTAGACGTCAAAAGCTCGGCATTGGACTTGGTGAGACCAAGATCTCTAATCAAGTCGTTGAGGTCTTTTTGGTTGGGGTAGTATGGGTTTCTCTCCTCAGCTCCACCTCTGAAATTGTCATCTGGATCTACAACGTCTTCCTCGCTCTCTGAGCTCATGGCAGTGTGGCACCGGGGCGATGGATGAAGGAAGGTCCGGATACGTGATAGCAGGTGCATTCCTACCAGTCCGACGTTTGGAAGGGTCCACCATGCAGAAGTAGCAGTTGCTTGAGTGGTCAGTGGGTTCCCGCCAAATTCTTGGGATAGCGAACTTCATGGCTCTCTTTTCCCCTCTGTACCATCCTACAAAAATACATTTATTTCACCCATGACTAATGTGTAAGAGATTCTCGCAACATTTTTCATATACGATATATTTTTTCAATAACATTGAAAATTGTAAAATATTTTAAAATTAAAAACTTTTACAATTTTTAAAATTTTAACACATTTTATAACATAGAATTCCGAGCAACAATTGTCCATCTTACCTTCCAGAGTTTTTTTGCAGTGCTCACAGGTGAAATGAGGTGCCCAGGGTTTGTCTTGATCCCCGACAGGCATGCCGAAATATGCCTTGTAGGCCTCACACATCTTAGCAGATGCTTTCACTGAGTACTTTTTCGCTCTTGTCTTGATAAATTGGCCGCAGGCATAGCAAAATGCGTCTGCCGGATGCTTGCAGCCTCTTGATGTCATCTCAGAAAAATGCAGATATGTATCCACTTAGGCAGCTGGAACTAAACTGAACTGATGGGCTTAAGGCCCCTGTATTTATACTACTATTTATAGTACTGGAAAGTTCTAGAAAGTTCTAGAAGTTACTCCGCACTGAATCTATCTGGAATGTTCTGGAAAATAGGTACATTTCAAAATATCACTGTCCTGGTCACAAAAGCAAAGTTTGTGGGGAATAATAGCCATTTTCTATACTTTTGAGGCATAAGCAATTAGGAAATAACACTTACTACCCAGGAACCAAAAAAAAAAAAAAATTGTTACACGGTGTATAATCACTTATGATATCATAAACAAAGACATACGTTCGAACTCATGCTGCAAGTATTTTATATATTAATTTTACAAAAAAAAAAAGTTGAAAAATTACCCCCCTCCACTCCTGAGAAATGTAGAGGTGCTTTTTTTTTTATAAAAAAAGTTTTTCATAGCTTGGTTTCCTAACTGCACTGCCATGCACAGGTCTCACAATTTAGCAAAGCCCCCTGCAGCCTTTGGCTTTAGCAGAAACATGAAAAGCACAGAAAGAGCAGACTGAAATTCAGCAACAATTTAGTTGTGCAAGGGACTCACAAATCGGAACCGGTAACTTTCTCATTCCACTCTCCGAGTTTCTCGCTGGTTTTCACATAGCTACAAACAGAGGTCTTGTTAATGAGAACACTGTACTCTTTCTTGTGGTACAGTTTTAGTTGACAAGCATCTTAAAACTGGGTGAGGACCATACAGAACATGTTTCATTCTGCACAGACACTAATGAAGGAAAAGGTTATTTTGTTTGAGCTGCCAAATCTCAGTTGACAACACAGCGAGCTACGCCAGATTTTATCCCGTCTTCCAGCTTATTAAGTTATTAGTCATCATAAGACACGTTCTTTTTTATGTAGCCCAATCTAAACAAAACAGTCTAAGGTGTCCAGTCTTCAAACTAGTTTGGATACACTAGAGCAGGGATCTCCAACTCTGGTCCTGGAGAGCCCCAATCCTGCAGGTTTTCTAGGTGTCTTTACATCATCAATGGATACAGATCTGGAACACCTGTTAATCTTGACTAATTAGGCCAATAATTTAGTGCAATTAAGTAAGTGAGAGCTCAGTTGAAATGAAAACCAGAAGACCCAGTGGCTCTCCAGGACCAGGGTTGGAGACCCCTGCACTAGACTAATGTCTTCCACTGACATGCAAATAAATAGCTACATGACTAGAGAGCTCATTGATAGTGTCTGAGGTCCCCTATTCTCTATACACTAGCAGAACATCACACTTCAAATGACATGAGGTGCTTTAGATGAACTGTTGGAGTGGCAGAATACCTTGGAAACCACTGGGCCTGTACACTATCTAATATTTATTTTGTATGGATCTTATTGAATTAAGCACACCAACAGGACATCTAAGTAAATGAGCTCACTATTGAGATTTCATTGTATTTCAATCAATATTAATTTACAAAACAAAAAACTCCCTAAATATCGTATGTTGCTCTGCTCATTAGATACTTACGCTGAGGATGTCTGAACATCTTGCCAGCCTTTGGTGAAGTTTTGTTTCAATTCGTTCAGCGGAGTGAGTCCCAGTTTTCTTTTGAGTTCGTAAGCGGTTTTCTCTTTGGCAGCGAGCACCTGGCGCAGGGTGACAATCTCATCCTCCACCTGGGAGAGATCAATTAAATCCCCCCGTTGTTCAGTCAGGCAGTAAATACACAACAGCTGTAATAGAATTCTGTCTCTCACCCGTCATGACTGTCAGATGTTAGATACAGAATAGGAATCAGTTTAGTGATCTCACTTTCCCTAAGGAAATAACAAGACAATGCTACAACGCTGAGGTAAAGGGTGAAATATGTCTCTCCTCGTCTACACAATGAAAATATTAAAGGATAACTGAAAAGGCATTGCCCTTATAAGGACTACTGTTTCTGTAGAAACAGACAACACTAAGAAGAAGTCATTTTTAAGAGATGTTATGTATACTATAACTCTGATGCAACACAAAAACAAGAAATTGCAACACAGTCCAATTTATATATTTAAAACTAACAATTTCTGAAACTTAAATTTGAAATAAATTATACTGTAATAAAGTTATATTGTAAACAAAACTTTACATTTTAAAAGTTGGAAAAAAAGTTTAAAATATTTTTTGTGGACATTTGCATCATGTTTCTTAAAGCAATTACCTTGGTCAACTCGTTCTTTAATTCCTCCGACTCTTCTTCAGTCAAGCCTACAGGCACTGTGGTACCTGTGGCACCTTGTACTGGCACGTCTGTCAAGCTGTCCGACACAAGCCCTTTATTGGGAGAGTTGAGGTTGATATCTGTCACCAGTACAAGCACAAGCATCAACTGTTTAGCCATTCTGCATGGTTGGTGCACACAGGTGCATCTCACTTGAAACAAGAAGTCATGCCTTTCTATTTACAAACATGCACAGCTGTCCTCTCAGGGTACATTCAGCACAAACTGTTTATTGATTTCTGTAGACTAGAAAAATAAAAAATGGCCAGATACACCGCATTACAGTATATAAGCACTACAGGGAAATATAAGATGGCACTACCTCTACACTTGATCATTTTTTTGTTAACAATCAATATTCATACAGAAAAAGCTTATTTAAATGCATAATTTGTCTGGATACTCTGGATTTTATTTATATATATCACAGAAAAAGCCAATTTGCTGTCAAACATGTGTTTGACACGGATTGTCTTTTAGAAGAAAATGTTATTACTACAGTAATTAGCAGTGCACTTCCTCTTTGTTTCAACAGTTCTGAAATACATCAAGAAAACTGATTTTAAGAAGGAAGTTTGACTGGAAAAGAACAAAATCTGTGAATATTATAGTAATACTTTAAACTATTTAAATGCAATATGTTACAGCACTGAAAGTACAATACATATGTTATTGCCTGCAAGTACAATACATATTGGGTTGAGGGGGAAATGGTCAGCCAGTTCTTACACATTTTATAGCAGGTTGTCATTTATTTTCTTAAAAATATTTGCATCCTTTGGTGCGGTTTTTGAAAGGGTGACAAATCTACAGTAATAAGAAATTACATTTGTTGTCTTTTCCACACAGTGCGCACAGGGATAACAAAAGTCCGGACAATTATTCCCCCACAGATATAAAGTAGCATTGTTTTTTTTTTCATATTTTTCAAGATGAATGCAATAAAAAAAAATTTAAAAGTAAACAAATTAAATGTGTGCCCTGAAGTGTACAATGAGTCATACACTGTACTGTAGATGTAGTGTGGCGTGAGGGTGTGTCCAAAATGGAAACCATGTTACTGCTGACAAACCACCAATACTTCTTTATAACAAAGGCAAACATCATTACCTTAAATGTAATGAAAATGGCAGTAGTGTCCTATATCCTATATCCTATATAACGGCAAAATGTAACTGTGGCTTTTGACTAAATAGAAGGAAGAAAAAAACGTTTATCACCGGATATACATGTGTCACAACATTGTGAAATCAACATTTCTGAAGCAAGGAGTTAGTATTTTAAAATCGGTACATGATTTGTATTTCTCAGACTGTATGGTCACTAAATAAAATACATATTATTAAGATTACAAGATATTGACTATCTACCAAGTCTAGTACTAAGAAAAAACGTAAACAAAAACACTCCCCCAGTACAGGGTCACATTATATACTGGTACATATGTTCAAATTGTAAATAAAAGTGCCTTATTTAACGATGCCGCTGCATTTAAACGGAGCTACGGATTGTTTTATGTGTATGTATCCATTATAGTCCCACCCCTCCCTTCACTTTTATTTTTGTAAAAGACCTCGGGCCCTGTCTCCCAAGGAAATCGACAGTCGTGTCGTTACCACTCCTGACGACAACAACAGGCAAAGTAGAAAATACCTTGATTTGCAGACTCCATCTTGTCAGAATTCTAAACAGTGCCTGGTCTTTCGATGTCGACGTTGCGTGTAAAAAATATTAGCGCTGCTTTATGTTTTACCGAGCTTTTTCGAAATGCAAAATATCTCCTCTTAACATCAGACTCTACAACAACAAAACCCAGACACACCGCTGCACTACGAAAATGACTCCCTTCAGCCTGCCGAGCCTTAAGCGTCCTGCTTCCGGCGCTGTACAAAGACGTCATTGCAATTCTACACTTCACCTGCAAGGTAAATAGAAAACATGTTGGGAAAGAAAAAAACAACAGAACATCTCATTTATGCGCACCAAATATATATATTTTTTGGAATTTTGGTAGAAACCGAGTGTTTTATGTTTAATCATGGTACCATACTTGAATTAAAGCGTGGACTGTTGGAATCTCGGAGTAATCAAGGTGCGGTCGCCACTTGGATGTTTCCATGGAAACCAGGTTGCGCAGACTGGCCGGGAGGTGGACTGTTTCACAAATACCATATCTAATCCACGAATACAACTAGTTCAAAGGCCACCAGTGCAAACCAGCACCCGTTCTTCAGTTGATCACATCAATAAAGGATGCCATGTCTTGACTCCCATCATGCTCAGTAAAATGTAATACGCGGGGAGGGGGTACCTCTGACAATTATTACCAGTCTAAATTGTATTTATTCATTTCGTTTTCTATTGACCATATTTTGCGTTTAGGTAACGGGAGGCAATAAATGACACGTAATTAAAGCATGCAGTAAAGTTACAAACATTGTGTAACCTATTCCTAGAGAAAGCCCATGTGGTTATACCACTTATAGAGGCCTCATTGAGCACATGGAAAAAACTAACTGTCTGGACCTTGAGATAAAGCTCTTGCAATCTGCACATAACCATCTCTATGATATACAGTGCCAATTTCTATTTATTGTCATCTTGTGTGTGTGTGTGTGTGTGTGTGTGTTTTGTCATTAAACAATTTTTGAATTAAGGATATTTTCATTTCTTAGAGAATGGTTCAACACATTTCTCCTTAAGAAATGATGACTGAGCCAGTTGTCGTTGACCCACAACTAGATTAAAAAAAAATAATAATTAGATAGTGTTTTTTGAACTCCCCCAAGGACAGAACAGAACCTTACTGTGTTTGCTGGTGCTGTGAATAGGAGTCAGTGCAGATTAAGTGAATTAGAGAGCATACAGGAACCATGCTTTGGTCTGTAAATTAATAACACATGATCAATTGTTTATTCAACCTGTGTTTCTCTTGACTGGCGCTGAAGAAAAGCACGACATTTATTAATGCCATTGAAACTCAGGGCTTTAGGACATTTGAGACCTTCAGCATTCAGCTGGGAATGCTGTCCACCCCCACCCACTCCTTTGCCCACCCCCGCCCTCGGAAAACACTGTAGGAGTAAAGAGCAGCTTCTCTTGTAGAGCATGGGGGTGAGTCACTTCTCTATTTCTGAGCCAGGCAAAAACTAGGCAGAGAGACAAATTGAAATCAAAAGTACAATTTTCAAGTTTCTGCATTACTGGGCCTACCTCTTAAGGATGTTTACAATGATTATATTCTGTAGCTTCAGGCTCCAGATGCTTTTTTTTTTAAACAACAAACAAAACATTTATTTTTAAAATACAGGTACAGTAGGTCGAATTTTGAGTTAGTATCTAGTACTGCAGGCTATGTTTTATGTTCTTTACCACTAGAGGGGGCAATTGTATAAGCAAAACAACCGATTGGCCGCTGACACACACACAAAAGATATTGTAAGCATAGGAAAGACAAGGCAAAATTTGTAAAGAATCGTAAAACTCATAGTAAACCCTGTGAGAGCATGATAAATTCATAAATTCATAAATTCTTTTTTATTTTATTTTTTTTATAAATTTGCAATCTCTTATTGTTTTTCTTTTTTTTTTTTTTTAACCCCATTTTCTCCCCAATTTGGAATGCCCAATTTTAAGCCCGGCTCACCTCTGCCACCCCCGCGCTGACTCGGGAGAGACGAAGAGGCAAACTGCTGTCTTAAATAAATTAGTATTATATTGACTAATTCACATTCAGGTTTTTTAAGATGAGTTACATGCAACCTTTAAAGAAGCCAAACAATATTTAATTAGCTAAAAATAACTACTGAGTTAAAGATTTGTGTCTGATATACTGTGTGCAATTTAACAGCAAGTATGATTGTGTGGGTACAGTGTGTCATTTGTGTATCATGCAGGGATGGTTTAATTCCCCTTTAAAAACCTACAGATCCTGTCTGAGTTTGTTTGCATTTCCCCTTAACACTCGTCATGTGATGACCACACCCTGTTTCGGTCTTATACCCTGGCTAGCTCCGTCTATACCCCTACACTATGACTCTGTACTGTCTTTCTGAGCTCCAATGCCATGTGACTGCAGCTGGCTAATTATAAGATGACATTTTCAATCTAGCTTGCTCACAAGTGACCTTTACCAACCACACTGATCAAAGGCTATTAGAATCTTACTAAACCTAGGATAACAGAGCCTTATTTTTTCCCCTGTGTTATAATGCTATTCAATCTGACTTCACAAAGTCTTAATGTATTCTATACACACTTACTGTAAAACACATACACTGTACCTGTGGTACAGTGACATTGAATTGTAGTGAAGATTGGCAGAATAATGTACAGTAATTCAATATTCCTTGCTTGCACTGTAACTGGTGCTGAGCAATCATACCACGAGTTTGAGTGGAGATCCTTGACTTTGTGATGCAATGAAGGTCTTCAGCAAATTATTGAGAGGTTTCTAAGAATGTGTCCTTGTAATTTAGTTGTAAACAGACACATGGAAAAGTTTATCACAGCTAAGGACAGGAAGAGTTGTGGTAACCTCCCTCGAAGAATATTTTAAAAGAATACATAAAGAAAACATACCAATTCCTGTCTTGACGGCTGTGAAAAAAGATTATTTTCCTCAACCAAGACTATCCCATATCCACCTACAGTAGGGCTTGGTCCTGCTAGATGTTTAGTTAGAAGCCAGCTACCACAGTCAGAGTGGAGCGCACCCTGCTAGGGCAGTTGTCAGGCCCTGGATAGATGCTGCTGAGCAGTTTCTTGTTCAATATTTGATCTTGAGCTGTTTATTTTATTTCTGGATACAGTTCACTTTGTATGCTTTTGTATGTTGTATGTCTTAATGGGATACTTTATGTCATTATATTGTTCTGCTATTATTTCTGTTTAGTTTATTATTTACCCAGATTGTAAGTATTCCAGCAAAAGTGTCCCTTTTCAACCACTAGGTCTGCTTCTGAAAAGACTCCTACATTATTTACGTGAGGCTAAAAATGGGTGCAGCTGCATAAGGATGTCATGAACAACATTATACATTTCTCATCTTAATATATAAGAAGAAAGTTTGTCTGTCAATCACACTTTGCTTGGCCTCCTCTTTCATCCAGGGGAAGGTCGAGGGCTATGTTTGGATCTGAACTGTTGACCCCTGGGGTACTTTATTTAGTAACCCCATTGCTGGATCACTACAGTAGCCATGTATCTCAAATTAAAGAAACCCACAAAACCAAAAGTTAACAAAAATTTGAAAAAAATTGTACGACACCCAAGATTGGTAACTTATAGGAAATCATAAGGCTACTGTTCCCCAATTTGTCATGCATGAAATATTGAATTTATAGGTTATAGCAAAGTGTTATAAGCACAAGTAACTATGGTGTTTATACCAAACCTTAATTCAGTGCTTTATAACATGTCATCACACTTTAGTAATGTGTCATTCAAATGTTTCATTATGTGTGATTAAAATGTTATTCCTTGTTAATAGCCACACTATAACCTTTGATGACATTTGTTATTTCATCACAGACAGGGAAAATCCCATGAAAAATAGATCTAGAAATGTTTCTACGTTCCCTGCAATGGTGGTTATTTCCCATACACCTGGGATTTCCTGTAGATCACGGAGCACTGACTGTACCACACTGTATCAGTCAGATAATCCATTAGCATTTTTTCACTTTCTGTGCCATGTCTCATCATCCAGGCTGAAGATAAAACAATATCGGAACTGCTGTGCAGTGTGCATCCGTGAAATATAAAACCCCAACCCAAACACCAAACCTCTTTATTCTCTACATATCCAGAGAGGAAGTGAAATTGAAAATAGCCCTGGGGGAAACTAGCAAGTAAACCAATGTTACGAACAAAAATGAAGTCTACCACGTCCATTAAGCTTTCTGTTTTTATTCATGGTGCACAATGGATTTGCAATATATATATATATATATATATATATATATATATATATATATATATATATATATATATATATATATATATATAGCTTTAATTAGAAGACCCACCTGCACTGTGACATTCCTGCTCACTGCTTGATGTGTTTTAGATCAGGGTTGGGTTAAATGCATTATCTGCATCGAGATGGAGGTCATTCGCAAGACAACCCACCCTGAACAGGAAAAGATTTCGGGATTATACAAATTTCAATTAACCTAACATATCAACAGTAATAATGTTTTTCCTCAAAAGAGCCACCTTCCCAACGTTTCAGTATGTTTAACATACCTTTGTTAAGGGAAAGTGTGTTTAAAACAAACAAAAAACAAACAGTGGAGATGCCGTGGTAACTACACTCCCTTATGTATTAATGTGTCATTTACTACACAGTTAATGATGTATGCACTATATATCATTTCTTGGAACACCAGACTTACCATTGCACATGAAAAAAAAACCCTGCAGTTGCATTAAAAGAAAAATAAGTTGCAACACTTCATGGTAGCAGCCTGCTCTGCAAAGTTAGATGACTGTACCTGTACTACTCATACAGTGTGACTTCTGATAGTAACAAGATTATCTGCTAAACTGCACTCTTAATACACTACTGTGCATGAACTTACTGCTGATAATCAAATGCAGTATCCTAGTCATTTTATAATGTAAATAATGTGCTGTACTTGATTCTCCAGTGTCTGTATAACATTAACTACTGTACACAGGAAACACAATTATAGACCTGACGTTAATTTCTTCTATAATTGTGTTTGATTCACTACCACCAGTCCAGTAGTTAGCACATGTGTCTCCTGGCTTGACGTGGTCATGGCCCCCACTAAGCCTGGACCTTGGTTAAAATAATGGCAATGGTTTCCTGCCTGGCTGCAAAACAAGGTTTCCACAGGGACTAGACTTACTGTCGCTTCATCTGAGCTCAAACTCACAATGTTACTGTATGTATTAACAGTCACCTGGCAGCACTGGTATGGAAAAGCACAAAGCCTCACTTTTCTGTTTTATGGAGTGGTATAGCCTGTGTGGAGGCCACTGTTCTAAGTTATGAATAAGAAATGTATTAATTAAAAGAAAAAAACGATTAAAGGAAGAATTGTGGCTACTGTTCGTGAGGCGATTTTTTATGAGGTCTGACAAAAAGAGAAAAGACAATCTTCTCCTACTTAAACCATTTCTTTAAATAAAACATTCTCGGAAAAGACCGGGCAAAACTTGAAAGCAATGGCAATGTCAATAAAACCAGATGCAAGTTTAGAAGCTGCTAAAATGGCTCTCTTTCCATCACACTTGCCAATGACTCTGGCTCCAGACCTGTCATCACACTTGCATCCCAGTATCTCCCATTTGCAGGGAGTCAAGTTCCTGCCCTTAATCAGCTTCAAATTCACCTTGTTGGGGGGCTTAAAGTCATGAAACATCCCCTTCTGATCTTACACGCTGGTCCTTATTGCTGGTCACAATCTCAAACTGAACCTGAATTAAAATGATCTCATCACACCCCTGCTGACCCTAAGGAGACATGGGGGTTGCATTGAAAAACCAGAGATAAACAAAGGAAAGTGTTTGAAGTTGCACATACAGTTCCAGTCATAAGTTTGTGCTCAAAAGCACCAACCTCCCAATGTTTCGGTATGTCTAACATAACTTTGTTAAGGGAAAGTGTGTTTAAAAACCAGCAGTGGAGGTGCTTGTAGGCTATATGTAGTACAGTATATTTCTTTCCCTTAGTAACACAGTCATTTTAAACTGTGTGTATCAGCCCCTCCCCCTTGTCTGTAGTTACCAGCAGTTTTGCTCTTTCATTACTGCCTTCCTCTTCCTGATCCCTCCTTTGAACTCTTGAACTTTGTTTTATGAGCTTGTCTTCTGGCCCGAACCCTCCCCAATTTCCTCCCCACAACCACCTGGACAAGCTCAATTGGTTCCCAAGACCTGCCTATCAGCCATAACTATTAACCATTTCTTATCACTTTACCCAATGATTTCTCATTGACTCACTTTCCTTGTTTGTGAATTTAGTCTTCAGTTTTAATCAGCAGTGTGGAGTAGTGGTTAGGGCTCTGGACTCTTGACCGGAGGGTCGTTGGTTCAATCCCAGGTGGGGGATACTGCTGCTGTACCCTTGAGCAAGGTACTTTACCTAGATTGCTCCAGTAAAAACCCAACTGTATAATGGGTAATTGTATGTAAAAATAATGTGATATATTGTAACAATTGTAAGTCGCCCTAGATAAGGGGGTCTGCTAAGAAATAAATAATAATAATAATCAGGTTTGACCCAAGGGGTGTGGGGCAAGGAGAACAAAATTTTTATTTGTATCATTTTTAAAAACTTTGCTGTCACTGTAAGAGACAGAAACCAGACTCTTTTGTGGAAACTGTATTTTTGTTCATGCTTTTCAGGTAAAAATCATTTTATACATCTGACGCTCGTTAAATTGAGACAAGTTGAAATAAGTTTGATGACTGCATGTTCACAGCTTTCAAAGATTATAGTTAAATCATTTTTAAAAATCTAAAAAAAACATCTTAAAATGTCAACATCACTTGGCATCTGTTGTTATCTGTTACGACCACAAAAAAGAAGAATAAACTAAAGCTGTTGACAGACAATAACCAAATAATGAACAAATAATGAAATGTCAACATAATGGTGAATACTACTATTTTTAAACATATAGCGAGAAAAAGCTCAAGCTCAGAGCTTAAAGGAGAGAGGTCTCCTTTATCTTTTGGCTGTTCTTTTCTTTTTTAGGATATTCCAAATACAACATTACAGATAAACCCCTGCATGCTGGTACCTGGACTGTAGGTCATATGGTCTGATTCCAGCCAGATCATTGGTGTGAACTTTTTATCTGTAACTTGGTTTGCATATTCCAAATGATACACACAAAGAATGACTAGATCTTTACAGAAGAAATAGGCGGGGCAGTGATAATATAGCTAGCGTTAATAAAAAGACAGTTCATTATAAACCCCTAGTTAGCACTCTTTTAAATTGGCATTTTAGTGTTTATTTCAAGGTCAAACGTTACCAAAATATGGGCTTTTGTGTTCTTCCGTTGGTACTGAAGTAGAAAGACCCTCGACTCTGTCTGTTAATGCATCTCTCCAGATGATGTTGTCCCTGGGGAGCTGAGTTATCTGGAAATCTTTACAGAACAACTAGGTCATATCAGGCACAACATACAGTATGCTTACAAAGGCTTGTTCTGCTGGATAAATACCCCCCTCCCATCACCAAACCCCCCTCAACAATCTATCTTCCCGTCAAGGGAACTGAACCACCCCAAAATAACATTCCCAAACCCGGATACACCCCCACAGTAAACCGAGAAGAACCTTTCACATCATCATAAATTAGAAAGGGGTCAGACGTCACATACGTGATGATGGGCTGTTTGGGAGGTGCACTGGCTGTAATGGGATCTTACACACCATCCCAGCCTTCGTGTTCAGTGAGTGGTGTGTGATTTTAAACCAGGAAGATACACTGGGTGTTATCTGTAAAACCCCATGAAAAGAGCCAACACCCACACTGTGGTCTTTGATTTTGTTTCATTGAGCTTGCACACAATGGAACCCAATACCACATTTTCCTGTTTGCAGGGTCTGCATTCAGTGTGAAGGAAAGTACCTCTTGTTAGCCTTGTTGTAAAGTTCAATGACACCGTTTCAGACAGGGAACATGATATTGTGAAGCTTGTTCTAATAAGAACAGATCTGTCTCTGTATAAAGTACCTTCGTGCCATCATACTGTACATTTCAACAGTTAATATACACGACTCATACACATCTAGTTCAGTTATAAGGTCACCATCATAAGGGGTACTTTAGCCAACACATACGTTATTACAATAAAGCAGTGCTAGATTTAAAATTCTATTTTCTTCTCATTTGCGAACACATTAGCAGCAATATTTTTACTGGTCCCACTTGACCTCTTTTGGTTCTTTCCTTGTATACTTCCATTTTTAATGTTATGCTTTTTCAAAGACAAGGCTATATAAGTAGTTGCAGCTGCTTCCTGGTGCCACATCACATCCCAGGCTGTAGCTCAGTTTACCTCCAATGGCCTAGCTTTAATCAGACCATGTGACCTACTACACAAGTGACAGGAAGTGATTTTGAGAAACAGTTTGATCTTTATCTGTATAGCCCAAAGTCTAAAAAGCACAAGACCAGAAGGGCAATGATAATGCCTTTGTGTTTGTCCCACAATGCTGTTGGCTATTCCCTGCCCTCATAAACATGTACCATGGCAGTATACCATTGTAAATGCAAAGCTCAGTCAAGCACAGTGAAAATTTAGATCTCTCAATAACAAAATACATAGCATTAGCCTTGAACTACAATGTTGCTTTAGTTTTACTCCAAGCATACTGAATGTGAAGTACAGGCAAGTGCAGTAACGCACAGGAGACAAGTATGATAAAGCATGGTAAAAAAAAGTCAGAAATACACAAAAAATAAACGGTATATTATGTATTATGCATTTCTCTGTATTTAAAGTATTATGGATTTTCTTGTTGTTACTGCATCTTGTAAAGCGCTTTTTGATGGTGGTCCTTTATGAAAGGCGCTATATAAAATAAAGATTGATTGATTGATTGATTGATTGATCATTACAGGGCAGTGAACACCATTTTTTCACAGCAGTGTAAGTGTGAAATGTTCAAATGACTTTACAGCATTTCATCTTCTTTGTAAATTATCCCTTTGTCATCATTTAAAATTGCATATCTCAGCTAGGTAATCTAAAACAAGAAGCAAAGTCCTCAAAAAAGGCAGTGGCAGCTAGTCTATACTGGGATACGACAACTGAATGAAAAAAAGAAATGTGTAATTAGTCCATTTCTAGACTAAAATCTTTAGTACAGTAAAACACCACCCATTGCTTTAAACTCAATTGTAAATGCTTTATAATTTCATGATAGTACAGTAGCCCTGTGAGCAAGGTGGTGTATCGTTTGAGTTAAGCTGCAGTTTGAGTTCAACCCACACCACAAAAGAACCACCCCTTCAGAGGCCTATGGGATTTGTTTGGTGTGGGAGAGTTCTGTCCACAAGCCCTAATGAATTTCTAGTGTAGGAGAGGATTATCCCTGAATTACTGTAGTCTCCCTGACTCAACGGCAGTCAGCTTTAGCCTCCACAGTGAGGTAGGAGTTGGCAGGCAGGTGGATTGACAAAGAGGACAGTGATGGGAAGCAGCTTTAGAGGGAGGGAGAGAGAGAGAGAGAGAGAGAGAGAGAGAGAGAGAGAGAGAGAGAGAGAGAGAGAGAGAGAGAGAGAGAGAGAGAGAGAGAGAGAGAGAGAGAGAGAGAGAGAGAGAGAGAGAGAGCTGCCCCCTCCCTGACCAGGACATGCACACATAATACAGGATTTGTTCACAAAATACCATCAAAGCTTTAAAGGCAGTAAAGAATGTAAAGGTAATATTACCGCTAGCCTGGGGCATTCAGTTAGCTCCTTATCCCCTGCAGAGCACAGAGCACTGCTTATCGGAGGTGGACAGTACAGGGGTGAGGCGTTTTTTTTTTTTTTTTAAGGAGAATGGGGTTAAGGTAGACTATATGCATTAGAGTGTGGTATATACAGTACCTCCCAAATCACTGCACCCCCTTTGTGCTTAATGGAGTACATTTCTTTCACCATGGTGTGTTGGATGCTGCTAACACCAATTGATCACAGACAGTCGACTGGCACGCTCTGCTTAACACATCTTCCTGCATATACGAAAAGCACGAATCAATAAAACAATTTACCAGGATTAGTTACATTAATCACAGTCAATATTAAGGTGCTATTGTTTTCTTTTGTGCATAATAAGCACCTAGTGGCCATATCATCTAACTGTGGCAATATTCTGAGGCATGGGTTCAAAGTTCACAGAGGAAAGGAGTTGCTGAGCTCAATTTAGTCTATAAATCACAAAGTCTCCATGCAGTTGTGCTTGTTTAGCATTCCTGTTTGGGAGAGGCCCAGGACTGAAGTGCATTCAGGTCAGGACTGAGGTGCACTCATGGAACCTGCTGAAACTGTCCCTGACTATAGCCAGTGGCATAGATTGTAACCTTGCATGACCACTAAATCACCAGGAAAAAAAACAAAAAAAAACTATACAAGGACTTTTTTGTGCTCTTCGCTCAGAGGTCATCACCAAGGTCACTCTGTCCAATTATGTTGTTTTCACTGACCTTCGCTTCAAATGTCATTTTAAATGTTTTTTTTTTAATTATTATTTTTATTTTTTTACATTCCTTAGTTTTCTCCCTTAATTTCATATTGTCTGCAATCACTCTGCATGGTTCTGGGTTCGGTTGCTACAATATAGAGCTGAAAGGTCACATTGTCCCATGTTACGAATGGAACAAGGATGGCAGTTCGAAGCCAGGTTAACGTAGATTTAGAGAAGAATTCTAATAACTCAATATTGGGTCAACAGAACCCAGAGCCATGGAAAATGACTGTCAACACCATACAATAGTCATGTAAAAATACATTAACATGATACATGAAGCTCTAGTGCTTTAACACTTTCCTCTTCAAAGTGTCTAGCAAACCATCAGATTTTCAACATATAAGAATCAGATCAACCCCTCCTTACTGACAGCTCATACAAAAGGTTTCCAAACCTATTCCCTGGATCCAATGTATATTTTTTTTGTTGGCCTAAATAACACAATTTCAAAACATCAGCAAGATGTGATCTTTCATTTATCACAGGAGAGCTGTTTCTGCAAGTTATCCTGGAGGCAAAACAAGATGCCTACCCTGCGCTGGCAGCCCCTTGGGCTCCACTGCGCTTTACCCCCATGCTGGGTACAAAACAGATAGCCTCTACGCCTTTGAAGATAAGTCATCTTGCTGTTTACCCAGAAGCTCGTCCATTTTGTTTGCTTTTGTGCAATCTTTTGGGAAGCGCAATATAAAACAAATGAAAAATAAAAATAAAAACTAGAGTAAGTTTCTGCAGCAATTTGCAGTTATTGATCAAATATTATTTATTTAAGCTCTACCTGGTACTTGTTTTACCTGAGTTTTAAGCACCCTAAAATCAAAGTATCATTGCAATATCTTATGCGATACTATGCCTCTGAAAGATCCCTGTGTCAATCTATCTAAATCTCTGTCTGTCTCAGTGTTTAAATCCTGCCCGAAGGCATATGAAAAGATGCTTCACATTTGTTTGCTTATCGTTGACTTAAAAAAGAAAATCTTGTTAAGATTCTTGGTAGGTTGAAATTTAATTATGACACTGTTAAAAACTGGCCAGTCACAAACTGTAAACATAAAATACTAGCAATAACCTTTATCAAAGTTTTTGTCATTTGGTACTTTTTAAAAGCTGCCGTAGTTTTGGAAGCTGTTTTAACAGAATAACTGTGTAAATGCAAGAAATATGTTTGTTGTAGTTCTGTATATACTTTTTCTTTGATCCTGCAATACCATGACAGCTGATTCATAGGTGGGGTGGGGGCTGGGGGCTAAGGGTAACCCCCTTCCTCGAGAAAATTATGGACAAAGATTAATCTGACCTAAATTATTAAAATTACATTTCGGATCAATAAAGGAAAAACAAATGATATAATTTGCAACTTGAATTAAGAACCCATCAGTAAATGGAGTGTGCAGGCAATCATGTGTTGATGATGACAAACTTCAGTTTTTTACATCACCCAAACAGTTTAATCCACTTTCTAGTCTTGTGCTGTGTACCGAGGCCGGGAACCAGCCAAGATTGACCCTAATCTTACATATAAGTTTTATTGTGTGGGTTCTACAATGACAGTCATGGGTCTGCGGTTTTTAATGTCAATTTTGGGGGTCACTTGGGTGGTCTGTAACTGGAATCAAAGGTAATCCATATGCATGTGCTGTAGTATTTATACCACTGAACATGTAAAATCCATGTAAACACATATTTCAATCTTCAGCTTTGGACAGGAGTCAACCTGCAGGTCTCCTGATCGTAGTCCTGGCAGTCTGCGCAAAGCTGTTCATTTCTAATCATTTGACTTCTGGGATTTATTCACAGGAGAATTGGACAGATATTACAGGGGAGGTCAGATAAAACATGTCAAATTTTAAAGTAGTAGTACCTATTTTTCTAAAATCGTATTTCACTAGCCTCCTAAGTGTTTGGACTTTTTTACCCTTCCAAATAAGGTTAGACAGGAGGTTATAAACCATGCAGGGTCAAAACAAACTACAGGGTGTCGCTGTAGGGATTTTGCAGGAAAAAAACAAACATCTACCCTTGTAAATGAAATATAGAGATAGGGTACATTGTAGCTAGATTACGGTTGTGATATCTTTCAGTTCTTTGTCATTCATTACATTTACTAACCAGGAGGAGCCTATCAAATCCTGCCCTGACAGCATAATCTTCAGCTGTGAAAGCCTTCCAGGTTTGTGCTTGTGAAAATTAACATTATTCTTATTGCTCACTAAGATGCTGTCAGCTGTTTAAATTGCATTGCTGTAGACATTCGATTAGAGATTGTATGCCGGTACCTCATATGAATGAGGAACACGGGGGAACACACAATCACATGGCTCACCAGGAGGTACAGCAATCGCTTATTGTTTGCAAAGGATACCCGGGAACCATTGAAACTCCAATGACAAAAAAAAAAAATCATGCTGAGCAAGCATGGGATAGTCAGAAAACAGTTCCTCACAAGCTCCTTTACTACATAAATTTTAAAAGCAGTTTTCAAGTTACAAAAAAATATTTTAAATGTTTTAAAAATAATTGCTTATTATTGGAATTAAAATATGTGCATGTAAATGCACAAAAATGAAACCTACTAACAGTATCCACACAAAGTCAAAAGCTATAAAATACATTTGGCTACACAGTACAAATACTGGCCAATAGACGTTAACCTAAACTATGTATTATTATTAGTGTGAAGAAGAAGAAGAAGAAGAAGAAGAAGAAGAAGAAGAAGAAGGTGATGAAGGTGCTCTGTTGAACTGTGTGAAAGGCACTACATAGTCACATACAGTACTGAAGCAGCCTGAATAAACTACTATTTTCCTATCCATGGCTTGACAGGCCTGTGTGTTCAGTCTAGTAGTAAAGACAATATTTTGTCAGTCAGATTGGGGTTGTCAGTGGGGCTGGTCTTTTTACCCAGCATGCTATTAGGTAAGTGTGTATGCCCATGTTGCCTCATTTCCTGTGTTTGAGACTCAGTTGAGCGAGAGACAGAGAGGAGGAGAGGAGAGACAGAGGGGGAGGCTGGTTCCTGATACCGAGACACAGAAAGGCAGAGCCAGGGGTGGAAGAAAGAGAACAGAGGAATTACATACATATACAGAGACAGCAACCACAAATATACATATATTCTTAGTGTGCCCCTCGTTGCCATAGCACCCTGGACCCAAAGCAGCAACATTCTAAGAACCCTATCTTCATGGATTAACAGGTAAGGATCTTGGTTGGTTCCAATTCTATATATTACTATCTATATACATTCTATACAATTGTATGTTCTAATTTAATTTTGTGCACGGTGTTGTATTCGTTTTCTACGTCAGTTGGAGATGTTTACTTTTAATTATAGAGCAAATATAATAACGTAATTGTGTATTTTACTCAACCTAATTAATTATGACATGTAAGTTGAACAGTGCCGTGAGCTTGCATGGTTTGATTGACACGATGTATGTACAGTATACAGTTATGTATTTATGTATGTGTGAATGCTCTGTATCTGCTCTGACAGTGACAGGTCAGACATTCGCGACTTTAAGAAACTCAGTGTTACACAGCACTGTACTGTCTAGCAGCAAGCAGTCAGTAAACAATGAACATAAAATAATATTTCACTATTTTAATAATACTGTTCTTATTAATGGCAATAAACATTCTACCAACAAAAACAAACCTTATATTTAACTCTTAACTACTTTTGTAGTCCAGTGTTTTATTTTTGTTTCCATTTAATTTAAGAGCTCACTGTCATTTATCTGTGGGTAGGGATTTCAAATGGTCTAACCCGCCGCCCTCTCTCGTCTAGTCCGACTTTCTTTTAAACCCTGAAAAATGATATTTTGAAATAGATTTCAGTCCCATAACATTACAAGGTAACGAGAAAATGTATCTGGAATGTCAGTGATGTGTTGTGGAGGCTTTGATGTTTACGGTTCGTGGTATAAATGGATACTCGCTCAAAAGCTGGCAAGGGTTTAACCCCCCTCCCTCGTCTAACCTCCCCCTCCCCTCCTCCCTCGTCTAACCTCCAAAAGGGGAATTTCTCCAGCTGGAAATTTCTGCTGCGTCAACACCCTGCCTTTCTACACCAGACAAGGGAAGGGGTTTTTTCAGCTTCAACGTTTCGTTATTTTTGTTGTTGTTTTGTCACCTGACCGTAGAATTCTTTTTGAATTACTTCTTTGGGGTTTAGAGAAGTGTTATAAAGTGCAATATTATTGATGGGGGTGGGGATATGCTGGAGATAATAAAGAAAAGAGCATCACACAATTATTTATTAGGAGGGGGTGTGTGTCTCTCTCTCTCTCTCACTCACTCACTCTCCTACTCCTCTCTTCTCTCTCTCTCTCTCTCTCTCTCTCTCTCTCTCTCTCTCTCTCTCTCTCTCTCTCTCTCTCTCTGCCCCCCAACAGTCTGCCTCCATTTTATATTCAATGATAGTAGTGCACAGAAAGGGGAGCAGACCCTTGTATACTGTATCTGCAGTGTCAATTCACTGAAACAAAATCATATGGCACAATGCTGGCAGACAATATTTAACTACTTGTTAAACTGATACAATTTAATACTTTGACACATGTTTTAATAATTTGCAAATCACTGGCTACAACGTATCCTGGTCCAGGGCAGTGTACAGTGTAGCATGTGGGACAGATGCACTAAATACATTACTAGAACGTATACAGTAATAATATATGAAGGAGAGCTTGTTTTTCTTTTTTTTTTTAGGTGCAGCTGAATAAAGTTTGACAGAATGGTTTGCTCTTTCTCAATAGTTAATCTGACATAATGTTTTAGTTTCCCTGGTGTCACTAAACCCCTGGAGATTGTAAGAAGTGATGTGTGTAACGTTTTGAGGAATAGTATTTTGATTATGGATCATTTTGTTTTGCAGTGGTGTAGTTACTCAGACCACTTTGTTGAAGTGAAAAGTTTTGAATAGTGTACTGCACGATACGATTGATACTTTTTGAAGTCATTATCCAAATATCTTATCATATATGATAATGTTTACTCTGCCTCCCATAATGTCAAAAACGTTTGTCTCAGGTTAACCAGTATTTGAAAAGGAACAGCAAACATTCAGTTAGGCCAGTTTATTACAACTTTTTGCCCATTTCCTAAAAAACAAACTTGCATTTCAGGCTGAAATATTTTGGTTTCAGAATGTTCAATAAGAGTCTTGTTAGGATTCCATTGTGACAGTTCTGCTAACTGAAATTATTACAGGGCTTGACAAATTGTGTAGCATTCAGTACTGGCTTTGCTGTGCAACTCTCTACTGCATGTAGGGTATTTTCCTGACTGCACCTATGTAGACCTACTATAAATTACAGGTATATATATTTTTTTGTTTTGTTTGTTTTTGGGAGAAGTTACACTTCAGCAACGAAAAACAAATAAATGGTTGGTACTTGGAAGCTTGCTTTTCCACTTTACAATCTGCATCTGTAGATGCCTGCCAATTAAAATGAAGTCACAGTTCTCCAATGGAAACACCATCTTCTGCTGTCAATATTGATCTTACCTTCCATTTATCATTGCAGATCCTATATATAAATATACATTCTTTTTATATTGCATACCCCAAGGCTGACCAACACAAAGCGCTGACTAAAGCTTTTTAGTATCCTAGAATGATTTTGTGACTATAGTAGCCTATTTTAATCTGTTCAGCCTCACCAAGTACAAACCAAAAACTTAGTTAAGACACCCTTAGAATCTAAGTTTCAGATTTTTTTTTTTTTTTTTTTTTTTTTTTTAAATCTGAGTTGTATTTCTGAAGTCAAAGTATGTCGGCAGCCCACAACACAGCAAAACTTAATGTAACATCTGTAACTGTACGTGTGGTTTTGGAAGAGAGAATATGAGACTAATAACTTTTTAGGAATTGGCAGAAGTGCTGACTATTAAAATAATATAACAATGGCAGATCTTAACAGTGCCACCCTTTAACACTACATTAATCCATCAAGAGATGATTTATTACCAACATCACTAAATACAATAAATAAATACTCTAGAAAAGATCACGTTTCAGAGTACTGCATTATGACTTGCCACAGTTTAGATCATTAAAACAAACCCATTTTATTGGGTAGGGTTTTTACTAACTACAGCAGGACAATGTCCGATGTTCACTTTAGATTGTCAATACTGTGTTTAGTTTATTATGTGACACTTTTTTCTTTCTTTCCATGGGATTCTATCCCCATCGCTGGCTCCAGCTGACCCCTCAGGCAGTTGTGTGTTTGCAGGGAGCTGGCTGGTCTGGGAAACCTCACAGTCAGACAGGTAATGATCAGTGTTGACCAGGCCAAATTAATGGGCAGCGGGTTTTACAATTCGTAGAACCCGGAAAGCAGTATTTAGTGTTTCATTTGAGGCAAGGTGATCAGGGTGCCATGGGCCAATTTCTGCTTCCTTTGTAAAAGAAACAGTACTGCAGTGTATTGCAGATGGAGATTAAAAAGAAACAGACAATAAGAAGACACACATTTTTGTTGGCTGTTTCTTTTGGTTTTTAACATTCATCTCCTGGTCTTTTGAGTTTTCGTGTTGGGATTTTGACTCCAGCAAGTCATGCTTGAAGTGGACACAATAGCGTGTAATGACCATCTCTTTAAAGCCTCTATATGATACTGCTATTGATTGTTTGTTTGTGGTTGTGGACACACTGATATAAATATATATATTTATACATTTACACTGTAAGTACTGTTCAAAAAAACACGGTGTGGGTGTGAATGAGTCTTTCATCTTTTTCTGTTAAGTGGTTCTTAATAGAAAAATGACAACACCCAGCCATTCCACCTAAAAATATTAATTGAACAATTGTTCTTCAAGGTGAAAATTGTATTGAATAGTCCAGAAAAGAATTATCATGGGGCGAGGGGGTAATATGGAACATGTTTTGAGGAAGGAATGTTAAAGCACACAGTGAAGAGAGTTAATTTTTAAGCCTTGTTTTTCTTTAATCAGAGCGTTCGTTCACATGGAATGAGCTGTTTTGAGGGAGGCGGTGTTTGTGTGTGTGTGTGGTGGGGGGTTCTCACTAGCTGACATAATGACATGGCTCTGCTGTTGCATACACATGTGGGTGAGGCTTTTAGTGCAATCGTGGTGGATAGATGATGGATTTAATTGCACTGGAACAGAATGGAAGGGCTGGATCACTATTTGTGTTGCAGCCCAATCATGGTGTTGGTTCACTGTTACAACTAATATTTAATCAGTGATACCTAACAGCGGTTCAATTACAATTGGTTACAATTATGCTCCAGTAATTACAATTATAATTACTATTACACTAAAAGATAACAAACAACTACAAACATTAAGTTTGCTGTATTTCCCATTTTGCCAATATCTGCTACCTACTGTAGCGCTACTGTACAAAGCCTATTTGGTGTCTGTGAATATGCTGGTTCTATAAAAGATACCATCTACACAATCAACTTCAGCTGAGATATTTAAGCTTTGGCTGGGCAGGCCTAGTATAAATGTGGTTTAAAACGCCAGGAACTACAAGTGTGACATAAATTGTATGTGTAAGCCATTGTTATTCAGCCTGGGAAGACTGCTTTGATTGACATGGGCTTTAGAGAAGCAAGCAAAACTTTGCCAGGCATACACGGCACTGCAAATGAGTCCTGTCTCTGGCAGTTAGTTAGTTAGTTTGAATATAAATAAAATGTGGGGTAGAAGTAAGACACCCACTTAATACAGTACATACACCAAGTAGTTTGAGCCAGCCAAGTTTTTACTGTAATGGAGGATCTTCATTAGAAAACTACAGCTTGAAAAGCTCAGGTGAGCAAGGGCTCAAACTACTGGGGTAGGGAGGCAAGGGGAACTCATGCTTTTAATTCCTGAATTAGGGTTTTGAAAAGAAAAAAATAGAAGTAAAACATGTTCTACAAGCTGTACTGTGTTTACTGAAAAATAAATTCTCGATGTGAACTATTTCTTTAAACTAACTGAAATCCTCACCAGTAGAGTTTACCTTCCCTGTAGGGATATATCTCTTGGTACCATTATAAAGTACAGGGGTGTCCAGATTAAAATGCAGTTTTGTTGTTTCTTCAACAGTTTATCTTTACTACCTTGCTTGCTAAATGTGGAGAATAATTTTAGCAATAAGCTTAGTTTTAAATTTCTAAATGACATTTTTTTTTTCATTGAATGTGTTGGTGTGTTTCTTCGTGTTACCTTTGACAATAGCACCATTGTTTCATACATGCTGTACCTTTTTAAAAAAATGTGCATCCAAAAGTAGTGTTGAAGGGTACATTGCTTTTAAAAAGATAAAGCAGTTTTGTTGAAGATTTACACTGTAGTTTTAAATTAGAAGGATTGAGGATTGGCTGAAGATTTGGTACAGTTACTGCGTTTCATATTGTTCTGGGAGTACTGATGATCACACAAGAATTTAATGACCCGGTGAGGACGTTTACTGAAGTTCATTCCAACAACTGTCTGAGTCACCTGTAGGTTGAACTGGCTGTGGGAGTCCAGCTGTTTCAGCAACTCATTGGAATACCAATCAGCTTCAATAACCTCCTGTTCCAAGGCAGAAATCTCAGGAACATGGTTCTCTCTCCTCTCTCTATGCTTCCTCCTGGGGTTCAATGTTTTTTTCCCCCTAAATGATTGCCTTCTGGATTGCTGGGTTTGTTACCCATCTGATGTAGCAAATTCAGGACAAGTCGAAGACATCTCCATCAAACTGCAGAGCATAATGGAGGGATAGAGAGAGGGAGGAGAGACGCTGTTTGAATGATATGGCTGTTGTAGGCTGTCCTAATAGGGGGTTCTTACCCATATTCAGGACACAGGTCCAGTAAATGAGGATTGGAAATATTGAAGCATTGTGCATAACTTAGGAGGAGATTTTTTTTTATTATTAAATGACACGTCTTGGACTAGCGCAATTTTTTTCTTCTTTTGTCTGGCCCAATGGAGAAGTAAGTGGGGCATTCATTCCCTGTGGTTCATCCAGTGTTCCCTTTTAATCACGGTTGGTGCATGAGAGCAAAATCCACCCCTTCTTTGCTTAAATTTTGATACAGAGCCATAAAATTGATACAGAGACTTTAGAGTCACTAGCTTTTACCAGCCTGACAGTAAACCCCAGGATCTTTTAATTTTTTTTTTTAAATGACAAAGGCACCTTGATATAGCAACCACAAATGGTAAGTCCCTTTGCTGACCAGTTAACGTAGGGTTTGCTCAGGTAGTTTTGGTTTTAGGAATTACAAATGGTCTTCTGTTTGATGTTTTAAATTCCCCTTGTATGTTCTATATACTGTAGTGGATGCATTCCCCTGTGAAGATGTTCCAAACATAAATGACTCATCAGTGATTCATTTTAATTTCAGGGCAGTTTGGGCTTTTTATACATTTATATGAAGGTTGTTGCTTTCCTAATGGTTTTGTTTTCAAATGCTGAAACAGAGCACCTGGGTTTTATGTCATAAATTATTCCAGAGCTATACATTGTGCATTACAGATCTGGCTTGAATGTGGCTTGGGTTCCCCTGATTCTCAGCGCTCCAATAAAAGGTTTAATATTGTGAGGCTTGTGCCAGAGTGTTGAAACTCTCGTTTTCCCCTCCCATCCAAGACTTTATCCTCTTTGCAGAGGCAGTTGGCTACTAAATACAGCCTCATAAATTATGACGTTGAGCAATCATTGTAAAGTCAAAGTCTATATATATATATATATATTACTTATTGTAAACATATTGGAGTACAGAAACACTTTCGTCAGTTCTGGATGAAGAACATAATGCTCACTTTCTTACACTTACAGGAGAATGTGTCAGTGTTAAATATAGGTTTCAGAGTTCATGGTAGATGGGTTATAGTATTCAATATAGTAAACCTATAGTGTTGTTAAGAGTTGCACATTATACTGTACAAGGGATGCAACCCAAAGCATCTCAGTGACACGCGCTGTGCATCTGAACTTGAGGGATTTTTACTGTAATTCTCTTCCTGCACAAAGGGGCGCTCTTCATGAAGTAAGTAGCATCTCGATCGTTCACCTTGGCAGTGACCAAACAAAGATTAAGTAGAGTTAGTGAAGCTGCCTGGTATGTTGTGCGTCCATATCGTCAAAGTGTTGTTGGAATTCCATTGCAACGTGTAGCGGTGGTAAGTTTGCCCCGTTTAAGTCATTTCCAAAAGGGGTTAAGAGCATCTACGGTTCCCTAAATTAAGCAACCATTTTCTTTTAATAGTGACACAAGTGGAGGGTGCAAGTTCTGCCTTGCTTTCAGATACATCTTTAATACTGCACTGTACTTTATCATATCTTCAAATTTGACTACACTTGCCTTTTACGAAGTAGCAGACGAAATGATTTCCAAAAGGTGGCTTCCTTCTTTATGCAATTTTAAATAGAAAGGCGCCCACTTCTTAATTTGCAGAGGCAGTGCTGTAGCTTTCATCTTTCTTTAGCTGTGCTGATTTCTCTTAGAGGGAACCTGCCTCTTTGAAGTGTCTTGAGCGTCTGTAGGGACCTATTATAAACGGGGCAGAGCACTTTGCACTGAAGGCCATGTTTACTATCTCGCAGCCTTAGAATAATCGACCTGAAGATGGAGGATGTATGGTAGGTAGTCACTAAATCTCCTGCCTTCTCGTTTAGAATTTTTAAAAAAAGAAGTGTTTTTAAAGGAATTTGACAGATTAAAACTTCATAATAACCAAAGGCAGGCCTTTGATAATAAATGACAAAACTTCTGGCAGTGCACTATTCATGAACTTGGTATATGTTTTTATGGGGGGGGGGGGGGGTAAAAAGACTTGAGTTGTACCTTGTTTTTTATTAACTATTAACCCCCCCCCCCCCAAACCCAAAAATGAATGCTGCGTTCTTTATAACTGTTTGAGGGCATAGCCGTTCTATTCTGCTCCTGTCAGGTATATCGTCTATTTTGGTCAGAATTTGAGAGAGGGCCATCAGGACCACAAAGAGTGTTAATGCTAATTAATACACATGTCTAAACTGACTGGCTACAACAAGAACAGGACATGAATCTTGACAAGTATGCATGTCAACTAGCGAGCTGCAGATTGATGGATGGAAATTTTACCTCTGAGCAGGTTTGACAAAAACAATGATTCTGTTGAGGCTGATTGCTGTATTTTCTATGATACTAAACATTTTTTTCATATTGGTGCATCTGTCTAAATATACTCAAGAGTCTTTGTAGTTGTGTAAATGATCTTGTGCAGAGCTTGGATATGTTTTAATAATACTGGTATTTGTACTGTCATGATATCCGTGCTGTTATCTGTACAGAAACCAGTTCTTCGTTTTCTGGGAGTGATAATGAGTTTTTTTTTCTGGAATGTGTTGCCTATATCTTGAGGGTTCGTTAGCGTGTGATTGGGAACAAGGCAATTGCCACACAGATTGATGATTATCTTAATTTAAATCCAGCTTAATAATGACATTTTATATGGGGGTTTTACACATTTTAATTAGATAAAAAATACTGACAACGTTCTTAATTCTGTGTTTTAATAGGCACCAGTACCTGAGAGAATGCACTGAGAGGATCCCTACACACCCAGGTCACTCCATTAATCAATCATGTGTTCATTGTATTGTTCCACCTTTGTTTGTGTGTGTGAGTCAGTGTGTGTGTTGATCTAGATATAGAGCAGGCATTTAAAAACAGCAAATGACACTATGCCAGAAGGGAAACTGTATCCAACAGGATATGCCTCAATTATTAGAAATACCTGTTGAAGATGAAGAGGAGTGATTGATAGATTCCTAACCCACTATAAGTGGCTTGACTATGTGAAACCTCAAACTGTACATTTGAAGCATTGGTAAGTGCACATCATTTTACGATTGGCCAAAATTCTTGGTGGTAGATTTATTTGGTCAATTATGTAATTACATTAGAACAGAAATAAATCTCAGCTATAATGAGGTATTTTTATCGGGTTTAATTCACAGCTGTTGGCCGCTATAGGCTAATCCTTGCGTTGTCATTGTGAACCACAGAGAGGTAATGAAACTGGGGGTGAAAAGCTGCAACTCGTTGGCATGGCAGGAGGAAAGCCAGGTTGTGGTGAACAGGATTACATGAATTTGCAATGCTTTCAGAAATGACTCCTGCACCTACTGGTTGAGTATAGCATTGGGAAGAGGCTCTGTGGGTGGCAAGTTAATTGTGCATATCATGCTCTCACTCCTCTGCAGTACTGCTGTAGTACGTTTATTTACATTGTAGCCCGAATACACAATGCAATCTGAAAGGTTTATAGAAGGGTAGGGTCTGGTGGTAAAGGTTTGGGGAAGGATGGTGAGAAAATTCAAGACGGCCATCGTGTTCACCACAGTAAGTGCAAAGGGACTGAATTTTATTTTTACATTTAAATGAGAAAAATCTCAGTAAGAAAACATTGTTATATTTGCTTTAGTGTATAACAATTAAATAAAGCTGCAGCTTATAGTGACAACAATTCAGCACTATTACACAAATGTTAAAGAAAAGTAATACGAACCAGAGCTATTTCTTCTACATGACATGAGAGTGTATTTTTTCTCAAATATTTACACAGTGTGTTTGCACATAATTGTATTTTTTCTTCATACTATAGGTACAGTACTGAATCAGGCTTTACGTTTGTGTACTTCTAAATGAAACTTGAAAACTTCTCTGGGCTTTGCTGTAAATGCTCAGCACTTTTGAGCCACTGTCACTATGCTCTCTGCACTGAGGGATACAGGATTAACCCAAGGATAATGACCTTGTTGCCCATTTGAGTGGAAGGAAAGCTGTTTTCAGATTCTTCGATGCCTGGGTTCTGTATTACACTGAAGCTGGCTCTCCCTAAGGGGGTCAGCATGTCCTAGTCGCCAGGTCAAGTCTGCATCATCCCTGTGGTCTCTGACAGAAAAACACACACATCTCAGCCATCAAGAAGCCGTGGACTTCAATTACAAGAGACGGCAAATGGCAGATGGAATTAGAGCCAGTCAGAATAGATTTGAAATGTGAAAATGACACAGATGTGGAGCAAGGTGCCACATTGGGTTAACCCTTTACCTTCCAAACATTGTTGACATTCATTGAGTGTCCTAAGCCAAACTGTAACAATATAAAATGTCACCAATCTATAGATACAACATAATTAGCGTCTTTATTTTAGTAGGCAACTTATTTTACATTTAAAAAGCAGTTTGTAAAGAATTCCAGCTACATTACTTGCAATCAGGTGTGTATACTGTAAGAAGTAAATACAGAACACTGTGATCCTCACTATACTGTAACAGATTAACCTGTTGATGCTGCTACCCTTTCCAATCCCCGCTGTGATATTGCACCAGACACCACCCCATGTGGTCCACAGGATGAAAAGGGTCCCAGGTGCTACATTCGGGTTCGGGGGGTCTCTTGGCCAGGACGCCTGTAAAAAAGGCAGAAATTCACATGTTCAAAAGGAAGTATGACCTGCTCTGTGAGTGGGTATTTCATCACCCTGGGAGGATTTTCTTTTTTCGTGCTACCTGTGTACTTTTAAACTGAAATGATTCCTAATTTGATCATTTCTGTTGGTATGAGTAGAAGGCGAGTGTTTGTCTAGCTTCTTAGAACTGGCCTTGCAATTTAAATTCTGGATTTCTTAGACCCTGTGATCCAGGCTTAATACTGTTACTGACAGTAGCTGCCTGTTTTAAATTGTTAGGGTTGGCTATTAAGTCTTCACATCATAAAGGGAGCTTTGACTGCAAATGTTTCTGTGATCACAATAGTTCTACACCAAGGTACAGCACCAGTAATTACTGTACATCTTTCTTTGTGTGAATTGAATGCTTCTGTTTTACGAAGCCAGTGTCTGTGTTCCACCCTGCTGTACTTACTCAATATGCTATGCTGACCATTGAAGCACCTTCAGGCATAGCAACTGTGAACCAAGCTCTGCCTTCTCGAAGTCTGAAGGCTTTCTTGCAGACTGATAATGAAATTGTAACATAAATGAATTGAAGCCACATCCAGTGTTTAAGCTTGAGAGAGCTTGAGTAATTATTCCTGATTTGAAAGCTTGCATAAAATTAAAATTGCTTGTTACTATATGTAATTTTTTGTTTTACGTAAATGCTGGGTTACAGTGTTTAAAAATCGCACCGTAGTAGAGTCACTGTTTAAAATATCAAAGTAAACAATAGGATCTTAACATTGAATGCAAGTGGTAATTACAATTTTTGCAGTTTTTGAAAAAAAACGAAAAATACTTCTCTTAAAATCCCACTACAGAAGATAGCTAGTTTTCTGGGAAGGTGTTTTAAAGGGTTTGCGTTGCATTGTTTTGTGCCCTTTGCAATGCGTCCGTCTCGCTGGAATGATAATCAGGTGGTCAGAACACAGTATAAAGGTCATCACCCTACCATCTCTGATTTACACCAAACCTGGTTCTTGGGGTTGTTTCAGAAAACAAGCTAAAATTTACATTTTTAGATTGATCAGGTAAAGGGGTCAAAGGTTATAGAGAGGTCAAAATGTGGTTGATGGGGACCCCCCTTAACATTAGCCATCCTTGTACTCCAAAGCGGTTTGTGCTTCAGACTTGTGGGAGGTGTCATTTTATTGGAAATCGCACTGCAAATCTGTAAGAAAACAAAAGGAAGTTACACCTTAACAAAATGTTTTATATATACAGTGTGTATATATATATATATATATATATATATATATATATATATATATATATATATATAATATATTTATTTATTTATTTATTTATTTATTTATTTATTTATTTATTTATTTTTTGGTCAAAGGTCAAAAACTTTTTCTCCTACGGTACATGGCTTTTTTCTATTAACACTGTTTACACCGAGTCAGGTGCATTTTCTCAAGTGACCTTAAAAGTAGTACTTGTAGTTTCAGCAGTACCATGGACAGTTGAGATTAACCAATACAATTCTGAATTAATTTCATGCATCTGTAGTTCCATTTGCTGTATGTTGTGTACAAAGAAAGGGTGTGTTTTGTCCAAGTAGACATTGGAAATGCATGGGATTTATTTGATCTAACAAGCCATCAGGGTCTGAATAACTTTTAGAAACATGACCTGAAATGTGCCAGCCCTGCAGCAAATGCTGCTGTCACATCCCGGATCTGGGGCTGCCATGTTATATTACTTACAATTGTATCAGACAGGATTTAAAAAAAAAAAAAAAAAAAAAAAAAAAAAAAAAACAGAAATAGACTTTTGTTTGGTAAGACTCTGTGTCTTAATGATTTAGTTTAACAGAGACCGTGTCTTAGCTGACACCCTGTTAATGTACTTAATGTGTCTTATATTTGGTGAGCTTAGGAGACCTATGTTATTGATTAGCTTAGAAGGACTTTGGGTTTGCTGCACTGGGTGTTCCAACACAAGAGTGAAAACTTGGTGTTTCTCAACTTGGATCCTTTGGGACCCACTACAGTCTAGGAGTTCTATTTGGATTCTAAAAAAAAATATATTGATGTTAATCTCCTATAGGCTGGTTTAACAGACCCTGATCAGCACTGACTTTGAAATGCCGAATGTTGCCTTAGGAAAGATACAGTAGTCCAAGATTACTGCTAATCAGCATCTGTAAAACCAGCCACATGTGTAATACTGTTTTTTATGGACACTGGTAAGTAGATTTAAAATCCATATTTAGTTACCAGTTGAAACGAAACCCTGGGCTGTTAGTCCGTCATTCCCCCTCCATAAGGACAGCAGTTGAGAGCCAGTATTTTATATTGTTTAAATCAAAGAGGTGCAACACTTCCTTTAACACACATCCTTGACTTGGCTCCTGTCAACAGGCTGCCTGGAGCTGCTGTTTTAAATATATTTGCTTTTTTATTGCAGAACCTGCAGGAGGAGAACCCGCCAGATTGTCAAATGAATAACAGGAAGGAAGACATGGAGATCACGTCTCACTACCGACAGCTCCTGCGGGAGCTGAACGAGCAGCGGCAGCACGGCATCCTGTGCGACGTGTGCATCATCGTGGAGGGCAAGATCTTCAAAGCCCACAAGAACGTGCTGCTGGGGAGCAGCCGATACTTCAAGACCCTCTACTGCCAGGTTAAGAAGACCTCCGAGCAGGCCACTGTCACACACTTGGACATTGTCACAGCGCAGGGCTTCAAAACCATCTTGGACTTCATGTATTCCGCCCACTTGGCGCTGACCAGCAAAAACGTCATCGAGGTTATGTCAGCGGCAAGCTACCTGCAGATGACCGACATCGTCCAGGCATGTCACAACTTCATCAAAGCTGCCCTCGACATCAGCATCCGCTCTGAGTTGTCGGACGAGCTGGTTGATTTCGAGATGAACACGGCCACCGGGGGAAACAGTAATGCGGAAGCGTTGGCGTCAATGATGTCAGGCAGGAGTACCTCTCCTTGGCTGGCACGGAGAACCAGCCCTGCCAATTCCTCCGGCGATTCGGCCATTGCCAGCTGCCACGAAGGAGGGAGCACGTACGGTAAAGAGGACCAGGAGCCCAAAAACGACAGCCACGATGACATTTCTTCACAGTCGTTGTGGTCCAGTGAATTCCGGCCTGTACAGGTCAAAGAGGAGCAGGTATCCCCCTCGAACTACAGGAAAGAGGGATCTACTTCTGCACAGGGGGAGCAGGGCAGCGGCGAGAGGTGGCAGCCATCTGGGTCCGGGCGCAGGAAGAACCGGAAAAATAAGGACACAGTGCGTCACATCACACAGCAAGTGGAAGACGACAGCAGGGCCAGCTCACCCATGCCATCCATCCTCTCTGTCTCTGGCTGGACCTACAACAGCCAGGATATTCCAGGTAAGAAACAGGGTTCTCATCTCCCTAATTGTTCTTACAGTGGTTAAATACTATGCAAATGAGCCCATTGCCTGAATTTCTATGGATTGTAACGTTTCATTACAACTGGTTATTTGTGGGATATTGTGGCAGTCTCTGGCTCATTTTGTTGTTGGTATAAAACGTGTCCCATCAAGAACTGTATGAGCATCTCTGTTGTACATGATGTTTAATTACACTATTGCACTGTTGCATCTATTCTAGAGCTGTGTTTTAACACTCTGCTCTTCTGTGAGGACAAAGGTGCGGTTATTAAAGAGTATGCGAGAGGCTTTCTGTACAGTAGATAGAACATGAATGGTCATGTCCATTTCCAGTTTCTCAGGCACAACTCTGTTGATCTGTGTGGAAAAACTCTAAATAGTGCACAATGTCTGTCTTAACGATTCTGCCTCACTGCCCATATCTTTTTGATAACCTCATGTGAGAAGAACAAAAGCAAAACTATCAAAGTCACTTTTTTCTGAAACAAAGCAAATTCAAACCATGGGGAAACAATAACTTAATTCCTAAAACAGTTTTATAAAATAACCTTGATATTTTCTTTTTGGAAGGGATATAAAGTTAATCCAGTATTTGGATATTGACGTTCCTAAAAAAAAAAAAAAAGATAATACCCCACTTTATTCTATCAATATTTAAGTACATTAAGATTATGGTCATGTGATAACTTTATCGCCCCATCTTTATAATAAATATTTGATTACTGTGTATGACGCTGTGTGGTCTGGTGGTTAAAGAAAAGGGCTTGTAATCAGGAGGTCCCCAGTTCAAATCCCGGATCACTCACTGACTCGCCGTGTGACCTTGAGCAAGTCACTTATCCTCCTTGTGCTTTCAGGTGAGACGTTGTTGTAAGTGACTCTGCAGCTGATGCATAGTTCACACACCCTAGTCTCTGTAAGTCGCCTTGGATAAAGGCGTCTGCTAAATAAACAAATAATAATAATTATCAGCTTTTCAGCACTTTGGAGTAAAAGTAGGCCTGGTTCCTATAACAGATTTTATTATGGAGCAGGTCTTGGAGAGCAGCACTCTAAGGGAGTTTACTAGAAGTTCAAAAAAGGAAGATTAAACGCTTATTAACCTCTGTGCGTAAAAGACTCTTCTACACTGCATTTCCTGTGCATCACTGTTTGATATTCAAGCAATCTGAAAAATGACCTGTGTCTGTTATGGAACTACCCAGGGGAAATCAATAGAATAATCTCTTAACAACTCTAACCTGTACCGATGAAGAAAAGGATTCATATCACAAAGAAATGACTGCACAAGTGGAAGAGTTTTAACAGGATGCAGTGCCTCTGTATTCCCACCACGTTTTAGCTCCAACAGCAACCGTGGCATTCCAGTTCTCTGCTTCAGTTTCAGTGGGCCACACGGTCACATGACCTGATTTAGAAGTGTACGGGTTCTAGGTCTTACAAAGGTCACAGTGTAAAAATCCCAAGTGCGACTACTGTAAGTCAAAACAGGTGTTTGGTCAAGTGGTCAGTGTTTAATCTTACAGCTATAAAAGGGCAGAATGACTTCCAAAAACGATATATATATATATATATAATCAAGTGGGTCTTTGTAGATGTAAAGGTGATGTTTTTGTGGTTTCTGACGACGTTTTGAAAACTGGTTGAGCCTTTTGAGTCGTTGCACTGTGCTTGCGCCTGTCACCCACATGTACATTTTCAGGAAGTTCTTCCTCAGATACGAGACTCAGGGGAAACCCACCAAAGCTTCTGTCTGGTTAGGTGGGGGATTTTATTTTCCAAATGAGACCGACCCACTGTTGTACATTACCATGTTTTTTAAGATCGGTATCTCGCACAATATAGACCTTTGTTTATCTAAAGTAGTCATTTTTGCACTGGGTTTTTCCATTTTCACATGGTCATAGTTTCAACCCAAGAACCAAATGTTGAAATTTCCGGTCCAATCTTCTTGTGTCAAGAATATAAATGATATAGGACACTTAAAACCCTGCAGTTTTTACAACAAACACATTACATTTGCTGTATCCTGTGTTGTCTGTGTTGCAACAATATATTTTTCAACATAATCCTGATTTCATTCGATATTTTTTTTTTTCCACACATCATGGGTAGTAAATCAACTAGGGGAAAAGGTTTTTCTCTTAAATGTTTTAGTATATCTAGACCATGCTCCCTTCAGGAAAAATGCCGGTGGGAACAGAAAACCATCGTTGTTGCAGGAGAAAGCGTTATCTGGAAACTCCAATGTTTTGGATTATGTATCTGTCTCTACAGCGAACCCTGCTGGCCATATTCGCACGTTAATTTATGGGAAAAAAGTGAACAAAATGTTCTGTCAAATATAGTTTTAAGTGCTATGAAAGGCACCACTTTATTGAACTTTTTCCTATTTTTTTTCACTTTGAGGCGTTCAGAGTGAATTCTCAGCTGTCCAAAGGTTAAAGCTTGAAATAATGAATTTAAGCCCCCTTTCACCCCACTCCTTTTAATATTCCAGTTAAACATCCCTGTAGTATTTGCACTTCATTAAACTTAAAATAGGTTGAACATTTAAAATACCGAGAACACATTTCAACCCTAGGCCCTCTCTCGCCCCTTTTCCGGTTTAATATTCCTATTTTATATACTCCCACTCCAATAAAACTAAAATAGATTTCATATTTAAAACGGAGAAGAATTTTAACCCTTTTCAGCCCTCAAAAGTTTGAATTGGTTTCATCTCCTATAATTTTTTTATGTCTTCATACTGTAGCCTACACTGTTCTGTATCTTTCAACGGAAACAGAAAGAAGTATTGTTGGAACAAACTCATTTTAACCCCAGGAACCGTGCAGCCCTCCTCTGTGTAAACGCATTGAATAGATTTCTGTTCTTGCTAAAGTCGTCACTTTGGATTGCGCCGATTTTTTCCACTTCTCTTCGGTTTTATTTTCTTTTTTTCCCAGTGTATCTCCAGCGTGGTTTAATTGCCACCTTTCCAGACTCTTCTTTTTTTTTTTGGATACGAATTACGATGGCCAGATTTTTTTCTCTTGGCACTAACCTGCCAACTTAAGAAACGGTAGTTCTGTAATTAATGTCCGCAGTAATACTTCATACCTTTCAAATGAATATGACCGCACCTTCCAGACATGCTTAATTCCCCTAAAGTTTGAATTGTAGAAGATCACAGAAACAGATTTAAAAATAAACAGAACGGACATGAAGTCTTTTTGGGGGAAACCACAGATACAGGTGTAGATAAGGGCCAAGTTACAGCTCTGTGCTGTGATGGTTCATTATTTGCTATATTAAGCTGAGACCCAGTGAGATGCAACACCTCTTCTACAGGATGTCCTGTTGGCACATTTTTTATGTTTAAAGGTTGAACGGGAGGAAACGTCAGAGGGAGGTAAGAGAGTGGGTGACTGATCTGTTCTCTATTTTGATACTAAGGGGTATTCTTATATTCTGGCATAGGTTGCTATTAGTTATGTTTCATTCTCTATTAAAAGTTTAGGGGATAACTATCAGGAAAGGCAACGCAAGAGAACAGTCCAAACTGTATAGTTATAGTGTTCAGTGCTCTTCACGTCTTACCTGATGTTGTAAACTTTAGTTAATAAATTAAATAAGTTATTTATCGAGACAAAGTGTTACTGTTATTTTAGTTATTTGACCTAAACAGGTTTTGTTGTGAAACTGTAAAAGTACACAAATCCCACAGATTGCTGATTTTGTGTTTTGAAGTCACCTTTTAAAAGTGGTGAGCCTGGATCAGCTGCATGAAGATTGTTCCCATTGAAATGAGACACTTATTGATACAGTCTGTGGGTCTGTCACAGGATTCTGAACAGCATCTTTGAAGATACAGTACGGATTTGTTTCTTAATACTCAAGTATTCATTATTTGATAAATACTTACAAAAGACCCATAGTGAGACCTTCACATAACCGAACAGAATGCTCCAGATCAAAGCCATACATGTTTCATACATGCACAATTATATTTAAAAACAAAATGAGAACTGTGTTCAGTATCACTGTACCAGTTGTTACATAACTGAAGAGCTTGTACAATCCCAAGTTCCTGTGTAGACGCTGTGCCCAAAGGAAGAAATACTAACAGTACAGTGGTGACTGTAGGGAAACTTGACACAAATGTACTGTAGGATTTTGACCTGTGGCAAGTGTTTGTGTTTGCTTGTTTTATTGCCCCCCACCCTCCTCTGTGCTGTAAGTCTGCTCAGTTTAAATAAAAGGCAATGAAGAGGCTTTGGGTATTTGGATAAGTGTTTGCTCTGACAGGATGCAAAGGTCTCCAGCCCCTGGGTGTGTCAGGCTTGCTTAGTCAGAGCATTCTGCTGAATGAGACCTCCTGCTATAGGGCAGATCTCACTCCCACTGACAAGTCCCTCAAGCCTGGTAAAGAAATGGTAAAGAGAACAAATAAAAAAAGAAATCCCCCTGAAGTCTTGATGACGGTTGTTCCAGGAAGCTGGAAAGGATAAAATCATTTTTTTTGATTGTTGCATATTTATAAATTCTCATTACATTCCTTGTAAAAGTGATATAAATTACAATGGTACAATAGTAAATATATAAATAAATACATACATACATACATATATAGCTGTTACTGTCAAATCAAAAGCTAGCCACAACTTAAAAAAAAAAAAAAAAAAACACGCTTGAAAACATGTTAGAATATATACATCGTAATATACATGCTGGGGGGTTACGTGTGAAGGCCAGGATTTCTTAAACTGATGTGTAGTAAATCACAGTAAAATATGGTAGAGCATTGTTCTCCGTCCCTTCCACATATTTAGGGTTGCCAAAGCACCGCACAGGGTCCTGAAATCGGACCCAGACGATCTTTGCTTTAGGTGGTCAGAATAGTGTTCCTTTAAGTGAGAAAGGACAGCGGTCTGTTTCCAGTTTTGATTGTCCAGCCTGCGATAGCTGGAGCCAGTGTCTGTGGGGTGATGGATTCCTGTCTGCCCTTTAACACCACCTCCAGAATTCATTCTTCCAGAGGTTCAAATCCGCTTATTCCACATTCCGCTGGCTTACTGAGGAACACTGCCCAGCCGCTTCCTTTGCTACCAAATTATCCTTTTGCCTTTTTATAGACTTGATCACTAGCTTTGTCTAAAACAGCAGATTTGTCTTTTCTTATTATTTATTTATTTATTTATTTATTTATTTATTTATTTATTTAATTTGTATGCCACTTTCATGCGTTCATTTAAACTTTTAGTTATTGGCCTGTTATTTTATTTATTTGAGTTTTTTTTTTTTTAAAACAAGGAACAGTTCTTTTTATTTAATAATTTAAAAAAGACAACTTAATTTGACCTCAAACAGTGAACAATTGACACATTTTTGCATATTATTATTTAATTTTTTTGCAATGTATAAAATGCTTCTCAGCAAATACATGCGCATGTTTTAACATACAAGTGGCATGAGTTTAGCTGGAACCTAAAGTGACATTCCTGTAACCTAAATTAATATATGACTGTGACATGAACTGTCCAGTAGCTGTAGGCTTGTTTGGTAAATTACAAAGGTTTCTGTGATTTAATCATATAAAATTAATTTCAACACCATTAATTTTACGGCTTCTCTGGCAATAAAAAATCACTCAAGTGGGAACAAATCAACAGCACTATTTAAGTATTTATTCTTTATGATTACTTTATTTAAAAAGACAATTTAAAACCACTTGACTTTTTTTTTCTTCTTAATGCGATTTAGAATAAATATATGTGTTTGAAATGCCCCCCCCCCCCCAGTCTTGAGCTGCCATACCCAATTACAGTACTGTTGATGTGATTTGAGAGTTTTACTGTTAAAAGAGATTTGAAGGTTGTGTGTCAGAATGCCAGTGATTCAGTGGGTTAGCACCCAGCAGTACTGAAGCTGTTCATTTGAAAGCCAACATGCAGATACAGTTAACCGGTAGGATGTGAACCCACGCCAGTTCAGTGCAGCAGTATGAGAGGTTTTTTTTTTTTAAACTTTTAGCACAGCTCTGAAACCAGTTTTGACCATCGAGTTTCTTATTTGGTTTGTGGCAAATTCGTTTTCGAATGCTGCCTGTTTCCACTACAGTGCATTCCCCAGTGCTTTTTTTTAAAACTCATCTATGATTTTATCGACTACCACCTGTTATAAAAAATACACCATGAAACCAAAATACACCTTCCCCAGCTATATCTATATATAATCACAATGTACGGTTGGGTTGCAGAAACTGGAGAGTTAGCTGGTGCTGCTGCTTTTTTTTTTTTTTTTAATTCAATGTATAAAAACACATTGTTGCGTGCTGTTTAAACCCACTTTTTTTGCGACTACTCCCTGGATTTAAAGTGGTTCCACCCTCCCTCAGTCTGCTTTTAGCACAAAGCCCTGCGTGTTTGTTTCCCTTCCCCACCCTGCATTCCTTTTTCCCCAGGCACTCCACTGAAGCTGGAGCGCTCCCCCTCCCTCTCGCTCTCTCTCTCCCTCTCCCTGCACTGCTGAGCTGCATACACTCCCCAGATTACCTCGAGCTTGGCAGTCCTCCCCCCTTCTTTTAGCCTTGCGGGGCTGTTTGATTTATTCCCCCCCCCACCTCCCTGATGGAGAATATGACCCGGTTAGTCCCTACAAACACACACAGAAATAACAACCTTTCCTTTCCTTTCCACCCTCCCTTTTTACCCTGCATTTTTTTCATTGCCCTCTCCCACACTACTTTTAAATTGCCTCCTGAATTCTTGAACTCTTTTCTTTATGAATGTTTGACTCCCCCTTTCTTTTGAAAATTACTTTTTGCCCATTCAAGTCTTCTATGTGGAAGATGCAAGAAGCCAAAGTATTATTTATTTACTTTAGCTGATATAACAGCACCAGCACAAATTATGGCAACAACAAATTATTTACAGCAAGATTAGGGGTGGGGATTGTATTGCCTGTTTTTTACTTACTAAATATTTTGGTAGTAAGTGAATCATAGTGTCTCTGCATTTTAAAGAGGAGGCGATTATCTATTCAGAGATACAAGGGTGTTTAGTAAGTAACAGGTCTGAGACAAAATGGATAATACAATCCCCCACCCCTAGTATTTTAGGTGTGGTTGGCATAATGAATCATTTCCTGGAAGGAAGACTGATTTTAAAAGTGTTAATGCTTGTCATTGCCGACCGTGACCGGGAGTTCCCAGGGGGCAGCACACAATTGGCAGAGCGCCGCCCAGGTAGGGAGGGCTTAGGTTGGCAGGGCAATCCATGGTTCACCGTGCACCAGCGACTCCTGTGGCTGATAGGGCGCCTGTGGGTATGCAGTGGAGATCCATTCAGATCTGTGTTGTCCTCCGGCACTATAGATCTGATGGCTTCATATGTACCGGGATCAATAACACAACTGGCGATTCCAGATTGGGGAGAAAAATGATAAATTTGAAAAAATAAAAGTGTTAATGCTGTTTGTTCGGTGGACACCCCCTCATACCATTTTCAAGGGCTCTTGTCTTGATAACTTGCATTTAATTTCTTGTGCTTTGTTATTGTTTAATCTGAAGTCTTTGAAAACAGATAGGAAGAAGGACATGCTGTACAGTTCAAAACTACAGCTGAAAAGATGCAGGATTTTGTTGAAGTTTAACAGCAAGTATTTAAAAATAAAAGTCAACCTTCATCTATTCAGGAGCTAACAATATTTGAAGAATTTTTCTCCAGAGCCTTCTGTTGTTACGCATCATGCCAGTATTGCATAACACAGTGTCCATCCAGATTGTCTTAATGAAAAGCTTACACTGTCTCAAAATATCTGAATCTGATGCATTGTCATTGACCTTCACAACACTGTAAAATATATTTACCAAGGTGTCTACCACAATCACTTCTTTCTTCATTCAACCCACTTGTCTCAGTAAAAGGTAAAATCTGGAATGCATCAAACTGATACGCAATGGGAGTCCTTTTCCCATCCCTGTATACAATCCTGTGTTCAAATTGCTTTTACCCTCCAATTCCATCCTCTTGCTCTTGTTCTTGCTTATCCCCTGAATAGATACAGTAATCAACCCATTTTCAAAAGATTGTAAGAAGTAATACCAGACAATCCCTCCCAGTTCAGTGGTAACCTGAATGTTCTCCATGTAAAGTGAAGTATGTTTCTGTGATGACTGCCAACACTGGTATCACATTGGATGCTGTATCTGTCTCGGCAGTCAACATTGCAGAAATACATTTGTGTGCGATACTTCCAGGGAGTGCAGGACCAGCACTGGTGACTGCTTGGGAACTGCAGAATTGGTGAGAGTGAGAAGATAGTAAATGGGATAGTTTTGTGTTTTAGCTCTGGAGGGCGAGTCTCCTATCCAGGTGTGCAGGAAAGCTCTGTTGAGGTATTGCCTATTAAGAGACAAGCAGCACACAAGACCGTGTCCTTGAGGATTTAAGGTGTGACAGTATTTCAATAGTTGGCAAAACAATTGCAGCACAGCTTGAAGAGTCTACAGCGCACATATAGAATCGTTACGATGAAGAAATATTTAGATTCCAGGACTGGCTCTTCATTAAATGGAACGGAGTGTGTTAGTGTGTTTTTAAAGTGCAGTTGTAGTTGTTTTTGCTTCATATGACCCTAAAAGGTATCTGTTTGTATTGGTGCCGGTATGATTGAGATACACCTGCATGGTTTTAATAGAATGCAAAGTAAATAAACCCTTGTGGTGAGTCTTCTTTTGGAATCGAGGACTGTTTTTCATGCTGCGTTCTATAATTAAGGGATTGTTTGTCTAGCAACAAAGAACCTGTTCCCAAAGTGTGTGTTAATAAGTAAGGCTGGTATGTGGGGGAGGAAATTCACTAGAGCAAGACCAGGAGACCCCAAAGCACAGCTGAACAATGGCGGTGTTGAGTTTCAGTCGGGGAGGGGTCGTCTGAAGCTGAAGGAGGAGAGTGCCCCAAGAGGTGACGACCTCCCCGGTACATCCTCATAACTGAGCTGTTCCACCAGAAACCTACCAGGGCCATGTTCACATTGTACCAGGAGAAACAAGCTGCAAAAATGTGCAGTGATCGTATAGATTTACTTTTAAGACAGATTATTCCTTGCACAGCTTGTGCTGTGATTTAGTATTTCAGGTATCAATAGACGTCACTGTAGTACAGAACCAAGGACCACTTTGTGCAATACTGTAGTACATCATCATCAATTTAATATACAGATTATGCACTTCAGTGTGTTTGTTTATGGCCTTTGTTACATACTGAGAAACAAAGTTTCAGTCATTTCAAAAGGGTGTTTATTTAGCACAAATGATCCTGCCAGAGGTTGCTTGCTGCCATGGAAACCATATTAAATGGAGAGTCGATTTGGAAGAATACATCATATTTATTTGGACCTGTTTTTAGTTCTGGTATTGGTGAAGCAGTGCAATGGTTTTTTTAGTGACTGGGATGGGATGAGGGGGCAATACAGTAAATTGAAAGCATTATATTCTAGTATCAGTGGGGTTACTGATTGGTTTGTTTCTAAATCTATTCTATTGATTGGCACTGCGACTCCAAGTGCTGTGTGTGTGTGTGTGAGTGAGGGTTGCTATTTTAATGAATGTCTTAACCCCGTGCCCCGGACTCAAATCCAGCTCCCCCAGCTTAATTAACTTTATCATTTGTCTGTGTCGTCTATAACGCATAACCCCTTCCAGCTGTTCATTTAAGTGGGGCCTCCCTTTTTTTGGAGGAGAGTACAATGAATGATAGTGTTTGAAACCTGGAGTAAATCGAAGGAACATAGTCTGCAATAGATACTGTGTTCATATGACAAATCACCTGCAAATGTAAGACAATTTTACACGAGCCCTGAAAACAATACACATCTACTGGATAGAACAGTCCACATCTCCTGTGTTTTATAATGTCATTTGTTGGGTTAACAGGTTTATTTTGATACCCGAGATGCCTCTTTACAGTAGTATGGTATAATTATTCCAGATAACAAGTATTTTGAATGACTAAACATGATTTTACTGCTTGTGGTGGTATCTGTATGTAGTTTTATATTCCTGTTCTTGTACGGTCTGTGTGTTTTTTTAAATGTTATAAGTATATGCAAATGTAGTCAACACACAACCTCTGCCTACTCTGGTGCCTGATACATTCTTCTTCGCCTAGCGTACTTTAGCCCACAGACTTTACCATAAACGGTACCTTCTAATTTGCATTGCCCTGACCTTGTGGGTTACAAAAGCCTTGCTGTTAAATAGAGCGAGAGTTAATGTCTATTACGCCTAGCCTCCACACCTTCACTCTTCAATTTCATTTCTTGTGCTTTTAAGAGTGGAGGCAGTTCTGCACATGATGGTTTCCACTGCCACGGTCTGCAGCATCCAGTACAGTGAACGGAATAAATACAGGTTCGCTAAAAACTATATTCGGCTCTTCACCCCGGCACAAAGAAAAACACGTTGGGGCACTGCTGAACTGTACATGATGAGCTTCGCACGCCTGTACACGAAGAAGAACAGAGAAAGCACACCACGGTCAGAGAGCTTCAAAGAGCCTGTCTTTTCATTCAGAGAGTACAATATGATCTTTCAATGTACAACATGTAAAATCAGGACTCCTGCTCTATACAGTACATGGACTGCTCTGCGTCTGGAAAGTGCTTTTTCTTCATACGTCGTTACATTGTCATTGTGGTTTCTGCTGTGCTTCAGGTAATCATTCAACCTGACTGGAAGTCTCCAACAGTCAGTTTGTCCCACGAGACCTGTGGTAAGCAGCCCCTTTATTCTTAGTCTAGAGAAAACAATGACCATCCTCCTAGCTACTCTATAAATAATCTCCTTCTATGGCTACATTTCCATCAACAGGTCACTTTGCCGTGTCCAGTTTTGAGAGTGCCCACGATTGGTTTAATGTAATAGGAGTGGGATAGACGAGTATGTACAATAATCCCTCCTTGCTCCCTTTGAACCTTCCAGATGAAAAACACAAACTGAAAAAGTCACACTGCTGTCATATTGAAATATTTCCTTCTAAAGGTGTGAGTCGGAATTTCACTGCATCTACGTCTGTCTACTGAGAAATTATTGCAGATGCATTTAAAAGCAGAACGCATTAATTTGTTTTTAGTACGGACAACTAATTGTGGAAACAGCAAATTATTTACTGTATATTTTGCATATTTATTGAGAACTACCAAGGTGTTTAGTAAATAAAGGGTCTGTGTGTAGGAAAATGGCCAATAAAATACCTTGGTATCCCTGAATAGATAATCCTCTTTAAAATATTTTATTAAGCAAGACATCTCAGTTTGTTGCCGGATAACCTCAGTCGGAATATTTGGTCACTCAATATCTTGGAATCCCAGAGTAGAAAATTGTCTCCTTTTTTAAAAAATATGCTGAGGATTTTAATGAGCAGTTTGTCTCACTAGGTCAGTACAATCACCGCCCCTAGTCTTGCTGCAAATCATTTGTTGGTACTGCATGTATATGTTTGTATGTATGTAGAAATGCTATAGATATACACTGTTTGTTCCTCTCATTAGCATTGTACTGGTATGCAAATGTGTGCACATTTACATGTACAGAGAACTGCGCTGTCGCTTGGAGAGACGAGAAGCAGGGATGTTCAGATGCCTCTCCGGTGCTTGTTTCTGGGTCAACAAGTGCTCAGCGCAACGGTGCAAACGGGACTGATACTCCCACCCCTCCGTTCCTCCTTACTGCAGACATTGCTTGATTTGTTTTCCATTAGACCCGACAACGTTTCCAGCATGTGGCCAGCTTCCCCCAATTTAGATCCAATTTGAATTGATGCTGTTGCTCGCTGAGGCATCAGTTAAAGGGAATTGCTTAAACACACAGTACTTCCATTGGCCTTGATCGCTGTGAACAGTGGGTGTGTTAAACAGATCCAAGGGGGTTGTTGGGTAGTATTGCTACCGTACAAAGGTTTGGAACCTGCAGCTTTCTGCCTTACTGAAATTGATAATAGTTTCAATAGCTGTAAGAGTGGTTTTACCTTAATACACTGCAGGTGATATTTTCTTGTGTTACAGTATTGTGTGGATAGCATGTATACACTATTAAAAAATATCCAGAATTTTCATTGCACAGGTTAAGGGATGCAAACACTTGTATTACAGTAGTTTGGGATTGGGGTAATCGTGGCTAATGAAAATTGTGACCCAACAATTGAAACAAAGAAAGGCACTCCACGTGTATGTACTTGGAAGGTGGTTTGTTGTGGTCCTGTACATATAGCAAGAACGAAATAAAGTTCAAATCTCGTTCCACTTTAAACGTTAAAATTGCAGAATCTATCCAAAAACTTTGGCAAACCAAGGTTTAACTTCAGTGTATTACAGAAACATTTTGACAAGTATACCGAGATGTTCCAGTTCTGTACCACACTTGGGTTATAACAACTAGTAACCGGTGAGGGCTTGATAAAACTGTCTAAATTTCCCACACACTTGCAAAATAATTTCAAGGTCTTCCATTCCTCTACTGCTGTGAATGGGGGTGGGGGGAGGTAAGGAAGTTCCTGAAAACGAGGATCTGTCCTGGCTTTATATCTGCAGATTTAAACTAGAGTTATGTTGCCTTCGTTAACAGCTTGTTTTTTTTTTTTTTCTTTGCAGGTGCTGACGTAATGGAGCCCAACAGCTCAGACAGCCGGGGAGACCGGTTAGATTTCTTCATGAAGCAGGAGGAGGCCCTGGCTGGAGAGGCCAACTACCTGTCCCAGTCTCTGGGCTCGGAGAAGGAAGAGTCGTTGAGCCAGGGGACCTCCGTGGCTAACCTGCGCGCAGCCCTCATGAGCAAAAACAGCCTGTTATCTCTCAGAGCAGAGATGCTTGGAGAAGACAATCCATTGCTTTTTGAGTACTTTCCCAAAGGCACACACTCTTTGTCTCGTAAGTTATCCTTCTGTTTTTGTAACTCTTTATTGTTGGCGGTTTAAATATGATGGGGCTTGAATTTAATGAGTGTTGTCTAGAATGCATGCTTATTCTGCAGCACAATTGGATGTAGAGAGGGGAGGAGGGGGAGTTAAGGGTTAGTCCAAAAATGTGGTCAGGTGGTTAATTGTGTCATGTTTAATATTCATTCTAAGCTTTTTATAATGTATATCTTTAATGATTTTTTTTATTTTTTTTGGAGATCAAACAGCTTTTGTTTTGTATATTACATTACTTGTAACCTGTCATTAATCTGCTGGTAAAATTTATAACACCCTGAGACACTTTAGTATACATTTGACATTATGATTGATGACTGTTATGTTGGCTAATAAACCCTTCTCGCTTAGGTTAGTACAAAGTGTGTAAGGCATGCAGATCTGTAATGGAGTGTCGAAATACTCTTGCTAACAGTTGGTACATTATCTCACTCTGAGATGGTGTGTAGGCGTTTGTCCCTCCATTTCTTTATCACTGAAATGGCTGGTTCCCAAAACTTCACTAACTCATTGGTAATCTGCTAGAATGTAATTTAATTCATGCCCTGAGGAGAAAAAAAAGAAAGATTCATGTTTTAAAAGTTGGTTACATGTGCGTTGAGTGGCTGCTGTTGTGTGTGTGTGTGTGCGTGTGTGTGTGTGTGCGTGTGCGTGCGTGTGTGTGTGTGTGTTTTTTGGTTTTTTTTGTATTATGTTGAATGCATCTGTTACGAAGGACTCTGGTGGAGTACAGTACAGGTTAGATTTGTCGGTTTACCCCAAAGGTTTCCTACTGTAATCCCTGTGATTGTCCAGAGTCAGATTACACAGATGACTGTTGCTACCAGATTGCCATTTCCAGCCTGCTTAGATCTGATACAAATTTAATTAATAAAATATAGCAGGTTTCTTTCAGAAACAAATAGCTGAGATTCTTAAGTTTGAATTACCCAAGGAAAAAATAAATACAAATGTACTTAATAAAATACAGTTGGAGAAACTAACTCTAGCAGGAGTATTGCTGGTATTTACTGTACCATAACCCTATAGTTGAGACACTCCTTGGTGTGCACATTGTAGTTGCTTCTATATTTGGACTGACACTACCAAGGGGAGCCGTTGTTCGGCTTGGACCCTGTGAAACAAAAGAGTGGAGTGGGGAGTGGGGGTGCACAGCAGCAGATGGAGCTGTCAGATTAAAAAAAAAGCCTTAATGTCTGATTCCCTCCACCTTAATCTCGCTGTGCTGACACCTCCTGATCTGCATACAGCACGGAGGGGTAGCCCAGTTATAGGTGCATCACTTACAACCTTTAAAACACTCGATCATAAGAGATACAGGGCAAGATATATATTTTTTTTAATCTGCAGACAAATGCCAGTGTATTACATTTAATATGGAGGAGGACATTTTGCTAGTATTTGCCCTTATGGGAAGATGCAAGTTGTACTAAAAATAAACTGACAAACATCCAATGCTTGCGTTTCTTTTTAGCAGGTTACTAATGCAGTGCTGGTACGGCATTCGAGCATCTCCTAATCGCACTTCAGAATGAAAAGTTTTCGAAAGATTAGCCCTCGTTAGGAGGATTTGAAAGCTTTTGGAGTACTACTGTAATTCTCTGTTGCCACGTTTGCTCTTGGCATATAAAAGCTTTGATTTGCTACAGGGTGGTAGGGTGTGTGTGCACGCACAGGCACTTGTCTCGATCTCTGTATAATTTAAGGTGGATTAAAGCTGGGGGTAGCATTAGCTGATTTGATTGACTGCTCGGCAGGCATGGGTTTACACTCCCAACTCTGCCTGGTTGTTAATTCCTGGTTCCAGGATGCTGTAGCAGACACGTCATTAATTCAAGGGCTTTATTTACAGTGCCTCCATGCTCGGATTCTGAAATAGGTGAACATTTTAAACTATTTAAAATAAATAACACATGCACATACAGTTCTATAGGGAAACACACAGGTTTGTGAAACGTGTTTATTTTGGAAGTCTTGCTGAAAGTCATCAGCCACATATTAGAGCAACTATTTATAGTGTAGGGTGCTGAGCAATGAAATGTAAATGGTGTGCAGTAGTGCCTTTTTTATTTCTCTCAGTAGCTGTATTCTATAATTAGGGCTTCTGATTTTTGGTTTTAACCAATAAAAACAGATAAAACACGCCTGATACCAAAAAAAAAAAATGAAATCAGTATATAACTAATAAACACCAGAAAGTACCGGAAAAACTTTGCAAATGGTTAATCAATTCACGTTGACCTCCCCTTTCCCATTAAAAAATAAAACCTGTAACTACTGCTACTGCTAATACCAGAAAAAAACACATTTCCCAGAGCAGCTGGGCAATGTCCCGCCTTCCTGACATTGATTCGTTCTGAATACTTTAACCCCACCCCCAACTACTGAGTGACAGGACATTCCTACATTTCTATTGGAGACTCCACTTGCGAGATTTAAAACGAGATTACAATCAGGAATGGAGGCTTGTTAGCGGGATTTAACGCTGTATTACAGTTAAAATACAGAATTGCAAATTGTTGCGAAATGTAACAAATGCCTACACACAAAAACCCCAGAAGAGTGTGACCATTAGGGTTTCGTTGTAGAAGACAGCAAAGGAAAGAAGGTACAACTTAAGTGTGCAAATACTGTCGAGTTACATACATATTTTGACAGAAAGAAATGCCCAAAACTCGAAAATAGCTCAAAATAAGCACCAAAAAATAAAATGAATAAACACAGAAAAACAGAAGCCCTATGTATAATTCACTTAAATATCTCTGACTGTAGAATTTGTATGTGACGGTATCTGTGCTTTGATTCTGCAGAGTTTTACACCATTCAAACCAAGCCAACATTGAACAGTGGATCACCATAGCCATTGTTTGAGCTACAGTAGAATATTAATATTTAATATTATACAGTACTGTGCAAAAGTTTTAGGCAGGTGTGAAAAAATGCTGTAAAGTAAGAATGTTTTCAAAAATAGGCATGTTAATAGTTTATATTTATCAATTAACAAAATGCAAAGTGAGTGAACAGAAGAAAAATCTACATCAAATCAATATTTGGTGTGACCACCCTTTGCCTTCAAAACAGCATCAATTCTTCTAAGTACACTTGCACACAGTTTTTGAAGGAACTCGGCAGGTAGGTTGGCCCAAACATCTTGGAGAACTAACCACAGTTCTTCTGTGGATTTAGGCAGCCTCAGTTGCTTCTCTCTCTTCATGTAATCCCAGACAGACTCGATGATGTTGAGATCAGGGCTCTGTGGGGGGCCATACCATCACTTCCAGGACTCCTTGTTCTTCTTTACGCTGAAGATAGTTCTTAATGACTTTCGCTGTATGTTTGGGGTCGTTGTCATGCTGCAGAATAAATTTGGGGCCAATCAGATGCCTCCCTGATGGTATTGCATGATGGATAAGTATCTGCCTGTACTTCTCAGCATTGAGGAGACCATTAATTGTGACCAAATCCCCAACTCCATTTGCAGAAATGCAGCCCCAAACTTGCAAGGAACCTCCACCATGCTTCACTGTTGCCTGCAGACACTCATTCGTGTACTGCTCTCCAGCCCTTCGGCGAACAAACTGCCTTCTGCTACAGCCAAATATTTCAAATTTTGACTCATCAGTCCAGAGCACCTGCTGCCATTTTTCTGCACCCCAGTTCCTGTGTTTTTGTGCATAGTTGAGTCGCTTGGCCTTGTTTCCACGTTGGAGGTATGGCTTTTTGGCCGCAAGTCTTCCATGAAGGCCACTTCTGACCAGACTTCTCCGGACAGTAGATGGGTGTACCAGAGTCCCACTGTTTTCTGCCAATTCTGAGCTGATGGCACTGCTGGACATCTTCCGATTGCGAAGGGAAGTAAGCATGATGTGTCTTTCATCTGCTGCAGTAAGTTACCTTGGCCGACCACTGTGTCTACGGTCCTCAACGTTGCCCGTTTCTTTGTGCTTCTTCAAAAGAGCTTGGACAGCACATCTGGAAACCCCTGTCTGCCTTGAAATTTCTGCCTGGGAGAGACCTTGCTGATGCAGTATAACTACCTTGTGTCTTGTTGCTGTGCTCAGTCTTGCCATGGTGTATGACTTTTGACAGTAAACTGTCTTCAGCAACCTCACCTTGTTAGCTGAGTTTGGCTGTTCCTCACCCAGTTTTATTCCTCCTACACAGCTGTTTCTGTTTCAGTTAATGATTGTGTTTCAACCTACATATTGAATTGATGATCATTAGCACCTGTTTGGTATAATTGTTTAATCATACACCTGACTATATGCCTACAAAATCCCTGACTTTGTGCAAGTGTACCTAGAAGAATTGATGCTGTTTTGAAGGCAAAGGGTGGTCACACCAAATATGGATTTGATTTAGATTTTTCTTCTGGTCACTCACTTTGCATTTAGTTAATTGATAAATATAATCTATTAACATGTCTATTTTTGAAAGCATTCTTACTTTACAGCATTTTTTCACACCTGCCTAAAACTTTTGCACAGTACTGTATATTGAGTTAGGGAGGTAAAAAAAATGATATATATATATATATATATCAGCAAGAGCCAATCAAGTCCCGCAAAAGTTGCCAAAAGGCTTCTAGCTTCACAGTGTTTTTAAAGTCAGAGTACAGCATCCGCAGACATGTCTCGCCCTGTTTGGGGCTCATCAATGTACTTGACTATTGAACAGCTCAGGAGAGTAAATAAAACACAAGGAGCTGTCGAGTTAAGGTGGGAGAAAGCAGCAACTGTAGAATTATGGTTAATGAAATTTGTATATCCTATTACCCATAATCCTATAGTTGCTGCTTCAGTGCTTGGAAAATCTGGCCTACGGTTGGTTAAAACCTCATCATAGGAGCAAAAATAGATTTAACTATTGCCCTCACACCACCGGGCAATAGTCTCGGTCTGTCATGTGATTGGTTCACATCACAGTCCCTCCCCTTTTCAAAGGAACGTCCTCCACTTCCACTCCTAAACAACAAGATAAAAATGGCTGAATGAAAAAACTGCTCAACGGCAATTCTGTGACAGAAAATGAATTACAAAACATACTACAAGAGAGAGAGAGAACTTGCGGTATAAACTTAAAAAAATGTTCTGTTATTTATTTCTGTTATTTAGTTATTTACTTATGCTGTATCAGCTATATTTAAACAAAATACTGTAAAGCCATAAATATTTGTGACCAAAATATTTGGCGAATCACACTCATAAAACCTGTTTTGCAGAACTGTTGCTAATAAAAGGCTCACAAATATTTATGGATTTACAGTATATAAAGTCATATTTACTATCCAGCCTTGCTTCTCTTATTATTTTGACTGACTCGTATGTTAAATATGTACTGCAGACTCTGCAAATAGTGGAAAATTATTGACCCGAGGAAAGACTATTGTTACCTCCAGGGTGCAATTATAGCCCCTTGTCTTCCCTCGAGACAATAATTTTCCACTGTAGCCCTCCTCTCCGGTCCATATTTACTATCTATCTATCTATATCTAGAGATAGATATAGATCTAGATATTATACTTTTTTTTTTCTTCAAACCCTTCATTAAGGAGTTCTTTCCTGGATCAATGACTGCAGTTTGTTTTTGGTTCTATTTTTTTTTTTTTTTTATTGTTCAAATACGATTACTGCTAATAACAATCTCTGCTCTTTGTGTAGTGTAATAGTGCAGCCCTTGTGATACTGAACGACTGCAGCCTTTCTGGTGGACACTGTGTGCAACTCGACTGATTTTACTCCCTCTCTCGGTGGGTTGAAGAAAAAAACAAACCGCACACACACACGCACACACACACGCACACACACACACACACACACACACACAGAGTGAACCATGCAGTACAGTGTTAACTGCCTCTCCATGCCTCTTTTGCCCCTCTTGTTATGTGGAAATCGCCAGCTGGTGCTAGTTTACGTGGGTGAGACTCGTTTCATGTGTTCCTCAGGGCCTGGCTCCTCCAACAACTCCTTGAATCCTCGTCCAAGGGACACATTTGATAGCAAACAAGGGCCTACCTCTCCTACTCTGCCCCTGCACACCTCTGCATGCGGGCCCTCGACTTCCCTTGGTCCCCTCAGTCTGCTCTCTGGGGATCTTATACCAGATACACTGCCAAGGGAGGAGGCCGCTGACTCGTCACCCCTGCAGGTAAGAAACTATTCATAACAAAGTTACAGGTTCAGAGTAGGTCGTAACAATGTCTCTTCAAGAATAATATTTTTCAGTGCGTGTAGAGGTTTTTTTTTTTAAACTTAGAGGGTTATTTATTTGCATTTCTCTTTAATCATTAATCATGGTTATATGTCTGTGGAATGTCCATATTTCTCATTAAAATAGTTTTTCATCGCTCTGTCACTATACAAACATTGCGTTAAAAAAAGGCCCTTTCACCATTTTTGAACCCTTTGAATCATTTCAGCAGCCTCAGAGTGATACAGGACCATTTTTGCTAAGAATTGGCATACCAGTAAAATATATATTGGACAGCACCTACCTGAACTCTAATGCTTGACAAATGCAGTCTACTATAATTTCATTTCCTTTGTATCTAAAGGGCGCTCCTTCAATAGAAATACCATTTAGGTGCACTGGTTCACCCCCAGAAGTCTTGTTATCTCTGCAGATAGGCACCATCTGTTTGTTGGTCAAGAGAGCAGTCTTGGGGGATGGGGAGGGAGAGCTAGGGACAGCAGGGCTTCAGTCCTGCGCCTATAACAGGAGAGCTGGAGAAGAACAAACAGCCATTTTAAAAATAACTGCACCCACTTGCCTGCCCACAGATTGGCAAATATTGAATATTCACTGCTCAGTTGAGACGTCAAGAATGTAACTTTTTAATTTTCTAAAACGTTGTTCTCCAGTTCTGCGAGATGAAAAAAAAACTCTTTTTAACAGCAATGTTTGAATTGAAGATCCTGTTCTATTGTAAAGAGGATTTGATTTAACTTATAAGTAATTCTCATTAGTTCTTTATTTATGTCAAAGGAACAAAATGTATTTAAACTGCCTGGGAATTTGCATCTTATCCCTCTGAATGTATCGCAGTAGAAGTGAATTATGTGATCAGATTTTTAAAATGAAAATGTACCTAGTTTTAAGTGTAACCTGTTGAATATTTTTGTTAATCTTCTCCCCGTACATTTACAGGTCAAGATGCGTGATGAAGATGATATGCAGGATTACGATACAGGTACAAAAATATGTAATCAGCAGCATATTCCCTTTACAAGATATATTACGTAATATTTAATACATGAAATTTTTGAGTTTTTCGATCTACTTCCTCTTGTGCCATGGTAATCACAGATATCTCTCCCTTAGGCCTGGATGCGATTCACTACTCAAGATCTGAAGATCAGATGACTGACACAGATACAAGCAATAATGAAACCGAGCTGTTATTAAGCGGTACAAGCTGGTCGCAGGAGCTGACGTGTTCTTTATGCAGGAGATTGTTTGGCAGCCCGGAGAAACTCAAGGAACATGAGAACCAGCACACCTTAATGATGGCGCTGTCCTTGGACGGTTTTGAAATCGGGAGGCCCGCAGTGTCCAACCTTGCCAGCTTGGTGCCTCCTGGGCCACAGGGCCGCTATTTCTGTTCCCAATGCCCGTCTAGCTTTACTCTCAAATCAAACGCTGACCGCCACGAGAAGACCATCCATTTCAAACGCAAGATGATGCAGTGTGACTTCTGTCTCAAGCACTTCCGCGACAGGACAGACCTCAACCGACACTTGTCCTCTGTACATTCCAGAGAGCGCATCTTCACTTGCAGCATCTGCAGCAAGTCCTTCAGCACACAGAAAAACCTAGCGACGCACATGAAAGTGTGTTACCAGAGCAATGTGCAGACAGATCTCCTCTGGGAAACAGCGGAGCGCAACGAAGCGACCAGCAACAGCTAACTCGTAATGTCTAGAAATGCTGGGCCTTGCGTGACATGGTGTATAAATGAAATGCATAAAATGCTGTTTTTCCTCCTGTATTTTGTACAATCTACACACTGTTTGTAACTTGTGTATAATACCTTAATAAGATATTTAAGGTTTTGGTATTCAAAAATATTTTACTACAATATATTGGAACGCACAGTAGCACCTGTATTCCATTCTTTTGGAATACAGGTTATTTCAGGGATGTAGTTTTTTTTTTTTGTTTGTTTGTTTGTTTGTTTGTTTGTTTGTTTGTTTGTTTGTTTGTTTGTTTGTTTTAAATCTGAAAATGATCCTTTCTGAAGAGATTGCACAGATTTTTTGAGCATGTAGGTGCTGGTTTGTTCTGACAGGTTGTGGTGTTTTTTTGTAAGGAACGGGCTAATCATATAAAACTGGGTGGCTCGGTTTTCTAAAGCCTGTCTTTGTCCTTGAGTTTTCAGCCTGACACGGGTCACCAAGTAAAGTCATTGTGTTTAGTCTTATCTGCATGTTAGGATTAAGGGTTTCTCCAGTCCTTACCCTTGGAAGGTAATACTGAAGCCGAGTACTTCGTGCAACAGCACCGCCTGCTGGAGCATTACGGTACTAGCTTTTCTTTTTAGTGTTTGAAAATCCCAAAGCAGGTCATGACACAATGAAGGGAAAATGACATTAGAGGTAAGCAGAGCCCCCCACCCCAGCTGCTCCCTTGACCCCACTGGTCCTTTCTGAGCTTACCTGAGTAATTGCTAGAATTGTCCCATGTGTGCCCTGCCCTCTGTGACCCTTGCCCCTGGATAAAGTGTAGGGGGAAGGGGTTAGGGCTGAAGCAGTGACCTCCTTGAACTGTTTCATAATCTAGTAGTGTCAATATGGCATCAATTCATTAAGAATATGCAGTCTTATGTCGGCACCACATCAGGCTGTTTGCTTTCAGATAACACTTTCTATTGTTTGATGTAAATGGTTTAAGACTACTTGTGAGTTATTTTTTTTTTTTTTATCCCAAAAACAATTGGAGGGCTCTTTCAAACATGTTCACTTTAAAAACCAGAGAGATTTATTTCTATCCCTTTTCTGGATTTGCCTTTGGTATGTTTTGTTTTTTCTTTGTAACAATTTAGTATATTTTATTTGGGGGGCACAGCTGTGTTCGAGGCCCCACACTTTGAATTATGGCAGCTATGCATATTTTTAAAAGGTGTGTATACGTAGGAGTGATACAAAACTATTATCCAGGAGCAGATACCTCTCCTTTTACTTTTCAATATGCAAAAAAAAACCTTGGTATGAACATCGCTGTCTTGGTCATGGCTTTTTACTTGTGCTTTACCTTCAGAACCTCCGCATAAATCTAATTCTAACTGGGCATCTCGAAGAAGTTACGCTGCATAATGTGACTATAGGTCTATGGCTGTAGCCTGATTGGCTGGGCTAATATCTTAGAAACCAATTAGCTAATTGTGATGAAACTATGCTGAGGCATTCGTAAAAAGAATTCTTTTTACACGCTGTGGCTGTAAGTCATGATGCCCTACTACATCTGTATCTTGTGAACTTTCTATGTATTTACTTTGAGATTCTGTTCATTGGTTGGGATAGACATGATCAGTGTCGGTACCATGGCACAAGTAACTGGCCCTTACATTTCTATACCTTTCGGCAGAATATGTATTGGCTTTTTGCATACTGTAGGTACATGAAGAAATGGCCCTCTTTGTTTGTGGTATAGAGGAATTGTGATTTTGGCTTCTGGTGATGAGGTCCCACACAGGTTGCCAGGGATAAGGACTCGGGTTTTTTAGACAATCAAATTAAAAGTTTTCAGGCATTTGGCACATTCAAAATGGACTAAAAATCAAATGGAATTTAGAAACCAAAGGGGTGTGTTTTATTTTTATACATGAAATACCACAGCAAATAGTTTGCTAGCTAGATTTACACAGTGTGTAGACAAGCAAAAAGATTCATTTGAATGAAAAACTTTGTGTAAATGTGTCCAGTTCCTGAACTCATGAAGCTAAAGTACTAAATCTTAATATTTTACTATCTGATTACATGTTTTATTAAATGCTGCTGCTAGATTCATAGTTTTATATTTAGGTCATCGTGTATGAGTCATTGTTTGAGATTATTTTATTATAACTTTAAGAAAATCAGATCAGTGTTTGTGTAAACGTGTTGTACGGTTGTGACTTGGCTGTGGAAAGGGTTACATTTAAATGTGTGTCTCTTTATTTGAAATGTGTTTAAGTCTTATTAATATTGTCCAGGGTTCTCTGCTCTAGTCATTCTTGTATAGGAGAAGTCAGTACAGCTCTTTGTAGTGGTATGTGATTTGGAAGGAGCCTTTTCTTCTCCTTCTTGCCCTTGGGAACAGTACTTTTGACTCTCAACAAATCCATAGATAAAAGCCACAAATGAATACCATTGCTTTTATAGGGACAGATGGTCTGTCATGTTTTATTTTAATTGTATTTAAAGCACACCAGCCCTCCTTTCCCCATAACAGTATGTGTATTTAACCCCCTTATGGCATCATCCATAACTTTTAAAACACTCATTCTAAATTCTGAATCTTCTTTGTACTGTAGAAGTCCAGTAGACATTGCTAGTGTAGAAATCCGGACAGCTTTGTGACCTGGATATTTCCAGAGAACACAATGCAGAAGATAAATAAGATGAATTATCTTAATTACTTTAATAGCAGATTATCCCCTCATCCACAGCTTTCGGAAGCACTTATTCTTACCCACAACATTTTCATTCACAGGACCACTGCCAAGGGTTGAGGGTTCATTCAGCTGCTGTGCGTATTACTGTGTTCTTAACTTCCTAGTTTTGTTATTCGTAAAGTTATAAATCATGTTACTTAAGCCCACCTTTTGTACTGTATATCAGAACTCTGGATACTGCACTGTTTTTGAATATTAATAAAACATGAATATAATAAAATATGTATTTTTTAAACCACAGTAATATTTAGCTGTAGTCATGTATTTGTATTTAATAAGTGTATGAAATCGCACCAGGATTGTGTGTGTGTGTGTTTGAAACTCTCAGGACTGTTGCAAGCGTTGCCGTGGTGATTATGCGCTCCCAGAACATAATGCATCATGTTTATCTTCATCCTTTGTCATGAGAGGCAATATACTTTCACACATTTAATAACCTTTACAATGTAAAAGGAGTATAATGGTCCTGTATTACTTAAAAGGACCAGGAGCCTGAGCTTGCTTCCTGGTGATTAACTGAAACTACAGAAAGCATGTAACTTACAATTCATACATATTTCAAAAAAAAAAAAAAATATGACTTGATATATTTATTTTATGTCTTCCTCCATCTGCTTCCACGTAGTGATCCCAATCTCGTGTCTTGGTTTTTGATTTTTTTTTGTACATAGTCATTTGGTGTTGATTGCAATGCTACTGGTTTCATGAGGTCTCTATGTAAAAACACCGATTTGACCTTTCTTGATCTGCTTACTGTGTATGGGTCTAGATCACTAGCTAATTAGCTTCATCGCTGTCTAAATTAGAAAGGGCAGAGTGTTTAAACTTGCTTCTAATGACCTGCTTTCCAGGAATCATTTCTCTCTGTTCTTGAAGCTTTTCCGTCCCTGTAAAACAGGTGTGTGCAGTTAATTTGTGTAGCTATTACTTTTCCTTAACCTAAACAGTTCAGTGAATTGAGCAGAATCTGTGAACGGATGGAAGTTTGCTAACTCTGTTGGCTTGCTGGGCTGTATACTGTGCATGTAATCCAAATGCATGAAACCGTGATTTGACTGCCTGAAGCAGAAACAGCTTGAGCCAGACTAAATAAATGGGGATGTTTTGAAGTGACCTGGCAGCTGGAGATAAATGTGTGTGTTGCTTCTTGTTGCAGTGAACGAGTTCACAGTGATCAGGAAGAAGTTCAAGTGCCCGTACTGCAGCTTCTCAGCCATGCACCAGTGCATCTTGAAGAGACACATGCGCTCGCACACCGGAGAGAGACCGTACCCCTGCGAGATCTGCGGCAAGAAATTCACCCGACGAGAGCACATGAAGAGACACACACTGGTGAGTCACCATGCAGTCTTGCCATGCTATATCCAAACACAATAATGGCATGCTGTACCCCAACACAGAGCTTTTCCATAATCAGCATTTTACTAAACTGCACTCTTGCAGGAAAAAGTGTATTAGAGACAACATTTTATAGCATGGTTGTAACAAACATATGTCCTTAATATAAATCTGGTGGAAAGGTACCACGAAAATGTATTCTTGGTTTTACCAATATAAAAGGCATCTAACCACATGTATACAGCAAGAGCTGTATACATGCATAGGTATGCAGAAATGCACATCAATGCGTAATGCATAAGTGCAGTATGCAGAAATGACTGCGGTTTATGAAAAACACTTTTTGAAAGCCGTTTAATGAAGTAGACCTTCTGTTAACCTTTTGTGAACGTACTTTTTTTTTTTTTTAAACTGTGCAATACAATTAAGGTCCTTCTGACTTTCTAGTGTTGTATTTAAAATACAGCTATATTCATTTAAATGATTTATCCTAATGCAGTTACAAAGGCAGAGAAGAGTGCGTGACAGGTGTTCTTTACATACTGAGCTTGCACTGTGCTTGTGTTTTCAGGTGCACAGCAAAGATAAGAAGTATGTCTGCAAGGTTTGCAGCAGGGTGTTCATGTCTGCAGCCAGCGTTGGAATCAAGCACGGGTCCCGACGCCACGGGGTGTGTGCGGACTGCTCAGGCAGAGGCATGGCCTCCCTAATGGACCCGAACGGGGGAGAAGGGTCCCCGGAGGAGGAGCTGTACCCCGGGGAGAACCAGTTCATCGATGACCCTGATGACCTGAAGGCTGACGGGGAGGAGGAGGAGGAGGAGGAGGAGATGGGAGATGAGGACGGAAAGTGGAAAGAAGACTCAGGAATGTCCCAGCCGGATGTGAGTTTAGACGATGACAAAGAGGAGAGCGACTCTGCACAGGAAACCGAGAACCAGGAAGGGGCCCACAAAGATTTCGCCTGGATTTCATAGTCCCTTTTTTTTATTAAAATAAAAATAGCCTTTTATCATGTTTTAAATATGACTATGTTAAAGAGTACCAATATTCACTTGTGCACATTTTTCATATATTGTGGATCTGCAAAAGCTAGGTGGGAGTATTTGATTTATTTTGTTTTTCTTTCAAATAGTGGTTTTGGGATTGTCTGCAGTTTCCTGAGGTTTTGACAGTTAAAGAAACTGTCTTGCGTTGATGATGATGGCCAATTGTAAAATGAAAAGAGGTTTAAAATATTCACCTTTTAATATTTTTTTTTGTGGCAGAATAACTTAGCTGTTTGAACACAAACAAGAAAAGAGCTCTCCGTCCTCTTGCTAATTTGTATAATGAATTGTTACAGTAAGGTTTATGAAATTTATGGTAATATATTGTATTGTTTCTGTTGCAAAACTAGGTTTAGGATTCTTCACAGCAGTTTGGTTGACGGCACAAAACTGCCCCAGATTTGCACTTTAAATGTTGACCTGGTTACTATCAAAAGACCCTAATCAAGTGGTTTACATTGAACTACTCAGTGACAACCATACCTTCGATGACAGATGTCCTCATGACTGTTATTATTACCTGCGCAAAATGTTTGTTTTTTAAATGCCTTTTTTAACATTCATGTATCTGCCACTTTTAACTTTTGAATAAGTTGTTCCTCACATTTTGAGTGTAGCAACATTAAAAAAAAAAAAAAAAGCATAACAAAAACAAGACTTTTGCTCACAGGGGACAGCTGTCTGTGTACAGATTTAACATGGACACTGGATAGAGTTTCCAAAAGATCTACATAGCTTCTAACAAGTCAGCGCACAGTATGGAGTGCTCCTCAACTGAAGTGTCTCGCACACCGCCATGGGAGTGTTTATTTCCATTACTCCTTCCGAGTGGCCCCTACAGCGGTGTGACGAAGCTTGTAGGTGTGTGCCAAGCAACGCCAGGGAAGCTACACTCACTGAGTGACTGACTTGCGGAACAGAATCCCACCAGAGAGGAGCGAAATTCTTGTTATATTATGTTCTCGGCTCATTTTTATTTTCTGAATATAATTTAGTGTTGCTTATATACAAAGATTTACTTGATGTGCTAGAAAACCCTGGGTACTTTATTTTCAAGGTGTCTTGGCCTTTCTCTAGCATGTTTTGCTTCTTCAATAATGATTTTCTTATTTAAGCTTTTTTTATTATTGCACAAAGAGCACCCATGTAAAATATTTGGATTCCACCACCCTTCCCCATACAGGAGTTTTCCATCAAACAGGCTCCTAAGTTGGCTTTTAAGTAAAATTGTCTATTTCTAGTTCAGGTGAGCGTTAAAAAGTTCCTGTTGACAGGTTATTTATTGAAAGTTGCTTCAGTGGAAATGCTGTTTTTCTAAGACATTCCTTTCGTTCTGCCCCTCCAATCTTTAAGGCACAAGATGCGATTTATTTTTGTTTCTAATTGCGATTGTGCCAGGGTGTTTTACCTTTTGAAGGAGAGTGGTTTGGGTTATTAAGTGCTGGATGCTGAGCTTTACTACATGTTTCATTTTAATATTTTCTATATATATATACATAAGAAAAACTTTTATACTTTGCCTTGTTGTGGACAGTAAGCCTTGTGGCTTTCAGAACATTTTCATATTGTGCCAGTTCTGTGCTTTTCTTTTTTTTTGTTTTAAAAAAAAAAAAAATTTTTTGCAAAGAAAGCAAAGACCAGAGAAGCTAACTTATTTGATATATATTGTTAAAGTTATATATAGCACATGCTTCTATATTACTAACGTACACTAAATGAATATTATACCAAAAATAATCTAATATACATTGTATACATTAAGTGCTGTTTTCTTTTTCTACAGGAGGTGTGCAGATTCAACGCTTTGATATTTTAAAAATGGTTACGTTGTTCAAATAGAATAAAAACCAAATTGATAATGGTATGAAGGGCCTCCTTTGTGTTTGTATGTGATAGATACTAGTTTTTTTGTTTTTGTTTGTTTTTTGCTGGAAGTCATTCCTTTAATATAATTTTCCAAAGTTTGGGGGTTAATCTCTCATATATATATATATATATATATATATATATATATATATATATATATATATATATATATATATATATAGTACTGAAGGAACGCATTGACTGCTACTCGTAGTATCCAAGTATTATGCTGACGCTAACTACAGTTTGGCCCTGCAAGAACTGTTAATTATGCTAGGAACAGCAGCACCATCTGGTGGGTAAATGTTAGCAGAGTGTTCATATTCGTCGTGTATCACAGGGATTGAGCTCCTTTACAATCTAATTTGTGTCTCCCTGCTTTCTGGAATTCATTCAGACTTAAAATACTGTGCCTAAGGTCATGGAAGGTTTTTTTTTTTAAGCATGTAGAAAACAGATTCTGAGTGTGGGGACCTGTGTGTGTGTGTGTGTGTGTGTGTGTGTGTTTTTTTCTTAAAATAATCTGAATTTGGAAATGTAATCTTTCTCCAAGTAATGTGCAGTTACTGGTGAGTTACTGCCAGTATTTAGTGTCCTGCTCGTTACAGTAACGCTCATAATATATTGACAGTCACAACAGCGTGTTGTTATACCAAAGCTATGTTGAAACATCTGCACACCTCTAGTTTTAATTTTAGAAGCAAAACTGGAACAATTTGCAATATATATATATATATATATATATATATATATATATATATATATATATATATATATATATATATATATATATATATATATAAAATCAAAAATAATAATGTAGCCTGTTAACTTATGTGCAAATCTAAAGCCATATGTATGGTTACTTTCTAGATTATACTATATTTCAAATTTGTACCTTTTATTTTAGATTTTGTGCTTTCTAAGAGTTCTGTGTGTATACTTTCATATTCATATATATATATATATATATATATATATATATATATATATATATATATTATTTATTTTTTCAACACGATTCAGCTTGTCTTTAAAAGGGCAGTGTTTGAAACTGTTGAAGTTCGCTGTTGGGAATATTGTTCTATATGATACTGACTTTATAATCATTTTTATTATAAACCTGTGTTTGTAATGGAGATGTGTTGGATAATTGAAAACAAATGTAGTAATCACGATTAGTGGGAGACGATAACAGTGCATTGTACTGATATTCTGTATATGATAGTACTGATCATTTTACCTTTTTCTAGTTCCATCTTGAAATTCCTGTATCTTGTAGGAATTCCTGAAAGTCTGCCTATGTTTATTCTTAACTTCATGTTAATGGGATTAGCTTGACTATACTCGCAAACCAATCAGTCTCAATAAATTTGGAAATTGCTGCTGAAAATGAATGCTTGTGTATTTTATTGGAATGCTGAACAAGAAGAAACACTCTGATGAAGGCATTGGCAGAAACGTTTGTCTTCTACACTAGTTTTAATCTCCATGAAAATTAGAGTACGAGGAAAACATTTGTTAGAACTGTTATGAATAGAGCTCAAACAACTGCTGTTCTATAAAACAGTCCAAGAGCTATACATGTAATACCTCTCCTCGGTCACATGAGGGCTCCAAACAGCACACGTTGCACAGAGGCATCAGCATGTGCTTGAGATGCTCAAACATGATCTGTCTGTTCTAGAAGGGAAATAGCTATTGAGAGTGTTTTTCTCTGTGTTGCTGTCAAAAAACAATCCCATATATTGTGTCCATAACCAGTGGTGTAGGTTAATTATTGTAAAAGACAACTTGAGCCCCCTCCCCTCCCTCTGAAATAGATAAGCTTAGGCTTACTGAATATCATGTGGGTCATGTTTGACTAAGCCATCCCCTGACATACATACATGATTAAAACTGCTCACACAATACTATTCTGCATTAAGGTTTTAATTTTAAACAGAAGGATAGCAACAAAAAAATATATAGCACATAAATCCTCTCTTCTTTTTTTTTCTTTGTTAAACAAAAGTGCATTATGAGCAAAAAAAAAAGATGCAACAGTTTTTTTGTTTGTTATTGTAAGCCGGTATAACTTGTTTTATGCAAATAGTTATTCCACCAATATTTGAAGGTCATGGAATGTTTTTTCAAAATGAAACTTGCAAGAAAAACTACAGTGCTACAGGGCAGTGTTAAATCAACACAATTAGAGAGTTCTAATCATGGTGCGTTTTACTGTTTGTTCACTAGGATTAGTGCCGTATGTAAAATTAAAAAAACAAAAATTGAATAAACAAGATATTCCAGTTTGCAAAATAACGGGAGCCAGCTGTGTGAAGTTGCTTTGGGAATCTCAAGAGTATGAAGATGAGTAATGAAATTCAGGGATTTTGGATTTAAAACTGGCAGGAATACAGTTTTAACTTCAAAAGTTTGTTTAAACTTGGAATTATTTCAATTTTGCATGTTCCTTGATGTGAAATTAACTTAACCTCAATTTGAGTTTAAATCCGATTTATTTTTCACTGTATTTTTTACTATTTGCCTAAAAAAATGATTTGCTATAAAAAAAAATAAAAGGACCTGCCACCTGTAGAAGTTTGTCTTGCATGAATCATCAAATTAAAGTACAAAAAAATGTACAAGCTTCAATTTCTGGCAAAATACTTTGACATGCAGATTTTGTTTGTTTGTTTTGTTTTTCACATATTAGTCAGAAGTACAACATATTGAAAAGTTCAACACAAAAAAGAAAAAATACATTCATTTTTTTTTTTTAAACAAAGTCTGATGTTATTCAAAGCAGATTGAACACGCTAAGTAAAAAAAGCCCTTTTTATTTGTATAGTATGTAGTTAAGAGAGGAGAGATAAGCAGTGTTAACATACGATTTATTTTGCCGTGTGCTTTTAGCATTTCTTCCTTAGAACAGTAAACAGACAGTAACATACTTTTACAAGGGAGGGAGGGGGGTGTGAAGTATTTTCAAAATCACCCAGGTCATGTACGGGATTTATTCAGAGAACTGATTGTTACATTTCATCAAATAATACTAATTATTTTAACAGTTATCATACAATGGTTATGATCGCATGGTTTCAACTATAGGTCAGATCTACTTTATTTTAGTAAAACAAGACTCCATTTTTTCTTTTTATTATTTTGACAGCAAGGTGGTCTTAATCATATGAGAATACAAAGGTACTTCACAAAGACCAAAGAATGTGGATAAGGCACAACCACAACCCTGTTAACAAGGCAAAAACAAATCATATGTAATTAACGAATCTAACATACAGTAGCATAAAAAGGGTCTTCAAAACAGTCTTTCGTTTAAAAACTAGTATTTGCTAGTAAATAAAATAAACAGTTGTTTAAGCCAACTGTGCTTTAAAAAAAATCCTTTGGTATAATTTTTTAACTTTAAACACTGTACCACTCCCTCCCTCCCTCCCTCCCTCCCTCCCCTTGCTGGTTAAATAACAGTACTGCTACTGTTATTTTAAAAGCAAATGTCAGTGAAAACTTTCAGTCAGAGATGGGTTTTCAAAAATACAGTATTGCTGGATCTCTACATTTTAGTAATACTGTAGCTGTCTGTAGTTATTTTTCTTTCCCTAGAAGGTGGAAAGATGACTGTGTGGAGTTTTAAGCAGACTGATAAAAAAAAGAAAAACACCCACCATTTCAGAAAACCCTCATCAGGGTAAGGGGGTATTTTTTGAAGAAATACAACTGCAATTTAACTTCAGCAACAGTTATGGGCATATGACTGCCAGACAACTACTACAGACTGTACTGTATTCTATGAATGTGCCAACAAATTAGTGTGGCTTTTTCATTCCAGTTCTATTACTCTTCCAAAGCACCCCCCATCGCAGTGCTGTAATAGGAAATCAAACGTGCATTCCGACACATAACTGCTGGACTTGATGATCCTGATCTGTGGCTCCTTGGCACTCAAGTAACTGATAAAACCCATCTCTGCAACGAAAGTTCTGCTTGACTTTATAAAATAACAAAAATTTAAAAATGGTGAAAAAGTCAGTTTGCCTGAAGCGAAGCCAGGCCAGAAACACTGACAACAATTAAAAAAAAAAAAAAAAATCCACATGAAACCCCTGTATTGGAAAGCTGCCATAAAGAAATCACTGATCAGCATCCCGACCGATACATTTTTGACACATTGCTGGGGGTTGTTTAGCTTAACATCCTGGTGTGTTTTTCATGAGCTGTGGGGACAGCTCTCTAAAGCTTTCTGTAGTTGGAGGGCTCTGGACTGTATACAACAGACAACAAATTAAATTAATGCAAGAAGGTACCGCAGAGCCAAGGAATGTGCAGGGGGTGGTACTGGTACCTACTACACAATATTCCTTAATACCTGAACTAATTGGGGCTCCAATTGGAGATTGATACCTGCATGGAGTATGTTTTATGAAGCACAATCAATGTGACAGCTTTTATCATTCTTATTATATTGTCTTCTGTTGATAATGAAGCAAATATCCAATTACCACATTGATTTCAAGGTTCATTTTCATATGAAGTCCAATTAAAGCCTGCAGTCTATTTTTTGTTGGTTGGGGCATTCATTAGTTCAGAGATTATTACAATTGGGCACTGAAAACAAGACTTATGTTTAATTGCACATTCCTAAGATGCCAGATCGACGTTTTACATTCATCTTTTACATTCATACACACAAATTCTCTTCACAAGCTCTTTGTATTCGTTTACTTTTGAAACAATCACCCAAGCAACGCTACTAAAAGCAATACATGTACAAATAATAAGTAACATTACAGAGTAATCAAAAATATTTTCATAGTTAATTGCCAGTACCTCCATTTCATGTTTGGAAACTCATTTTTGGTTTGTTAGTTAGTAACAGACATCACCTACCACAGCTGTAACTATCACTATCATGAACAAAGTGGAACACACTGCCCTACAGGGATATGCAACCCCAATGGCCACTAGAAATAAACAGCAAAACTTAGTAAAGAACAATCTGCTAGTTTTACTGGAATAGAATCATTGTGAACATTTTGAAAACCATGTTTCCCGTTTTTAAAGGACTCAAGCCGTTTGCGATAAGCTTGATTATTCCATGGCTGTGTTGGCTTTTTAACAAGCAGTCTAGGACTGCACTGCTCCATTTGTGGGACTGGTATTGGACTATCAACATCCCTTACATCTGAACTTTTCTTGAACAGATCTTTTACACCAGTAGCTTTGACAAGGAGCCATGTTCATCACTGATCCAAACAAGCAACGGTAGGTAGTGAATATTAACCATTTCTGACACATTGTCTTCAATTTCTTTATATAAAACTCCAGATAAAAAAAATATCTCTGTTCAGCAGAACTTAGTGCAATTCAATGAGGTTTCCTCTTTCCCAATGGCACTTGCTGAAGTTTCTACCCAAAAATGGTGACGCTCTTTTCCCCAAAACTGCAGATAAGAATGGAGCTTTGAGCTGCTGGTACAGAGCACACCCTGACAGCGAGGCTCTAAAAACGGCAAACAGCATCTGTGGAGGTCATTAAACATCTTTCAACATCCTATCCATATACAGAAGCTGTGGGCATTTAATGCATGGAAGTAAAATACATTTATTAATATAGATTGTGTGAAACTACTTAAGTTGTTTAGCTGATAATATTGACTCAGTAATCATTTTCATCTGTACAAAACAAATATATATATGTAGCTATTAGTGTTTGACAGCAGGGAATATGAACCTTACACTGTTTAGTTTGCCAGTCTATTCAGATTGCACCCTTTAATGACCTCTACAGTGCTGTTCTGTATCTCAGCGAAGGCTGGACCGTCTGAACAGATCAAAGCTTCATTCACGTGTATTGATAGGCAGCACAGTAAATAAAACTCCTCCAATTCAAAATCTGTAGAAAAAAAAGACATACTGCAAATGTACATAAACGCTTAACCTACATATCCAAAGAAATCATTTTAAAGAAAACGTGAGTATAAAAACGAAGCTGCAACTATAAAATCAAAAGCCAAAAAAATCTATTACTAAAAAAGTGTCATCTTGTATCCAGCCATGTTTTTTTGTCTTTATGTTTTATGCTGCATGTAGCTCTTGACTCGAAGTAGGCTTTTTGGGAAGCAAATAAACACTTGCAAATACAGTTTAGTGTAAGCAGTAAGAAACCAGTCTTCTGTCCAGGTGGAATTTCAGGTGAATCTGCCTTCACCAGATTATCCTCTGCACTGGTACAACTGAACTAAAGTTGTCCTAAATCCCACATACAAGGAAAATAACACTTAGAATCTCTTTAGATCCATCCTATTTCCAACATTTGAAGGCAACTACAAAGAACTACTTGTAAATCTGCGTTTGGCAATGAAAATCGGCCTAAAATGGCGACACAGGTTTCTAAAAGATACAAACGAAAGCTCCAGCTACTCCTAGCTAATGGAACACTGCCTCGCCAAGAAAAGTCTTCAACATATAATGGAAATTATTAATCAAAATATGTATAATCGTTTGTTTTTTGTGTCTGGAACTTTGACATGATCGCCATTTTTTAGTAACTTGCACTTTTCAGCGGTTGAGTAACTAAAGGTAGCACAGGCTTTCATTTGGTGCGATTTCCTTTTTTTAACACTTGCATTTGGAGACATGTTACTACAGTTTCAAAACTCTCAGCTTCCAAGTGAAATTCCTAACCTTGAGAACATGTGACAAGCAGCAAGCATCTTGCACCTACCCGCAGAATACTGCCTACCTCAATGCGACTAAAAAAATCTGTTTGACCTGCTTCCCAGAAAATCCTTTGGATTAAGTAACTATAGCGCTTGTCATTTGTATTACTGACAAAAAAAGCTAATTAAACAGGTATGTACAATGTGAAAGAACACCAGGCATGGTGTCATAATATAAGCAAATTCAGTCCAATGATGCTTTCTTTTAAAACCACTGCTTTAAACAGTGCTGATAATCTGAACTGAAACTTATGACAATGCCTGTATAAAAAGGAATTCAATGAGCAATCCCAAAGAAAGTACTGTCAAGTGATAAAGCTACACAGTTAGCAAGGTTTGTACAAATGAACCTCGTGACTGTTTTAAGTGACCAGAAAAAAAAAGCTAAATTCAAATATTTTCCATAAAAAGCTTGTCTGAATTTTTTTATATATATAATTAACAGCATGGTCTTTAAAATAAGAAATTGTAAAAGTAGAGTTTAAAATATTAACAGTGAATTAAGAAGCCTCAAACCATTTCTTTTTTAAATGTGCTGCTTAGCTTTTTTTTTTTCCCTCTTAACAGATTACTGTAAAAATAAAACAATGCTGCCCAAACGATATAAAGATTTTTTTTGTTTTCTGTTTTGTGTATTTTTTTGTAATTTTTTTTCTTTTCTTTTTTTTTTTTAACCAGAATACAGCACGGCGTCCCTTTTCCATTTCAAACCCAACCAAAGCTGTGACGATTCCACCCCAGGGAGTGCCGCAGAACAAAGGAGGACGGCTCGGAAGGAGGTGGCTTTGAAGTCAAAGCTATCACGCACTGCCTCTTGGCGCTTTTGCGTTTAACAATACCAGCCTTTTGAGCAAGGAACTTCAGAAAGAGACGGGCTCAGTCAATAAACCTCTGGCAGGCTTTTTTCCAGCGGCAGGCGGTGCACCACATGTCCCTCTTCTCCATGCCATACACCTTCCGACACTTCTTGGCTTCTCCGCGAGGTTTCCTAAAGATAAAAACAGCAGGAATGCCGTTACTGTGAGAAATCAACCACGCTGCAGCTCGGCACAGTGATGTTTGATCCACTGCAGTTACCTGGTTCCCGTGGCTGGTTTGGGTGCGGAGGGGAGAGCCGCGTGTGTCTTGGGGACTGTAGTGTGCTGGAGGGGCTGCCTCTTCTCCCCGATGCTGACTGTGCGGATCTGCGTTAAGGATCCCTGGAGGCAAAAGGAGGCAGTTGTCACGGACTAATAATTAGCTTGTTTCCCATTTGATCCAATAGCTTTCCTTACTATTGAGTTTGCAGGACCTCTGTAGCCTACTTCTTAATGAAATACAAGAATCTTTACTTTTGCATATTACTTGGAGTCATTTGACTTTTTAAATGTTTTTATTCCACACGTCTTATGATATCCAGCATAGTAAGACCTTTAGAAAACAGGGGGGGGGGGGGGGGGGGGACAAATCAGGACATTGCATGACATGAGCATCTGTAAGCCTCACAACTCCGGACTATAATGGACTAGATGGCACCCAATTGTACCAGTACTTGCATCATCTTGTACTTGCACTGAACTGCTCCATATTTTGCCGTATTCTAGTACTGCTCTTAATTAGAACTATTTTCTGTTTCTTATAGTTGATTTTATTCTTAAAAGGTATCCGTATTCACGTTTTTTGTAATAGCTCTTACTTGAAATCATTCTTTTCCATTTATCGTACTAACTATGTGCTCTTCATGGATCTATAAGTAAGTTTAACTGCTCTTAGTCGAATTCGCTCTTAAAGGTAATTATTTACTGTATTCTTTATTTTGCTGTTATTTGAATGGGATCTTATTTTCTACTGATTTTACTGTACTTTATAACTGCTCTTATCTGTAAGGTGATATTTTGCAATGTGATAACTTCGCCCTAGATAAGGGCATCTGCTAAGAAATAAATAATAATAATAATAAATGACATGACACTGCCACAGAGTTTGAGAACATTACACGACTTGAGGCAATCGTGCCCTCATGCCATGTATTAAATAGAACCCTGATTATTGCTACTTCGTGCCAGAAAACATTTCGATTCTTTACTGAATTCCATTTTATATTAAAAACCTGACCTCAGGAATGGCATAACTAAAAGTGCAGCCCGGTTTTCTTCTTTTAAACTGTTACCAATGGGCCGAAAAAGGAACGGTTATGTTGAGAGGGAGAAATTCATCATAAAGAAATGTATTCTGTATTACTTCCCTCACAAGCAAGACAGCTATAATTAAACTCTTTAAGCATTCTATTTTAGACAACACAAGTGCTAAAAAAAAAATCTAAAATAGGAAAAAAACACATCAGATGGCTTCTTGATGTTTTGATATTTAAGCCTTAAGTGCTCGTGTTTAGGTCAGACATGGATTTAAACTAATTTCCGACTTTTCTCAGAGTGCCACAGTACTGCGTCAGGATATGATCTCACTGCTGAGGTCCTGCCATTTAAAAATACTGAAGCCTATTGTGGCACAGAAGCTGAAGTACTGTGCAGGTTAGCTGTTTTATTGTTTAAATATCCCTTTTGTTTTTCTTTGTTTGGTTTTGATAAAGTAATATATTTCTTGGCTTTGAAAGTAATTTGAAGCGGCAAATGGCTTGGGTTATAAATTCCTCTTGTATAAACTTGTTGGGATCCTTGCATGTGCTAAAATAACACATCTGTTTTATTATTAATACAGTATTAATGCCTGTGCACATTGGGTGACATTGTTGATGCAACACAAATACTGTACCCCCCACCCCCACACACACACACACACACGCACACACGCACACACAGAGTGTTAAACTGTTTGCCTGCTCACCGGTGACCCTTTAAATATGACGGGAGGGGACTGCCAGGATATACTGATCCCATTCTCACTAGGTACGAACTTGGAAGATACAGGGATGCTAACAGGAACAGTGGCCTGAAAAATACAGCGTGATCAGGTTTTTAATAATGCATTCTATTAAAATATAACTCATCAGCAACTTTCAACACACAATCAAATGAGTTTGTGTGTTGAAACTGTACGAAACAAGTGGACTCTCCAAGGAGTTTACTTCAGTGAAGAAAAAAATAAAACACCAATTCTAAAACTAAATACAAAACCAACTCAAGACTACTAACAAGCCCCTAAATTAAAAGGTCTACGTTTTTTGGTTTTTTTTCTGGTTTGGTAACTTTTTATTTGGTGCGTTTCTCTTTGCGAATTCTGCCCATAATGTATTGAGGCTAATGCCACCTTACACTGAAGTAGCTTCTAATGGTTTTACTTTACATTCAACCCATACGCTCACAGAAAGAACCAAACAAGGGGAGCTGCTGAATTAGCATGTGGTAACATCTTAACCCCATGTGGATCCACATCATAAAACAAACAACCACACCACTGGGAATAACCTGCAGAGAAAGAACCAGGACTGGATACAGTGGCTGTTGTGGCCAGCGTTACAGTCCATTAAAATGTTAAGAGAACGAATGAGTGAGTGAATTAACAACTGGCGGTACCTGGTAGGCGTGATCAGTGCGGATGTGGCACAGCGTGGAAGGTGCAGACTGGCTCAGTGGTGTCAGTGTCTTGCCTCCCCAGGGGCGGATCAGCGCTGGCTCAGAGTGGGGGAGCTCCCGCAGGGGGAACGCAGGGGGGTGGGGGGCTGTGGTGGTGGGAGAGGTTGGCGTCAGACTGGAAAGCCCCTCCGACAGCGAGTCCATGTTCACCTCGATCTCAGAGTAATAGAAATCCTCCTCCCCATCACTGTAGTCAGAGTCACTATTCCGCCTGCAAGAGGAAACCATCACAGTTTGCGATATAATTTTATAGGTTTGTTTTATTACATGATGTTAAATAAAATACCTAAATTATGTTCATATAGTTAAATGATGTCTCAATCCTAGAATTCTCTTTGATGCATTTGTTAATTAAGGACATGGATGGAAGAAATATATTGTGGTCTGTTTTAATGGTTTTGTATGTACTGTAGTAGTGTTAATAAGTGAGTCAATTAACCAATCTTGCTCTGGTTAAGGATTACACAGGACTAAAAGAAACTGACATGCATTACAGAAGTGACCTACAGTTGTTTCATCTCTGGAAGTTGTGAAGAACATGATCCACTCACTGCAGGACCACTTCCTCACCAACAGGGGTCACTAATGTCTCTGCACAGTTTTTGAAAGCACAGTACGGTGCATGGACTGGCACTCAGTGGCAGCAATGTTGTTGGAATAGGATTATCATACAATGCTGTGTCAGCAGCAAAGAGAAGCCCATGGGAGTGCTGCTCCCTAGTGTAGGGAATAGATTATCAAGCTATACAGGAGCTTGAAGATGTCTTTTCTAGGCTCCCTCGTAGCTGGGGTTTCCCTTTTCAACCTACAGCTGTGGCCAAAATTTTGTATCGCCCATAATTTTAGGATTGAGACTATTAAAAAAAATATATATATATATATATTTGTGACTGTGAACAAACCAGGCCTTTCTGGTAAAGTGAAGTAGACTGAAGTGAATTGTATTTGCCATGGCGATCATTGGTGTGGACATACCCGAGGTGGACAGTGCGGACGTGTCTCTGAATTCCTGATGAGGTGCTGAGGACCTTCTCACAGTTCTTCCACAAGCACTTAAACATCACCTTCATAGAGTTCTGGAAAAAAAAAAAAAAACAGGACCACCCAGCCTTTAACATCCTGCTGGGAGAGGCCAGGAATACAGCAGACAACTGTGCATTCTGGGATCTTTTTAATACAGAATCACCAATAGAATCAAAGGTGCTGACAATCCCCCTAAATACATTTGATTTCTGGTTTGGTAACTGTATTTGGATGTGTTTTTCCTTTTCTGAACAAATCATACTGATGATGATTTGAAGGCGGAGCTACTGTTCATGACACCCTCTAGTGGTACACCTTGGAACACCAATGCTGCTGAGGTGACAAAATGTATCACCTCTACATTGTCAAAGCAGTTTGTGATTGTTCTCAGAGTCATATTGAATCGGTTCTGTTCAAATGGCTTAGTATATCACCAGCAGTATAATCCTTCCCTGAAGGCAACCACTTAGATCAAAGCAATTGGAGTAATCCTGCCATATTAGTTCTTTTAACTACAGAAATGTAGCATGGTATTATTAATCAGCGGATCATAACTCTTTTATAATTCTGTCTATTTTAGATTAGAGGGGGTTAACAGTTTAAGATTCAACAACTCACTCCAAAAAAAAAAAAACAATAATAATGTTGCAGGGGTGTTACCAGACTAGCTTTTCCCACAACTTACTGTTTTGCAGAACAAGTTTAAACCTGTGTTTCAAATCGCTTTATATAAAAAAAAAATTTAAAAAATATATAACAGTATTTGAATATAATACAACATTACACTGAAAAGGATATACAATACTGTGGTTTTAAAAACATGCCTAATGTTCTGGGCTTTCGATTAGCAGCAAGTCCTAATAGTGCAGTTGGGATACAAGTGCTTAGCAGGAGTGGTTTTCCTTCGTGGGTGCAGCGTGCAACATTCCCACTGTATATTATGCAACTCGGAAGCAGGGGTCCAACCATGCCTGCATTTAAAAACTGCCAAAAAAAAATACAAAGCAGCTTGAAGTCGCTTGCATTGTAAATGCTGCAGCCCTTCACAATTTCATTTAATACAGGAGTTCTAATACAACAGTTATAATTTACTGTGATAAATAAATCCACACCTAGGTCAAGCAAAGAAGCGTGTGGGCTGATAGCTTCATCAGTGTAGTGACTGGAGAAGGTTAGGGGTGGAACGGTACTATATGCAGGCTGCGACTCAATATGCATCATGATGAAATGCACTTCTTTATTCAAGAACCACTTGGTAAACTGCAATGAGCTATCTTGTGCGTTCGGTTCTGCATCACCATACAAAGGATTCATACCTCTATTATGATACAATTTATCATGTAAAGAAAGTATCACGATGCTTCAATGCACGATGATTCATTACACCGCTAGCGAAGGCCTGACTTGGTACCGCTGGCTCTGCCTCACCTTTCTCTTCCTGGGGATGGGGTCCTCGAAGAGGAAGTGTGTGGTCACGGACTCTTCGATGTTGTCGTCGGACTGGGAGGACAGCAGAAAGCTCTTGTTGGTGTCGGCGGGGAGCGGCGGGGAGGGGGTGGAGGGGACCGATTGGTCGCTGGCATCCCAGCTCCAGTTCCCACTGGTTGAGCTGCTGTAGCTGGCAGACAGGGCCTCCTTCCACCCTCGACTGCAGGGATCTGGAAGTGTTCACACTTCTACCATTAATAACTTTTGTATTCAATGCTGCAAAATGATTTGCTTTAATAAATCTAAATTTGGGAATCTACAGTACCTAGAATTGATTCAGATCAAATGACTAAATGATTTTAGAAATCGCACTGTTCCAAATTACACAGCAAGCAAATGATGATTCTCTATATTCTGCTGTTTAATTAAGGTTTAAACATACCATGCTTTCTACTTGTTATAATAACGGCATACATCAAGAACCTACATGTACTGTAGGGCTGTGTGTGTTTCACTCTGTAAACACCTAGTCATCCTCACTCATTGAATAAGTACAGTACTCTATGAATGTTGATGGATTTTGTTTATTATTTAAGTCTACATAGACTGTAAACAAGGTTTGCCTATCAAACAATACTAACTACCTGTACCAAGAATGCATACGGAAAACTAGTTCAGAAAACGACGCTGATTACTGATGTCTTATCAACACTTTCATTGCTTAAGGTAACATCTTTACATACTAAGAATTGTTATTTTTTTTCAGAACTTGGCTACCCACTAATCCTCCTAATCTGCCCTCTGTACAGTACAGTTGGGGTTCTGAATCATGTTACCTGCGCCTGGGGTCCCAGAGGGGGGGCTGAGTACCAGCGGACTGGTGGAGAGGGTGGTGAGGACTGTAGCTGCCATCACCTCCATGTCTACATGACCCAACGGCCTCCTGCAACAAGGACACAAACAAACACAAACCTCTTAGGTAACGGACCTCATCAGAAATGCAGACCACTTCACTGCAGTGGAATGTACCACTCAGCATGCTTCCCCCAAGAGGAAAGAAAGGAGGCTTTAGTGTGACGAGAGATATCGGGTCCTATCATTCACAAAGCATTAACTCATAAGTTATTTAACATCAACGTTTTAATGGACTAAATAAAAGTTTGCTATGCACAAAGCGCCTCTAGAATATTGTGGCATATTTAAAAAGTCTGGAAAAGCTGTATGCATACAGAAAAAAAAACTGCACTGAGCCCATACCCCCTGTGCCCATGTGTGTTGGGTTTTAAATCACTTTGTCTGTCTAACCTCTCAGCACAGTCTAAACAAGAGGGCGCGAGTCCAGAGTGTGACACAGCCCCTATTTATACGCAGGAGGGTTAAGAACAAAGGTCACCCAAAAGGGCTGAAGAGACTTGGAGGAGCCAACAGCAGACAAGTGCCAGAGTCTCACACTGCCATGTCTAATCAATGCCAAACTCTAGTCCCATAGCTACACTGATACTATTGCATCCTGGGTAATTCAAGCACTCTCCAGAAGTCTAGTTGAAAGCAGGGTTTTAATAATAAAGCTAAAACATGTTTTGAAGAAGTGAGCTAGAAAGACAGATACACTCACAGCAGGAAGGTCCTCAGCATTGTCAAAAGCAGTAGTATTTACTTACTTGTACCAAAAAGAAAAGCAACAACAAGAAAAAAAATGGTTTTGCTTCAAGATATAAAACCAACTTCTTTAACTACATTTCAGAGCTCGAATGTCTGTCTAATAGAAGTCTGTGGTAACGGTGGCGTAAACTGGCACACAGTCTGTTTCCAACGCAAACATTGCTCGCGATCTTTCATCAGTTTGATTTGGAATGACCCCAAAGCTAAAATCCACCACAGCGAGAGTTTCTTTCAGCATACTGCAAGCAGAACTTTCGGTATTTCAGCCAATAAGGCAAATTCAGGGAGATAAAGAGAACAACCAAAGTGTATCACCCTTCAACACTGAGCACAGTTCAACACCCTTCAACACTGAGCACAGTTCAACACCCTTCAACACTGAGCACAGTTCAACACTGAGCACAGTTCAACACCCTTCAACACTGAGCACAGTTCAACACCCTTCAACACTGAGCACAGTTCAACACCCTTCAACACTGAGCACAGTTCAACACCCTTCAACACTGAGCACAGTTCAGCACCCTTCAACACTGAACACAGTTCAACACCCTTCAACACTGAGCACAGTTCAACACCCTTCAACACTGAGCACAGTTCAACACCCTTCAACACTGAGCACAGTTCAACACCCTTCAACACTGAGCACAGTTCAACACCCTTCAACACTGAACACAGTTCAACACCCTTCAACACTGAACACAGTTCAACACCCTTCAACACTGAGCACAGTTCAACACTGAGCACAGTTCAACACCCTTCAACACTGAGCACAGTTCAACACTGAGCACAGTTCAACATTGAGCACAGTTCAACACTGAACACAGTTCAACACTGAGCACAGTTCAACACTGAGCACAGTTCAACAGTGAGCACAGTTCAACACTGAACACAGTTCAACACTGAACACAGTTCAACACTGAGCACAGTTCAACACTGAGCACAGTTCAACACCCTTCAACACTGAACACAGTTCAACACCTTTCAACACTGAGCACAGTTCAACACCCTTCAACACTGAACACAGTTCAACACCCTTCATCACTGAACACATTTCAACAAAGGAGTGAAATAGCAACTTTGTTTTGGGAAAAATGGTAATTGTTGTAGAAAAGTTCATTTGACAGTTGCCGTTAATGGGTTAAATTCACCACTTTGATTTGCTTTTCATTTTAATCACAGTTGTTGACCCCTGTTTTACTCACCACACGTGCTGTAGTCTGCACAATTTTACAAATGGTTAATTTCAGGATATGCATTGCAACATATTTCTAACAATGGGGATGAGGTCAGTATAAATTAAAGGAGCACATAGCAATGTTTTGAGCATTTTATTTAAATTTGGCCAAGCAGCTATGGCTATTAAAATAATTATATATTTTAATTTTTTTTTTTTTAAATAAAAATAAATAATAATAATAATAATAATAATAATAATAATAATAATAATAATAATAATAATAATAATAATAATAAACAAGTGTCACAGAGTTATGAAAAACAATATCTATAACAGTGGGTGTGTCTCTTCAGCGTATGTCGTGTGATTTCACTGTGCTCATACAACATAAATGTACAGCAGGATTTACCACTGTTAATCATAGTTTCTGTATGTGCCAGAACTTTACTTTGCAATGCTTTCACTACAATACTGTACTGCAGTCAACTTTCATCAGAGTTTAACTGTGCAACGCCAGGGAGAAGCTGTTTATTGATATAAACAATTCAGCTGTTTAATTAAAATGTGTGGTTTCAATGCTTTTCTTTGGTAGCAAGCCCACTTTGTTTCTAAAGGAACTTCAGCACCATGCACTGAAGACTGAGGGATGTTTTTAATACATGTGCTCTGAAAAATAAATGCTTCACAAAGCCATCTTTAACTCTTCAGTGGGACAGAATCCACAATTACTAAATTAGAGCACAAATCCTGGCCTGGACTAGATCAAACTGGACCATTACTTAGTATTATATCTATGGCAACGGCACGGGCCCTCAATTAGAATGTGAAGTCTAATATAATGTTATGGGTAGTGCTGATTACACTGTACTTTAATTCAGCCCTATTGGCTTGTGTAAGACTGCAATTTAGTTGTTTCCATGCCATGTCTGTTTCATCCTCTGAAAATCTGGGACGTTCTCCAGTGGCTTCTTATACATTTTCAGTGGCGAGTACCTCCTTATAAAAGTAATAAAGCATATTGAAAGCATGGTAAAGCATAGGGAAGCATATTAATACACATGGCAAAGCAGGGTAAACTATGGAAAAAGCATGGTCAAATTGCACAACTGCAATGAAAAAATACCAAGGTAAACCTAAATGTAATGTATGCTCGATTGTGGTTTGTTTGCTTTACCTTATGTGTGCTTTGCCATGCTTTCCTACGCCACGCACTAAAATAATCTGTGACTTTAAGAATTTGCAGCTCCTCCATCCCCCACCCACAGACTCTGTGCTGAAACATAACCAGAACAAACTGGTTTAGGCAGCAAGCAAGGCCAAGCAGAGTATCTGGCAGAGTTTAGACTCTGCCGAAAGCTTTTTTTTATCTGGGTCAACTTCCAAATATCGCAAAACCATTTTCATTTTTTTTTTTTTTCTGAAGAGGTTTGTTGTAATAAATTAAAATGACAATTTGCCAAGCGGAGTTATACCAATCTGACAATAAGGGCAGTCTCCCATAAAAGACAGGCTGACAAGCCACTTAGAAAAAAAACTTCTAATTTTATTTTATTAGGATAATAGATGCAGTACCGCAATGACTTGGAAAAATAAGTAGCAAATTCGAACTGGAAAACCTCTCAAGATTGTGTCAAGAGCCCAACAGCACTGAGGAAATGTTTTTATTTTCCTGAGCTTATTATGGCCATGAAATGTTTGCACTGCTATGTATATTTAGAGCAGGGCAGGGGGCATTTAGAGAAAGGCAGGAACTGAGGCGATCCATAACGAGCAGAGCACAGGGACTGCTCCTTGCCAGAACAATTCAGAGAGATCTAGCTGGTCATGAGGGGTGTGTGTGTGTGTGTGTGTGTGTGTGTGTGTGTATGTGTGTGCGTGTGTGCGTGTGTGTACGTGTGTTCTTTAGCTGGGCAACCTTGAATTTGAGAAAGGCTGGAAATGCCCCACATGCACATGACTTCCAGTGCAGTGCCAGTACAGTCATGCGGTACAATTGCAACACCAAGTGGTCCATTGGAGTTTCCAAGTGAAACTTTTCCAGTCTTATTGATCAGTCGATATTGCCATTACAACCTGGATTAAATCTAAATGACAACATCTCTATAGCCATGTGTTTGTCCAAAGAGGCATGCTTACAACGGCACTATATCCCTGCCATTTCTATTAGCTGCACAAGTGAATATTTCACTCCTGATAAAATGCAGTACTGCCTTAAAAAAATAATCTTCATTTTGCAACTTTGTTTTGAGTTTAGCGGTGCAAAGCATGTCCCTGTGGTCTGGCAGGGGTATTGTATTGTATTGTATTGTATTGTATTGTATTGTATTGCATGCTATCATTGTTAAACCTATGGCATTTGAAAAGCATTTTGCCCTTGTTGCATGATCTAGCCTGCTACACAGTTTTTGCTTTCTCGGATATGTAAATATGTTATTGTGCATTATACTGTGCTTTAGATAAACAGTACATATTATATTATAAGGGGAGGTAATACAGACAACATACAGTACAGTAACTGTACTCCATTTAAATATTTAAGCCATGTTCTTTACAAGTAAGTGTATAATGTGCAGGGAAGGGCTATAAGTGAAGCTGGAGAAAGGGGAATGAAGAATGCATGCAAAGTTGTGGGAGACCCTCTATTTACAAAGGGATCGTTTGCAGAGCAGAGTTTAGTGCAAGCACAGAACTGTTTCTGCAGCCCCCGTGCCTGCAAGTGTCAACTGATAGCTGGTTTAAATAAACAGCCCAGCAGAGCGAGACAGGACTCTGTAGAAATGGGTTGATCAAATGTCAGCCTTCCAATTGGATGGAACTGGGCCAGCAGCTTTAATACAGGCAGAATAACAAGCAAAAACTTTGGCACAGAGCTAGCATTAACTCCTACGGACTAGCAGGCTGCCAATTAGCCTGGGGAAAACAAGAGATGATACAGTACTCGACCTGTGGGATTAATAGTGAGCCTGTTGAACATACTGTTTACTATAACACACCTGAACTACTCTACTGGACAATTGATGTGATTGGTGTAGTTTAGCAAGACCCTTAAAAAGTGTTTCATGAGCTTGTCTACAGAATGATTTTTCTCACTTTTATCATACAGATTTCAGATTTTACTATCCTTTACTATCTTGTGCTATGCTATTATATTGCAGTAAACTTTTATAAGGGGCGCAATGTTCAAAATAAAATGGTTTCATACAGTCGAGTGACTACAGCCAAGTGAGGTTGATATTGTTACCTTCAACAGTCTTGTAAAACCATTTGCCCGGACATGGGTTTAACATCAGGTAATTGCTAATAATTACATGCCATTTGAAAGTGCGTTTAAATTACCAGATTCTGCAGAGTCAACACCCCGGTTTGAACGATCACCCCCCCACCCCCTAAACTTTCATCACTGAAATTTTCACCATTCATTTCCAGTTTTTACTCACCATGCACAAATAATGCCCGAGGGGAGATATCGTGACTTACATGAAAAAACTGCCTAGAAGTAGTTGCTCTGTGCATTAATGATTCAGACAATTGCATCACCAATGATGAAGGTTCAGATGACGAGGACCAGATGATACAGACTCCGCAGTCTGATTGATTACGCTTTCCTGTTACGCTACAATCCATATTTTTAACTTGTAATTTTTTTTAAACACTGCAAGAGCTTGTAACTCACGAACTTCAGTGACGGCACAAATTATAAATATATTACATTAAAAAATGAATACAATAAAACCAGCTAAATTTGCTGGAAACAACCAACATCAGCCTTGTATTTTAAGGGAGTTGCTACAATAGGTCACTTTTTTGTATTTTTTTTTTCAGTACTTAAAAACATCAAGTCAGCTAATAATGTTGTTGCACCCTGCCAGTTAAAAATATTAACAGTTTCTTTATGTATTTTAGGAAGTAGACTTCAGTATGAAAAATTGCTGAAATACCAAAACATGCAACACAGACATCAATCAGGTTTGCTGGTCTTTCTAATTGTTTCGTATTTTAATTACAAACCCCATATTGCAAGAATGACCTTTTATACAACTCCTATCTTACACATTGAAAACCTTATAACAACTTCCATTGAAGCAGATTTCTCATTATTCACAAGATACATTACCCTTCCAACAGGTTATACTGTCCCTCTCATAATAAAACCAGCTAACTGCAACACTGTAATCAACCACAACAGTTGCCGCTGTCACTTAATGCCTTTCAATCACAGACATTAAAACCATGTCTGCTGAAATACATCAACACCCCCTCCTGGGCAGTGAAAGTGGAAAATTCCTCCAACGCTGGCTGCTATCTTTCTGATGTTTATTCAGTTGAATATTAAGTCTGCTGTGTTTAACCTTCAGGAAGCAGACATGCACTGGATCAATATTCTGTTCGGAAACATTTCACAGTCATAAAGTAGCCGTTTAACAGATGTGTGGGATCGTACAAACTGGTGTATAAATGATATCTCATATAAAGTCATCTACTGTGTTAAGAATACCTGTTGATAATCCTTACTTGCAGAGAGACAGACAGCACTTCATTATATGTATCTCTTTAGTGTTGTGCTGCGTTGTGTTAAAAGCTCCTTCTCTTAATTGTATTAAAACCCAGAGATTCAAAAAGCCTTTCGGAAGTTACTTAAATTATTACTTTTGAATGTATTTGAGAAAGTGCCAGAAAACATATTTGTTCTCTTTCCCAGATGTCATGACCCACCTTGTTTACAGTACTTTACAGTAACCATTTTCCACAGAAATAATCTTGATAGTCAACCTTTCAACAAAAGTGATGGAACAAGGCTGGGTTGTGTTGCTCTACAAAATGTTTATCAGTAACTCTTGACTTTTAATAAGCCAATTAAGCCTGGTTTAGTGGACGCTGGGACTTAAAATGATATTCTTGCATTTGCAGTTTCTTTAAAAAGGTAAACAGGTTTACTACTGTACCAGGTGTTATCAATTATTTGGTTTATTTAACCTTAATTTTAACCAGGAAAATCCTGTTGATCTTAAAATCTATTCTTCAAGGGACACCTGGTCAAGAAGGTGGAATGTAAACAAATTTGACCACAAAAAAAAACCAGATGTATATTTTGTGTTTGAATTCTAAAAGGTATCAAAACAGAAAGTTTCAGTTCTTTCTCAAGTTTATTCCAAGACCACAGAGCTAGAAAACAGAATGCCTTTTTTCCCCAAATGAAGTACAAACCCGAAGAACTGACGAACTAAGAACAGTCTGAGACGTACTACTAGAGTTAGTTAATCATTGATTTAGATAATTTGGGGTTTTGCCAAGGACAACTTGTGTTTCACTCTTCGTGAAGATAAAGAAGTCAGACCAGCTAATCTATATAAATCACAATGATGAACAGAATAACCCAGGCTGGTTATAAACCTATTATAAACCAATGAAGGGATGCCTTTTGTTGTGCATGACCACATTTCCAGAAGTTTTCTCGATCCAGCCTGACGATACAGCTCCCTGTCAACCAGATCCTGAACAAACTGTCCTTTTCAAATCTGCAATGTTCAACATAAATTGATCCACATGAACAATGCAAGCACTATGAACAAGAAGCTCAAAACTAACTTAACCTAATAGACAATACAATAAAAATTCATCAGAAATGCTGGTAATATTTATTACAATTTAAAATGCATACCAGTCCCACTACACATTTTTGCACAGCAGCATATAAAATCCATGGAGCACTGGAAACAGTGCAGATTTAAAATTCCCATTTATCTACAAAACTATACGTTTACTTATTGGCCCCCTACAGTACTTTCAACAAACTCAGAATGTTGTGTCTTCACCTGTGTCAAAGTAAAGTCTGTAAAATGAAAAGGGGACTTGTGAGAATGTGGGTGTTCGCCTTGATGTTTATAACTTCAGACTCACTTCTCTGAAGGAATCCACTTTAAATGACCCTATATTTACAGATTCCAGTCCATATTATGCAAATGCTCTATGAAAGCAGCAAGGTATTTCCAAACCAAAAAAGCAAACAATTGCTTTATTGACCGTCTATTAAAACTCCAAGGTTATACCGTAACTATAGAAACAGACTAACCAATAACAGGACAGTTGCTACCCAGCTACAAAGTTCAGTATGAGAGTGCTCTTAATTTCTCAGCCAATAATATGCAAGCAGAGGCATAAACAAACACACAGGCACACACAGGCACACACACACACACACACACACACTTCCTGTGGCTGCTGTTAGTTCACGTAAACACTAGATCTAAATATAGAAAATGTCGCTGCTGGCAAAGTGCAGATCATTATTTGCATTTTGGAAGACCCACCAAAAAAAACCTCTAAATTGTTCCAATAAGATTGATGTTCGAGCTATATTATAAGCAATGTTATACTTTGAAACGCTTCTTGCATGAATAATCAACACACCACAGTATGTTTCCAGCAGGTTGATCCTGCAAGCAGTTAAGGAAATAATACAAGTCTAGCTAGAAACAGCTGCCACATCAGACTATCAAGCTTGTCAGAGAAGTTAACCCTCTATAGCACAGAAATATATTTTGTTAGCATGGAAATGGACAGGGACTAATCTGTTCCCAGTACTGCATGTTATTCACCTCTACAGCTAACAAAAACCAAAAAAATATAGTATTGTTGTATATATGTTGTATAGTATGAACTTTTATGAAAGTGGCCCCTTTTTATTACAAACATGTATGTATTGCAATATATGTTTTGCAGAAGGCAAATTCTGTATTTAAGAATGTCTAAACTTAACTTTCAGTAAGGCCCATTCCATATACTGTAATGGAACGTAAGGCAATAGCGCTCGCTGTTTGTTCAGTTGCTGTGCTGTTTCCACAGCCTTGCAGCAATTTAAATCGCGAAAACCCACTTCCTTCCGTGTCACACCGATGCAACTGAAGATTGTAGTGCCCATTAAAACTAATCTTGACTGGTCAGAAATGTCATCACATTCGATCCATACAGCACAGGAACAGTGAAAGGCTGTAGCAGTAACAAGGCTCTGTAATTACGGCAATGTCATGCAATTACTGCTGTCGCTTCAATTGTTGATAAGCTAAAAGGGAAATCCCGTGGTCTCTGATGGTGCGGCTCTGTATATAAACAATCACAAAAAAAGTAACCTTCAACAGCTGAAATCTAAGTCTATGTTTTGAAAAAAAATCTGACCATAAGTGTTAAGATTTTAACCACATGCTCAAACCATATGTATCAGAGAAATTGGGTATATTAAAAAAGCATAAATATGTATTGGGGCGTTAAACAAAAGAAATATCTTAGCTAGCTCAAGACAGCAAGACAGTTTCGACTCCTCTTGTTCCCTGACAATGTCCTACAGTTATTAAGAAATGCCTTGATCCCAACCAAAAAAACAGGATTTAAGTTCTAGCTAAATTATCCTGTTGCTTATAAAATAAGACTCGCTGGAGTTCTTCCCAAACCAAAGTAAACAAAAAGCTTCTTCAGCCCGGGGTGCAGTTGCATGAACTGAATCCTACATTCTGCGTGATGCTGCACATGCTGAACATCTGCTGCAAGAGGGAAAATAAACAGCCTCATCGTTAACCGAACGCTGGCCAAGAGACAGCCTTGATTTCAGACAAATAAAACGTTACTTGGGTTAAGATAAGCATAGATGACCATGCTTCTAGGAGGTGGATGACATGAGCTGAACGACTAAAAAATGCTCTGCTTCTCATACAGGCTTTCTGGGCTCAGTTGCTCTGCTGATCTTTTCAGTGCTGCCTTGCATTCTACAACAGGATGCTACAGTACAGTACAGCTCCCAGCCCAAGCTCACTGCTCGATGGTGCTTCCCTCCAGTCCTCAGATCCATCGACAGGCCAGGTTTTTGTTCTCTCCAGACCGCACACAAAATCGTTGTACTTTGTTTTGAACTGTATAGATGTGTCGATTAGGACCTACAGCTATGGCCAGAATGGTTAGAATTTTATGACTGAGACAATTAAACAAAATGTATATATTTTATATATTATTCAAAATGTTTCATTTGACTTTATGCAGCAAAATTAGTTAATTCTATAGGGTGATGCAAAACCTTTGGCCATAGTTGTACTTGAACAGGAGTTATACTTAGCATTACTTTCACTGTACAGCTGTACACTGCAGGAATAGTTTATATGCAGTATATAATATGAAGGATCATTTAGTAAATGGTTTAGAGACCATTTTAAGACGATAATTACATTTTAAGAAATGTAGATTTTTATGAAAGAGGAAGTGTGTAATAATGTGATTATTATTATTATTATTATTATTATTATTATTATTATTATTATTATTATTATTATTTAAATTGTGATTATAATTATGATAATATTGTTGAATTATTATTTCTAGGATGTGGGGTGAGAATGGAGAAAGCAGCTGTCCGTATCCCTGTTTGTCTGCAGAGAAGATAACCTGCTGTGCAGGAATCACTCTCAGAAAACAGACCGGACATTTAGAAACCAGGGGAACAACGCCTCCAAACATTCCAGTGGTATTTTATTTCTAGAAATGTGGCCAGCTTTCTCAAAGTATGCAATTACCCTGAACAGTAAACACAGACGTACATCATTTATGTAACATAGCTTTTATCTGGCCCAAACTGGAAATCGATACCCAGTTTTAGCAAGGCAGCACACATTAGAGACAGTGCAAACATAAACATTAAACACAGAACAAACTCCCATAGTGTAAAGTGGTGTAAACAAATATAAAAATGTGGGCTAACCAATTAACTACTTCGTATGTCACATTTACTTGGGACCAGGCTAGTAGATATTTTGATATATAAGAGACATAAGGATTCTGTGGGGCTTTCTTTACACTACAGCAGGTTAGCAGGAAGGAACAATGATTTGGCAACAAAATATACAAAAATAAATGATACCAAAATTTATTTTTAAAGTTTACTTGTTAATTCACTGCGGAGTTCATGGGCTACCCTTAATTAGCATGGTACCATTTTCATTGCCCCTTGTCATTTCTAATGAGGTTTTCTTCAAACAAAACAGGCAGGCAATAAGCAAAGCAAGTTCATTTGAATGGACTTATTTTAATCCCAACCAGTATTATTTATAATAGTCATATTAATAACAATGACTACTCCTGGATGATTTCACCCAACAGGGGCACATTCTAAACCATGACAGAGATTAGGAGTAGCTAACAAGGTGCAGTATTGTGCACAGATTTGTCACAGAACCTCATTAATGAAAAGTAAAAGTGTCCCTCACTCACACTCATATCAGTGAGCATCATGCCATCAGTGCATAAACTGTAGTACACTGGGTTTATTTCAAGGAAACTGATTCATCTCGAAACTAAAAACATTCCATACAATATTTCAATTTTAACATGTGGCATGCAGAATGACTTCTGCAACAGACTGCTCGGAGTAACTTTTTATTTTCCTGGCACAAGTAATGTTAGTGTGCCATCAATGAAGCTGCTTACAGTAATGGATTCATCAATAGAACTCATTTAGAATGGTTCTAAAAAGTAAATAGAACACTAAACTAAATAAACGGTATTTCCCTGTATCAAGGCAAGACCAAGTCCATGATGACGAAGCCAAACCAATAATGTAGACGATAATTACACTAGAGATCCAATAACTAACCCCTGGTCAAGTATCCATACAAAAAATGATGTAATAGCAGTTTGCTCCATTCCTGATTTTAGTACAAGTTTAATCACACACCTGAGCTTGTTACCGATACACTGTGGCTAATCAAGCTGAACAGGGTGAAACTGCAATGCAAAAGGAGTCTTACTTCTACCCCTGAATTAACCTTTTAAACAGGGTTGTGAAATTGAATCCAGACTGAACACATGATATTGGTAAACCATGTTAAAGAATAGCAAAGTAAACACACAGTGAATACACAAAGCATAGAAAGCCATGGTAAAGCAAACAATGGTATACCGTGGTGAAAACCATGATAATGTATGGTAAATGTATAGCACAAGCATGGGAAAAGCATGACAAACGTTATGTGAAAAGTGTGGCAAAATTACCATTAAAAGACAATTATGTACCACTGAAATAAATAAAAGGAACAGATAATTCCGCAGCATGAGCGACAGCCACACTGTGGGTGAGCAAACATTTATTTAACCTTGTGCTTGAACCCAGCTTAATAATGAAAAAGGCTTACAAATAAAAGCTGTTTCAAACAGCAATACAACAGTTGAAATAAATGATGCCTGCATTAGGAGTTTGATACAGCATTCAAATGCTTTACCTGTGGCTTGAGTCTTATTGAGTGGTGAAGAAAGTTACCATGTGCAAAAAAAAAAACACAAAAATTCCACTATTGTTCTCAGACAAAAAGTACCTTTTATTTTCTAAGCATAATAGAATACAAGATTGCACACCTAAAAACTGCATAGCAAAGTATTTTTTTTTAAGTGGAAGAAAATTATAATCTGTTTTTGTGTGTGTGTGTGTGTGTGTGTGTGTGTGCTGTTTTCCTTTCCCAAGCCTACAGTATGTGAAATGGAGTCAACACCAAGGAGATTCCACATGACTGACTGGAAACACGCCAGATAAACAGAAACGCTGCTTCAGACCAACAGAAATGACATCTCATTGCACTTTGAAATGGAGACCGGCGAGGCAGAACACGCCAAGCTTTTCAAAAACCATCAACCCTATCTCAATGCAATGCACCCTCTTTAGTAATCAATGCTTAAATAGATTACTGTTAAAAATCAATATACGTTTCATTTTGCATTGTACTTTCAATGTACTCACTGAAACCTTAAAACTATGCAACACTGGTATAATAATCCTGTTGATCTACTTCGAATACTATTAGTGTTTATACAGTAGTAATGCTAAAGAATTATCTCATAGAGCCATCTAAGGTTCATCCAGAGTATTTATTATAGCCTCAGAGCCATAACAACCAGCTCTATCCAGGGTACACACATTAACGCTTTCTGCTCCGCTAATGGTGAATGATAGGATAACACAGTCCATTTACACTGGCTGATAGTTAGAGTGGAAAGGTTTATTTGAAGTGTGGTTAGGCAGAGGCAGGAGCCGTCTAACTCAAAGCCCATTAATCAGGCACTCCAGAGTATTGCAGGGGAGTACAATACTTCCAAGGTCCCAGGACCAGAGGAAGAAGATGTGGTCAGACTGCAGTAAATATCGGATGAACCCGGTAATTTATCTTAAACACAGCAATGCGAGATGAGCAAGATTACTGCAAAATTCATCAAGTCCAATAAAGGCAAGCTGAAATTAAATACAAAATGACACACAAAACAATACAACATCCTATTGGGGGTCGAGCAGTAAAGTTCAGTTGAATGTATTGTTGGACCTTCTTATACCTTGGAGGGGCATTTCCGTTCCTGCTTCTGTATGATATTATATTACACTGTCAACATTTTGTTCAGCATTAAAATCATTTCTGTCCTACTAAACCATGCTTGATCATAGTGATCTATTCCAGACTACTGTTTCTGTTGTATTATCCCCCAGGTCTCGCAACAGTGACCCCTACTGGTAGAAGAATGTCTAGGGCAGGGGTCTCCAACCCTGGTCCTGGAGAGCTACTGTGGCTGCTGGTTTTCATTTTAACCAATCTCTCAGTTACTTAATTGAACCAATTACTGGCTTAATTAGTCAAGATTAACAGGTGTTCCAGATCTTTAGCCACTGATGATGTAACGATACCTATAAAGCCTGCTGGACAGGGGCTCTCAAGGACCAGGGTTGGAGACCCCTGGTCTAGAGAGACCTTTACCCCAAGCAGCCAAGGCAACAATTAGGTAATAATGCCTATAGAATCCGGGCTTGTTTCCTGAGGGTTTTTAATTATTTAACCCTTTGGAATCCATCTGGAATCCAGGCAAGGAAATAAGAAGGTGTATAGAATAAATGTCATACAAAGATGTGTGTTTAACTGCTGTTAAATGAGAGCCTTGTTATACCTGAACCACCACTTTCCAAATCTGTACTGGCCTGACCCCTTTAAAACAGATAACTATCAGGAATGCAGCAGGCCTGATAGCTAGACAGCATGTTAGTGTTTGCATCTACAGTATGTCAAAATAGTGTCAGGTGAAGAATTGAAGTCCTGATTGGGCAGGCTAGCTGGGCTGCTGCTTAGCTGCACACTAGGAATCAAATGGTTGCTTTTTGTTGAGCTTCGAATCCACCCAGTCCATATCCATTGCTTGTTGGTATACCTGCTGATTCCAAGCTGAATGGACTGTGGGCAGCACTCCCACTCGCACACAGCAAGAACGTTACTCACCAAGACATTACAATGTATAATATCTATTTCCTGTGGAATTTTCTTCATTAGTTCATAATACTGCATAATTAAATGCCCCAGCTGTCGTTGCTAGTGTATACAAATAAATCAATAAATCAATAAATCAATAAATAATGATGAGATTCAGCTGGACAGAACAATAGGGTTTGGAAATGTGTTGTTGCTATGCAACTAAAGTCCTACAAGAAGTAACGGCTCTGCTTTGTTACAGTCATAACAGTAATTATGAGGGATTATGTAAGCACATTACTCCAGTTACAGTGCTCATAAAACACACTGTGGTGTTATGTAAGATGTTTCCTATTTCATACACCATTTTTTTTTTTTCTCCCTTACAATGGCATCATGCCAGTGTCAGAGATCTACACTCTGGAAGGTATGATGTGCTGAGACACAGCAGAAACCCTCCTGGGAAGATTCAATCAAACCAGAGTCAGGATATAATCTCCTGCAGGTTTCAACAAGAAAATCACTGAGCCTCAATGAAGTTTACCACACTTTTACTTTGCATGTAACATATTCAATCAGGGTTAATGGCAGTTTCCACTACGCTTTACCATACCCTCTTTGGTTTACCATGCCTTTACTGTTCTTTACCACACTTTCCAATGTTTGTACCATGATATACCACTGTGGAAATGCACCAAATGAAAAACCTTCAACATCCAGTAGAGACCTAGAAATGCTTGTATCAGAAACCCCAAGCTAATGCCAGCATCCCTGATAATCGGGTAGACCCAGGCTCCTCTTGAAATCTGTTTAGCCTATAGCTCCTTTTGAGAGCATAGCCTTATAGGGAGAATAGGCTGTAACCATACTGTATTTACTTATTTAAACTCCACTAATGTAACTGGGAGCTGTTTTCAATATTAGTTTTCACTTGTACCAGTTAACAAATTAGACACTGACCAGAAGTACAGTATGGCATGCACAGCACCATCACACTTAAAGAATATATTTTATAGTTAGTCGCAACAGAGGCATGTCGGTAACATCTGAGAATTGCTAATGCACCACTGAGGAATGACTCACTTTAAAGTTTAAAGTCGCATTTTTTAATTATACAGTATGCTTTTTTTCCCCCGGTACAAAACCAGGAACAAAAATGTATTTTATACTTCAGAAGAAAAGTTACTGGCACTTAGAACTAAATTATATAACATATCACTTTATTTAATATTTATTGACCCGATTTTCCCATGAACTCCTACTTTTCAAAGGTGACTTTTTTTATTATTTATTTATTTAGCAGACGCCTTTATCCAAGGTGATTTACAGAGACTAGGGTGTGTGAATTATGCATCAGCTGCAGAGTCTACGTCTCACCCGAAAGACGGAGCACAAGGAGGTTAAGTGACTTGCTCAGGGTCACACAATGAGTCAGTGGCTGAGGTGGGATTTGAACCGGGGACCTTCTGGTTACAAGCCCTTTTCTTTAACCACTGGACCACACAGTCTCCTATTTTTTTGCATCGTACTTTTACAGTAAGGGATTATGGCTTATAATATCTAACAATGTGCATCCTTGTTGAATTAAACAGATATAGTAGAAGTACAGTCTAATTATATTTATCACAAAGTCTGATACCATCGAAAGCCCTGATAAAAGCCTTACAGACAGAGCATTTTCCAAACACACCGCCTCAATAACATGCCTGCAGGACAGTGCCTAAGACCTACTCACCTACACTTGCTGTAACACACTGTCAGCAAGGAGCGGGGAAACCACGGCCCGCCAGGACGGCACTGACTCAATGTGTTCGGGAGAGGTACTTTAGCCAAATTCCTCAAGAATGAGCTGCTCTGATTCATTCAGGCAGGGAACTGGAAATCTGTAGCCACTTCTGCTCTCCAGGATGGCCCCTAGTGCCTTTTGAGTCAATGAAACAGGTAGCAAGTGTGCAAACAGAAGAGTTCCGCCTTGCTGTGCGCACATAAAAGATTGACTTGCTGATAAAGGGCTGCTAGACCAGATCTATATAATAATAGACAGGTTGAAATATACATGTTGCAGGTGCTTATGTTTCACTCCGCAAGAGAAAGCTTGTAGAAGGCTGGTTCAAAAGCCCACCTCACTGCAGACAGCATGTATAAACAAAATCTAAAAGTGTAAACGATCACTATCATGGTCACTCATGCAAGTCCTCCAGCGGCTATAATTAACTCACATTAAAAAAAAAAAACATTCAGGGTGGACTGTGAGCTTGTTTACACTGCAACTCAAAGCTTATGATTCCTGAAACCTTAAAAGAAACAGCCGCCGGTTTACGTTTCCTTGAGCTCCGTGCAATGTGCGCAGGATGCTACGCTCCTGTGCAGGGTTTGCCCCGTTTCTCGTTCTGGTAATGGATATAGGAATAAAATAATACAAACTTGGCCATGCATAGGAGCCCTGAACACCTTGAAGCAAACACATGAAAAGCAATAAAAACAACATCTTTAGGAAGGAGCACTTGAATCAACGTTATTCTTGGTAGTTTTATACAGCTACAATGATTTAATCCACGCTGACAAATTGCTTGGAGTTCTTTTAAAAACAAAAAACGTCACACCTCACACTTGAGCAAAAGCTTGCATATTCTGAATCCGCTCACTTTTAAAGAGCAATGCACCCACAGTAAACAAACATCATCTTCACATAGGAAGCTTGTTAACCCATAAACCCATTTTGAAAAGATCAGCTCAATATACATGCTGTGTACGATGTGATCACGGAAACATTTAAAATCCCCCCCCCCCCCCCCCCTGTATATTTGCTTCCTTACTGAATGTTACCCATGCCTATATTATACATTAAACAAATCAATCGTAACAATACTGTTTTTAGAATGCATCCTATGCTTTTCAATGGCACAAACAAGTACAATCAGGTTTCCCATGGTGGCTGGCAACACACATGCAGATATGGTATTGGAATGAATTACCTTTCAAATAGCTGACTCCTGCAAAACACACCTGGGTCAACATACAGCTCTGCAGTTCTGAAGCGACCTGTCTGTCAAACAGGGCAGGTCTAGGCTTGTACATAACAAACTAATCGTTATCTAGGTGTGAACTAACCCCCAGAAAGACTCCCCAGCATATACAGTAGGCTGTTTCAAAAATATTTACATAATTTAAAAAAAAAAAAAAAAAAGTCAAATTAACTCTCAGTAGACTTTTTTTTTTTTTACTTTCCAAAATTAGCTAAAGATATCTTTGGCCCATGACTGTACTGGGTTTACAAAAAGAAATATCAACAAATCTGGTTTCAGATTGAGCATTAATAATATCACCCCATCGTGCTGGATTCAATTTCTATCTTGGTGTCACATTTTGAACGTCACACTTGAGGTCCACAGTAACAGTGTAGCGATCCCACACCAGCACAGAAACAGACCTAGAAGATCACTGATTGAGTAATCGATTACGGTCTGAGGAAACTGTCAGCAAGCAGCAATACAGTAAGTGATACAAAGAATATCACAACCAAAAAAACACAGACAAAAGCGGGCCAAAAAATGGTAGTAGCAAAGAAACTGACAAATGAATACCATTTTTTTATATCAAATAGTAAACGGTAGGGTTATTGTAATTTATGTTACAGTACACCGTCAAGTAACCAGGCTAATGGGATACAGTGTAAACAAACAAGACCTGCAGGGTCTACCTGCTTTAAAAGTACAACTATGCTAGCTATGAACATTTGTAACATGCAAAATCCAAATGCATGCCTAACACATGTGAAACATTTTTTTTTTTTAAAATACAAAAAATTCTGGTTAATGAACTTCCTGCTACTTTATTTTTAAAACATACAGATAATCTAAGAGCTAGACCCTAAAATCCTCTTGAATGACAGTCTTATATATTCCTGGAATGCGCCCCTGCACCCGGATCTTTTACATCCTTTAAGAGTCAGCAAGCAATCAGTGTTACTACCTAGAAAAGGCTCTCGGAATCTAAGGGATAATCTGCAGTTTAATCCTAATGCAGGGTTTCCCAATCCTGGTCCTGGGGGACCCCTGTGTCTGCTGGTTTTCATTCCAACCGAGTTCTCAATTAGTTAATCAAACCCTTAATTGAACTGATAATGTGTTAATTAGACCTTTTTAACTGTGCTCTGCTCCTAAAAAGTTGCTGATTTCAAGTTACTTATAAAATGGTATAGTTAACTTGAAATCTCCACTGTTTAAAAGCTGAAAACAATTCAAAAGGTCTAATTAAGATAATGAATAGTTAAACTAAGGGTTCAATGAAGTTATTGAGAACTCAGTTGAAATGAAAACCAGCAGACACAGGGGTCCCCTAGGACCAGGGATGCCTACCCCTGGCCTAATGGACCTATGCTTCCCCAAACACAGTTGTCAGAAATCATCAGAATTTCTTTTTAATGCAATGACTTTTAACTGGATGCTAGAAATATATAAAATAAACTAATTCACTGATAATATGCAGAAATTACAAATAAAAAAGAAAAAGCTCTGATGAGTCCAAAGGGCTTGGATAAGGGTTAAACCTAGCTAGGAGGAGGCTCAATAGCTGTCATTGCAGGGGGAGCAGAATGATATGGACACTCAGTAAAAGACACTCAGACAGGGAGTGGCAAATGTGTCTGACTCAAATTGATGCAGGTTTACCAATATATTAAACAGTCATATATATATTAAAGAATGAGCTACTGTATGATTTTTCATTTTGATCCAGTTCAAAGTTTGCAGCATTTTTCTTTTTTCTAAACAGGAAATAATTTTACCAGAGCATTATTGTAATGACTTCTCTGCACCTAAACTGTTTTGGTGGAAACACTTTGCACTGGAGCAGAAGCTTTGTCGTAAAAATAAAGACTTCTGTTGCACTTGATTACATCAACCACCTACAAATAAATAGTTAATGCAATCCAGGTTGGTTCTCATGTACTGTAAATAGAAAAAGCAAACAATGCACATACAGAACCACTGAATATTATCTTTGCCTGATAGTTATCAAAAAGATATCCGGCATGGGTCAGTAACACACTTCAGCTGTACACAGCAAAGCTCTGTGTTACAGTATTACTCCCTCTGACACATAGCAATTATACACAGGTTTCAACTATATATGCCTCTTTAAAATCCAACTCTAATAAAGTGCACTTTGTCAAAGCACTCCAAATGTTTTGCTCCCAAAAGCAGCCTTTTACTGCAGGTGAAGGGCAGTTATTCAACAGGCTGAAATGTTTTTAAAAGAAATCCACCAGTTATTAGAGAGAGGCGTGTTATACAGTACAAGTGGACAATATTTAAACAGGAGCAATAACTTCTATCTCAGCTAGATAAAGCTATGCAGTTACAATCATAATGAGAAGGAAAGTTAAACTTGAAAAAGGTTAGCATGTTTGGAAACGCTGAATCAATAAACCTGCAAACCTATATATATATATATATATATATATATATATATTTATATTATCGCTTGTACTTGTTAAGGTTTTGCTGCAGTGAGATAATGCACTAACTTTTTACCTTGACTTCAAATACATCCATTTGTATTGTACTTACTGTACTTGAACAGTGTACTTTAATATGTTCTTCTTTGTGAATTTGGCACAATCAATCAATGTGTAAACAGCACTGTTTAGTTTACGGCTGTGTATTTGCACACACGGAAGCCCTAATTGTTTCAGGAGCCCTGCACTGTGCAGGACTGCTCCATAGCCATCGTTCCTAACTACAGAGTATCCCAGCCAGACCTACCTGTGCTTGGGGACAGGGATGTAGGATGACATCTGGAGCCGGCTCTGTTCATGCACTGGGGCAGGGCTTTGTGGAAGCGGGTCTTTCTTGGTGTCCTCCAGTCGCCCCGCAGAACGTTTGTCGTCCACGTGCACACGGTCTTCTAACTTTCTGCCATTCAGAACCAGGGTGCTTTTCTGTTCCAGCTCTGGAACTCCCTCTTCACTCTTGCAGTACAAAGGTATCTAAAAGCACAGTGCAAGAATTGGAATACTGCATATACTTTAACATTATTACACGTTGCTCAATTTTTATTTATTACACTTAAAATAAAAAAAAGATGAGGCTTTACGGTCGTTCACATAAAATAGTGAGTTGATGCTGAGTGCAAGAAATTCAGTTTGAACATCAAAATATGGATTGCCTTTACACTGGTGGAATGGAAGCTGGTTGAAGTGTTATTTACTGTATGAGCCAGCAGAAACAAACCCCTTGGCTGTTTGGGATCCCTGGGGGCCAGAGCTGAGCGACACTGATGGACAGGGGCCCTCATTGACACCGCCATGCTACAGAATACTACTTATACTGTCAGCTGTGTGACTGTCAGTAGCAATTAAGTGGTCGACAGACATCTCTCAGTATACTGCGACTGGAATGGACCACTCCCCTTAGGCAAAACAACGCCAACGAGTATGGTTAGAAACAATCTATTTCTGCAGCCAGGCCTTGATTAAAGTGTATCCAAGTTGCCAAACCAAAGTATTGCACTGGCATTCCCCCCGACCCTGTATCAATTCTGTACTCTGCTGCATCTCTAACTAAATCTGATCTGCTTTATGTGGCCAGCCACCAGTGGATAGACTCATACTAGAGGTTTACTGGCTACACAGTTCTTAGACTATACCTTGGCCTAATACCCAAAGCAGTTAGTGTAGCAGTTACTTTGGTAGTGCTGAAATGGAGTTGTTCACAGCTGGTAACGTTCCTACTGTACAAATCTCTAATTACAAATACTACATTCTGCTTTTAATTAAACTAGATTGACTGCCTCAATAAACAAACAAAACAAAACAAAAAAAAAATGCTGGGTCTGATTCTGATGTTTTTGAGACAAATGTCAAAAGATAGTTTGCTCTTCACGAACTTACTATATCAAAGATTTAATCTAAAAGGAGCATTTGGTGGACAACTAAGAGTAGATTAACTTGTAAATTACAATTATCAACTACAACAAAAAAACTGACTTCCTTATATTTATATATCAGTTAGTAAAATCTTGGTACAGTAGATCATCTGGGAGAACGGTTTTGAGTGGGCGTGTCACTGTAGCACAGTACGCACTGCTGGAGGGGAGAAAGCTTGATTTACCCGTTTTTAGATGGCCGGACACTGTAAAGAGTATAGTCCTGTATAATGCGATATAACCAAACATTATGCAGCGTTTATACAGTAACGAATCCAAGCTAAGCGATTCCTCAAACCATGTTTATTTCATTAGATTCGCGTTTAAGATTTAATAATAATAATAATAATAATAATAATAATAATAATAATAATAATAATAATATCAAGCTGAGTCTGGTACATTGATCAGGGCTCACGACCGGCTTCTTGGTGTTAATGTTAGCATATGACGTCAGGTACTGCGTAATACAGTACCAAAGAAAGGACAGGAATGCTATCTTACTATTATAATAGTTACATGTAGCCTTCCCTCTGTGTGAATAGCATGACTTCGTATCCGGATATTATTTGGGAATGTTGGCTATACAGTTGTTATTCACTACAGTATCACTGTGGGGGGGAGGGGTTGTTTTTTTCTTGTTAAAAGTCCCAACCTCCTTTCCTCTTTACACTAAACTTTGAACATGCATCGAGTCGCCATCTTAGCAAATAAACTTCAGCGCATTTTTTCTATTACGATAACTGTTCGCATTTAATTAAAATTAAAATTAAATGTATATATCAATCGGAATTATAAGTGCGCCGGTAAGATACAGTAAAGTACTTTGTGACACAACTGACGCAACACAACTAAACACAATTAAACACAGCTTTAAGCGGGTATATTCTTTACCGTATCAACGGTCCAAGAAAATGCAGATGAAGTATCGACTTCTTACTGTGTCCCATGCATGGGCAGCTAAAATGTAACGAAGTTTGAGCAGGTCTCACCTTTTCCAAACCGGCATGAGAGTGTTTTCCATGCACTATCGTTTTCAAATCAGACCGATTCATAACGCTCTCTTCAGTGGGGTATTCTTTCAAAGTGCCTTCGTCCAACATCAGTGCGTAGAAACTGCTTCCAGTAGAAGGGTCGTTCTTGCATGCTTGTATTATCTCAAAGACCCCTGCTGCAATAGCCTTGCCATGTGTGTCACTTGTCCCTGCTTGCAAGCTACCGGTACACACTGAACCTGGAGCGGCGCAAACACGTATCCCCACCACAGACCTCTTAGGAAGACGCTTGGAATTCATGATCTGGTAGGCTTAGTTAAGGTGCTTCAGGCTTAATATTCTACTTAAAATATATAAAAGCAATACATTTAACAATTGCTCTCTCCCCAACTTCTAAGTTAACACGCTACTGCTTTACTTGGTTAACTAACAAATGCCTCCACTGTTCCCCCTGCAGCTGCCGGTAAGAGAAAAAAATATATGTTTTTATTTTTTTCTTTCTCCAATACATGACACGCCCCCTCCCTGAGCGTGCATCTGGGCAACATTTTAGAACCCCGCCTGCCATTCACTGTGATTGGCTAGCAAACAAATATAAACATTCCATTCTGGCTCGCGGCCAGAGCAATTAAAGATGTGATTGGTGGATAAGAGACATGTCAGTCAAGGAGTTTTTTTTTTTTTTTTACGCACGGGGGACGGGACGTGTGTTCAGTTTGTTTGCTAGCTCGCCGGCCGGCAGTCTCTGTGCTGTTGTGCACGTCATGCAGAGCTCCCTTTAATTGAACTCTCAAAAACACTGTATCCTAATTTTGACGTCGTACATGACAAGAAGCACATTTTTAAAAGTACAGTCTTCCGTTTAACAACATTCTTGAATACAACAGGTTCTAGAACAGATGCTTCTTTATCAAGTTACAGGTAGTTAGTTGTATTGTTTAGAACAAATACCTAGGTAAAAAATAATAATACATTAATAAATAAAGACGGTATTTGATCAGTTAAGGCGATTTCAGTTTTATATTTAGATATTTTAATTGCATTTTTGATTATACACAATACACAAACCTTATCGTCTACGAATATTTACTGACTAAGGCCTAACTTTTCAAAAACAATTACTGCACCTCCTTTGCTCTTGTATAAAGCAATTAGTAGTTTTTTGTTTCCTTTAAAAAAAATAGGAACATGTGCAAAACAAAGCAAAAATGTAACGTCGCCCAAGAGCATTACATCAGAGAATGGGCGCGTTGTTTTATTCACTGTTCGCTCACCCGGTGACACTCTACGTGGTCACTGAACCGTTTGTCTCACAGCACACCTAAGGGAATGCCGGTGGGACACGGGTCTACTCGTAAATGAAACATCTTTTTGAATACTGCCTTTAATTATTCAAGGAGACTGGGCGTGGAGTCAGAATAACTTGTTGGATCATCACTTTTGAGACACCAGTAACGGACGCCTGTGTTGACGAGACGTTACATCTCGATGTTTTTTATCCACTCTAAATATATTACATATAAAAAAATAAATAAAAAATCACCGTCATCTATGCAGAACCAACTGCCAAGCGTGTTATCAGTCAGACCGGCTGTCCTGGCGTATTACTCTCAACCCTACAGCAGAAAACCTGACAGTGCTACCGCTAAGTATCCAAAATACTGCGGTATATATATATATATAATTACTATTTTCTTGATTTATTACTATTTTCTTGGTTTAATATGTATTGTTTACAGATTAGATATTTTATTTATAACTGGTATGTATTTTTAAAAAAAATACATTTGTGGACATTAAAGGCCATAACATAATTTGAGTGTGTTGGAGGATATTGCACAGTTTCACATTAGCTGCAGGGGGGGGGGGGGGGGGGGGGGACGGGACGGGACGGGACGGGACGACTCAATTTATTTCATCTCAGTTTTCACAGATGTTGCCAGGTTAGTTGCTTCAAATTTTAGCACGCCTGTATAATCTGCATGTCTCCTCAATTACTACAAGTTAATTATTTCAAATCCCTAACCCTCGGTTTACAGAGAAAGAGCACGGGTATGGTATGTCACGTTTCCTGATTACGAGACAGAAGCTTCTTCATTTCAACTTCTCAATTTGAATCCCTACCCCCTTCACAGCTACTGGGGCAAGACATCTCCTTATTCACGTTTTGTTCTGTAATTAGTGTTTTGGGTGATCAAGCTGCATTTGATACCTTTGCTGCTGTATTACAAAAATGCAATTTTCGGGGGGGGGGGGGGGGGGGGGGGGGGGGGGGGGGTAATAATTCAAAGTTTTGGTTGATCAAGGGTTAGCTGTATATAATCTAATAGAACCGTTTGATCATTGCACGGCTATTGTCTACCTGAAGACAGGTCAAGCCAGCATTGAGACGAAACAGAAAAAACGCAGAAGGGCCTTAGGGCTCAGAGAAGTTTGCTTTGATACATTTCCAAACAAATGTTTGAACCTTAGTTATTTTTATTTTTTTTTAAAAAGGAGAGCGCGTGAGATACAACATCTGAGGTCACGCAAGCGAACACAACACAAAACAAAGCCCTCTTAGATAAAGAAAAAACGCTCACTCCAGACATATAAATTACATTATTTCGGTGCAACAAGCACACCTCTGTTCATTTTCGGGGTTATTTTCTACGGACACATGCAGAAAATACATCCAAACTTCTTTGGTTGTGCATCAGTATTGCAGGTTTTCTTTATGGACATGGCACTTATATCAATCAAACAGCCCCTGTGAAAATTAAAAAAAAAAAACTAGTAATTTGTAGTACTGGCAAATATCGTATAATTTCATACGGTATATATTGTAATAGTAATTCTAATAATAAGAAGAAACTTTTTCAACAGAAGAAGCAGATCTAGTTTAAAATGTGACTTTATGCATAATTTGTAATTTTAAAAAAATGATAATAGTACTCTACCTTACTGACTCCCTTAAAAGTTTAGATTTCTGAGTAGGTCGCTCCTTCCTTACAATACTGTTGCATTTTTTGTTTGTATAATATAGTAGTGTGAAACCTATTTGCACTGTAACCAGTCCACAAATTGGGCTTGAAAAACCGTTTCCAAAAACTCGACATTAAATGGAAATCGGCTGTTTGCCTTAACATACACATGCATAGTATCTGTGAATTGGGGTTCTTCTTGTACCGCCCCCTTGCTGTCGTCACGAACTGACAAAACGCATCTTGTACCGCCCCCTTGCTGTCGTCACGAACTGACAAACTGCAGACTATGTCCCTCAAGTCAGCACGTAGCACACGTTCGACACACGGCTTGTGCAAAGCTGCAGCTCATGCTGTCAGTGCGTGCACATTTGGGAGTGGACATTTTGGAAAATAATGAATCTTTCATGTCGATAATAAATAGTTTTTGCAATTTGTGTTCCTTTTTTTACATCTGTTACTTTGCAAAGTTTTAACACAGGTTCCAGCAAATGAAAGCAATTTTAGTATTTTCTGCCTTTGTTATACTAGCATGTAAATTAAATGCAAATAGAGTAACCACTGTGTGTATATAGCTGTTAGTATTCATATATACAACTTTTATTCATTCCCGCCCCTGTATCACTTGAACATATATGTATTTCAAATTATAAAACTGGATTCAAAACCCAAATTGACCTTCTATGTACTAATTAACTCTTTCATGCTCACAGCTGTTTACATTCCCAGTCCTTTACAGCCTCATAGGAGGACACGTGCATGAAATGGCAGTAGCATTTAATACCATTTGTTCTGAGAACAGTGGCAAAGTAAACTTGTAAAGTTGTCTAACTGAATTACTATATATATATCTAGAAGGCAGAATAGGGTTGAAATATATGACCTCATCATAAAGATGTTACATTATATTCAAATTCAGCTGACATAAATTTGTAAGCAGTTAATGTATTCTGCTTTTCAAATAGATACATCTCCGTATGGAATATTCTGGAGACCTATAGTTACAAGTTTACCATTTGTGTTTGTAAACCCAGATGCAAGTTATTAATCGTTCCAGTGGACAGAACCCTACTTTAGCACCTCTCTCAGAGAACAATCCCTCCAACCACATGGCAGGGCATTAGCTGTCTCCTGTCTCACAGCTGAGATTGCCCCCTACTGGTCTGCAAACAGTAGTTCATACACTGCCCCACCTGCTGTGGGTCAAGGCCCCAAGATCAGAGTAGATTATCTTCAGATATATAACAAAACCAAGCTGGTAAGACACCAGCAAACCATAAACTGATGAGGTTGGATTCCAGTTTACTGTAGCAAGGAAATGATCCCACTCAGCAGCAGTTTATAGTACAGTTGCAGAATGGGAAAGATCTGCATAATAGAAAAGATTTGTTAGCAGCTATAATTATACTCAAGGATTAAAACCAGGCTGCCCTTGTAATCCTTCAATGAAATAGCTGTGCTGCTCTATGCAATAATCTTCAGTAGAGTGGCGAAGAACCAAGGGGTTTGACTTGCATGAAATAATATGCCAAGTCCAATCACAAAAGGCATACATGCATGGGATCAGGGACTGGGGATTCCCCTTTCTGATTTTGCCTTAAAGCTATTGCTACCCAGATGCCTGTTAAATGAATGAACTTTCAGTTGAACAAAAGATTCATTGCTTCTGTTACAGATGGCAAGCAAATTAGAATCTCATCCGATGTGATTCATTTTTTTGATGTGCGGCGCTACGCCCCTAGTTTGCACTTTTAGTCCTGTGATACTGCTGTGCAAGCCTGTAGTTGTGTAACAAGTGAATTTATTGCATACTGCATCACCCTGGGATAGCATCTGAAACATGTTAAACCACACGTAATCGCAGTAACACATTTAAAATAAATGAAATAGAAAACGGTCCTTCCTTGAAACATGGGATGAAATAAGAAAACACGTGTCAACACAGAGCAATAGGAAAAAAAGTATAAAGCCAATATATAGACAATACATATAAAAAAATGATTCTACTGCAGGGGGGAAATAAGTAAAGCTGGCTATCCCTACTATGAGCCATATCCAAAAAGCTTTGACACACAAACTATTGAGTGTTTGAGTCTGCTTTTGATATTTTATAAAACTGTTATACACTGCAGACGGTTTCATTAACAAAAGTCTAGCCTTTAAAAAAACAACATTTTTTACTCATGAGTTTAAACTTTATAATTGGACCTTATGTTACTTTACTAAAGGAATGTACAGCTGAAAAATACTCACCTGTATGACATAGATTCCTATCTAAATTCTAGTTGTTTTATACGTTTAAAAATTTGATGAATTTCAAGTGAAAACTTACAACCAAACTAAGGGCCTGATTTTATCAACCAATACCCTGCCAGGAAACCCTTTTTTAAAGAGCCTTTTACAGCATCAGGGAATCACCCTGGATTGTATCCTATAAATGAAGTGATTATCACATTTTGGCTAGTGCCTTCATCAGTGTAGCATGCTCAGTGTAAGGCTTTGGAAAGTGGCCCGTTTTGTATTGTCTTCAGAATGGTTATGGTGCAAGACTTTTGTGGGAACAGTTAAAACCCACTCAGCACCTCCCAGTGTATTTACTTGTACCACACCAGATAGCCCAGTACACATTTTACATCTGGTATATTCACAGTTTTAAGGTGCTACTTTATTACAAAAGTATAAACTGCATTCACATTTTTTTTAAATAATTAAAATACTTTTCAATATATCTAAAAAAAAAAAACCATTACAATCTTTTGCACATAAGCACTTAATTTCACTTACTTTTTACATTTAACAGAAGAACAGAGCTGCCTCGTTTATTTCAATAGGTTTAAACATTGCTTTGCAATAAGGAAAAAGAAGTAAAAGAAGTAAAACATTGAACAGAATTTGAACACTTCATGTCCAGGATTTACAAAGCGCCAACTCTCAGCAAAACACATACATTAACCTTTTACCTAGAAACTGAAAGCTTAAACGAAAACGTCAGCATCTACTCAAAGAAATACAGAATACTTTATGCAAAATCATTATAAAAGTATAATTCAATAATCTAAACAGCAGTCAATCTAAATACAGCCCCCCTCTCCCAGACTTTACTGTATGCTGTAGAATTCCTACTACAATCCAACAATCCAGGAACTAGTGATTTAGAGAGTACTGCATTTCAGAAACACCCAAAAACTTAACCATCAGGCAGTCAAAGAGCTGATTTGGCAATCTGGGCTCCAAGAAGACATAGACCATAGCATCGAGGGAGGTGTCATGCTGCATTGTGCAAGTGTTGCTTTAGAGAATGAGAATCTCCTTGTGTTTTCTATGCTGGTTCTTGTCTGTGTGTTTAAAGCACATTAAGGGCTGGGATGGCCTTTCACCTCTTGGTCTGTGGTTGAAACCCAGCCAAGGTCTGTAGTGATCACAAATAATTAAAAACAAATAACTACAAAACAAAAATGATTGGCGATATGAAACACCTAGGTGGACTGGAGGAAGAGAGAACTCTGAAAAGTGCCTACATCCAGCCTAGTACAGTATTCTTGAAATTGCAATCTAATACTTCAATTGCATCAAGTGGTGTGATAATACAGTATGGTACGGGCATGCAGCATGTTTAAGCAAGCAACTGGCATTAAGAGTGGTAACAAAAATATAATATACCTAAGCATGGCAGTGCCTCAGCCTGTTGTGTAAAGTATTATTATTATTATTATTTTACTTCTTGTTTGTAAAAACAGTGCTTATAGAAAATATACAGTGCTTTGTAACCTTGACTAAAGGGACAAAAAAGTACATTGCAAAATACAGCATCTTTCTTTCAAGAATAATCCTGTTATCAATTCTTCCTTGTACAGCATTTTTTATTCTTTCCCTGAGCTTTTTTTTTTTTTGTAGGTTTGCTTATTGTACCTCTTCATAAGCCAAATAGAAAAAATATTTTGTTTGCAAATAATGGAAATAAAACAGATTTTTGGGTACTGACCAAGGAGGGCCAGTCTCCAAAAAACCACTCATGCTTGTAATTTTGTCCCCCACATAAACCGTTGTCTTTGGAATCCTCCCTTCACCCACAGGCTACCCACAATGTGTGGCAGAGGTGCCTGGAATCGCATCCTGACCTGGGAAGGATTACCCCTGTCATGCAAACACTTCACAGTCAGATGACGGGTATGTCAGTGATAACTGCAGGGGCTGACTAGCCACTAAGGGCATTTCTGAGTGAATTTTACACCTTAAAAAGTTAAGAAACCTTGTCAAGCCAGTCGAAAAGTGTAGTGAAATGCACACATACCTAACATGCAGTTGTTACAATGCACTTCCTTCTCAAAAACAGCATGTGAAGTATAACAATGTGTCCTAAATGCTCTCAAAAACAGATCCCACTCATTAGTCAACCCTTACCCAACTTTGGCCCTCTGATAGAATGAATCTAAATCCAATGTAAACCACCGCTCATTACATTATTACTGTGTCTCTTCACTGTTACGACAACAAGTAAATGCAGGCGAGGCAGTGCATTGCAATAGATTTTTTGAGTGTGATTAACAAAGTGAAGTGCGAGAATGACACGCAAGTGTTGAGAGTGGATGATTATCATTTTGTTTTTTTTGGTGGGTCACTATAGTCCCGTCACGTACATCTCAATGCCGTCATTAAACATGAAGACTGTTGTGGTGCTTGTTGTGGCTCCTTGTTTCAGGTCACTGATGTTTTCGTACAAGTTCTCGTCGGAGCAGGGTCTCGGCGGCGCCCTGTTCTTTATCTTCTTGCCTGCCGGGGGACCAGGGTTTTTTTCTCTCTTCCAGTTGGCATCGATGGACTCGTACGCTGGGTCCGTCTCCTCGTTCCTGACCCAGGCCTTCTCGTTGATGGCTTCGTAGCTGGGGTCCTCGTTGGGTTTCATTGCCTGGGCTCCTCCGACCCACGCTTGGGCTCGGACGACGCCATGCCCCGTGCCCTCCTGTGGTTCTGCTGACCAGCCCTGGTTCTGGGGTGGATTGTTCTCCTGGGCTCCCTGCTTGAATGGGACTGGAGGGGAGGCGGGAGGTCTCTTCTTCTTGAATGGTTTGCACACTTTCGAGTACATGTCTGATATCTGAGAAGAGAGGAAACAGAAAGAGCGTTAGATACAATCCACAATCTGATTTCTTCTATCTTATCATCTGGTGTACGGTAATTCACCATATTGTTTTGTACAGATTAGCAACATTATGGGTTAGCTGCAGTGCTTTTAGAGGAAAGAGTTGAAAGGCTAATGATACGGATTGGTGTTCAAAGCAGATGAGAAAAATGAGCACACAAAAGAGACCTTTACATTTTCTTTAAACCGCACTGTAGGGAGCTTTGCCAGTTACACTTTGATAATTGGGTACTTTCAAAAAGAATGACATCACACAGTTTATTAATGCAGTGTTACACAATGAACCCCATAGGGACTTAAGACGCATTAGACTTTAGTGAAATTAAAAATGTAAAACTAATTACTAGAGTGTCATCTTCTACCACAGTTCTTTAAGACTCCCATGTGAGTTGAAAAAAATGATCATAATTAAATGCAATAGCAGCAAAAGACGATTGTTTATTTTACAAATCCAACAAAGCGCTCTCGGTTTAAATCATCAAGTGATCCGAGATAACTGTCTCTTAAGGAGACAGCTAGAGCATCTCATAGGACAAGATTATATAGGAAAGTAGTGGGAAAACAATCACGCTGCTAGCTGTGTAAGTCGTGTATTTTTCTTTTATCGCTCCTGCATAAAACCTGGCAAGGGACAGTTATACAAAGCCTATTTTACAATATGGCATTTCTGTACAGGGCCATGATAATTTGGCTGTTATGCAACCTGCAATAAATACAGGCCAGGGCACCAGATAGCATCAATCACTGTGAAAAAAGACTGGCTTCTGAACTCTGGGTTCTAAAAGATTGATCTATGCTTTTTAAAAGGTCAGGGTCTTCAATTGAAATATGTGTTTCAGCATGCACTTAATAAATTATTGATTTTATCGGGAGCTCAAAATGGCCTCTACCAAAAGAATGTAAAAGCGTCCTTTTAAAAGTTATACAGGAGACCTACAGTAGGAATTTACGCACATAAAGTAAATATTAACACTTTAAAATAATTGGATTTTTTTATTATGAGTTTCCAGCCATGCTTTTCAGGTGATCGTGCTAGAAAACAACAGACCGGGTCCATGCGTTCCATGTTAAAGACATCAAGCTTAACTGTGCAACTGTATTATGGTTACACTGATAAACCAGGAAGGGTTTAAACTTTTGTGCTTCACTGCCTCCGTGCAACAGGAAATCACAAGACAAACATATTTAGTAAGTGCAGAGCAGCTGTCAAACATGACTTGTATCTCGTCATCTTTCACTCACATGCTGTCCGAGATTGCTGATGCTTGAGAGGTCAGAGCAAATGGGAAAAAAAAGCTGGACTTACTGTGGTTTTTAATATGAAGAAAGAAGCGAGTCACAAATATATACTTTAAAATACAAATGCATTCAGTATTACTATTATTTCACTAGGATATAACATGTTTATGCTAGTAATTCTAGTCATTTGTTGTCCAAACATGTATCTGGGAGTACCCAGTAGAATTCACAACTATAGATTTAAGCACTCTCAGTAAAAATTGGTTTAGGCTACCACATTGTTATCTCTTAGGAACAAAGGCTTATTCTCTTCTGTTCTTGCAGATATCAGTGGCAGACTCACCTACCACCACGTTAACAATACTGTATGGTTTCAACTGTTTCCATATTAACAGGATATGACAAACACAAAACATGGGCAAGTCTGAGCACAGAACAGCGGTACTTCAAACAAATTAGACCATATTTCTAGATGCCTAATGCGTGGATTAAATGGGATGCAAATGATGCACAGGATGAGCTTGACGAAAGAGCATGTTGCAACTTGAAATGATTTTCCCCAGAGTCAGTCCATTTCAGAGATCCTTTTATATCATGCAAAACAAACAGAACAGTTTGGCTGGTTGGCTCCGCAGTGAAAGCCTTAAACACATGCAACCAGGCTTGTACTGTATGTGCCAGGATTGAACCACTGAATGTAACATTCCAGGCTGTCCAAATCTTAAAGGCTTAGAGCAGGGGGAGGCTACACTGGTTATTCCAGTCCATTCCATTTCCAGACTCATTATTTAACTGACCCTCCTGTAGATCAAGTCAAAAATCAAGGACTTGGATGGAACAAGGTCTTCCACTGCAATGGGCTGGAAGAGACGATATTGTCCACCCAGGTGGCTTATAGAGAATTACATTGTTTCTCTCTTAATTCATCCAGCACAGAGAGATTTAGATAAGTATGTATTTGACCTGTATTTGAATTTAGCCAGGGTCTTCCTACAGTAACAACTAACAGAGAACTGGAAAGCACTCTGTAATTAAATAGCAGTAAACTGCACTGCTCCATTAAACGTGTTGTGACATGGCATTAATATTAAGCTTCAAGTAATTCAGTGAAGCACTGACCTCATCCGGATTGGCAGGTCCCGGGGTTAGGTCAGCATGGGAGAAGTTCTGCACCCCTGAATTTCCTGGATAGAGGGTCGATCCGTCACCATCTTCTTCCGGGGGCTTCCAGATATACTGCTCCCCATTGCCCACAAAGCCAGAGTCCTGCATCACAAAGTGGGTATGAAGCAAACACTGATCAGCTCTGTTGGCACAGCAGATCCGTGGTACTAGTATTGAGGTAACACAGGGTCAGATTTACTAAGCCTTTGTTCCAGTGCAGTTTCCACCACGTTTTCTAAAACTCATTCTGCTAGTATAAAGTTTTGAAAAAATTAGTGCACTGAAGCAAAGTTAGTCCACGGTGTGCATCTTCATTCTTCATCGCACAATATGAAATGCATCATACGTGTGTAGAGGTACTGTTACATGACGACACATTTATTTTCCTATTTACCAGCATCTTCATACTTCAGGCTGACAAAACCATTAGAGCGGCTGCTGAATACATATTTATCATCGGTGACCCAGAAAACAGTGCTCCACATCCAGTGGCTAGGGTTAAATAGGTTATGGTACATTTTACACAGACATCATGTGCAAAGCATGATCCTACAGTTCAAACCATGTGGAAGCTAGAAATGAAATTCAGTCTTCATTGCTTTTTTAATTTTTGTATTTTTTACAATAAATTTAAATGTCAGACCTAGAGTTTGACAGGTTTAATTTCTCTCATAAATTTGTATATATGAAGAACAAACTCAGCCACAAAGGGCATCTATTCATGACTCCGGATAGACCTCTTAAAAGTGCTTGCTTCTTGGAACACATTTAGAAAGTAGGGTCCAGCAAACATACATAGGAGCCATTTATACACCTTTGAGAAGGCGGCAGACATGGACATTTAGCATTTGTGGAGCTTTTTGCAACTTCGGCTCACATGACTCTCTTACTCATCCTGAGCGTGTTCCTTATAAAAACATTGCCGTGGGATACCATGGTCCAAGTGTAGTGAACAAGCGTTTCCGCCCCTTCATGACAGTTCATGCACTATCCTCTATGTATTCAGTTCATGCACTATCCTCTATGTATTCAGTTCATGCACTATCCTCTATGTATTCAGTTCATGCACTATCCTCTATGTATTCTCCCTAGAATACTGTCATTTGGTGTCCACTCTATGGCTTCACAATGCTGCCATGAAAGAAATGTCCTACTGAAATGCTGCTGTTCTTACGTTATCCTAATGACAAACTGTACTCATATCAAGAAGTATTATGATTCTTTTATTGCTCTCCTATGAAGTTTCTAGCACAAGAGCAGCACAAAGAGACCAACTTACTCAGTCAATATATATGTGGCATGCAAACCTATACCTATAATAACATGGATTTTATTATTCTTGTAATCAGTGAGGTATTTGTATGCCATACTAAATCTTCTTGACACTTGTAACACAGCAAATTCATAATGGCAGCCTTCCAAGCACTGTACAGTACATAATCAATCAAGTGTGTTGACTAACTTGCACTGTACAGAAGACACAAGTGAATTTGATACACTGTCTATGAAATGTATATGCTATAGAATAAAAATATGTTTTCATTTTATTTAAATCAATTTTCCTATTCGTAAAAGCATGCATGCATGCCTACTGACATAATGTTTAATTGAGGCTCACAAAAAATGCCATGATGATCAGTAATGCTTTACTGTACAGGCTACTTTAATGTTTTGGGTAAGACAGTAATTAAACCATATTTTATGTTTTATTTTTTTTTACTACAAAAGGTTATGATAATCACACACAGATCAATGTGATGTAAAGCATCCAGAGGTGATAAATAACAAAAAGCCAGAAAAGTATCAACATTACGATTAAATACCAATATAAAACGCACAAACATATATTTGTTTTTACTCTGTTCACGCTGAATCGTGAAACGAAATCGCCACATGACTCATACAGGGAGGGGGACGAAATTTGCCATGACAACCACACCTGGAGCAAATATAAAGCACAGCCTGCCTCCCTGAATAACTGTCACTGCCCTCTGGTGGACATTACTGTCTATGACAGGCAACCCAAACTGACTGAACTGATATCAAATACTGTACTGACCTTTACTTAGACGGAAGTTTAATCGATTGCTTATGGAGGAGACGTCCCTGTTTCCATTCAGTCGTATTCTTTTTATATATTCAGCAGTCCAGGTATACTTCCCCCCCCCCCCCAAAAAATGTTGATGCCTTTAGATTACAACCCATTAAGACACAGGGAAGTGGGAATAATGCTAGATTTGTCAATCTTTTTTTTAAATGCCTAGTCAACTTGAATTAATGGGCAGTGGAGACTAGAGAGAAAGAAAAAACAAACATGCATACAACCTCAAAGCAGCACCACTCACAAAGCTAGACAGTTACAGCTTGTTTATGGCAATTATTTTGGTTGATACTGTCGCACCCCCAAATCCGGTCCTTTCTGAAAGAACCTTGATTTCTGTATTATACTGTCAGTTCAATCCCTCCCACAGTTCAAACTGTCTTGTACACACGCTTGTCAACTATTTTGTGAAATTGCTTGCCGATGTGCCTTGTGCTACTTAGCGGTTAGCCATCATGATCTTAACTGTCAACAAACAAGCTCTAAATAATGTCATATTTCTCTATTTGCAGGGATCATAAAATATTATCCCACCAGAAGAATTTTGAATTGTCCTGTAATGAAAGCTTAGACTGTGGCATTCTAATGTGATGCGGTACAAAATCCCTAAAAAACGCATTTAAAAAAAAGTTTATAATAGCAGCAATACTTTTTGCAGCTGCCATAACCTCGCTCAGAACGTCGCTGCAGTCAATGATCTAGCTTTGCTGCAATCGTTAATATCTATGTCTGTTACGGTCGGCATTATTGCCTAATCAGATAGTAAAATAAATCATTTTAGATCCCAGAATAATTGATTGATAATCAACAGGCAAGCCAGAAGAACAACATGTCTCTTGATGGGCTGTAGGGTTCTGGATATCCTACCTATGCCACCATGACATTGACACACCTGAAACCCACCTTTGGGAAGGAATGTGAATAGAAAGCGTCCATGCCGTTTATCCTTGAGGGATCATGTTTGCGTTGACCGGGGAGCATCTCTGGGTTTGAGTAGCGGGTTTCCTGCTCTGCTGGCTTGGCATTGTTTTCAAGCTGCTGCTGCTGGGCCTTATCGGTCTTCCTGACTTTCCGCACACAGGCATACTCTGCGGTCACAGAGTCCTCAGCCTGCCTGCAGGGCTCCTGGCTGGGAGAGAGCGCCATGCTGCCGTTCCCATGGCTCTGGGGAGGCTGTTTCAGATGCTTGGGCTGGACGGCGGTGGCGGCTGCTGCTGCTCCCGTCTCATTCCTGCCCCCCACACTCTCATACAGGGCATCTTCAGGGCAGCGGGGCTGAGACGAGGGCCTCCCCACCTCTGAATACGTGTGGTCTTTGTCCTCGCCGGGGCTCAGCGGGAGTGTGGGGAGCTGCCTGTTCTGGGGATATCTCAAATCCCAGTCAGATCGACGGCTCGGGAGATGGAGCAGGTCCATGCTGACTGGCCGGTTTCTGGTACCCTCTGAAAGAGAAACAAGCACACAAGCACTGAGATAAGAGGAACTCTACACGGCACATACGAACATCACTGTGTCATTAGAGTGCAGTTACTAAGCGTATGGTAATTAATGCTATAAAAACACACATTGTCATTAGCTGTTCATAAGACCAAGTGTGGAATCTGTATATTTAATTCCGAACACTTTAAATGAAAGTGTTACAATGTAAATACAATTCAAACAATTCTAAAACAACGCAACTTATAGTTCAATGATGCTTTCCATAGAAACCATGTCAAATCAATACTACAGCCGAACTACGGCTGTTGTAATGCTCTACATTAAAGATATGCATGGTTTTCCAAACCTCATTGCAACTCAAACAGTTCTTACTTTTCCCATTGCACGGTATCTTCTTCATCTCATGAAGTCTTGTATCAGATTTGCTGATGGACCGGAGTTGTGTCTGTCTGAGCAAAGACTGTGGAACAAAGAACAGGAACAATAAGAGCTTTCAGACTGTTTCGAAATACCCAGGACAGAACAGCCACGGACACTAGATGAAAGAATAGCTGTTCATGAAAGTACAACAGGATCAAATAGGACACGGACGTGGGGGATGTTTACTGGGATACAGCACAGTACATTACAGTTGACTTTAACATACCATGTCCACCAGTTTCACCCCATCAATCGGGACCTTCTTTGTCTTCCCTTTCCTGAAATAAAAAAAGATCAAGAGATGTTTTAGATTCAGCAAAATGAGAGCAAACTAACTGAATTTAGTCAGATTAGTAAAGTATACAGGAATTATTTAAATGGACGTTTATTACATATGTAGTGTATCTTACACACTGTAATAATGTGCTAACTGTACTGAAGACCAGAGAAACCCTACACAGTAAAGATGGGGGAGGTTAGCAAGGACCGAATTGAAACATCCCTGCTGTTTAAAATAGTGCACAGGGAGCTCTGATGCCCACAATAAAAAAAGGCCTCAGTATCACAACTCATCCAGGGCCGGCACCTCAAACACTATTGGGCCTTTGAACACTTTGCTGAGGCATTGGATGAGTTCAAGCCCAGAGAGAAGAGTGCCCCCTAGCATCAATACCACTTCCTGCAACAGCTGGCATTTGCTGGCTGTCTCCCATTCGAGTATTAACACACCCAGTCCTGAACTAAAACAAAGGGTACGGCTGTGATGCACAAAACTGTGAGGCAATCCAGGCCTAGGTTAGCTTTCGACAATGCCAATGAAAATGAGCATAACAAATATTCTGGCACTGCCATTCTTTGAAGTATTTCTACTTCAAAGAATGGCTTTTTACGTCTTTTTACATTAATGTGGAAGGGGAAAGCCAACAGTGAAGAGAATCACTGTAGGGCCTGAACTACCAATTGAGATAGGATGTTCTTCTCTGCTGTGAGAACATGTTGACAGTTCAGCCCTTGACATCTCCAGCGTACTGTAGCTAATGATGCAGACCCCGCAATGCATTACCGATTTCCACACCCAATCTCATTTTAGCTGTTGCAACATCTGAGGCTTCAGTTCTGGCCTCCAGTAACACAGAGCTAAAAGTATTCAGAACAAAAGCCTTGAAAAGTAGCTTGGCAGCAGTCTACTTTCCAAAGCAAACTGACTAGACTTGCCAATAGCTTGGCAGCTTAAATAAAACCGGACAGATCATGTGGAATGATGCCAGCAGCAGCTTTTGCAGCACTGTACTGCCGATCAGTTTTTATTGGAAGAACATTGGTCACAAGCACACAGAATGATTGTCAAACGTCTTTGTTCAGAAACGATACAAAAAAACGATAGTTACACTGAAACAGCCAGCAGTTGTAACAAGACTCAAAATGTCAAGCAATCTAAATTCCTGCAATGTGGCCCACTAAGCTCAGAATCTTAAAATTCTCACTGTAACAGTGGCATAGTTCCAAAACTTAATACAGTACAAATGATATACACAACAGTTGTGGTTCATAATAGCATTACCAGCCTCTGTAGCTGGTATTGCCTTTAACTGTCACTGCCGTCAATTACCTAGAATGTAAAGGACACCGTCCAATCTAACCCACTTTGCGATCAGGAGGACAGATTCTCATCTTCTGATCCTGCTGTTAAGCCAATATGTTTGCTGACCAGTAGGGGTCGCTGATGAGGTCTATCTATCCCCAGACGGTTTTCCTCCCTAACTCTGCAGGCCAATACAGGGTTTAGGATGGGTCCCCAGCCAAAATCTTCAGATCGTCAACTTGGTGCAAAGTGGATTGCTCCCAATCCATTTGGAACGCCCTATCTCTCCCATCCACCGATAACAAAAAAAAAAAAAAAAGTAGGCTTTAGCCTCATAGAAAAGTAGTCCATCAAAACACTCAAAATTCATCTACTTTGTTTTGAAATCAGTGCCTTTGCTTAAACTCCACTAAATGTTATATATGATACAAAATATTAAATAACAGGAAGCGCCAATTCCTGTCAATCCGAGTGCAACTTGATAACACCCTGACTGGCATCTTTAGTGTTTTCTCAATGCTGTACATTAACAGACACCAGCATCAAAAAATCCATTGGCAGCTATTCTGGGGTTTGATCTGAATGTTACTGACAGTATACAGTAACAGGAGAATTAAATTAAATTGATCTCACGTTCAAATTAACAGTCCCTGGTTTGAAATCAGTAATGTGAAACATATTAAATCATCTTCAGTCAGTTGTGGTTCATATGAAATAGTATTCCAGTCTCAGCAACAAGACCACAAACAAATGTGTTTGACCTTTGCCAAGTGGCATGGAATGCCTCTGTCTAACAGGAGGTGAAGCTTCACATCAAGCACACATTCTCCCCCATGAATCTGCAGTGAATTGTAGGCTGTGATCGTTCTTAAGTTGTATCTTGTATACAGTCCATGAACAGGAGCTGAGCTCTTTCAAGAAGCACTGCATTGTTTTGTAATGTGTGGTTGCAGAGGGGGACACCTTTATACTGAAGACCTAAGCTTAATGGCTGTGGCTTTACCGACATATTTAACTTGAGCAGAATCATTTGTGAATCAAAAATCACCAAGAAAACCACGGGGGATGCTAACCAGAATTACAGATGCGGTGTTGGAAGTGCCAGTATCAAGTGGCTATTACGAGAGTGTATGAGGACAAGCACAATAAAAACGCGAGTCATTACTACACTGCCAGCATAACTAGTTTAAGTTTGGTGTTTTAAAGAAAGGCTTACAGAGGGGTGTCCAAAGTTGGCCCTTCCACTCCTGGTCTTTGTTCCAACCCTGTTCTAAATTGTTTAATAAATGGATCAAATTAAACCTCCATCCAGACCCTGAGGTAGTTAATTACAGCATTTTACCTATCAACCCTGGATGGAATGGGCCTGCATGACCGTGACTGGACACCCTCTGACCTACAGTAACACGATATAGGTGGTAAAATGTGTCTGCTTACTTTTTGCATCCTACACACAGCAGTACAATGAGAGCCGCGACCAGGAAAGCAGAGGCGGCAGCGACAGTCCCCAGGAGCAGGTCCTTGCCGTGTGAGGGAGACACTGGGGTTCCCTTCGAGCCAGTCAGCAAAGAGGCCATGGATAGAGACCCCACTCAAAAGTATTTATTCCCAAGAACTGAAAATAAAATAGGAAAAAACGTTAGGAGAGTACTTTAGTCATCCCGTTTTTACCAAGACAAAAGGCTACTGATGTTAATTAATCTTTATTTTGCCCCGAACCCTAAGAGAATTAATTAATTGTTTCTGAAGAGTACTACATAGGCTACTGTATAAATATAAAGGGATATGGTTAAGAGGAGGAACATATTTTTTTTAGGACCTTATGCAAATATTTTTTGTTTTTCAAAAACTGGGCCATTTTTTTTCTCCATACCCCCCTCCCTGTGCCTCCTGCTCTGAATCATATCAACCCGCTATTGCTGTAGCCTGTCTTCTGTCTTAACTCCACCTACACACACCCGTCCTGCAAACAGCTGTTAACTGGCATATGATATACATCACATGCTTAGTGATTTATTAATGTTGTTTAATTGCACTCCATTCCCACTGAAAATGGCAATTTCTATGCTTTCAAAACAAAACAAAAAAAAAAATCACAGAACATCTGTTAGCAACATGTTTCCTTAATATGTTCTGGTGGGAACTGAAGCTCACTTATTACTTAATGATTTCTATTAACACTTTTCAAACTGCATCAGAAGTAAAGTTATTTACAAACCACAGTGTAAAAGCAAAGTGTACTCAAGCACAGTGACAATTAAAAAATGTTGATTTATATAAAAATCTTAGCAGCCTTTCCTCAGAACTAAAACTTGCAAGGGAGTCTTTTTTTGATCCTGTTTATCATTCGAGTCCCATATTAGGAAAATGACTAAAGCATCTTTTGCTGAGAGGCTAATGCATGCTTTTGTTTTACTGAGAATCAACAACTGTAATGCACTTTTTTTTCTGGGATTCCAAAGTATTTGGTGTCTCGCTTGCAGCTTATTCAGAATGCTGCTGCAAGAATTCTAACTAAAACCAGAAAAAGTGAACATTATTACTCCTGTCTTGGCCTCCTTACACTGGCTTCCTGTGCAGTTTCGATTTAATTTTTAACTTATAAAGCCCTTAATGGATTAGCACCCAGTTATTTACAAGAGCTGTTGATCCCATACATTCCTAAATGGAATCTTAGATCTCAGGATGCAGGGCTCCTGGTTATTCCGAGGGTCAATACTAATAGTATGGGATGAAGGGCCTTTTCCTATCAGGCTCCTATATTATGGAACGCTCTGCCTTTTTTTTGTCAGAGAAGCTCGGAGTCTTGCTGTTTTTAAGTCAAGATTGAAGACTTATTTATATATGCAAGCCTTTTTTATTATTTATTATGTTTTTATTATTGATCCATTATTACTGTTTTGTTTTTTTAAATATACATGATTGGAAATGTATTTACTTTTATTTAAAATAGTCTTTTTATTAGTCTTTGTTACGCTATTTTAATGTTTTATTATGCTGAGAGAGAGAGAGAGAGAAAGTATTCGTAAGGAAGTCTTCAGCCACAGATTGCATTCCCTGATTCTTTAATGGACACTCGCACAGAAAGCCCCATATGCATGCTTTTTGCAGGATTAAGTTGTCCGAGTGACTTTACCAATTATCACCAGGAATTAACATAGCTGATATGCGGCCTGAGCCCTTTCTGACAACAATAGATGCTGTAAAAGAGTCACTTTGAACAATTTAGCGGTTTTGGTAAAATGATTGCTGTCAGGAATTTCAAAGTACCCATGCAACTTATATGGAGGATCCAGTACTTGTATCCAACAGGTATTGTTATCCCACAAAGGAAAAGGGTTGGCCTCCCATAGTTTCTGATACAGATGTATCAAATTGCAAAGACATTCCTTCCTCTTAAAACCTCAATGTGTAATCAATGGGTTGCTGATGTGCGAATTTAATATGAAACTGCATATGGTTTCTTTTTTACTTCATAGAAGGAGGGGTAAACATTTTAATGGAACTGTTGATTCTGGTATGAATCATCTGTTATCCCATGCATCAAAAAAGATGCAGAGAGAGAGAGAATTAAAATTGCATTAAATAATTCACTTACAATTCAGCAGACATTTTCAAAAGGTTAGTGTATATAGCATCTTGATTTGGTATGTTGATTTTGCAGTATTTATTTGTATATATTGTACTGGCACCTTCAGTCAAGTATGAGAACTACAGCTTAATTAAAGCGTATTCTGTTCCTGCAGCACACACTTGAGTCATATCACACAATTGTTCATTTTTTTCATAACAAATGCCCAGGTATAGATTCATGAACAAGGACAACTGGCTCTCAAGATATACCCGTCCATATCTCAGCCAAATGTAGTGTCACTATAGTGATGTGAGGCTAATGATTTCCCATTCTGGGGAATAGCAAATTCTGCTTTTTCAGAAATGACCAATTCCTTTTTTTCCCCCACTTTTAATCAATGTATTGATAATTAAATATGGCATTTGAACATAAATATAATGTTGATAGTTAAAATTAGCAAATTAATAAATATTACTTTTTGAAATAAGAATAAGAAGTTTATAAAAGCAATCATTGCAGGGGTAAGTAGATTGTATTTTATAAAACAAAATAATTTCTCTGTACTAAGAATAGTGCGTAATGTATCAAACTGTGTGGCATATCTGTGTTAAGACTGATACATCCGGACTGTGGGATCAGTAATATCTTACTATATTATCTCCTGTGTGTTCTGAATTTATATATAAGCTTAAAAACAAGGCTTTATTTGATACTGGGTCTGCATGCCACAGGTGCAGATTGCTTAGCTTTAAAAGTCCTGTGTTGGTAATTTTGTTATGGTATGATTTATAAAAAATATAGGAAATAAATCACAGAAAATTCTCCTGTAATAAACTGATTAGGTTTTCATCTGCAATTTTTTTAAAAAAAAATCTGTACACAACCATGTTATGGAACTAGTCCCTGCCTCTACATTTCCACTGTTCACTACGTACCTGAAGACCTGGCCCACTGCGTTTGATCTCAGTACAGTTTCTACTTGAAAGGTGCTATGTGATTCATGTTACGCTGTTTTAGAAAAACATTTCCGAGAACACCAAGAAACAGAACACTGAACACTGCATTCTTTCCAGCTGCTGTGCTGTTGCACCACCTTATACTGGTATTGCTTTGAAGGTGCTCTGGTTGTGCAATGTACCCTTTCCTGTGATTGAAATGCCACAGGTACCAGTTTTGGTCAAGGGAAGAGTCCAGTTAGTGCTACTTCTATTTCAAATGTCAATGTTTTAGATACGTTATAATGAAAGGTAAGCAGGGCTTGTACAAGTGGTAATTTAATGAAGAACAGAAACCTTACAGCTGAAAAGGCGTACAGTTCATTTAATAAAAAGTGCAATATCAGGATTTTAGCATCATGCCAAATCATGCTTTTGCATTTCATTTTGCTGTAAAGTTCATTTTAGTATCAAGACTATTTTACACAAACAATCCATTTAGTCAATTTTGGTTCAAGATAGATTATGTATTCAGTAAGCCAAAGACGATGAATAGTTTTGCATTATTCATTTAACATTCATTCAAATTAACTTGCGTACGTTGCTTCCCTGTTATGAATATCACCTACTAGTAAGAAGCAGACAGTAACAAAACTTTATTCAAAGTTGAAATCCATCTTTTTGTTACTGCTACAGAAAATCAGACTTTTTTTTTGCACAGTTACCGATTTACTTTAAAGCAAATCTGATCTTAATAAAGGATTACAGCAACTAAAAAAAACATCCTTCTTTTAATCAAGTGTGAACACTACTGGAAATTCAGTTTATAATGACAGTAAAAGGGAAGACTGCTAAAGCTTGTAATAGAATCTGCCCAAAGACACCCTCTCTTAACTACATTTCAGTATTTAGTCTGGTACTCCGCTGGCATGTAGCTATATACAGTACCTGAACAGGAATGAGTTGAAACTGAGCTCAGACTAAACAAACACACCATTGTTGTGTGAACTGACATCACACTGTGACATTGTGTTTCACATTTACACCCACAGCGAAACAAATCATTTTCCATAACTGGGTACATGTTGTAGCATAAACCATTAGATCATCCCCATTTCAAAATGAATCATTCTTTATTATACAAATGGCAGCTTATGCGTTGGGATCCCAGGTCGAACTATAATCCCCATCACGATGTAGAAATTCGACTTTTCAGGATGAATTTGGCAGTGAACCTAATGCTGGCAAGGTCGCGGGGATTATGAGAGTTTGGAATTCGTAAATTGTTTTTAACAGAAGGTGTGCATCAAATGGCTCCCAAGATACAGTCAGGTGTATGATTAAACAATGATACCAAACATGTGCTAATGATCATCAATTCAATATGTAGGTTGAAACACAATCATTAACTGAAACAGAAACAGCTGTGTAGGAGGAATAAAACTGGGTGAGGAACAGCCAAACTCAGCTAACAAGGTGAGGTTGCTGAAGACAGTTTACTGTCAAAAGTCATACACCATGGCAAGACTGAGCACAACAACAAGACACAAGGTAGTTATACTGCATCAGCAAGGTCTCTCCCAGGCAGAAATTTCAAGGCAGACAGGGGTTTCCAGATGTGCTGTCCAAGCTCTTTTGAAGAAGCACAAAGAAACGGGCAACATTGAGGACCGTAGACGCAGTGGTCGGCCAAGGAAACTTACTGCAGCAGATGAAAGACACATCATGCTTACTTCCCTTCGCAATCGGAAGATATCCAGCAATGCCATCAGCTCAGAATTGGCAGAAAACAGTGGGACCCTGGTACACCCATCTACTGTCTGGAGAAATCTGGTCAGAAGTGGCCTTCATGGAAGACTTGTGGCCAAAAAGCCATACCTCCGATGTGGAAACAAGGCCAAGCGACTCATCTATGCATGAAAACACAGGAACTGGGGTGCAGAAAAATGGCAGCAGGTGCTCTGGACTGATGAGTCAAAATTTGATATTTGGCTGTAGCAGAAGGCAGTTTGTTCGCCGAAGGGCTGGACAGCGGTACACAAATGAGTGTCTGCAGGCAACAGTGAAGCATGGTGGAGATTCCTTGCAAGTTTGGGGCTGCATTTCTGCAAATGGAGTTGGGGATTTGGTCAGAATTAATGGTCTCCTCAATGCTGAGAAGTACAGGCAGATACTTATCCATCATGCAATACCATCAGGGAGGCATCTGATTGGCCCCAAATTTATTCTGCAGCATGACAACGACCCCAAACATACAGCGAAAGTCATTAAGAACTATCTTCAGCGTAAAGAAGAACAAGGAGTCCTGGAAGTGATGGTATGGCCCCCCACAGAGCCCTGATCTCAACATCATCGAGTCTGTCTGGGATTACATGAAGAGAGAGAAGCAACTGAGGCTGCCTAAATCCACAGAAGAACTGTGGTTAGTTCTCCAAGATGTTTGGGCCAACCTACCTGCCGAGTTCCTTCAAAAACTGTGTGCAAGTGTACCTAGAAGAATTGATGCTGTTTTGAAGGCAAAGGGTGGTCACACCAAATATTGATTTGATGTAGATTTTTCTTCTGTTCACTCACTTTGCATTTTGTTAATTGATAAATATAATCTATTAACATGTCTATTTTTGAAAGCATTCTTACTTTACAGCATTTTTTCACACCCGCCTAAGGCTTTTGCACAGTACTGTATATCTATACCTACCTACACACACACACACACACACACACACACACACACACACACACACACACTCAAGGTATTCCATTGGTTTGCATACAATGTCCGTGCTGATATATTTTGAAAACAAGACCTATAATAGCATTATAATTGCATCACCCTTTGAGAATTATTCCACGGATCATCAAAGGCTGGCAACGAACTGGTCAAAATCAAAGCGAAACATCTACATTGCAACACAGATATAAAATATTTTATTATTATTAAATTATATCAAATCACGTTTTTATTTGCAATGAAGGGGACATATACTGTGTCGCCCAAATGCTTATAATGTCAGCAACAACATGTATTTTGTTTTCCCTTCATTGTAAAAAAAAAAAAAACGTGACTTGGTATAATTGAATTAAAACACTATTAATAATAAATAAATATGCAGCATGGTTCTAGCAGCAATTTTTAAGTACTCTATAAATATTAAGTCTAGTTAAAAAGTACAATGCTTATGGGTCTTTTTTTCCAAAAGATATCGGCAGGGACATTGTATACAAACCAATGCAATACCTTGTGTGTGTGTGTGTGTATATATATATATATATATATATATATATATATATATATATATATATATATATATATATATATCTCTACCGCGGTGAACTCATTGGTCGATGTCTTGAGACTTGCGAGTGGGTATAAACTTTGTGAGCTGAAAGAATCCGAAACCGATGAGACCTGTAAAATCGCATCGCAAAGCAGAACACACTGCCCAATGCGACTGAAAAATCACATCGCTATTGATCACATCAGGCAGTGTGTCCAGGGCTTTATAGACAACAGACTGCCAGGAAGCAAATCACTCTGTGTATGATGGATAGCTCCCTGCTTGGAGACAGACCAATGCCTAACTGTGTCATGGAAAGATTATCAGTGGCTGCTTTGTGGGGAAGGTGTCACAATCTCTACTCTACCTTGAACAACATACTGTCTTATTTTGGTTGTTGTAGTGGACGTTATGTATATTTGGCTCCCCTGAAAGGTGAATACCAGCTCAATTATTCTTTTAGAGAATATACCGAGAGAACACACACTGACAGGAGACTCTACTTTCTGCAAAGACTAAAAAGGTAAAAATGATCTCCAATATATCCGATTTTCTTTTGAATGCTAGATCATTCTGCTGGTCAGACAGCACGCTGAGCACAGGCGGGTGGAGGGTATTACTGCCGTTACACCTCAATGAAGACATGGCATAAGTATCTCTTTGCAGCATAAAACATAATTACCTTAACTATGTTCAGCACTTATTCCGGAAGAGAGATACTTTACACACCTATCTTTTAAAGGTCTGAAGTGCGCATATCTTTCTGTTCTTAGGGCATCTGTGCAGCCCTGTGTTGCTTTGCAAAGCCCTGGTGTACATCTGAAAGATTCAACCTGTTCGGTACGGTCTTGCAGTCTGCACCTGCAGCCTGGCGGTTTCTTTCATTTGCAGCCTGCAGCAGATAAGGCACACTGAGTTTGTTTTCCAGGAAACCCTGACACAGAGCGTCAGAGCGGTTTTAGGCAGGTCTTTCATAGATCAGCCCGAAAAGTAGGTTACACACAAGGCAGGGCTGTTTGTCTGTGGCATGCCTCCCACATCCTTGCGTCTTGCAGAGAGACACTGAGCATGCAGCACTTATTGTTCATAAGAACCAGCGTGTTTCTTTTCATGTCAGGTTTGAATTAAACAGACACACATACACAGACATATGGTGCTGGAGAATTCTGGTTGTAAACAAGGAGGAAGCTAATTGTGTGGTTAATATGATTATTATATATAAAATCTAGGTATAACTTTCCAAGATGCATTACATAGCTCTAATTGAAAATTAAAGACACTCTTCAAAACATTACAAATATCAAGGCTGATTATAGTGCAGCATACCAGCTTTGCACTGAACACTGAAACCTGTGCAACCCTAATATGCTTCCTCACCTCCCCCAAAATCACCCTTCAAGTGTCTTCAAAGGTCATTTTTGTTGGAATAGTCGACAAAATGTATTTTCAAAAATCTTTCAAGCAGGCAGCACTTTTATGCATGGCTTCCAGGGGATGATGCGATAGAATAGCAAGCATTCGAATGTGCTAAGAACACTGTACTAGTACATACGGATAGAACGCATCTATGGTAATTTGCACTCTACAGTGCTTTCTGTGATAACTCATCAAAATGGATTTATTGCATCATTAATTACTAATAATGCACAGCAAGCAAAACAAATACAGTTTCATGCTGATTCTCTTTCATGCATTAAACCTTCTAGAAGCAGATTCACCGACATTGTTAAAAGCACACAATCCCAACTTGTATTCGAACAAATTAGTCATCATTTTAAAACTACAAACTGTTTGCAGTGTGTTGCACTCCCCTTGTGGAAGTGGAAGACACATTATGGGTTTAACTTGTATTTAAGTAGGACTAGCAGTGTTCCATTGCAGCTTGTAGGAAGATCAAACAGCTGTAAGAATATCACTAGGAAAGTCTTGGGAATATTGTCTACATTGGTTGAAGGTATTAACAGCTCATTCTCAATGGAACCGCCCAGCAGATTAGCAAAGGCCATGCACTGAACCGAACACCCCCCCCCCCCGCCCCCCCCCCCCCCGGTCTCAAAGGGGGTGGAAGGCCCAATTAAGCACTTCCCTTACATGGAAGTATTAGTAGCACTCAGCACTTCTGCAGTCTCCATGACCAAAGGAAATCTCAGCTCTGTGCAGGGCTCTGTGAAGAGGGAATTGTTCCTTGCACAGAGTGGTTAATGATCTGTCCTCTTCACTATATGAGCAATATACAGTACTGTGCAAAAGTTTTAGGCAGGTGTGAAAAAATGCTGTAAAGTAAGAATGCTTTCAAAAATAGACATGTTAATAGATTATATTTATCAATTAACTAAATGCAAAGTGAGTGAACAGAAGAAAAATCTAAATCAAATCCATATTTGGTGTGACCACCCTTTGCCTTCAAAACAGCATCAATTCTTCTAGGTACACTTGCTCAAAGTCAGGAATTATGTAGGCATATAGTCAGGTGTATGATTAAACAATTATACCAAACATGTGCTAATGATCATCAATTCAATATGTAGGTTGAAACACAATCATTAACTGAAACAGAAACAGCTGTGTAGGAGGAATAAAACTGGGTGAGGAACAGCCAAACTCAGCTAACAAGGTGAGGTTGCTGAAGACAGTTTACTGTCAAAAGTCATACACCATGGCAAGACTGAGCACAGCAACAAGACACAAGGTAGTTATACTGCATCAGCAAGGTCTCTCCCAGGCAGAAATTTCAAGGCAGACAGGGGTTTCCAGATGTGCTGTCCAAGCTCTTTTGAAGAAGCACAAAGAAATGGGCAACATTGAGGACCGTAGACGCAGTGGTCGGCCAAGGAAACTTACTGCAGCAGATGAAAGACACATCATGCTTACTTCCCTTCGCAATCGGAAGATGTCCAGCAATGCCATCAGCTCAGAATTGGCAGAAAACAGTGGGACCCTGGTACACCCATCTACTGTCCGGAGAAGTCTGGTCAGAAGTGGCCTTCATGGAAGACTTGCGGCCAAAAAGCCATACCTCCGATTTGGAAACAAGGCCAAGCGACTCAACTATGCACGAAAACACAGGAACTGGGGTGCAGAAAAATGGCAGCCGGTGCTCTGGACTGATGAGTCAAAATTTGAAATATTTGGCTGTAGCAGAAGGCAGTTTGTTCGCCGAAGGGCTGGACAGAGGTACACGAATGAGTGTCTGCAGGCAACAGTGAAGCATGGTGGAGGTTCATTGCAAGTTTGGGGCTGCATTTCTGCAAATGGAGTTGGGGATTTGGTCAGAATTAATGGTCTCCTCAATGCTGAGAAGTACAGGCAGATACTTATCCATCATGCAATACCATCAGGGAGGCATCTGATTGGCCCCAAATTTATTCTGCAGCATGACAACGACCCCAAACATACAGTGAAAGTCATTAAGAACTATCTTCAGCGTAAAGAAGAACAAGGAGTCCTGGAAGTGATGGTATGGCCCCCCACAGAGCCCTGATCTCAACATCATCGAGTCTGTCTGGGATTACAGGAAGAGAGAGAAGCAACTGAGGCTGCCTAAATCCACAGAAGAACTGTGGTTAGTTCTCCAAGATGTTTGGGCCAACCTACCTGCCGAGTTCCTTCAAAAACTGTGTGCAAGTGTACCTAGAAGAATTGATGCTGTTTTGAAGGCAAAGGGTGGTCACACCAAATATTGATTTGATGTAGATTTTTCTTCTGTTCACTCACTTTGCATTTTGTTAATTGATAAATATAAACTATTAACATGTCTATTTTTGAAAGCATTCTTACTTTACAGCATTTTTTCACACCTGCCTAAAACTTTTGCACAGTACTGTATATCTTGTGGTTTTCTGGTCCCTTATTGAGTTCACATCTACATAAAGTGGACTACTTACCCTATTGTCAGTATATTACTGTTACTGTATTATACACAAACAGAATGCTTTCTAAAAACTGGAATCAATTAGATTTATATACTGTATTCGGAAAAGTGGACCAGAAAAAACACACAGTTCCATTGTTATATATGACAGATTCTATAAAGAAGAAACTACACATTTCATAAAGCATATGCTGGTGTACATGTAGCTGTGACCATTAGTATTAAGGCACAGAGCGACATTTTTGTATAAATATTTTAACACTGGGACAGAAACAAGGTACTTGATTATTATTATTATTATTTATTTCTTAGCAGACGCCCTTATCCAGGGCGACTTACAATTGTACAAGATATCACCTTATTTTTACATACAATTACCCATTTATACAGTTGGGTTTTTACTGGAGCAATCTAGGTAAAGTTCCTTGCTCAAGGGTACAGCAGCAGTGTCCCCCACCTGGGACTGAACCCACGACTCTCCGGTCCAGAGTCCAGAGCCCTAACCACTACTCCACACTGCTGCCCCACAGCCCAGATTATCTCCAGTTCTGAATCAAATCTAGCGAGATCAAGTTTAAGAGTTCGTGCAGCAGACAAACAAATCCCCTCTAATGCTCAAAACATGTGCCGTCATTCAAAGGTAAACAGGTATTTAACTGGGGTTAAGGTTAGAATATTTGATGGAGAAACATGTCCTATGATACTAGATTACATTCAGAACTAGACTCTGAGAAGCTTGAGTACCACTGTTCAAATATTATCTACATTAACTGCATGTTAGGTACTTAATAACTAACAGTGCATTCAGACAGTGAAATGATTAAGTAGCCAAACCACAGGCAGTCAACAACACGATGGGCACTGACGTAACATCACTAACAGCCCAGATCATTATCAATAGTCCCAAAATAAACAACTTTCGCATCAGATGAATCACAGTGAATGCACAGTATTAGCATGGAAAAAGCCCTGCAAAATGTTTCTGTGAAAGCACTTTCCCACATTCACTGGTTTAATGAGAATGTCAGTTTTGAATCCTGTTAATCCACATTCACAAAGGCTAACTGCTACGAAAACACAAAACCCAGCTGAACTTCTTTTGCATATATTTACACGAAAAGATAACATTTTCATGTTGTTTTTGTTTTATTACATCAGAAATGACAGGTGTTCATATTTTTTAAACTTCATAAAAGCCAGGAAATGTAGGCCTAAGCCACAACATTCACACCCCCTGTGTGTATGTAGCCTGACAGACAATACATGAGATTTATGGACTCTGATAAAATCTACGGCTATAGTGGGTGAGGTTAATAAACTGAATGTATATGTCAAAACCAAAAATAAAATAAATAACTTAATGGAGGGTGCTTAAAAAGATGAAAATAGTCTGATCCCCACCTTTCATTAATTTGGTTACAGTGGTTAAATAAATGACAACAGAAGTTCATTTCGGACACTTCAAAAACGAGGCTTGCGCTCTACTGTACTTAATTATATCCAAGTATTTAAAGCAGTCGAATTTGTACTTACAGTACAATGAACAAGACTTTGAGCCGCTCCTTCTGAAGGCCTGTATTTTCAGTGCTTTGTACTTCGGACGTGCAAACCAGACCAGGCCTCTAAAACACGTTTCCCTCGAGCTTTTCTCTGCTCTGTTACAAAGAGCCCTTCTGGAAGCAGGATAAGATTCAAACGAGATGGAAAACAAGCATCTAAAGCACTCTTGGCTGTTCTCCCCGATGATCCCTGGCATATTCAGCAGGATGACAACAAATAAGGGCTTTGTTCCCAGATCAGGCTTGAAACTTTCTTCCTTGGGTCCAGCGAAGGGATCTCTGGCCTCGGAACTTATGAATGATTTAGAGAAGCTAGCCCATAGAAGCGTCACGGCCAGGAAAATAAACGTGAAGTTGTTCAGCTGACCTGCCTCTTATCTGTACTGTACCCAAATGCAAAAGCTCTGAATCCAGCTCTTCAAGAAGAGTGTGACCCTTATACATACTGATAGGAAGCACAGACCCTCATGCACATTTAAGGAACTTCTGATGCCTGTGTGAGCACTCTGCAATAACAGCGGAATCTCTTGAGAACAACAAAATGATTGATATTTATAGGCGCCACACAAAACAATAGCGTCAGTCCTTTGTTTTTCTAAATCCACTGATCTTGGGTCAGATATCATAGAAAAAAAAACAACATTCAAATAATGTAACCTACAGTATGTAGTATCATAGGACATAAAATAATTTCACACTCATACAGTATCTAAGTATTCTAGATGGAATGTGACGTTCCAAAGTGAGTACAACATTACATTGCACTGCATTGTATCATAGTGTACTTTGTCATCATACTCTTCCTAGGGGCTAATTTTGTATGTTTGTTACGGTACACTTCCCCTGTCTGGAAGAAGCTTTGCAATAAGGAATCATAAGAAACAAGTCACTTCAGTAGAGTTACATGTGGCTTTTACCGCCAAAGCTGCCTGGCTTTTCTAGTCATGTTCCCAACAGTTTGCCACCTGAACACCCATCCTAAATTGCACCACCAGGATGCCAAAGCTGAGATGTGTTGCAATATCAGTCCAAGGTGTTTGTCTTTCACCTCATTGCACTCGCATACTTTAAACAAGGGAAGTCTTGCTGCCTGCCTGCCTGTCTGGTGCTTTCATTAATTATTAAAACACATTTTACAGTCACTGCATTTTGTTCCCAAAAAGCATGATCATAGATTTTGAAGAAGCAAGCAGACCTACCGACCACAACTGCTTCGGTCCACTGTAATTCATTTTATCACGTTGGTTCCGGTCACTAAATTTCTTATTGCTAAAGGCTTGAAATAAAAAAAAATACATTTACGTAGTTGAAATTGTATGCTGGATTATTATTTATTTATTTTTTACATCGAATCGTTTAACTTTCAGACGGCTATATTTCAGTTGTGCGGATTTTTCAGATGAATGTTGAAATATCCTTCCATTTTAAATTGGCTGAAGAAATGCAGAATATAGCCTAGCACTGTATTGCAGCCGAGAAATGTCTCGTGAGTAAAATAAACCCAAACCACCTCTCAATAAAACAGAACATCTATTTAAAAAGGCACACTCACCAACGTATAAAAACTATAAATAATTCCCACAATGTCTGAACAGATACCTACAGCAGTAACTCATTAGGCCTAAAGCAAGACTGTTCTGTGAAAAGCACAGGAGCTGTTTTTTAAAAAAATGAACTGTTTCAATATGTATAGATGTGTTTGTATAGCTGGGTTGTCAATACTGTACTGTATTATAAATTGTGCATAAATCAAGATTTTTTGTTTTTCTATACGTGATAATGTATTCATGATAGGGTCTGGGGAGCTGCTTACAGAATTCCAGACTTTGAAAGGAAAATCATTAGTATATCTCACAACAATTAGTACAGTGTCTTTCTTCCAAATATCTGTGTGCTGCAAAGGTAACAGCCTGTACAGAATTAGGGAATGAATGATCTTTGCATTTCAGATTCCTCATGGATGCAGGATTGCTGAAGCAGTCAGGTATAGCGACTTACACATTTCCAAAGACTTCTACTGTGCGCTATCAACAGTGTGTGTTGATTGTTGTGAATGAACACAGAACATGTGCTAAATATACAGTGGCTTGCCAAGAAGTCCCTCTTGAAAATGAGATCCCACATGTTATTAAATGGTAAATGAATACATGGAATTAAACTGTGTTGCAAGCATGGGTGACAGTCTAGAGGCTAGCACCATTCCTCCTGTGTGAAACCTTCCATTTCATCCCCCAGCTATACATTATTTCTTCCTGGTGCTTGAATGTGAACTGGCTCTCTGTTGTAATTAAACTCAGTCTCACAGGGCCATGCTCGCATTGTATTAAGAATGTGGTGGGATTAACTGTTATATTGGTGCCTAGCAGCACGGGCGCTCAAGTCTTTCTATAATAATCTCCTGCGTCATTCTGTTTATCACAATTACAAAAAGTGTAATTATATTACATGGATTCCCCGCGACTGTGAATGTTGATTGATCAAAATAATACTGCTTGTTTGATAGCAAGAACAGCTTGAATATGCAAACGTACTGTAAATGGAAATTACTGCTTTGTCCAATATTTTATTGTATTATTTTTAGGTTGTTATTATATTAATCTGTTACCCAGGTTAAAAAAAAGTATTATATTTTGCTATCCAGCAGTTAAATGGTACATATTTCGTGAAACTGATTTTTAATTTTTACAAATATCTCACAAAAATTCTAAAAATGCTATCTATTTTATTAAACCAGAACACATTCCTACTCAAGTCGAAAGAGGCATGTTCTGGTGAGCAGTGATGACCTGACACAAGACCAGTAGCATGCCCTTATGAACTGACTTACACGTCAATTTGTTATGTGCATTATTTAAAGAACGCTCTCAACATTAGAAATGCATCACCCTTTAAGAATTATTCCACGGATCATCAAAGGCTGGCAACGAACTGGTCAAAATCAAAGCGAAACAGCTACATTGCAACACAGATATAAAATATTTTATTATTATTATTATTATTATTATTATTATTATTATTATTATTATTATATTGTACCGTACAAACAGTAAAGCTTACCAAATTGTTGCAAACATGTAATAACTGGATCTAATGGTTTGTGATGATGAGAATAACCAATTAATTCAATTTATATCGACATAGTCTGTGAGCAGTATACATTTTCGACCTAGTAATTATCATCAATTAAATAAATAAAGTGCTGCCTCATTAAATACTTGAACATCAATTTGCTCAGATTCTAAATGTCATAATAATGAACACAACAAAAACACAGCCGTTTCTATGTGAGAATGCTGTTAAATACAAACTTAACTACGATAAACATACACAGCGTAAATATATTTATAAAAATGATTAAATTCGCTAAAGTCGCATCAGTTCAAACTTTCTTTATCCAAACTGGCAAACTGAACAAATATATAGACACCACGACACTGCAAATAAGCAAAACCGAACATAAACATTTTACTGTACATATCTGAGCAGCGTACTCACTCAGTATCTCAAAGGTTTCCAAAGTGCGGTGACTCCCAGCATCTCTTGTTCATTTTTAGACCCCGCTCTACTCATGCTCTTTCAATAAGTACGCGGGCAAACGGGTAGCGCAACGTGCATGCAGCATTGCAATATTGTGTTGCTTCCCCCAGCTTTTCAGTTTGCAAAAAGCGTGAGCGGTTAATCTATTTTCGTTTATGCTTTATGAAAAGCCGTGAGATTTGCTTCTGTTTTCACAAGCTTGTTCCATCTGTGCTCCGCTCCACAGCACAGCAGAACCATGTGATGGATTGAAAAAAACAGACCACATAGCACAGCGGCACTGTATTCCAAAGGGGCGCCCTCTGCTGGAAATGTGTTGTCTACATGTCGAGCTGTGGCAATCAAATCGATACATGCATCGTCTGTAAGGTCTTTCTTTCTTGTCAAATAGCGGTTGTATATGCTACAGTACAATACAAAAAAAGTATATGCTTTTTGTTTAAAAAAAAGTTGAACTTTTTTTGGACTTTTTTCAACAACTGTCAAACTGACATATTACAATTCACGTCTTTCAGAAGTCACGTACTGTAGATCGGCAGTGTTTACCATTTACATACATTTAAGAATGTAGAAATAGGAGTTACAAAAGGTACCACATATAGTATGCATGCAATGTGAAAATGCAGAAGGATAGAGATGTAGCTATACATGTATAATGCATCCATACACTCCAGTGTGATTCACCTGTCCCTCTGCATCAGATTTGCAGACTTGAGATGCTTTGGGTGCAAAAGGCATCGGGTTCAGGCAGCCTTGAGAGAAGGCTGAAGATGTTGTGCTCCGAGAATGTGTAACAGGACATTCACTGTCTATCATTATGTACATCGAGGGCATTACTATGCATTTTACCCCATCATGTATGTTCCCATGCGGATTAGTAATATATGCTGTATAGCTGTAAGCAGCATTATATGCTTCACATTTTGCCTCACAGCATATGAACTGACATGAAAGCGCACGCTTTAAATGTATTATTCAGGCAGATACTGGGTAATGAGAACTAGAAATAAAATCAAGGTGATACTGAATTATTTTTAAGACTAATTACAAGGTGGGGAGCTCTCCCTGTTTGCAAGTGGCACTTAATGGGTTAAAACGTGCCTAGGGCATGTTTGGCCGTGTACCCTTTGCAGCAGAACTTGTAAATAGACAATAACACGCTGTGAGTTCTGCACACTGATCAATGATTGCCTCGTTACATCTGCGCAGCTGAGTTTTGTTATTGAAGGTAATTAAGACCTCTGCTTAGACCATCTTACAGTTGAAGATACAGGTCGCTCCACACTTTGAAGATACAGCTCTAATGGCACTTGCTGATCCCTATATTCTGAATTTCGGAAAGTGAAATTATGTTGTCAGTTGTGATTTCCTCATAGCGTTACTGCTAACTGCTGGCTTGCACAGGAACTTGCTGGACAATCTGGAATGAAATGACCTAGCAGCTGTTAGGACAGCTGGAATCCCCCACTGAACTCACCTTCCACCATGTGGGAGGCGAGATTGATAGGACTCAGCACAAAACACCAGGACGGATTACAGAGCAGCGCTACCACATCATTCAAAATATACAATTCCAGGCCAGAAAATAATAATAATTGAGTCGGCAGGTCAATTATTAAACGGTCTTGTTTCTTTTTAGAATGTGATCATCGACGTGACTTCTTTTCCACTTTTAGCTGCTGTGGTCTTGGAAGCTTGTATCCAGAACCTCCATGTTGGTCCTATAAACGGTATATCGCCTGCAATACTGCTTCTGCTTTTTCATCTGCGGAAAACTTCAACTCGTTTAAAGGTGGTGTGGTTCCCATTTCCTCCACAACGCCATTGCACTTGCATGCTGTCAATGTAAGGAACACAGCACAGTCTATTAAACTCGCTCCACAATGAACGAGCATTTTGAGAGGCACGAAATGTCAAAAGCGGACTAATTGGGAGCTGTGATGTGATCAGATGTGATAGGCTTCCCAGATCTCCCAGCTTCTGTGTAAAAGATTTATGATGCTTTAAAACCAGGGTTGAAGCCGTTACCATGGGATTGAAGGCATGGCAGTTAAAATAGTCTCTTCTATTACAAAACAAGCTGGACAAGCTTGAATGAAAGGAATGGAGTGAAACATCCAGGCTCTTTATGAACTGCCTTTCATTTCACCCCAAGTACTGTGCAAGCTGCAAGGGCGTCTCTGCAACATGTATACATGCTAGCTCTGCGGTTCGAGTGTAAGGCCAGGCAGTCCCGTTCTGAAAAGAAACACAGAGGTTTACAGTAGAGCAGCATTGACAGAACGGAATTCACAAACACACCGTTTATTTGATGTTAATGTGGTCATGGTTAACATATCAGAGGCAGTTTTACAGGCAGTGACAGTTCAGTGAATAGATAAAAATGTTCCTATTTATTAAGTATAGGGTTTAGCATGAATGTAGCAGTATTTTACTGGAATCTACAAAAACTGACGACATCTATTATTATTATTATTATTATTATTATTATTATTATTATTATTATTATTATTATTATTATTCATATTCATATTCATAATAATAATAATAATAATAATAATAATAATAGTTTTAACACGTTGACTTTTGATGTAAATACACTTGCCCTTTTTAAAAAGGTCTTGTATTGGTGTTTAGCGGTGCTCTTGCCGCCAGGTGGCGCTTTAGTGTCTCTGAATGCTGTCTTGAAACTCCACACTGTTCTTCTGTCCTGAGTTCAGAGATGGCCTGTTTCTGTTTTTTAGGTGACAGCTGGTTTTACTGAGAACATTATTAGAGACACAGGCTATTGTATGAAGAGCCGACCTCCCCTTCAACAGCTGCATACTGGATGCATGCACTTAATAAAATAGGTGTGGTATTATACTGCATAGTTTATAAAAAAAATCATATTGACAGTTTAAAGGCGTGTGTAATTCACATCAAAAATTAAATGACAAAGACATTAATACAATTTTAATTCTTTGCGTTTTAACATCCTCCTTGGATTACCTAAATTGTTTCTTTCACACGGAGTGTCTACAGACTTTTGCAATATTATTTTAAAGGCACACGATCCTTACAGGCAGTGATTTTTTTTTAATTATTAAAACAAATCTGCAAAAAATATGTATTACATTAAAATGATGTTATGCATATAGAGACAGTGATATAATGTATTTAATTAATACAATACAAAATTACTTGCCATCTTTTAATTGTAATGTCTCATAACATCTATTTACGAACTTCCTTGACTGTTGTAAAATTGGCTTTATGACCGGAACAAAACCATACAGGTTAACATTTTCCGTGCGGCAAAAAAAACACTAGAATCATTCCCTTAAAAGGAGCCCCTTTCGCCCCTCCCGTGGTTTTCCTTACAGCGTGTAGTGCTCACAGCCAACTTCAACCGAGCACAGCTGAATCTGAGCATACAAACTATACATCTCGTGTGGGAGTAGGTTTGTGGATCACCCTGTGAACACTTCAATAAAACATGACAACCCTGTGCTTAGCTCACTGTACAAACTAAATACAGACTTCCCCTTCTCCTTGCGTAGTTCCAGTTCGATTCATTCATTCATATTATGTTGGAAAGAGCTGTTGGTTTAATTGAATTATTTTGGTTCTAGAGAACACTCGGATCCCATTCTGCTCCAGGTCCCGTGTGAGATTAGAATGGGCTGCTGTTCGGGACGATGCACGTTGATATTCCTCTGCACTTTTCAGCTGGTAAGCTTTTTCAAACAACGATTGTCCTTTATATTTTCATGCTTGGTGTGGTGGTTTGTCTTGTGATTCATGCATATTGCAAATGTTTGGCTGTAGTTTTAATGAGGGCGAAACAAACCGTTGTTTATCAGATTAAGAACTGTTTTCGTAAAGTGAGCGCATATATTTGTTTCTTGTAATGCCGGTAATGGGTTGTGTTTGTTGGTAAATTATGTGCTTGCAATGTTCACTGTTTTTCACCGAGACAGAGGAATACCACAGAGCTTCTATTTAACTAACGATACCCATTAAAGTGTTAATATATAGTGCAGCCAGTGTATTTCTATAGTTTAATACCGTTTGCAGATTCTTTTTTGTTTAATTTGTTTATGAAAAACACGCGGGTGATGTATTTATCTAAGGATAGCAGTTAGATTAGATTTTTTTTTCTTCGTTTCCATTTGAGGGATATTCTCAGTTGGTGTCTTGTTCCCCCTGAGCTCATGGCTGTTATTCACTTTTGTCAGTAGTTAATGAATGCAAGAATGTTATTCATACAACGACCTTGTTCTTAAAAGGGCAATGTCATACTATCGATGCTTGAAAAGTTGCGCGGGAGCAGGGAATCAAACAAGAATAATAAAATTACTTTTCCCACCAATAACGTCGAGTGAATCTGTCAACGCAAGACCCAGTACAATATTTCTTTCTCTATGCCCAGATAAAAGCAGAAATAAACGCCCGTTTTGCTCCACAATCACAAAGAGATTCGCAACCTGTATGTTTGATTAAATGTGTAGTTGTCCCTATCCAAAGCTTGACCTGTAGTATCAATTTGGAATTAACACATCCATGTGAGACTGTGTGGTACCGATGCTGTATTTAGTAGAGAATCTGTTTTAATGTTGCCTTATGTTATCTATTAAACTGAAAGGTATCATCTCTTGTATTTTATTGACAAAACTAAGAGCTGTCTGTCATGTTTTACCTAACAATTGCTGTTTTCTTTTACATTGCATGGTTGTGTGGGTGCTGCTTTGGTAAAGGTAGCACAGAAAAAACCCATAAACAAAAAGATAAGGTTTCTATTGACTTTCTGGCAGATAAGATCAAATTGTAATTCCAAGCATGCTGCCTGCATTGCCTGGAGGACTACTTGCATGTTTTTGGGATACATGTAGAGGAGACCCCAGATAAGACAACAATACAGCAGAGTCGTTGCTTGCTTGTTTTTGTGACGCTAGAACTCTGCTGCAGAACATTTCACTTTTTGGTAATTCTTTCAGAACAGAGGAGACAGTCAGCGCTCTATGAAATTCCTTTTGCTCGATTCTATTGTCATGCAAATCGGGGAGAGAGATTTCAGAAAAAAAACCTTATAGGAGTTAAACCCTAAACACTAAAATAAATAGATTAAGAAAGAAATTAAATAAAATGTAACCAAAAATATCATATTCTAGCAAATGGATAGTTTTTTTTGTTTGATATTATTATTATTATTATTATTATGATTATTATTATTATTATTATTATTATTATTATTATTATTATTATTATTATTATATAAGAGAAAACAAATGCATACAAATCAAGCCAAACAATAACAAATGAAGGTAAATATGAAGATTAAATACACCCCCTTTCATCTCCTTTCTGTCTCAGTATTGTGTTTATTGTAGCAGAGCCAAGCCTTGGCGATTGGGAGACTCGGGTATTCAATCTTATTTAAGACTGATTTCCTCAGCAGAGCAGAGGTTTACCATGGGAGTGTGGAGAATTGGAAAATGACTGAGGAATTGGCTGTGCTTTCTCTGCTTTAGTGTCTGTTTTACTTTATTCAGGGGCTCTTGATTAGGGAGCAATGGACTGAACAATATCGTATTCAGTCAGACACAATGAATGAGACGTCTCCATTGTCTCTTCCCTTTATACACAGCATTAAACTACCAACAAGTCCAAACGTACTATAGCCCCAAAACAACACCCAAGAAGTAATTAAGGAGCCATTGTGTAGTAAGTTCATTTTTTACATTCCACGTTTTTTTATTGTAGACCTTCCTGTTTAGTAGGTCAGGGTCTTAAACAAAACAGAGAGTAGCCAGCATGTGGTATTAAATAAAGGCTCCTAGAAGTCAGATTTGCAATGTTAAAACATGGATTTTTGGCAAATTGCAAGAAAGCGTAGGTATATACTGTTCAGTATCATTCTGAAAAACGATTCAAATCAAGAAGGCAGTTCTGAAATGATCTAAGAAAATGCACAGCAAGTTATCTAAGAGCTTAATGTAAGAATTTGGCTTCTATATAACTCCTTATCTTCTGTAGAGGATGCATATATAGCACTTTGAAGTTAAGAAGTTAATGAGTAGCAGTCATTTTTTTATTATTTAGTAGTTGCCAATTTTTATTATTTTCTCCCAATTTGGCATATCCAGTTATTTTTAGGCTCAGCTCACTGCTACCACCCCTACGCTGCCTTGGGAGCGGCGAAGACGAACAAACGCTGTCCTCCACTGAGTGTGCCATCAGCCGACCATCAGCTGGGCAGCTTACAGGCAAGCCCGCAGGGGCCCGGCCAGACTACAGGGGTCGCTGGTGCGCAGTGAGCCGAGGACACCCTGGCCGACCTAAGCCCTAACCCCCCCCCCTCCCCCCCGGGTGGCACTTGGCCAAGTGTGCACCGCCCCCTGGGAGCTCTCGTCTACGGTCGGCAATAGTATAGCCAGGACTCGAACCAGCAACCTCCAGGCTATCGGGTGCATCCTGAACTCCACTCGGAGTGCCTTTACCAGATGTGCCACTCAGGAGCCCCTGAACATCAATCTTGAGGGTAGATTGAGAGATCTGGCCATGGGGATGCTGGGTTCTTGTCAGCCAAAGGTTGGTTCAGTAATGACTAAACCTCTGCTCTGTCCTTCAAAGTGGAATTAACAAAATAATTGTTAACTTGGGCTCTTGCTTGTTACATGTTCTATTTTTTCTAAGGAGCTTTTTCTTTGTATTCTGGAAACGTTATGCTTCAGTACCACGAACCAATTTGTAGAATCATGTACTTGGGGATAGTGATCACTTTAGACTAACATTTCAGATTTGAGATCTCGGTTAGCATTTTTATAGTCAATAGAATATACTTGACTCGTATTTCAGTGGTGACTGAAATGTAGTTCAAGAATACCACTCGGGGATGTGTGCTGAATGCAAGAGACTAATCGAGCAGTTTGCTTCTGTCTTCTGTCACAGGCAATGTCTCTTTCTTCATTCCCCATCACCCTGTCAGTGTCAGGCTCCCTGTCTTACCTGCAATCTCTTTGTACTTGTTGATGGGGGTCTGGTCTTTTTATTTAGACAACCTGATTGATCACAAGCTGCTCCTCTTCTCTTCTGCCCTTGTGGATTCTCTGTTTACACAAAAATACCTTCCAGGAATAAATTGGGCTGGGTCTAATGTTGGCTGGCTAAGGCAAAATACAGTAAGGCTTCATTTTCTCACTAGTACCCAGCATACAATTGCTTTACTACGCTTTGCGTTTACAAAGATATACTTTGATAGGGGAGGTGCTTTCTGGGTCATATTTATTAAGTGCACCAGTCAATGCATTGTTGAAGTCATGTATTTATTGGGGTGGTGATGGTTTACGAATACAGCCCACATTGTTCTGGAACCGATACAGCCAGTTATTTGTGGACCCCATCCTGCTAGCATTTACATGGAAACCACCAGCACTCATTAAAGAACCCAGTGCTTTGCACAGGACTGGGTGTCTGTTCCGTCTCTGTGTTCGATGTATTCAGTGTTGCTAATGATGTAAACCTGCTCTGTCATGGACCTGTATGTTTCTGCTGTATATCTGTAGTGATGCTAAGTTAAACACTCAACCAGTTAAACACAATCCATCCATTTGTCAGAAGCCTCACTCCACATAGGTTTGTGTGCCCGTCATCAAACTGCCTGCTCCATGCAATAGCTATTACTGCTGTCATCATCTCATTTGATGAATCGCCTTGAAAAGCCTCCTTTCACAGAAAAAAGGATAACTCCTCCTGACTTTTTGTAATTTCATTTGATTTTCCTCTTGTGCTTGTATAAATATCATTGTTATCTAGCCACTCCCAAACAGAAAAACCCTATCGATTTAAAAAACATGACTAATGTCCACCTCTGTGTGTGTGTGTGTGTGTGTAGCATGTATATGAACCTCCCTCTTCTGTGTATCCATTTGACACTGGAGGTAGCAATAAGGTAAGAACAGAACAATAAGTTCTTCTCCAGGAGAAGTTAGGACTAGGCTGTTGTGCAGAAAGTTGTGGAACTAAAAAAGCCTTGCTGGCTCTTTGCTGACCCCTGTCCATGAATCTCTTACAACTATCAAAGCTCTCCACTGCCCTATGAAACACAAGACCAGTTCTCATGGAAAACTACTGGAATTGGACCTTGTGTAATTGAGTCAGGCTGTTATGTCAGGAGTTCTGAGTAGTTCCTATGTGCCACACTCGCATACACACACCCTGAGACCCTCCAGTATCTCTTTACATTCGATTTTCCTTCTGTAGAAGAGGGTATAGCCCCCTCTTCACATTTTATAGAAGACTTGAGGCGGGAGTGTTGAAAGGGTCTACAGAATTACATTACATGATGTTGCGCTGGGAGATGCTGCAGTTGCCTCTACCACTTTAGGAAATTCTAGCTGTAGGGATGGCATTAAATCAATTATTCTTCACAGCGCCTGGCATCATTTAACCCTGTATTGCACTGCAGACAATGAGAGTCACTGAAGCTTTATAACAGGATGGCTATTTCTCATTACAGAATCTGCTGTTTTACAGAAGATTGTGGTACAGGCTAAGGGACAACCGTGTTATGTTGGTGGATTAAAATACTATTTTAATGTGAGCTTTGAGTTTATTCGACAGGTTACACCTCTTCTTTTTAATTCAAGTGAATTGCTTTTAAATGAGAAGGGAATGCAATCAGCCGTGTTGCATCAACCCCATGGTATGAGTTTTTATTGATTTCATTTTATTTTGCCTTAACTGAATTCCTTTGATCACAGTAACCGTGGAATCAAGCCGCATTGATTTTTTTTGTTTTGTTTTTTAAACAAATTATAAATCTTAGTGTTCGGAACCACACATACATTATCAATGTAGAGGAAACATGTATGCTTGTTTTTTGTAGGCCTGTTGAGATGTTTTGTTTTTTTCTTCTAAATAATTTCCACAGTCATGATAAGGTATCTTAAAAAAAAAAAAAGTAATCCGGGAAGATAAAAAACCTCAGTAGCGTTGTCTAGATGCTGTCATTAAGAGTGAGTATCATATAAGAAAATGCTGCCTGCACATCCATTGCCATCCAGCCTTTGAATTACCAAACCCCTTGTGAAGAGCATGATTGATGCTGGCAGTCTTTTAATGGGACATGGCAGGCTTGTCCAGGGTGATGCAAGGCCACAGTAATGAGGTCACTTCCAGTGACATCACACCCTATTGCTACCCTATTGGTTTATTCTGAGTTTATGCACGCCTGCCATGACTAGGTGGAATGTGATATTTTATAATCACATAGTTTTTACACAGTGTACTGTAGTTACAGAAGGAGCATACCTATTTGTTTAGTAGGAAGTCTGTCTTTTTTTCTTTGTTCAAATCTGGTGCTTGTGAGAAAGCAGGGGTCAGTTTCGTTAATGGACTGCCCAGCTGGAGAGCTCTGCTTTTTCATGCCCGCAGGACAGATGTTTATATGTGTCTGATTGATCTCCTGCTGTCTTGTTATTAAAAAAAGCAGCCGCCTAGTTTCCAGTGGCTCTGGAGGGCTGACGGACAGAAGAAGCCTTTGAAAGGCACTTTGGGAAGATAGACATTTTTGCTATTCGTGAGGTGCACTACTATCGCACAAGAAGGGTGGCTTCAGGGCCAAGCTATGCAATTCCAGTTAGCTACCAAGGCTTAAACTGTCCCTGGCCTCCTTGATGGCAGGACAGGTTTGATCATTGTCTTCATAGAGGACTTTGTAATAATCAAACACTGATCTGGGTATTAGTCCTGTAGGCTACTTTCTAAGAAATGGAATGAGCATACACTGCCCATGCAAATGAGGTCAATGATTTTACAATATTTGAGGCAAGAAATCTCTTTAATAGAGCCATGTTTATATTCAAAGGTGTGCTTGTCATAAGAAATCTGTTTGATTAAAACATCACGATTTAAAGTGTATTATTCCACAAAAGAACAAGGAGTGATTTTCATCCTCCCAACCCCTCCCACTTCCCTGACTCGACGGAAGAAAATTGATTGAAAACCGAAAGAGAAACGCCAGTAAGTGACCTTTTAGCATCAGAGCTGACTTTATAAATTGAACGGTCACTACAGACCAAGCTGATGTCAGTAAGGAATGTGAGGATTTGCAGTTGTTAGAAAATCAAAGAATTGGTTTGGGGATTGCAAAGCTAAAGCAACTACACCCTGCAATAGGGTGGATGCAATGAGCGATTATTATAACATTAAAAAAAAAAACACACTCCTATTGCTGAAATAATTCCAACACCCCAGATTTGATGTACAGTTGCCTATATTTTCATTAAGGTAGCTATAGTCGCCAGTACATGACTAGATCAAAGACAGAATGGTCTATCTCTTTTGCTCTAGGCTGTTTTGGGTTGACACTCCTGTCGCTTTTCTTTAGATGTCTCATGACGTCTGGCCATGTAATCACAAGAATATGTGAGATGTCTGTGTGAACACCCTTACTATACCTGCAGTTACTGTACCTGCATGCTGTGTAGTTGCTAAGGATAAGCCTATACATGTTTAGTGTTTTAGCTCTGTCTGGACCTGATATATTTGATCCTGCAAAATGCTTTCAGGACCAGCAGTGTGAATTGGTTCGAGACACCCATGGCAGAGCTTGGGAAAAGTGTTGATCAGCTTTGGGACAAAGGGGACTAAGAAATGCTAAACCGTTATTTTCCCAGGTTATATTTTAAGTACTTTTGAAGCTTCTCAGCATGTGGCCAGCCCATGCCACCCTGGAGCGAGCCTCCCATGACCTCTACTATTTCCTCAGCTCTTCCGTCCATTAAACAGTGGTTTCTATTTAAAGAGCAGAACTAATTTCTCCAGACCGCCACAGTCCTATTGGCGGCGTGCATTACACTAATCCCAAACTTGATGGCGACACCCATTGTAAAGTTAATTTTCATCTTTTTCTACCGTGTGGTCTTTTTGAGTATTTTAATTTACCCCGAGAACTCTTTCTCACTTTTGATAACAGCTTTCTCACCCTTTCAAACGCTGTCAAGTAACATGAGCATCCTAAGGTTTCAAACTACTTGGGTGTCTGCATTGCATCATCACTTCATACATTAAAACAGTTCACAAATGGGTTCAACGCTTCGCTGGATGGAAGTGTTATCAGTCTTTTATTGGTTGCCGTTATTTGTGAGGGGGAGGGGGAGGCAGCTTGCCAGGTAAATTAGGCCCTCTTCCATCCAAACTCTTGCGTGTGTTTCTCTGTTCCCTCGAGATAGACTTGCAGAGTGAATTATGATACAAAGTTAGAGGGTTCTTTCTTTCTTCTCATTAAAGATTAAGTTGGACATTACACTTTTGGCTTCTATGCAGTGCTTTTTAAAGCTGCATTTCCATACATTTGAAGGAGACTTCAAAGGGAATTTAATTCCTTGGGGAATATAACACAATTTGAGATTATATTCACAGAGGAGTGGGGTGGTAGATAGTCTGGTAGTCGTCCGAAATATAATATTCTTTCTTTTCATTTTAAACTTGAATGTTAATGTCATACACCCCCTGCCACAGCTAGAAATTCAAAATGAGAGCTATCCGTATGATGAAACAGTTGATGGCCTTGATTGTATATATCAGCAGTATGAACAGAATTGTATAATAGAAGAATTAGCAATTCATTATTTATTCACAATGGCAAATTGTACGTGTGTCATAGAAATGGATGGATAAATGGACAGAGACCCCCCTCTATATATTGATGTACGTCTACCTCCACTATGTCCCCTTGCACAGGGGATTTCATCAGTGTATTCAACATGAATGGACCCCCTCTGAGTTTACACAGAACGCAAGTGATGAGGACACCTTTCCTCCTATAACAAACTTTTGGTTATGTTACACTTAACACAACATTCTGCCAGACTTGCCATCCTTTATTAGGTCGATATCATCAATACAATGTGTGTATTATTAACATTTACAAACTATAGCAAAATATAATCTAGTGTACAAGATACAGTGACATGTTTCATCACACTTTTTCCAATTGCAAGGCGCAAGGTTGAGAATTCTGGCACAGTTTCCTTTTTAAAAAGAACACATTAGATTTAAGTGTTGTGTAACTGAAGCTTTGTGCTCGGCAACACACGCAAAGATAAACCCCGTAGCCAATAAAGCTCCTTCTGAAATGTCCGAATATTTTGTTCTAAAGACCAATCGATACTAATTCAAGCAAATACATGTGATAACTATTACATACATAGGAGTGAAGTACTTCTGTGCTCTTCTGCACAGATATAATTCTATTGAGCAGACCCTTATCGTAACCCTTCTGCATGGAGCCTGTTAAAACTGTGAAATCAAGAAGAACATGACCACTTATTACAATAATGGACTGGAAGAAGTACGGCAGGTTGTGATCAGTTTTACACCAGCTATCTTTAGGTCAACCCCATTATAGAGCGAGCGAGGGAAGGTGGTGATAATCGCGTTTTTTAATTTCTCATCAGTTCTTGGTTTTGCTTCGGTATGTTTTTTCGGGTTGTTAAGAAGCAGTAAAGTCTCTCTCTCTTTAATAGCCAGCCGATGTTCATTAAGGTTTCACTGCTTGCGTGCGAAAGTAAGGCCTGAATTTGTTTAAATTATTGATTCAAGCTGCTGATTTATTGCATCTGCCTAAAAACATTAGATAGAGAGCTTCCAAACCCCCTATGGCCAATTAAGCAAGTGACCTTTGAGAGTAGAGCATGGTGTCTGGGTAAGCACTTTTAGACAGCTAGGCCCCAAAGGACTGTTACCATGGCAACTTAAACAGGCTGTGCCTGCAAAAAGTAAATGCATACGGGAGGTGACATTAAGATTCAGGCTGGATTTAAAAATTTTCAGATTTTGTGTGTCACAATTGATAAAAAAAAAAGAGGTGCAACACCATAATAGGTCGTAGATCAAATTTCCATTATTATATGCTATTCAAAAAGAAGTTAAAAACGTAGTGACATTTCAGCCAGACTTAGGCTGCTTTTATATATTTAAATAGAAGGTACAAGTTTAATCATTCAGATTTTATTAGAGGATTAGTAAGAAGAAAAAAATGCCTTTTTAAAAAAAAAAAAAAAAAAAAAACTGGGTGGAGTCGGTGCAAACAACATGGATATTGCGTCTGTAGGTAAATTGTTAACCAGGAAGCTGGTGTTCTTTTTCTCTGCACAATGAACTCGTTAACATCCTCTGAACTTCTTTATTAACTGCCAAGCCTCCGGTGTCTGGTGCAGAGTTGTGAAACTGACTGAAGCCTGTTGCATTTAGGTTGACCAAACGTGACCTGTCAATTTCCTTCTAATCTCAACACTGGGCACTGCTTACACTGTTTTCTCCTGATGGACTTTGCTTCATTATGAGAATGTTTCCTGCAGAAGGCCTATTAATTAAAACACAATTGGCACAGCTAAGTTCATTCATTTAGTCATGAAATGCAAATAGGCTAATGTTTTATTAACGAACAAGCATAGCAATTAGTTTAACTGTTACCCAATTATTATATGTATATCTTATTGTATGACTTGTATTGTAACACTTGAATGTATTTGTATTTGCTTGCGATTGTAAGTCGCCCTGGATAAGGGCGTCTGCTAAGAAATAAATAATAATAATAATAATAATAATAATATGGTGAACTTGTCCCTTCTCACTAATACGCTATTCACACCTATAATATCTGCATGGGTCACCTTTTTAAAACGTGATTGTGAATTAAGTAACTGGCACGTTTTCATTTCTTATTATACAGGGCTGGAAACAAGACTCCTATTGCATAGCCGTTTCCCCCATTCCAGGTTTTAAAATACGCCTCCTCAGCCCCAGTGTGTAGGTAACAAGCTCAGGTGTGTCTTGTTAAACTCGGAGTGAAACCAGGAACGGATCAAACTGCAATGCAATGGGAGTCTTATTTCCATCCCTGTTATTTATGTAGGGATGTTTTGAATATCGCAATTTGTACTATTTATTTTGGAATTGTACAAACTTTTTTGTAAAGTAGTTAGAGCTGGAGGTCGCATGCTTGGGTGTAACTAATAAACGTGTAGCCTGAAAATGGCTTCATCTGCTTTGACAGTCTCCTTAACTGAAATACAGAATACTGTAGCGGGTAGAATGGAAATATATAAAGCTTTCTTTCCTTTGTAACCCCCTGTCTCTTGAGTAATACTGTACTCGCATCTAAAAATGTCTGGGCCAGTGTTTATATGTTTATTTAGAATTGCTGTGGCATTGTTTTTAAAAGGGCACCTTGTTCTGTCTCATCTAGAAATCCTGCTTATTCCAAGGACAGTTTTGTAATTAGAATTGCTTATTTGTAGATTAGAAGAATTCTTCTTCAGATGTCTTTGGCAAACGAGTTTGTTCATAATGAAGATAGCAGTATGTGTATCACAAATAGTGTGGTTTAAGATTAGATGAGAAATTGGTTTTCTTTTGAAGAATGACCCAGACTGCTTTCTTAATGCTTCTAATGTTACTTCAAGCACACAATATTTATTCACAGGCAGCTTAATGACTCCTGTCATTATCAACCGAAAGTAGTGTGCAGCGTTTCTGGCAAACCACAATAACGTATGGAACCCTTATAAAATGTATGCCATTTCCTTAAGTCCAAACCATGTATTTTGTACAGAGATGGGTCTAAATACTAGATGCCTTTTTATATCATATCTATAGAAATTATGTGTAGTGTACTGGTATGTTGGTTCAAAAACAAACTGTCAGGTGTGGTTTCCAATAGTGTATTTATTCACTGCGTATTAGTGAATCGAACGTTGGTACGTTGGTTATGTGATATATTGTATCGGAATATAAGTGTGTGTCTTATTTATTGTGATGCATGAACATAGCTACTTGTAATCCAGAAGAGGTTCTTTTAATGAGGAATAAATGTGATTTTTATAGTATGAATACATTCTATAACTATCTCGCTTTTAACAAAATAGTCCATTAATATCCTGTAATCTGATTACCCATACAAAGTCTCCCAACAGGACCATAACATGTATCATGATAGATATCATGCTGTGACCTCAGTTTTATAGTTACACTACAGATTACCAATGTATGTTTTGAATTATGTGCTCGATAGAATTCTATTTACTGAGGCAAATTTAAGATGAAATTCATAACCTGAATTTTATTTGAGTCAATGTGCAGTAGTGGGGGGGGGGATCGAAACACACTTCCCATTCGCATTTGCGAGCTTATCGCATGTGGTATCCTTATCATCCTAAGGATAATGTCTAACTGCAAAAGCTTTTTACTGTTGACATCAGTTGGCCTTCCAATTACTGTACAAGAATCCTAAATCCGCAATGGTGTCATGTCGTGTTTAAAAACAGATGCATTAAGGTGGCTGATTTGAGACCCAAAAACCATAATCTTGAGATGAATTAGATAAAAAAAAAGTTACCAACGTCATTAAAGCAATCCTTCTCCCAGTTTCAATCAAATGTTGAAAGCGTTTCCTTGTCATGTGAGATTACATTGGTCTGTCTGCTAGCTGATCTATACCTGATCTGTACCTGTCTCCTGAGGTGTTTTTTTTTGTTTTTTTTTTATTGGTTAACTGTTCTTTTTTTTTTTTTGTGCTTTCCAGTTTTATGATCAAAGAATGTTACTTAAGGTGTAAACCGGTACACTTCATGTTTTATATTGATTTGTTGGCCAGCAATAATATGTAAACAGAAACAATCAAGTCAAACGTCCTCAAAGACGTGTCACTTCTATGGCTGTGCATGAAACAAGAACCAGCGCTTCTCTGTGAAGCTGTGGAAATCAAAGACTTGCTGCAAAGTGTTTCATCCTGGGATCTTTCATATACAACAGATACAACAACCAAAACTCAGGCCAGCTTCCTTACTCTTTTCTAGTAGGCCTCAACCAGAGCTAATACAGACCCTGTTCTTCTCAGCCTGCTCCAACACTGAACAAAGCTGCAGTCCTGGATTTTTATACCTTTCCTTATTTATACCTTCATCATAATGGCCCACTTATCAATAACCTCTGGTCCATAGAAATAACAACCCTTGCTTACATTACCTTAACTAATGATATTTAGGAAGATTTCAGTGGCTTGCATTGGATGTGCTGTTAGCTCGGTAAGGATATGTCTGGAGAAAGTCAGTACTTTGACTACTTCAAACAAAGGGAGGTGTGTGAGTTAATCTACAGCCTTCGCTTTGAATGACGGACGTGGGGAGAGAAGTATATTTCCAAGCAATCTGAAAGATAAGCCTACCTGTGTTAACATGGCTGAGTAATCTCTTTTGGATGAAACATTTGCCCCAGGCCAGAAAACTTAATTGTTCTGAGGATTGAGACCATTGTTTGAATATCAAATATGTAATGGCAGGTTGAGAAGGCACAAAGGAGACACTGACGGCCCATGGCAATGCTCAAGAATATAGAAAAGGTTTTACTCTGAAATAACTTTTTTTTTTTTTTGTATTGAATACTTTCAGTACTTTGCTATCTTATAATCACTATGACGATCGTTCTCATACCAGAATTAAACAACTAGTCGCGTTGTAGGAGCAAGAGCACAGCAGACCATTAAGGTCCAGCCATCTTGAATTATTCACTGTCCAAACTTGGCTGCGATACAAGGGTTGTGATTTAATAAAATGGGAGTGGTAATAATGATGCACACACACATACACCTGTTTATGCCTAAAAATGGCTTTGCATTGCATGGTCCTGATGCAATAGAGGCACATAATGACAACAATAAGCCTTTATATTGGTACACCCAGCAAAAAGTGACCTAATTGAATAACGCATGCCTGATAGCTTTGTTCGAGCATTATATAGGTTAGTCTAGTAAGATTTTTTTTTTTTTAATGCAATGTACAGCAGATCCACACTTAAAGCACACACTTGTAACACTTTTAGCCCAAAAGTCACGGAAACCACCATTGAACCCTCCCTACCCGGACAGCGCTCGGCCAATTGCGCGCCGCCCCCTGGGAACTCCAAGTGACGTAGCCTGGATATGAAGCAGCGATCTCCAGGTGGTTCATTCCATATTAAAAACATGTACCCCTTGAGTGTGCTAGCTAGGATCATACTGAAAAGTTTTTCAAGCTTGTGGAAGTAAGCAGTGACCAGGGCTGTCTGCTGTCTGATCATCTCCTTTTTTTTTTCCTTTTTCCTTTCTGTGTGGCATGTTCAATGTCCCTGTCCCTTTTACAGCTCGTACAGTGCCATAGCACCTTTACCTTGTCCCTAAAATGATCCAATCTACACCTCTGCGACTCTCTGAAGCCCTGGGATCAGTCGGCTCCTTGCATTATTGATCTGTCACTCTCTCTAGTTGTTTTACTCATTCCAAGTGATGTAACAAAGCAACTTCTTTCCTGCCAAGACACAGCTCATCTGCCAGCATGGGAAGTTTTACCTTCACGAATCTGCACTGCACTGAAAATAGTTGTTAAACATACAATTCACCCGAGCACAGTGCCGAGACCTTCTCCGTGATTGATTGATGATGCACATTTAGAAACTGATAACCCTTAGCAAACCTAGTTGTTTGCAAACACCTTCCGATAGCTGTGAAGGGTTTCTGCTGAGCTTTCTGGATGTAATACCGGAGAGGTGGAACAGTTTTGAAAACGATCTGGAAAGAGTAAAACATACAGTTATGATTTTTTTTTTTAATCCAGTAGAATTTGATTTGATATTTATTCCGTTTTGAAGGATTTGGAATTGATAAAAAAGGGAATGGGATGTGGAGAAGTGGTGGGGGTCGAACCATGTTCTGTTGGACGTTGACTGTAATAATCTTAGTAAGGAGTTCTAACTGTACCTTATTATGATATTGCTAGATTTGTTTTTCTAAAATTAGTTTTAGTTGTGTGTTTTTAATCAAAACCCCTACATGTTAGCCATACACTTCAACAGCAGTACAATGTTGCTATTGCATTCTGAGCCCAATTACACCCTAGGCTGATTTTGTTTAATTAGTTTCTTGTGCTAGTGACCCTTGGCTAGTATTTTCATGTTTTGTATTTGATTTTGAATAAATTATTTTCCGCAACTTATTCAATTTATACCAGCAGTTATATAAATCATTGTGGTGAAGAAAGCAATTCTAAAGAAATTCTCCCAGCCAGAAAGATATTCAAAAACAGAAATATCAAAGCGTACTATTTTATTGAGTTACGTTTTAGTGTTTAGTTTAGTGTTTTATGTTGAGATTAATTATATTGGTTATGGTCCTACAGGTTTATCAGTCAGGCTATTGAAATTCTGTCTAGTTTTTTCTATTCGTTGTAATTTTACAGGAATATGGAAGAAGCAGTATTTGAAACAATATGTAACTGTTGCAACTGTAAAATAGTCATTATGATTTACGTGATATTCTGCCAGTTTATGGATTCCCTGTGCTAATATTTTCAGTTTTGATGTACCCTTAAACGGCCCCTGCAGTAAAGAAAACAGTAGTGTTATTTTCACAGCAGTTTGTGAGCGACTAAACCAGGTTTATGATAATGTCTGTTATCCCAGTAGGTTTCGGAAAAGCTCTGTGAGTGATGGGCAGTGAGCTTTAAAAGACGATTTATCTTCAGAATCAAGACATCTTGGCTGGCAAGTGTGTTAAGTGTTAGTGTGCATCTCAAAAGACTTGAGTGCATCTTCAGGGAAAATGTGTAGCTCTTATTAAGCCTTCTGCAGTAGTGGGCAAATATTATCAAAAGTTACATAGAACTGCATATGCCTCTTGCCCTTTTCTACTTTTGATATTCAATAAAACGAAATAACGCAATTTGTCCAATTTTAACTGTCACGAACAGCCTTGATTAATCTCAGTCAAGTAGAATATCATTCCTAGTCTTCATGTCCTGTGTAATTGGCAAATCTTCAGGTGCTGGTTTGCATCCTACAGTGAGTAACACAACTCATTTCAAGAGTTTTAAATAAGTGTTCGTTCGTGACAAATTATTGTTGAAGGGCCGAGGTGAGTGGGTGTTGAGTGAGTCAGGGCCAGATTCAGTAGAGGATAGGTGGTAAAGCAAATGCGTGAGGGAAGACATATCCAGCTTGCAAATCAATACCTTTTATTTGATCTTTTTTGCTTAACTGGCAATGGTTACACTGAACTGTACAGGTTATTTGACGTTATGATTTGATTTCTGTTTGCCCATTGAAACTCTGCTTGGTTGGCTAGTTGTTTTAGATGTGATTCTCATCTCACAAGCTGCCCACTGATTTATGTAAAATAAACTTGCTTTGGAACACCCGTACTATATGGATGGAAATACGATTCCCATTGCATAGCAGTTTGATCCTTTCCTGGTTTTACAATGAGTTTAATAAGACTCATCTTGGCTTGTTACCTCTACACTGTAGCTAATCAAGCTTGTGTTAACACCTGGCATGGGTGAAACTGCTATGCAATAGGAGTGTTATTTCCATCTCTTTACCAGTAGTATTTTGTGAATTCAATTGAGAAGCAGGTGTTCCCGCAGGCTCGGATTTCTGACACTTTTATAAAGTGTACAGTTTCCAGTGGCATTCAAAACATGCCTCTTGTCCACTTGAATGCAGTGGAATGTGAATGAGACCCTGAGTGTTTGGTTACTTACAGTTTATGGTAATCCTTTACTTTATTGACGGTTGGCAAATCAATTTGTCACTGAATCTATAAAAAAAGGTTAATTTTATGTGTGTTATTTTCCAAAAGGGTCATTCTCATGTCACCTTTTGAAATGCCATGTAAAACGAATCCATGCATGTAGGCGCCCATGAAAAGACAGCACAGCACCTGCAGTCGTTTTTTCAATTGCTCCAGCGTGACACTAGAGAACTGATCTACAGTAATTACCGGTGGTGTTATCAAACATCATACAAGCCACTTAGTTTTATTTATTTATTTATTTATTTTAATGAGGTTTGTTTAATTGTTAAGTATTCGTTTTTGAAAATGTTATTGGATTTGAGTCTGACATCAACCGAGCTGGTCGCACAGCAACAGGCTGTGCTGTGAATGGGAGCCTTTGTATTGTATTTGGATACTCTGTGAAAATGACGGGAACATAAATTCCACTTTGTCATGAAATGGACTGCAGTGAATAACCCGTATGGAACAGTTAGTCTCAAAGCACCCTTTTTTCCCCCTGAGTTGTTGCCAAGTGCTATATTCACAGGGGTGTTCTCTCTTCACAGCTGGCAGCGCTGGAGAGACAGGTGTTTGATTTCCTTGGGTACCAGTGGGCTCCCATCCTTGCAAACTTCTTCCACATCATCATCGTTATCCTGGGCCTCTTCGGCACGATTCAGTACCGACCTCGATACATTGTGGTGGTAAGTGGAATGAATGTTGTTGAAATAAACCAATGCAAAAGTAATGAAGAATTATTAGTCTGTATAACTGCCTGTTGGCTTGTGTGTCAAGAGCATGCACTGCAGTGTAGGGGTTTAAGCCTGCTTTCCAAGGTGGGCATATTGATATTGGTTATTAATATTCTACTTGCTTTGCGAAGACATGACAGGCTAATTTATTTTTTACTTCAGCCGGATTAGTCATGCCTTTTAAGTCATCAACTCAATAACCAGGAGTGAGTTTTAAGACTTTCAGGCATGAACAGTGTTGACGTTAAAGTCATTCCGATTCTATACATTTGATATTGTTTCTGGTGCACTTGCACTATAAGATTTTCATAGTGTAACCTTTTGTAAACTGCTCTTTTGTGGTGTGAGAGATATTTAAAAAAAAAAAAAAAAAAAAATTAAAAAATGATTTTAATTAAATAATTAGTGACTTATGTACATGGAAAATAAGACCTGTCTTTCTATAAAGCTATGAATGTCTTCAATATTAAGAATTGGTTATGTAGGATTGCATACTTAAAGTAAAACAAAATGTCCTGTATAGTGGACTTGGAGGGGCTTGGATTTTACAACATGTTTAATAGCATCTGAATCCTGTATGTTATAATAAATAGGCTGTATATTTAATTTAAATGCATTGTTTTTTGCACTGCGTTTCTTTGCATATCAACCAGTTTTACTAATGTGTTATCCTTGGCAAGCACTGCTGTGCATAAACAAACATGCAATGCTTTCCAAAAACATTGGCACCCTATTAAGACCTGGTTCTATATAAACTAACATGTTTCCATGGATTTTTCCTGAAGAACTTCAAAGTGAAGCATTACATTTAAATCTGCACAGCTGCTATTGTTAACAATAAACAGTGTCTTAACTAGGATGTATTTTAGTCATTTGTTCGCGCCCTTGAGGTTCTTTATATAACTGTGGCACAGTACGTTTGTGACTCGCTTTGTGCAAATTACCATCTATAAAGCAATGGTGTTCCTCCTTTATTTCTTTTCTTAACTATCTTCTTGGTTCCCCAGGTGGACTCCTCTTTCTGGGCAGGGTTACATATGTGCACAGCTGAGCTTCTGCTTAGCACAGTGGCTACAAACTGATCTGGACATACATACTGAAACCTGGTCCTCATATTATTGGGGTGTTTATCCTGGTTTCTGTTCTGTTCAGATCTAAAAAAAAATATCTTAATACCACTACAATAAAAATCCCATTGAAAAACGCTTCTAAATCGGAGTCTGATGCACACATGATCCTGCCCTGAAGGGCTGTTTCTGGGACTGCAGTGGGCTGCAGGGTGCTCTCCATTGATTACGTGCTGTATTGATTTATTTGGGTGCTTTTATCCTTGCATATAATTTTGTTTTTATGTATTGTTTCCTAGTATGCTGTCTGGACGGCTCTTTGGGTCACTTGGAATGTCTTTGTTATCTGTTTCTATTTGGAAGTGGGAGGACTTTCAAAGGTAAGGATGTTTTTACTCTGGACTATTGCACACAATTTAAATTTATATATATATATATATATATATATATATATATATATATATATATATATATATATATATATATATATATTATATAAAAATATGGTTTATCTATCGTTAGATGGATAGAAGGCATGCATGCAATGTTTAAACACAATTTAATAGAAACATTTTAGGTGGCATTTTCTATGAATAAGATGCCCTTTTAAAACACTGAAACTAAAGCCAATGCTTGGTGTAGATGTAGGATGATTTGCATATTGAAAACATTAAAATTGAAGCTTTGATGTACATCCAAAATGGTTGGAGGTTAAGATGATACAATTGCAAAAGACAAAAGTCTTGAAAGAAAGAGTGCTGTCCATATTTCCATATGCCCCGCTTTACTATGGTGAATTTGGGTCATACAGCCCTTCACAGCAACACTGGAATGACAAACCTCGTGAGCTGTGTTCTAAAGTAGCTTCAAAGGGATTGAAGTCCGTGCTTAATAAATAAATAAATAAATAAAAAAGCATCTCCTTATTTTTAATTTAAACCTAATGCAAACAGCGAGTGAAGTTAAATTGATTTAATTAAATCATAATTAAGAGGAAGCTATTATTTGCAAAACAGGTTATAACATTTTTGCAATGAGTCATTAAGATTTTAAAATCCGGGAAAAGCATTTTAACTGAACTCGCTTTTTGTGATTGGTTTGAATTATAAATTAGGAACTGCCTTTTTTTTTTCTTTAACATTATCAATGAAACAGAATCATAGTCTCATTCAACTTATGGGAGAAAAACAAAAGTGATCCTTGTTTCGCAATCAACGCTTTTCCAAGAGTTTTATTCAGAAATGGAGTCGGCTCAACTTATTAAAGGGAGATCATGTGACCGAAAATCAAACGAGGAGCCCGAAGAATGTGGTAGATGCAGGCATGTAGACTGACTGTTTGTTTTCTCTTCTTCAAATAGCTGTTCTAGTGCTTCTATTTTTCAGTAAAGTTTGAAAAACAATCTGTTCCCAGATTGCAATGAGTACAAATGCTGAAAGCCTTCATCAGAGCAGTTGATAGGAAGTCTGTGTGCTCAGCATGGGAGTAATGGATATTTCACTGCTGTGTTTCAGAGCTGATCGTACAAGTATGACTGAGCCTGCTAACGGCTCCATGCTGGGCTTTAAATAACCAGGCTTTTATGCACTAGCAACTTCAGGAGCAGTAACTCCTTGTGTATTCATGAATCCTTATGCAATTCTTAAGATATAGAGACTCTCTCACCTCAATGTATTGTAAAGTAACCTGTCAGGCCTGTTTTATTCTTGGCTTTTTGTTGTGCCTCTGATTGTTCCAGCTCTGTGATAACTAACGGTTGAGCAACAGGAAGTCTTTTGTGTGACTGTAGGCTCTTGCCTTACTAACTGGCAACCTAACCACACATGCAGCTCGGATGCATAACCACGGTCTCATTTGTTCTATGATTACAGCGAGAATTCATACCTCTGAGGTGCTCATTCTGCACGCAGCACCCTTGCAGGATGACAATCTAGTTGAAATGTGTCGAGTATGTAATCTATATATATATAGATAGATACAGTAGATGGATAACACTTTTTTCAAGGCAATAAAAGTAACAAAAAGGGAATCTTGCATCTGAAGTATTTTCAGTAATCCGGTCACGTCGTTTGCCAAGTGCATATGAATAAGAACAATGAGCTGTTAAGAAGCAGACGAGTCCCCAAATGAACAGGCTGATACCGTTGGAGCTGCTGTTAATGTAAGATGTCAACTCCACGATGTACAATGATCATGTATGAAAATCCACAGGCTGAAATCAGAGCTTGGAGGCAGAGGGGAGAATCCTCTGGCATGGGCTGGAAAGAGAAGAGGGGATTAGCTTCTCAAACAACAGAGTGCTGAATGGGGAGTGCTGGTGCAAAGATGCATGCTCTCTGATTGCAGTGAGATGGTAAAAGCGCACTCTACTATTATAGGCAAGCAGTAGTATGCACTGTAAGTTAATACATGTGTGTGCAGGATGTCTTATTGTATAAGAGATCTCGTGCAGTTTGGGCTAGAGAGCTGCTAAGATGAGCGGTCCTGGCAGCTCAAACTGTGCAAACTTATGAGACAGATTTAATTTACGAAAAAGCAAGATCTGTACTCCGGAACAGCTGTTCAACACAAAAAGCTGTTGAATTGCGCTGTATGTTCCTTGCATGAGATATTATTTGTGTAGATGTTCTGAAATTTTGAATAATAATTGGTTGATTTCTTATATGTGTAAGCAGACTGAAAGGCACGAGTTGCGAGCTGATAGTTTAGAAAGCAATTATAATTTTCAAAGAATTACAATCTTTTTTTCAAGTGAATATTTTGTTGAGAATTGGGGGTTCTGTTTCCAGCAGTTTGTGAGCCTCTTCCCCAGTCACAGCACACAATGCGATTTGGAGTTCTGAATCCAAGCACTGTCCATCTGTTGGGTTAATTATGCTCAAAACTTGGCAGGTGCCGTTGTCACACCTAATTATTCACATACAGTACACTTGGCTCCTGCCCAAACTTCAGCGCTTTCTGTATTTACAGGAACCAGCACATTGTACTTTCAAAATCCCTATACGAGCCAAACTCTGCATGATGGATGATTGTTTTAGATAGGTAATCTTTAGTTCTGAGGGATGTTCTGGGTATTGTCTCATTAGCTTTCGTGATTGTATTAGAGTTTTATTCTGTAGATGGTCGTACCCTTCTGCTTGACTCTTTGAATTACTGACATTATGTTTAATAAATTAAATATTATTAAAAAATATTACAATCCTACACTACATCTACTAGTTTTCAGGTTAAAAATTATAATAATAATCTGTATTTGAACCTGTTTACTTCTGGAATAGTTTTTTCCCTCTCCCTCAGAAACAGTCTGATTTTATAATATTGTACTCCAGCCCCTTTTTAAAACAGCAAATGCATGCCATCACTAAGTGATTGTCCTTTTCATGAATGTTTTTTGGTTCTCAACAGGCAACTGGGTTTAAGTTTATGGGTTTAAAAACAAAGCAAACAAAAGATGAACTATCACGAGCAGTACTAGTGTTCATTTAACACAGGCCTACTCTCAACATTGAAATCCTTTGTGTTTGACCTATTGATTCCCAGTGACAGCAGAGCTGGGATACAAGCCAAGAATATCTTGCATGCCAAAAATAAATACAAAAATCATTTTTAAATAAAGAAAATAATCCTATAAATTTATACATGCATTTTCTTCATCACAGAAAAATGTTTTTTTTTTTTGTTTAGTTTAGTTTAGGCTTTCCGATTTTGCCATATCCGTTAATTTAGCGAATACATTTAGACCACTTTGTCATGATCTGTAGTATTAACATGGAGAAGATCAGTCTTAATATAGAAAGTTTTGAAATGTATTTGAATGCCCCAGAACATTGCAATGAGCTGCTCCTTTTCTCCATATAATCTTGTGTCTTCAATCATGGATATCTTGTATAAAGTATTGAACTGCTTGCTCGTTGCAGGAGAGCGACCTCTTGACCTTCAACATCTCGGCTCATCACTCGTGGTGGAGCGAGCACGGGCCGGGCTGCGTGCGCAAGGAGATGCAGGCAACAGGAGTGAAGAGTCTGGACAGCCAGTCCTTCATCTCTGTGATGGGCTGCATTGTGGAGTACCAGTACATCGAGGTCCTGCACAGCTCCTTTCAGATACTCATAGCAGTAAGTATTAACCATTTTCACCTCCTGCTCTGGACCGGAATAAACCAATTCCGTTCTGAAGCGTTACACAGTAAGCAGAGAGTGCTTGGGTCCCTGCTGCAATTGGACCATTACACCACCATCGGGTGGCACTGTGTACTATGCACAAATACCATTCACAAAACCACTGTTACAATAGTAGATTATCATGCAGTGTGTTATACAACAGATAATCTTAGAAGTAAATTGAAGGGATTTCAGCCATAATAGTTTTGCTTTTTTTGTTGTTGTAACAATTTAATAGATGTATTTAAAATGCGTGCCTCTTATTTGACTTATGTCAACCCATTCCACAATTCTCCTTATATTAATGATAGCAAAGTTCATGCAAGCTTTCAGTTGTAGGAGCCCCGAGTGTTTGCTCCTGTGAATTGGTGGTGGAGCAGTTTTAGTTTTGTACTACCCAACAGTCAACACTTGCATGGAATCTTACATCAGTTAGACAACAGACTGTATTTGTTTTGAATTTAGTAGATTGATTGCTTCTCTGCTTCACATCACTGAATTTCACTGTGCACTGCATTCTCTGCTCACTAACCACATTTCATTGGAGGAATTCTGCTGCTATTTCATTCCTTCAGTTGCAGAACATTGCATTGTTGTAGTGTTGTGTATAATACCTGCTGTTGTTCACTCATACATTTGTATTGGATTCATAGCGCATGGAAAGTGCTTTTCATATTGTTCAATATCTTTTGTTTCCAGTAGCTTTTGCTTGATTTACATGAATGGTAATGCTCCTTTTAAAAACAGTGTTAACACATTTTTTCAACAAATATTAGTGAAATATTAATTCAGTCAATGATGGCACATGATGTTTGTCTTTTGCAACAATCACTCATGGCTTTCTGTGAACTGATAATGCACTGCTGAGGAAACTCCCTGGAGAGAGTCCCCTCTTTTGTCCCTCAACATTCTGACCGTTGCCTTGGGAACAGCTTGTTCATTCACCAGAGATGGAATCACATGGGAACGAGAATAGATCTTTACAGGACTGGAAGAGGGATTTGTATTCATTATGCTGCTTCTGGCGCTATAAATGGAACCCCTTCTAAGATTTTAAAGTTTTGAGAGAGAGAGAGAGAGAGAGAGAGAGAGAGAGAGAGAGAGAGAGAGAGAGAGAGAGAGAGAGAGAGAGAGAGAGAGAGAGAGAGAGAGAGAGAGAGAGAGAGAGAGAGAGAGAGAGAGAGAGAGAGAGAGAGAGAGAGAGAGAGAGAGAGAGAGAGAGAGAGAGAGAGAGAGAGAGAGAGAGAGAGAGAGAGAGAGAGAGAGAGAGAGAGAGAGACATTTGTGGGGTGTGGAGGATGAAGAATTCATTCTGATAGAAAAGAAGCATCTCGAGGTTGGAAGCTCTGATGCTCTTGGATATTGTACTAGAATCAGCAACGAAAGGCAGTAAAACCATTCAAAAGCTAAACTTTTTTGAAATGCTTTGGTGGTGGCTGTCTGATTTCTATGGAATGTTTAGCTATTTGAATCTCCTAACCTCTTAATATGAGCTCTGGCAATGAAAGGGTCATGTTTGCATCTCCTAAATATCTGGGTGTTTGGTCTCATGGACAGAATGGAAATTGAATGGAATCCATTCCTAGTTAGGTATATTAGCCCTTTACTGGTAAAACCTGTGCTACAGGCCACCTGATCAGAAATTAGAGCTAGGCTGTACTACCCTTTTTCTTACTAGGTTGAATTTAAAACCGATTCCATCTTTTCCTAACTTAATTTGAACCACAAAGAACTCTGTATTCTGTGACCATAGTAATATGTTTCCTTTTGCGAATCCAGCAAGATGGTCAGAAATACAAGGGGTGACAGAGCGGCACTTCAAAATGAAGGGATAGAGATGTAAATTTCCTGAAAGGAGTGAAAATGATATATCTTCCATTCAAGGAACGTGAAGTGAAAGGTTAACAATTGCTTGGAAGTCCCTACCTCTGTGTAAACCAGGAACTGTGTACTGTAACACAATAGAAGAAACACAGCCCCCCCCCCCCCTCCCTCCTTCTGCCTGGTACTGCCTGGGACTCAAGCAGCTGATCCAGAAACACAGAACCCAAAGTATTAACATTCCACTAGCAACAAAGAGACACCGTGCATTAATCACCAGAAACTAGGCTCATTTTATTTTCAAATTCCCCTCGAACAGGAGGCTTTTTTCAGCATTTCTCTGTATGAATATGACCCCAGGACAGGGAGCAGTCCTAAACTACTGTTAGTTAGTTGGTAAATTTTCTAAGCAAGGGAGATTAGGATTGAACAGGCGTTCGAATGCAATAACTGAAAATTGAAACGCTTTTCTTACTTTTGTTCTTCAGACTTGTTTTTCATGTTGACTCTGGTTAATCCCATTTGTCTTGCCACAACGCTATCAGATGGAAGTTTCTCTCCATTTGCTTTCTGTGTTGTTTCCTTTGAGCAGCATCGAAAGCCAGGGGTAGGGTCCAGTTAACTGTAAAACCGGAAGTACATTTTGTGTTGTGGCAGCAAACAAATTGGATTCACCCTGTGTCTAAAATAAAGTCTGTAAAACAATCAGGTCAACATGAAAACGCCTACGAGAGGTAAGAAAACATTGAAGATTATTAATGATTTTTTTTTCAATTGGTAAATTTCCAATTACACAAAGTGCATCTGTTGTTATTCCCAGGGGGCTGTCATAGCTGTGTCTTGCGGTTTTGAAACATTTACTACAATTTCAAAGAAGATCATGCTGTATTTGTTCCATTTTAAAACTGGCTGTGCACTAATTCATGCCCAGTCCCTTTTCTGCTCCCAGTACCTGTTTAATTTCCCACTTCTCCATTGAGAATCAATGAGCTGGCACTAAAGCCCATGGAAGGATAGTGTTTAAAATGCTGAACAGATTCTGCCATCTGGTTTTCTGTTTGATTGTTTAATGATCTAATTAAGGCTTCAAAGAGGACTGCGAGCAACATACCTGTAATGGTTCCATTCCAGAACTGGAGAAGTTTCAATCCCTCTGTACATTTTTATTTAAGCCTCATGACCTTCAAGATGTTTCTGTAATGTTTTCATAGCACAAGCTCACATCATCTTTTTTTCTTTTGCAAATTAACCCAAACATAATGTTCTAGATCCATCTTCTAATTCCTTCAGTTTTCCATTTTGTGTTCCTAAATAATCCGCCCATTAGCATTGCCACCTGTGGCGTCTGATACTCGATCTGGTTAAATGCACTTTTGCTATTTGATTTAAATCCTAATCAATGATACATATTTTTACATTTAGTTCAAAATAAACAGTCACGTGTTCAGTAAGGTCTTAGTGTGTGTGGATTTATGGACTTGTCACCATATGTTTTTGCTGGTGGATGGCTTTCTCCACTCTTCTCAACAGATCAGGTTCAGTGGCTCAATATTTAATACTTCCTTTCAACAACATCATCAGCTAGATCCAGCAATGCTCTAGTGGATTAAGTACTTGAGCTAGTCTGGGCTATGGACCAAGAACCTTTAATGACTTTCCATCCGTGTGTAAAAGCATATCTCCATCAGGATCAACAAGTATAACATGCTGCCTTGGGACCAGCATGATGAAATGATTAGAGGTCATCATTACTTCTGGGCAGCCCTTTTTATGTAGGTTCTATTCTGACTTTAAAAAGCCAACTGACCAAGTTGTATTGAGAGATGAAATAACCAAATGGAGAGAAGAAACCTTCATATATATATTTTTATTCTCTACAAAGCATTGAAATCAGTCGAATCTTGCTTTGTCCAATAATATAGCCATACGAAATCAAAATCTCCTTTACATGTCGCTCCCTGTGTAACTCAATGCAAGATCCCTGCTGGACCACATAAACCCGTTCAATACTCCCTCCCTGCAGGGATTGTATCCTGGTGCTGGAAACAGACAGACCCTCCCCTCGGGTACCACTCGCTGCAAGGGTCCTCCATGTCTGATAGCCTGTGACTAATAATACAGTAAGTGCTGTTTGCAGCATCTTTATTGTGCTTTTACAAGTTCTGCCCTGTGGACTATTAAGCAGCTCATTAAACACAGCCAGATACAAAACTAGCAGACATTCTGAAGTCTAGACAGGATCCCTTTTGTGACAAACTATTCTTTGTAACTTTATACAAAAGTCACCCCGCTTTTCAACTTCAAAAGCACGCTGCTGTTGCTGCTTAATTGTAAATCTCACATATTTTATAGGTAGTCTAGCTTTAACCCCCTAGGTTCCATTTGAGCAGTTAACAACCTTCATCTGTTCTGCATTACCAGTTAGTATAAGGGTTGTGCCTATTCCTTCTGTAAGGTGCTGTTAATAATTATGAACTAACAACAGTTGACCTCTTTTATAAAACCGAACGATACATAGCTGTAATTGTACACAGGTTGTCCTACAAGATATATGTTAACAAAAGTTTTAAGACTTAAAACCCAGATGAAGCTCCAACCATTTTTGACACACTATTGTATCGCTTGTTAAAACATTTGGGAAGTTTTCGGGTCTATTAAATACGGTTTGCATGTACAAACTTGTCTGTAAAGACTGGGCAAGTGAGACCGTACAGGTTTTGGTATCTGAGTGGGAGACACACAGCAACACATTAGTTTTTCTAGCACTTCACATCATGTATTATGGAAACCTTATCTCCTACACTTCAGGGAAGAGGAGCTCTTGCCAGCTTAAGTCCCTGTTAATGATCACGGCACGCAGATAGTCACCCGGATTGCTTTTCTTAGAAGTGGTCATTTGTGCTTCGGCCAGCTTAGACGCTGCTTAATGAGATTTTACAAAATCAGTTTCTTTAGGATTTGGATTTTGTAAGGAAATTGGATGGAGAGCATACTCCCAACAATAGCTTTTTCCATCCTTCTGTATACCACCACTCATTTTCTTCTAAGTGTCTAATTGAAATTGCCTACAATTATTTATGAGCGCATTGTTTTCCTATTGAAGCCATACAGTCTGAAGTAATCATCCGTTCAGGACTCATTCCACACTTCATATTGTATTATTAACAGGCACAGATTTAAATGCATGCCCATTTTTGTATTATAATTGCATACAAATATGTCCTGGCATGCTTTACTTTGAAACTCAACATTCTCCCAGTCCCGCTACGCCTGGGTTTTAATTGGGATTAGATGACCCTGTAATTCCTAGAGGATGCTTTGGTTTGGAACTTGCCTGCTTGGGAATGGTGCCACAAACCATTCTTGATAGGATTGGTCTTCTAAGCTATTCTTCCTGCCAATTGATTTAATTAATTGGTTTGAAACACTGTATGGTAGTAAGAGAAAAGAAAATGCATACATGTTTACATTAACAGGAAGAGGTGGGGGGATGCTTTCTTTAGCTTTAGTACTGTTTTCACTCCTATCCCAATCTTTGTGGAGTTGGTGTTTTTAATAGTCCTGAAGCTGCTCATTAGTAAAGTATCTGCTTTGAGCCACGCCTACTTTTCTCGCCGGCTTGAAGTCCTTCTGACCCGTAGAAGCTGCACACTTTCTTGAGCCAGGGAAAACTAAGACATTTTACAAAATAAAAACTTTGGTTACACAAAGATCAAGCCCTCAGTACAAATGTTACAGTTTGGATAGAAGCCCTCCAGATGAATCTCTCCTGCTTGCTGTCTAACACCCACAAAGTTTGCCTTTGCTGAACTTTGCTTAAGGGCTTGCTTGAGATGTCCCCACTGACCGAGGCGGTGGGTGGTTCTGTATATTAAAATGCTGCTTCTCCCAGGAGTGTCCAAATATTTCTTGGAGTTTTAAGATAATATCTTGCAATCTCTGTTGTTTAACACATGCTGTTGCGCACGTTGTCCTGGGAATAGTTTATTGTACAAGTACAGAAGACTGCTATTAATAGAAGAAAAATAAATCGTTAAATACATTTTGTTTTGAAGCTTTTTTCCCCCTTTTATTTTGAGAAATGTCTACACGTTTCTGGAGGCAGAACAGAATGGTATCCATTAGGAAAATACATTTTAGTTACAGTAATCCCAACAGATGAATTACAGCAGTTAATGTATTTTTCTGGCATATTTAGAAATGCAGTCTTGCAATTGGAGCTTGTCTCATTCTGTTGTTGTCAGGCGATTTATCATCCAGTCCTCAATGTATATACAGTACATACGCACAAAACTGCTCTCGGCATTTACCTCAACAGAAGTACAAGTAGAAATGTGTCTCTGTGGTGCTACATGAGTTGAATGTGTTGGTTGTGGAGCATTGACAGCAAGGTGCTAAAGAGCCCTTTTGGACTCTGCCTCCTGCTGCGAGTGACTAATACCGTCCCTTTTAAAACCACTGTAACTAATTCCCACTGCCATTAATCTACACAGAACTTGCGGTGAGGAAGTTGGATGCTTGAGGCAGGCTTTGCATGTTTTATCATTGGTGCTCAGTTCTTCAGATGTCAAAAATGGTTAAAAGCAAATTATTGTCTAAAAAAGTGTGTTTTTTAAAGATATCGTGAACCCATAAATGCCACCTGAGAAATGACGTCTGCAGGATTGCTGCACAGTGCTTTCCTTGATAAGGAGTCGTTATTGTAATTGCAAGCCTTTCCATTCTAAAGTGTTATTTTCAGGTGCTGTTTTTGGAAGCCTTTTTTCAGATGGGTGTGGCTTGCAAGTCATTTCTTTTGTTAACTTGTGGTATTCACACTCGGCGTGCACATGCTTTACTGATGTTGTTATTATTTGTTTATTTAGCAGTCACCTTTATCCAAGGCGACTTACAGAGACTAGGGTGTGTGAACTATGCATCAGCTGCAGAGTCACGAATGAATGGCAATGAAAGCAAATATAACAACTCTAAGACCGATTTTTTAAAATCATTTTTCCATTTATCTTTTTGTTGCCCATTTATCCATGTGTGAAATTGAAAGCCTCACAGTTAGTAATTACTAAGAAAACAAGACTTTCGTTATCTCGCCAGCGATGGATGAGGAAACCTGACCATTCAGCTGGTAGGGCTAGAGGTTAGGACACTGATCAACAGCAAATTTATTAGGATAGGAACTTGCTGATAGCTAAGGGGCAGTGGGATGCACATTGTAGGGTTGGAGGCACATTCCCTTATGGGGTTTCAATCCAAACTTGAACAGACCGAACAGTAACCCTGTCATGGACACTTCAAGGTAATTTCATTAGTAGCCAGGTCAGCATTACTTCATGTCCAGAGAGTGCTGTTTACTGTGGGTCATCTAGCTTAATGAGCAAGCAAAATAAAATGAATGCTGTGATGAATGCTGTTTTACAGTTTTGACAAATGCATAATTAAAATGTAAATAATCTGCTTGATACATTAACCCGATACCCTTTGCATTAATATATTTATGCAAATCAAATTCAGTTTACTCAATCGCGTTTTGATCATGATATGCAAGATTGATTGTAATACACCATCGTGCATTTGAAAAAAAACATTACAATGCATTAACATTACGTATGTGGGTGTTGAATTACAGTGTGCAAATTAATTCAGCTTGCATCACACAGTTCAGTATGTATGTGTTAAATAGCTGATGGCTGGAATTGGAACACATGTATTGATTACAGGAATTCTGAATGGGTTGTGTACTTTCCAGTTGTCAGTATTACCAGATAATACCAGAACCTTAATCTTTGGTTGCTTGGCATTCAATGTAGTTACTGTGAGTGGTGCAAATACTGTACATTTGATGGGCGTACACTTTTAGTGCTTTAAATAACATGTGATTTGAAGCATTTTCTTTCTTTTAAAATCTATTTTCTGCAAATGCCAATTTCATTTTCCTGTCACCAAAAGTGATGCAAACGCTGGATTGAAATGCTTTGATAAATCCAGGCTATTGTTCAGATAACATTTGAAGCGGCTGTGGCGTTAAGTTGCCCCTTTGCATTAACAGCCCTGGCTGCATCCCCCAGGAGTGTGCCTGCAACAAGAAAAGAGCTTACAGAAAAGAAAAACGAGATGCTGCAGAAACGGGAATTGAGTTAACAGTACTTGAGAAATGCTATCCGGATCTCTTAAAGCAGTTAACTGTCACCATCAGGACTGAAGCCGTTATTGATGGCGTTTAGACATCGGGTTTATCCAGCAAAGAAATGAACCGTTTTGTCAGAACTGTGCCTATAAAATGTTGTCTTCTGCCATTGTTTGAAGTACCAGCAGGAGCTAATCCTGTACAATACATTTTTTTTGGTCTTTGTCATGTCTGGATTCATTTTAGAAATTCACTTGGTTGTTTTGGAAAATAAGATTAAAATAAGATGAGTTTTGCGTTTGATTTTCATTAAGCAGGGTATGAAGAATTGTTTGTCTCCAAGTTCATTCGTCTCTGCTCTTGTCATCAGCTGGGAATTACCATGATTTATGCAAATTAGGCAATATGTGCGTCTCGGTTGACGAGCTCGGCTGTGCTCTTGACATTTTACTTTATTGTGGAATGTCTTCAGTTGACGTTCATTGTTCTAAGAAATGTCATTTTCTTTAGATTTTTAAACACGACTGTAATTATCAAACCCATTGTTTACTGAAAAGAACCCTTTCACCCTGAGAGACCTTCTCCCCACTTAATGAATTTAAAAATGAAGAAAGACTGGGGTGGGGGCTCAGACTGACAAGTGAATTAATTCACACCCACATGTATTATGCTGAACATAAGAATGCAGCACAGGATATAATGTGTTTTGGTTTTAGCTCAAATGTTGCCACTCATGACATGTATAGCACCTTTGTATCCAAATCATTTTCTCAACGTCGTTAGAATAATCCAATTGAATGGGGCCCTCGGGAATAGTGTGTTCAAGGCCATTGGTTTATTTCAACTCGTTTCTACCGTGCTTGTCCCCTTTTGTTTCCTTACAGCTCGTGGGCTTCGTGTACGCCTGCTACGTGGTCAGTGTTTTCACGGAGGAGGAAGACAGCTGTGAGTATTGATGTGTGAACACTGATCTACACTGCCCGCCCCCCTCTCCCCCTCTCAGTGTGATGGAGACCAGCTGGGGCACTTCCCATGGAGAACAGCCGGGGTTTCTCCATTCCAAACCCAGCAGCCCCTGAGCCAGCCGGTATCAAATCACATCCACTCCCCACTGCAGCACATGCCTTGCATTCCACTGGCCAGCTGTCTTTTTTTAATGTTTTATTGAGAAGATTGAACAGTAATTTAATTAATTATTCCCATCCCCATGGGTCTGCTGTAAGTGTTTATTTATCATGATTTTATTGTCATACCAAAGCCCCCCCCTATAAAAATATACTGAGGTAATAACATTTTGGACATGTAACTGTTCTGTACTGCGGCATGCTACCCATATAGTACTTGCATAGAAATCCCAGAATCACTTTTGTTGTATTACTTTTGTACTGCAGACCAACAAGCATGAGACAAACAGCAGCACTGCAAAAATGAATGTGTTCCTCCCTTCTAGAATGAATGTGTTCCTCCCTTCTAGAATGCGTCGTCTATCAATGGGATGTTTCATTCTCTGCCATCATTATGGAAAAGAGACCAGTTTTGGGCTGATTCATATTCATCTAAGAAAACTCGGTGTTGAGCAATAGCAACTACACTTGTTTTTAAATGTCATTTCCTCCATGATCTTGGAGCAACTGCATTGTTGTTGTTCTAATCACTGTGTCCTTTGGGCTGTATATTATATTGAGGCACTGCTATTCCAGAATGATTACTGCTATTGTATCAGCCCAGGGGGTGATTAGATTCTTGGACAGGTCACAGATTTATCGGCTTGCCTAGTATTGCTCCATATGAAAAACGTACACTATTTATGAAGAAATGATTTGTTTTCTTTGATTTTGACTGGCCTCCCAGGAGCTCGTATCAGTCGTGGGTTCACCCGTCTGAATAATTCCTGCAGAAAGGACATCAATATTTTAGAGCTGTCGGCAGGAAACCTCCCTCAGCAGGGTCTTACACAGTTTAGTGGCGCATTTTCAATTTATTTTCATCTATACATCTTAACATCTGCCTTTTTCTGATGCACAGCAAGATACCATTTCTAAGTGTTATATTGAATTGGCAATGGAATTTGCCTTCTGAAGGATTAATGTTGATAAGCAAATTAAACTCTCTTCAGGAGATCTGTTTGTGGTTAGTGCCGTGGGCCACCAAACCAGTGTGGCAGTGCAATGACCCCTGACCGTTAGTACTGCAAGTCATGAGTCCCATCTGAAAACATGGCAGTGCTGTAACTTGATTACATAGGAAAGAGGTGTTTTACTTTGGTGGGTGGGGTCAGTGCTTAATTAGGTCAGTGGTTACCCACTGCAGTGAAGGGGAAAATTGATAAGCAACCCACATCTTCCTCTGGAAAGCATCAAGCCGACTGCTAATTAGGAAAGAGATTTGACCTGCGTTTGCCAGGAAGAGCCTGAAGCTTTCATTGCTGCTCAGAAATAGTGATAAATATAGAAGTAAAACCAAGAACAGATTGCCCAGAAAGCATGTACACGTGTGTATTTCTTAATCTGCAATCAGTCGCAAAGCTGACTGTCCAAAACCAAGCAAAACACCCAACTGCAATGGATCTGCATTGCTGTTCCTGCTGCATCTGTCTTCAAGACTTGTACAGATTGACTGTATGCAATAGTTACAGCAGTTTAAAAGGGACCAGTGTGCAGTATATTGGAGACACTGTAAATAGTACAGTATCAGGTTTGTGTCCTCCTGCGAGTGTTTCGTCTTTGTAGTGACACCAATTTAATGCCAATTAAGTCGGTACATGGGCAGAGTGATGTGTAGGTCTATGCTACTGTGTTTGCGGGAACTTCAGTTTAATACTTGGCGGTTACTTTTTCAACCATTCCCCTTTGATTGGTTTGCTGCAGTTTTATATTTAATGTTGGAATGCAGCTGGCAGGTTTTATTTCTTTATCTCCTGAAATCATCGCTCTCGTGTAACACCCAGCTCCTTTTACACTCTTGCATCCAAAATCTGGTATGGGGGGCGAAAACAGCAGGCTGCAGAGTGATTCCATTTTACTGCTGCTTTGTTCTGGCAGGCTTATCAAAAAGGGTTTAACATGCAGAATTAAAGTAAGGAGTTAAACATGCAGAATTAAAGTACGTATTTAAATGAACTCTTTAGCAATAGCTGAAAGGTGTACATTATGTACCTTCTCGTGGTATACAAGCTTGCATTTCCAGTAGGAAATATACATATGGTGGTAGGTTTAGGCAAATCTCTCCTTGAAGATGAATGCATCATCAATATTCAGTTTATCTTTGATATTGATGCAGAAAATAAAAATGTTGAACTTATGCAATTGTAGAATACTATATATTAAGCATACAGAAATATTATTTCTATGGAAATGTAACATGCGCCTCTACAGTACCCATTATTAAACTAAATGGCGCATAAAGCATGTACTGCAGCCGGCCTGACTTGTACATGACTGATCGCCTCATTTTACAGGAATCCCATGCTATAAACCATGTAAGCATGAACATAGCTAGCTGTGCAGCCGTGCACATTTATTTTCATACAGATTACTTTCTCAGGAAGCTGTTAATATCGCTTTTTCCTGTCAAAGAAGGGCATCTGAGGAATTATAACACCAGTAGTTTATAAAAGATTAAACTTTGATTTATGGTCGGATATATCCGGACATACTGGAAGATGTTCAGTAGTATCTCTGTGATACAATGCATTCACACCTCGACTCTGTAGTAGTGTTCTCTGTGTCTGATTTGCATGAATAAAAGCTGTGACGAGATGTTCAGATTCCAAGCTGGCTGTTTTGCCTCCCGGCCTGCGTGTTGCTGTCTTTTTGGAGAGGGGAGGATGAAGAGCCCCTCCATATCTCTGTTCATGCATCACCAACCACCAACTGCAGCCTGTTCTGAAGTCTTTATCTGGCACCATTGAGTCTTCAAAGCCCTTTCTCTCTCTTCTGAAAAATGACTTCACATATTTATCTAAATGATCCCTGACAGCTAATGTGGAGCTAAAACTCTGTATATCAAACGATTTGCTGCTTGTTCCAGTTTTATTCACTTTGAGATATTTGGACGAGGTGGGGCATGAACTGTTTGTTTGTTTGTTTGTTTATATATATATTATATATATATAATATTTATATTTATTTTTTACGCAATTAAAAGGAAAAGTCAGATAGTCACGAATTTGTAAAACTAATAGTTAGAATCTTTAAATAAAAATGCATACTGCTGATGAAGATGATAAAAAAATATATATATTCCCAGCCTCATAGAAATAAGATCCTCTGAATGAAAATCGTACGCCATCTGCCATCAGTGTGCTAAAATCTGTTCATGAGGTGAATGATTGATTGATTTGTGAAGTGCAGAGTTTTCAAGATTGTTGGCTGAATCAACTCTCTTTAAATAAACAAATGTGGCTCTTCTTCCTTCACCCTGTTTGATAAGATCACAACGTCCACGTATTGCAGCCAGGCATACGCGGCGCAGTTTTAAACACCAGAGGGAAAGGCTTGCATGTGTTGTTCAAACAGATGGTTAATTCCTTGCTGTTTCCCAATGCAGTAATGCAAAAAGATAACCACATTGGAAGACAGCCTGTAAGTCATGGGAGTTTTATTGTAAAGCCGCCTTCTTGGCAGAGTGTCAGAAAGAGGGATGGATTCAAAATCTGTTTAATGCTATAAAACATACTGTAGCTGCTATAAGCAGAACACAAGACTTTGCAGGTTTAGTGTTTTATTGATGCTGCTAGTTTCTTGACAGAACTTCCAGTGATGGTGCTGTTGGGTTTTGTTTTTGCTGGTTAGTCACTGAAACTCTACAGGGAGGAGAGGGTTGTTTGCATACTCTGCTCGTCTGCTTCTGGGCTTGTTCTGTTTTGATCCCTCCGAGTTCCACTGCTACTTTCTAACAAGCCTTCGATTTCTGAGAACCTTGAGTACTCCTGGATTATTGATCGCGTGACCAAAACTTTAACTCTCAGGCTTCCTCCATCCAAATGAAAGTCTACCCCTCATTTATTCATAAGCATTGAATTCAGCTTATTACACCACGTCCATTCTTCCCCTTCAATCTTAAGTACCAGTGAATCGCGCAGTACTGTACCATGTGCAATACAGAAGTTTACGGTTTGGCCTTCACTGCTGATATTGATGCTGTTAAACTCAGCATTAATCAATAGGATCTTCCATTTGCTAAATTGAATTGCCGCTTGTAAAGGTGATTTTATCTCTTCACATGACAAGATTCAGCCGAAGCATTACCACCTTTTGCAAAATAGTTTTGTACCTGCGATTTGGAAAAGGTTGTACTTCCATAATGCCAAAGTAAATTGCCCACTTAGATTGTGTAGGTGGAATAATGCTACAGGCATATGATTACATGAAAACCATTCATCTTTCTAAGTGTCCAGTAATAAGCAGGATTGTAAACGTTTCCTGAATTTACCTGGTTTTCTTTGTTGTTTTTACGGATACACTATATTTACCTTCTGTTTACACACAAGCATTACATATTTGTTTTACACTTTATTTTATGCATTGTTTTGTTTTTGATTTGGTCATGTTATGATTTTTGTTTCTTAATTTTCATTTGATCCTTTTTGGCTTTCAGTTGATTTTATTGGTGGATTTGAACCATTCCCCCTCTACCATGTCAATGAGAAACCATCCCATCTTCTGTTAAAGCCGATGTACCTGTAAGTACCTGTTACATGTTTAACCTCGCTTTTGTTCCGATTTGCCATAGGGATCTATGCATTTTATATCCCCAACAGTATTCTTTTGACATCCTTATGCCATTTGAGATGCTACTTTTTGATAGGAATTAAATTAACCTATTAGTGCCTAGGCTTGAATTGCGAATTACTACATCAATGAAATATTTTTGAAAGTCAGGTAAGAGTTCCAGAAAATTGATATAGGTATATCGCTGCCCTTGGCATCATGGAAGCTATTGAAGTTGTCATCTTAATATTTAATTACCAACAGTGAACCATTCCTACAGTTAAAGAAGATTATTACAAAGGAATAGGATGCCACTTTGATACAGAACATGGAAATTAGGGTTTGGTTTTGTATTTATAGATGTGTTTATTAACTCTTTCATTGCATGGCGACTTCATATGGGGATGGATAAAACAACTCCCTTCTAGTCTTTCTATAAGGGACACATGGAAAACGCAAATGCATGAGGACCTCCTATGAGGCTGCTATTTTCTCCCCCCATATAAAGCAATGGAATTTCTTTATTTCAATGAAATATATTTATTGTCCAAAACCTACTTTCTTCAGCTATTACAGTAGGTAGACCTGAGGGTCTCTTTTAAAATACAATATTATGAGTTCACCCACATTGAAAGATAATGCAAGACTTCAAAGGGAATGCATTAAATGTACCGTCATAAGATTATTGTAGTGGCTTTCTTTAAATCGCTTCTTGGATAATAAGTCCTAAAGCAATGAAATTCTCAGATAAGGTTATAAATCCCAAACATTATATAGGAAAGTGGCATCATAATTGTATCGTAGAGCTTAAACCTATCTAACCTATCTAAAATGCAGTAACCCATCTTTTAATGAATGATATGCTCAAGACCTTCACTTAATTCACCTTAGACATTCCTCACTCTGAAACATCTTGCATTTCGGATTAAAAAAATAACATTGGCTCTTAATCCATCTAGTTTATTAGACTACTGCAGAATTATTCTAATGAGTATGTAATTAACATTGACACAAGATTGATTGTTCCAGTAGCTTTCGTATCTAGGTCAAGGACTTAGAGAAATATTCTCATTAAACTGGGTTCCGGTGTGTTTGAAAAGTGTATTTTCAAACTTGTATTTACAGCTATTTTATTACTATTAAAAAATGTATGAAAAATGGTGAAATAATATGATGCAAAATTTATGTGGCTTCTTCGTCAAAGTGAATCCCTGATCTTTTTCCCCTTCATTTTCATTGTACAGTACATGAGCTGTATAGATGCTTATACTTCAATAGCTATTGCACAGGCTTCTTTAGTGTTAAGTCAGTACTACCACCACTCTACTGACGTTCACAGATTTTAGAGTATAGCTGGTGAAACTTCATCTGATCCATTACAAATGTGAAGTAAATGGCTCTGTAACCTGATCTGCATTCCATTATAATTTCTGTTCAGATCAGGCCCACCAAACTATGTAGAGCATATGCATAATGCCCTGTCCTCCTAGAATGTGCTTCCCTGAATGTGGGGGGGGAGACGGGATAACTTTCTAACGTGAAATGCAATTGAGGTGGGTCCCCAGTGGCTCATCCAGGAAAAACACTGCTGTATGGAGTGCAGGGTGAGTCGTGCGATCAGGAACTCAAACTGACCATCTTGGCTGGAGGCCCAGGGGGAGCATTGACCCATCGGAGCAATGCCTTGGCTTTTGCGTTCCTGTGGGTTGGGGAGGAAAACGGGCTGTAGTTCACCTCATTTCACTTCTTCAGCGACTCTTATAGGTTCAGGCCTTAGCTTGGGGGTTCAAATGGGGTGAAATAAAAAAAAAAGTTTTTAATTGCTGTACATTGTTTGGTAGACCTGTGAAATGAAAAGTTTTTCCTCTCAAATATTTATGAATAATTGAAACCCTGTCAGTTTGCATTGTGGTGTAAAATTGGAACTGACTCCTACCAGGGCAGAAGGAAAAGCATGTATTGTACCTCCGATACGAGCTATCTGAACTCCTTGCAGTGCTGAGTTTTTTTTCTTTTTGCTCATTGCAGTTCTCTTCTGCCCTGCAGCACCAATAGACACTGGCCTTTCTTCTGTGCTAAATCACCTGTCTCCTCCTTTTCCCAGGTCTACGTAAATAGAGGACAGAGTTGCTGGCAGGAGGGTTAACAGTGAATTTACATGAAGGTGATGCCGAGTTAACAATGAAGAAAAGCTGTCAACCTCAACTGGAGCACAACTCGAGGGACAATTGAAAAACATTCCAGTGTTGTGATCATTTTTTTGTTTTCTCCCTCCCAATTAAAAAACACACTGCAATGATAAAACAGCGCTCCTTGAAAATACTGTAATTCCAACTGTATACTTAAGAGGAGGATCATTCTAGATAGGGCAGCTGTGTATAGAACATGGAACTTTTAAGAGAGGTCAGACCTAGCAGTGATGGCTGCAATTGTCAGAGGTGTCCCCATGCTGTAGACTGTACTGAATGCTCTTTGTTGAACTAGATTGCTGAGTGTAGTAACTAAATAGCGCCTTTCAAATCTAGATTTTTTTTAATATAGTTTAAGCAAAGATAGTGTAATGTTTACATCACACAAGAGAATGCACGTTTTGATTAGCAGGTAGTTTCAATACTAAAGTAACGGTGCTGTATGGAAAACCACAGATATGCTGAACACTCCTGTGGTTCTTTTTTGGTTCAGGACCTGCAAACCATAATGCCAGCAAGCTCTGTAGTATGAAACCCTATTCCATTCATGTTGGTTCAGTATCTCCACAGAAGGACAGAGACCAGCCTCAGCTTCTTGGTTCACTTTCCTTCCCTTTGTTGGCTTGCCAGAATTGTCATGCAATAGTGTGAGAGAAGGAGGTCCGTGTTAAATATCTTCGGGGGGGATTTTCGGGCAACACAGCAGGAGGCCGATTATAAAGACGCTTGAAATGTAAATGCGATGGTTGAGATGTACAACAATGAATCATTAAAGAGGTTTGGTGTTTGTAGAGGGCGGGTTTGATTTGTTCCTGTCTTTTGACAGCAAGGGGACTACTGTTCTCTACTCTGGATTGCTTGCCCCTGTCTTGCATTATTTCTTGTATATGGTAAGCAAACTGCACACTGTGTAAAAACATTAGAACCTAAAGCAAAAAAACGTTGTTTTATTTGCACATCAATATGGGATGTGCGTCTTAGTGAAAGTGGTTCTTCTGTTCAGAAGTAAAAGCATTTGTGAGTTTACAGATATAAACTGAAAAAACGTGTGTAATCAAAATGTGTTTTTTTCCTTCACCCTTTGTTCAAAAGGTTGTTTTTTTTTTTTTGTCCCAGCTGTAATTCACTACTGCCCTCTAGTGTTTTCATATGTATATAATATATAAATATTTTTGTGGAAGATTTTAGGAGTGTCTGGAAACAGGAAGGGTGCTAATTTCCATTTGTGGAGCTAGTTACAACCAGAAGAGGAAAAAGCGGATTTGTTCAGTATTAAAGCACCACAAACTCATGTTTAACAGATATCTTCTTTTAACTGCCTGAAGCAAAACAAAAGGATTTGTAGTTCATACTGGGTCTAATACTGTACTATTGATGGTCATGTTGTGTTTCACAATTTACTAATAAAAGATCAATCACAGTCACTGCATTTATTGGTAGTTAAATGACATTTTAAAAAGTTTCTGTTGTCCACAAAATGACACTTAATTGAGCATGTATCTTGCTTTTAATGTCTGCCTTGTTTGGATGGATTGATGTGGAATTGAGTTTTTCATGCATCCCTGGCTGATAATTCCTGCTGTAAATGAGTCTACAGTGCACCAAACGTTCCTTCCATGTTTAATAGAATTCGGCTATGGAGTCAATGTCCTCAATCCTTCAAGATCCTGTGTGACTCCTACGTGAAGATGCACGGAATCATCTAGAAGCATGAAGTCTGCGACGACCGCACCAGTAAAATGTACTTATTCAGCTTAAGCACATGGACAGCCTCCAGAAGAAAATCAAGACATTATCAGAATGCCCAGTTCTCAACAATAGCTTCTCATCCTAATAAAGCAGAAAATCGCATTCGATAACAGCTGCTGTTGCCTGTTCAAATCAGTGCTTATCTTCGCTGATTTTAAAAAAAGTAAATACAGAATAAATCTACTTGAATTACAATAGAATATTACAGCATTAGATGTAGACTGTGTTTGTATCAACCTAAAGACAGGTGTTTGTCAAGCCAGTTTTTGCAGTGTCATACTTAATGTGTCACATTCAATTCTCCTATATAACTTCCTGGTTGTGTGGATTTTTATTTTTAATGCTTACATTTATTGAATACTGTAGTATCATTGTTCCTTCCCTGGCCAAGTACTGTGGTTTGTGTTCTCAAGTGTAAATAACAGTCTGTTAATAAAGTGTTGTGTATTTCTTAATGTCTGCGGAAGTATTGATATACATATGGTATATATTAAAGCGAAGACCATTAAGACAATCAATAGCAGTTTTAGTTAAAAAAGCAATGCATTTATTAAAGCAAGCAAAATAAATCACGTTAAAACAATATATATATATATAAAAATATTATAAAATACAATGTTTACTTTTTCTAGTTTCTTGAAATGTGTACCAGCTACAGTAATTTTTGTGACTGACTGACAGTTGTTTTAGAAACTAAAAGGGTCAGAACTATCAATTTGTTAAAGAGAAAAATCCTGTAAATGTCAAACTCCAAAAAAACAACTAATGTGCACGCTGGGGCTCAGAAAGCTGCATTCAGTGGTAATCAATACTAGTTCACTGTGTAGGGCAATATCGGGATGGAGTCCTGATGCAGAGAGGTGAGACTCAGACTCCAAGACAGGGAGGATGGGACGGCTCTGGCCTTCATTATTGTATTAAGCTAGCCCCTATATAAACATGAATTCACCACCGTCCACAGCAAACAATAAACTGGCTTTAAAGCAAGAGGAATATGGGCCTCCGTCCTTGCAAGTTTCTGTTGTTGGTGACCAGCAGGCTTTTCGGATCACATATACCAAGACACTTTGTTTCTGCAAAAACAAATAAAAAAATGCATTCGACGTGTGACCCCAGTGCCCTAGAGGAGTTAAACAGCTTGTTTTTTTTTTTATTTAAAAATCTAATACTTAAGGCCAGCGTTTGCAGGAATCTATCCAAATTACTGGTGTTGGTGATGTGTTTTCCAATTTTTTCATTCCAATTCCTGAAAAAATAAGCAGTCACTCACCAGCGCCCTCGGGTTAGGACATAAACGCCCGCACGCTGCCCCTGATGACAGCACGGCAGATGGGGCAGTTACTCAGACTGGCAGCGCAGTCGGAGCACACCACCAGGTGCCCGCAGGGTATGAAGACGATGGACACCACCTTGTCCATGCATACCTTGCAGGTGCGCTCCTCCTGCAGCTGACGTAACTGCTCCTCCGGGCTCCGGTCCCCCGCTGACAACAAACATGGATTTGTTATTCAGATACATGCCACTATCCAGAGAAGAATATCCTTAACAAAATATATGTACAATGGTGGCTATGAACAGTTTATTTACAAGTTTTGTATTGAAATATGGTTGAATTGTTCATTCCTATATTCTGTATGGCCACTGTGTAACTGTTCACAGTTAAAATCCCACTCATGGAATCTGCAGTTAAAGCACACTGAAAACTTTTGTTCCCCAACAGTGAGAAACAGAAGGCGCCAGTGTATACCATTTCGTGGGGCTGCCCACCTGACCAATCAGCCATCCTTTTTAGTGTCACGTGACCAGCAACAAACGGGCATTGTACCTAATGCTTGGTGAAATGGTATTTTAATAAAAACCTAATAAATTTAGTAGTACATGTACATTGTGATTTGGGGGTCTAAAACACTGTTAAAAGCACTGCTGTATACGTAGTACTTGAAGTTTTCGGGTTTTATTTTATTTTTGATCACATGATGTCCCTTTAAACTTATTTTGAGCCAATTCTGTTTCCTAATTAAACTCAATTAAACTGTTAATTACAAAACAATGTCGCTTGTTTTTACCTTCATATCTTGACTGAGCCTAATTCTGTTTCGCCTAATTTTTATTTCAAACAGACGTGACAAATTTCCCTAATTGCTCATCGCTGATCTTAATTGCATTTCATTCTTGCAGTCGCCTAGTTTATCGTTGTGCTTTTGTTATTTTCACTCGTTTCACAAAGTTGTCCCGACCGATTTTTCTTTTCAGCAGAAAAAGTCCCATCATTTAAAATCTCCTTCATTTGTAGCAAAGAAAGAAAAATCTTAACCCCAGTCTATAATTAGTAGTTTTCTCTTTATTAGGATGCAGAGACCGCTTAACAACTACTAATTAACATTTAAAGGGAGGCAGAGATTTGGAAAATAAAACCCGAACACTGCAAGCCCTAGGTATCTGCAAAGGCAGCATTTGAACAGTGACTTCCCTAGCTCATGTATACAGTGTTAGCTCACCTTTCTCTTCAGATTGCTGGGTTTCCCTCGCTTCTCCTGCACTTGTACTTTGTCTGGGGCTCTCGCTTGTCTCTGTAAAGAATATTCACGGAGGTGACGTCACAAGAAGCTTGCTGAAGAGGGGGATGTGTCTGCGCTCTGGCTCAAGCTTGGTGTGTTTTTTTATTTATAGGATCAATTCTTGAGCGAAGGGGGCTTGAATTGACGGAAGGTCAGCATGTCGGATATGTATTGATTTGGGATAATGCTGACTGTGACTCAATATAATACAAATCAATAATATTTGGACAGAAATTACAGAACTTTACTAGTGAACATTATGTACACGATTATAATTGAATCCCTTAAGGTGTTTGTTCATAATTGCATGGGGGCGGTAGAACCATTGCAGTATACCTCTCCTCCGTTACATTCGTACCTCTCGCCTGGTCAGATCTGTGCCTGTCCTCTTCTTCAGCTTGCAGTATATCAGACACTAGGTCAGACACTGAGGTATACCGATTGCCAGTGAGCAGGTACTTGGTCTGAACTAAACTCTCCACCAGACTGTGATCAAACCCCATCTGTAACACAGTCTGAATCGCTGGAGACTGCAGCAGGGGGGACAAGTCCTGATTACCAACCACATCTAGAAAAAAGTAGTTCACAGTTTTTTTGAACAAACAGTTAATCTGCGGTTAGTAAAACATAAGTGTCTTTTTAATTGATCTAAAGTGTGCTATCAGTTTATTATTTATTATTATTATTTATTTGTGTGAGACAAAAGTTATGAAAGGTATTGTAATACTTGTCAAGTATGTCTTCTGTTACCTGTAAATGGCTTAGCTGTCAGGTTAATCACTCGGACTTGGGGAAAAGTTTAGAAAGCACTCCTTGATGGAGTTAGGCTTCTGTTATGTTTATTTTGTGAGCAACAATAAGTGTACAGGCACCGGCCTGTGTTTTGAATTATATCTGTGGTCCAGTGAGTGTTCATTTCACACAAGAAGACAGTGTGAAAGGTCCAGGAAGTGGCAAGACAAACCTCGGTTTGCCACTATATATATATATACACACACACACACACACTAAAAAGACTCACATTGCGAGAAATGTTGGTTTCCTTTCTTTTCATGATTTAGACAGTGCCACTTGATTCAACACCATTTAGATCAATTAAAAACACCTCACAGATAACAAACAGTGCAATGGACATACCATTAACAGTATGGGATCAGAATAGCGTTATTTCAGCATATGCAAATAAGCCCACCATTTATTAACTACCAGCTACCAGGAAGTACCAATAAATTCCCCTTCATCAGTCATTACTTTTATGGGGAAATATCTGGGGTTTTACCATTGCACAATTACACCATCAATAAATCAACACGGACACACGCATATGTCATTGGGCAGCTATTTCAGTTTTCCTTGATCTACAAATATGGATCTGCAATGAAGCACAGATTAAACTACACTGTCAAAAAAGAAAATTTTAAAATGCATCCTAGATATTCCATTTTAAATGAATGATATACTTATGCAGCCAAGTAGTGAACTTCAAAAGCAATTGCTTCAAACAACACAAAGACAAGTGAACGCCTGTTATGCTTCTAATTAAGTAGATAATGAAAGGAAATGTAGGCAGGTTTTCCAGTTCCTCACCTATTTTGTATTTGTATAAATATCAAAACTAGTAACACACTAATGTCAATCTGACTATTCAGATTTATTGCTCGTCCTTACAAAAGTGCATTACAAGGGAATCTCAATCAAGGGGAAGAGAATTTCAGGGCCCAATAGTTCTTAGAAACAAGCAGCGTAGGCTTGATTAATGATAAATGTTAACTTACAAGAGGCTGAAAAATTAAGAGAAATTTACGCACGGTTACAAGACCTCTAGCTGCTCCACACACAAAACAGTAACGCTAAATAGAGAAGTGCAGAAATGTCCTATTTGATTTTTTGTAAGAGAAGGGAAAGGGGTTCAAGTGTTTGCTGTGTTAGTTTAACACATGTGGTCACCAGGTGAGGCTGAAATAGTGAATATGTTAGGACCCCAACCCGAAATACGCCCCCGTCTAAATCGGGTCGACCACATCTGGGTTAATTCAAATTTTTAGAACCCCGAAATTTGTTCCTGTTAGGGTTGGGGTTGTCTTGCGAATGACACCATTGTGATGCTGAAAATTCAATTAACCCGAACCCAATCGGAAGAAGATCATCTGAAAACACAACGTAACTCAAGCAGTGAGCAGCAACGTCACAGTGCGCGTTGGTCTGTATTCAGAATACAATAGCGCATCAAATAGCAACCTAAATATTCTACATGTGTTTAATTCTAACAAATAATAACATTAATAAAATCATCTGAATAGTGCAACTGGTCCAGAATGCTGCTGCTGCAAGAATACTGACAAGTAGAAAACAAACTGAACATATTGCATCTGTCTTGGAAACTTTGTATTGGATACATTTCAAATATCGGGTTATTTTTAAGATTCTTCTGTTGACCTGTTGAGGCACTTTATGAACGTTTATGGTCTGCTCTGTTTATGTAATGTAGTCATTCTACTTTTATTCAAGTTCTTTTAGCCACGGTATTCAACCTTTTGTGCACATCTCTACCAGCATCGAATTACCAGGTGTTAAAAATCCAGGTTAGTATGGTAAATCAGGACTTGTATCTGCTCCACCAAATTCTGACCTGGATCATTCAGCTCAATTAATCCTAAATTCTAAAATGAGTTACAAATTATGGAATTCTTTGGAGGTGATAATTTTCTTTAAAGAAGGTTGTCTGTGTAATACCCTAAACTAACCTCGTCCTGAAGTGATCTCTCCAGCCCCAGATGAGAGAGAGCCACTCTGAAAAACAAACAATGAAAAAAAATGTCATGCAAAAATAGGATTTGAAATCACAGATTTTAGACACATATACTTCAACAAATGCCTGTACCCCTGGTCCTCCGGTATTGAAGTACGACTCCTGGATATTGTTGATATAATCTCTTCCTCTTGCTTGCAGAAGAAATTCGCAGCTGGAAAATAAAGACATTGAGTTTAATGAACTCTATGAAAGATGGAAATAACTAAGCAATCATTTATAAAACAACTGTTCTTGTCAGTCATATTTTTAAAGCATTCGAGAAATGACTTCCTTTGTAAATCCCCATGATATAGTTTTGTGAATAAGCCTCCCTTCTGGAAACAAAGTGAATAAGCAGAATTACCCCCCCCCCCCCCCACACCCCCCCACACACATTATAATAATCTCAGTTAAGCAGCTGTATGCTATAAATATGGAAAAAGGAATCCTATTTAAATGTGAAAATGTATCAACTTGTATTACCAAAGATATAAGCAGCTGCCACTCCATGAGGCAATGGGGGAAATGAAGTGAAATTCCCCACATTGGTGTATAGGTAGGTACTATATCTTTAATTTGAGACTCAATTCTAAAGAGGTCAGCCTTCAAGCCCAAGTCAGAAATCTGTGTTGTGTTACCGTGGAAACCATTTTGCATGCTCTTGCCAAGGATCGTCTCCTGATTCCCAGTTCCGGAGCCCCCCATCGCAATAGAAGCATTTCACATTGTCACTCAGACCTGGAACAGAACACAGAGTTTGTATGATTCAGAAAGGCGGCTGCAGTACATGCAGTCTGTCTAACAAGGACCCCACGTGACTAGGAAAACCTTCCAGAGGATCCATTCTTGTGTATTTCCACACAGCACTTCACATTTCACACATTAATGAGAATTTCAATTCGCCCATACAGCTACTGGAGTTCCCACGAACCGACTTGCAGTCCCAAATCATTTCATGCGTGGCATAACATCACAAAACTTCACAGCAATTCAAAAATGCTGCCTATGCAGGAAATGTTTCATTTGCCTTCTTCAGCTATAAAACCACAGTACGTCGCTGCCTGTGATGGGAGAGAGGAATAGAAACGCTGACGTATTACCATAAAATAAAGGTCCTTGCCCATTAACTTTCATCCAATTTTACATTTCCACTTGTTCTATAACATGCAGCATTTCCTCTTGCTGTTATGTGAGGCTGTGACTTTGTGGGCTTCATCTGCAGTAAACTATACTATACTATACTACACTATACCACACTATACTATACTATACAGCAAGTGGAGCCAAATAACAAAATAACACCCATAAAGAGACTGGTGTATATAGAAAACAATGGCCAGCAGGTGTTCAGATTTTAAATTAGGAGCCAGATGGTAACACAAGTGTTTCATATTTTTGCTACAGCAGGAGGGGTACGTTTGGGACATGTCCTGTGTGTGGAAGTTTGCTTTAATAGTGCTAATAAGCAGAGAAATATTGCAGAGCGTAATGCAGTCCTGTATTCATTGATGGAATCTGCCCCTAGGCTAGAGGGAACCACAATATTTAACATATTTCAATTTGCATCAGTTCTAGGAGTGATCCAATTGACATGAATTAACTTACTTAGAATGGTATATTCGACATAGTTGAATCCAAATAGTGGTCATTCTTTTTTTAAGACAGAAACACAAAAAAGAGAAAGCCTAATCTAGCCTTGTCCAGTTTTTTCTAGAGCTTCATGACGCTGCATTTCTTTTGTTTTGAAAAGCCTGCTGTTGTGATGGATTGTTGCTTATCTGTTGCTTATTTAGTCTTAAATACACATTCTGATTTAGTAAAACCAGTCAGTGCATTTGGATAACATAGACCTTTCACTGTAAAGATATAACCTGTTTTAAACTGGAAACTTACCTCTTGAAAATTGTATGCCATTGTAGACTAATAGTGGACATTATTACTGACCACTTTTTAGTAGTATATGCCCTTTGGTCAGTTCATTTATAATTGTACCATGTAAAGTTTCCTATCTGTGCTATACTTTTTAATGTATTTATGTTTTTTTCAACTTCTCAAATTCCATACAGTTCACATAAAACTGTTTAAAAAAAACTTCTACAAATGAAATAAAAATGGTGATATAGCATTGGTAATGTAAAGATATAAACTAATATCACTATGCATGAATAAAACAATTGCTATAATGTGTTCACTATGTATGTACAAATCATTTCCTATTGAAATCGCAGTTAATAAAATAGAATGATAATGAACACATGACACGTGTATTAATTAATTAATACACCCCTCAAATGTGTCTTGAACAGGTATGTTCAAGACTATGACTATATCTGAATACTAAAGGCAGTATACCCGTGTAAAAGAATCCTGCTCTCGCTAGAATCTGCGGCTGTACTGGTGCGTGGGGCGGCCAGGTGTGGAAGGTTGTCACGCGAGATTGCTCGGTTTCCATTTCAGGGTACACGGGCTGTCCTCCAGAGACCTCCTCCACCGTCATTCTCTGCAGCTGGCTAAGGAGTTGTCCATCCACAGAATCTGATGAGCCCTGGGTGATAACATGCGGAATATTCCCCACGTTTCTGCTGAGAATAAAGCTGCATGTCGGGAAGTGTCTCACGTGCTCATTCCAGGGACAGTCTCCTCTGACCCACTGCCTAAGAATCCCACCGCAGCAAAAGCACTGCACCTTATCCCCAGGTCCCAGGAAGAAAAACCCAGCCTTGGCCAGCTCAGCAGAGGAGACAGGAGCATCGCTGGGCCAGGCGTGGAAAGTCCTCAGTCTGTCCTGCTCACTTCTCATCCTGGGCTCCACCGACATGTACCCGTATAAACTCGTGTTATCCAGCATATTCGGGTTTGCAGAAGCGTCGCTCGAGGTTATTCCTGCAGACATATCGCCAGTGTACCATTGTGGATTCTGCAGCTCTTCTGTATGTGGCACAGGCTCATTGCCTATCCACGAGGACCAGCAGCAGCGGCGGCGTTTTGTTGTTTAGTGTTCCAGAAATCTCACACCATTGGGAATGATGGCCCGAGAGTGTTTGTGTGTGTCGCTGCAGCTGGATGACAGAAGAAAACACAATGCAGTTTTTAATTACGGTACAGTACCGTACGCAAAATGAAATAGTATTTACCCGCACGGATTAGTGCAACATTTATGCAATATAGTTACATTCTTATGTGACTGATTCCTACTCAATTATATAAATTACGCATTTAAATACAAGCATATATTTCCGGTGACTGCTCAAAATGTCCTTGAACAAACTCACCATGTTTAGTTAAAAACAACTATGTAGCTAGCTAGTAGTATTGTTGCCTAGTCTACTGACTTGACCGTGTAATAAAATATACCAGCAATAACAATACGTAAAAACAAAACCGTTACCACAGTCTATTCATTTACAGACCTGCAACAAAAAGTCCTTTAGGATTATTAAAATACGAGATGTTACCTTTTTTGTTGTTGTCATCCACGAACGTTACTTACCAACTGCTATAGCGACAGAGAAAGGAGGTGGGGCATCAATCAGAAACGCAAGTTATTGCTGGTAGGAAAGTCCGAAGATTTCGGTTTCCTTCTCTGAACATGGGTTTCGAACAAGACGTATCTGTATGTCAAAGCCATCATTATGGTTTTCGCCCCTGAACTTTGTAACAATTGAAGCAGGGGTGCCTTGAAGTAATCATATAGATTCAGATTATGAAGTGGACAGTGTGTTATGTTGTTACATTTAAAGTGCGTGTTAGTTTTTTTTTTTTTTTTTCCCAGCTCGTACATTTTGCTGCAACTGAATTGGTTTCCGTGTGGGGCCCCACGTTCCTGTGGCAAGGCAAAGGATAATTTAGCGATATCTCAGATTCACTTATAGATATCTCTACATGATCATGTGACTTGGCATGCATTCCTGCAACACCGTAAATATAGGAGATATTCCATCACACGTGTAGTTAAATGGGCTTTCCCTGAGTCAAAGTGAAAATGAGTATTAAAAAAAAAAAAAGTACACTGCGAAACGAAACAACAAGGAACTTTTGAGAACATTACAGGTAATCGAAAGTTTTTTTTTCGTTTGTTCTTTTGTCAGTATACCAAGGGAAAATTAAAAAATAACCCATACACCACCACATTATATATTTATAATTTTTAGGAATACCTGTCTACAATGACTGGGGGCAGCAGTGTGGAGTAGTGGTTAGGGCTCTGGACTCTTGACCGGAGGGTCGTGGGTTCAATCCCCAGTGGGGGACACTGCTGTTGTACCCTTGAGCAAGGTACTTTACCTAGATTGCTCCAGTAAAAACCCAACTGTATAAATGGGTAATTGTATGTAAAAAATAATGTGAAATAATGTATAATGTGATATCTGTATAATGTGAAATAATGTATAATGTGATATCTTGTAACAATTGTAAGTCGCCCTGGATAAGGGCGTCTGCTAAGAAATAAATAAATAATAATATACCACCAACAATAGGAAAACATACATATTGTGGGATCATCGCTTCATTTTTCTTTGGTAACTGATATCAACATAGACCGTGCAGGTTTCTTTTTTTTTTTTCATTCTGACAAACTAAAATCACTGGTACAGCTGATCCTTTATGTTGCACTAACGAAAAAATATCCACCAGATTGCACTGCCAAATTATTAAAAAGTCAGAACTCGTGCAGAAGTACTAGTTTATCATTTGCACTAGTAGTCAGCCCAGCAAAGACTACCATCTGAGTTTTGAGACAATAATAATGAGGCAAGCATATTTTGGCCACGCTCTGTACATTTTTTAACACAGTGGTATACACATTATATTGGGTGTATTGTGTATGGTGACGGGGTTGTTTTGTGTTTTTCTCATCACCTACTGTAAAAGTAGACAGTAATTGGTCACCTTGGCAAATTAGCGTTATGGAAATCCATAAATAAGAGTTTACACTATAAATGTAATCCGTTTCAAGACACACCATGCAGTTTTATAGCAAGAAAAAAACAGTGCCGTGCCTGTTCACCCTTAAAAATAAAATCGCAAGAAAGAATGTATATAAAGACGTCAAAGATACTAAATAATGATCTATCAAACGCCTTATCAGATCTTTCCGAGTACATTCAAAACCCCACCTGTGTGAAGCGAGCAACAGTTGCTGGCAACTTCCGGTAAGTCAGTCGGAGAGGGTCGAAAGCGTATTTCAAAATAAAAGTCCCAAATAATCTGCTAAAAAAATGCCTTATTGTATTTATCTTTATTTTTGTTTATCTTGCTTATTGTATTTCTATTTGTTTATGTTGCTTATTTTATTTATATTTGTTTATATTTCTATTCTATTATATATTTTGTATGTAAAAATCTGTCGTGTATATTTCAGTCATTCCTGAAAAAATTAAGGATTGTAACTCAGTAAAAGGGGGGTGAAATGTAATGAACAGACTCATAGTGAATAGAAAATGGGGTTGGTTGTGCCAGATTTACGTCACTGCTATTGTTGCTGGGGTTTTAGTAGTGCCCGGGTGCTGAAAACATGACATTTGGGCTGGTGGGTTGTCTATTTCAGTCAGTCCTGAAAATTGAAATGTGTTTGTTTTTTTTATTGCTTTGTTTAACATCATGAATGGCATTTGCAATTACTGTATAATCTAATGTATTTGCTTTTTTGTGTTTGGTTGGGGTTGGACTTCCTCCCTTAAGTTTAGTAATATTCAGTGTAATATTTAGTGTATTCATCACACCTGCAGTCCTACCTCTCTCCTTCACCACACCTGTAGTCCTACTTCCGTGCTTCATACCTGTAGTCTTACCTCCCTCCTTCACCTGAGCTGTAGTCCTACCTACCTCCTTCTCCATCACCTCACCTGTAATCAGCCCTACTTCCTTTTTTCTAAGACCGTTCACCCTTCACTTTTTTTTTTATATACAATCCACATTAATGTAATGTAATGCAGCTACACATTGAGGAAATGTAATTCAGATAATAGCACAGAACTGACAATCACTCAGATTGTTTTGCATTTTTTATTGTCTAATGCCAAAGAACATCAAATTAAAACAACACAAATGAAGTTTTAATACTTACAGACATCATCTCCAGGAATAGCTCCTCCGCTGCCTTCTCGGTGGTACCGTGCTTCACTTCCACCCACTGGAAAGGATCAGCTCTGCTGATTACTGGTGCTGACCCTCTCACAACCACACGTGGAGTGAGGCCAGGTTTATTATTATTATTTTTATTATTTATTTATTTCTTAGCAGACGCCCTTATCCAGGGCGACTTACAATCGTAAGCAAATACATTTCAAGTGTTACAGTACAAGTAATACAATAAGAGCAAGATAAATACAATGACTTTGGTTCAAGCAAGTACAAGTGTGACAAAATACAATTCAATAATACAGCAGATAACAGTGACAGTGATAGTTACATCAAGATATGATTAAATACAAAATACTACAGATTAAACACTTGGCAGATTACAGTACTCTGAAGTACAGGATTAAATGCAGTAAAATAGGGGGCAGATAAGAGCAAATAAAGCGCATTTAAGGAAGGGTGATAGTGTCCCAGGGGAAAAACAGAGTTCTACAGGTGCTGTCTGAAGAGGTGAGTCTTAAGGAGGCGCCGGAATGTGGTCAGGGACTGGGCGGTCCTGACATCTGTAGGAAGGTCATTCCACCACTACGGAGTGAGGGTGGAGAAGGAGCGGGCTTTGGAGGCAGGGGAGCGTAGAGGAGGTAGAGCCAGTCTTCTAGTGCAGGCGGAGCGGAGAGGTCGAGTGGGGGTGTAGGGAGAGATGAGGGTCTGGAGGTAGCTGGGTGCAGTGTGGTCAAGGCATCTGTAGACGAGTACAAGAGTCTTGAACTGGATGCGAGCGGTGATCGGGAGCCAGTGGAGCGAGTGGAGTAGTGGAGTAGCGTGGGCAAAGCGAGGCAGAGAGAACACCAGGCGGGCAGCGGAGTTCTGGATGAGCTGGAGCGGACGGGTGGCGGACGCAGGGAGGCCAGCCAGGAGGGAGTTGCAGTAGTCTAGGCGGGAGAGTACCAAGGCCTGGACCAGGAGCTGGGTGGCGTAGTTGGTGAGGAAGGGTCGGATTCTTCGGATGCTGCTCAGGAAGAATCGGCAAGTGCGTGCCAGAGTGGAGATGTGCTGGGAATAAGAGAGGCAGGGGTCCAGGGTGACTCCGCGGTTCTTAGCGGAGGAAGATGGAGAGAGTGTGGTAGATTACAGAGGAACAGAGATAGAGAGATCAGAGGAGGGGGAGGAGGAGGGAAAGAAAAGGAGGTCAGATTTAGAGAGGTTGAGTTTGAGGTGATGCGAGTGCATCCAGGAGGAAATAGCAGACAGACAGGTAGAGATACGGGAGGAGATGGTGGAGTCAGAGGTGGGGAAGGAGAGGAAAATCTGAGCATCATCAGCATAGAAATGGTATGAGAAACCATAGGATGCGATGAGGGGGCCCAGGGAGCGGGTGTAGAGAGAGAACAGGAGAGGACCCAAGACTGACCCTTGGGGGACTCCAGTTAAGAGAGGGTGAGGTGTGGAGGTTGCTCCACGCCAGGTTACCTGGTAAGTGCGGTTGGAGAGGTAGGAGGAGAACCAGGCCAGAGCAGTGCCAGAGATCCCCAGGTCAGTGAGAGATGATAGTAGAATAGAGTGATCAACAGTGTCAAAGGCAGCAGTGATGTCGAGGTTTACTGCTCTGCAAACCTGCTGATCACTGGTGCTGACCCTCTCACAACCGCACGTGGAGTGAGGCCAGGTTTCTTGCTCTACAAACCTGTTGTTGCTGGTTTGGTCTCTTGTGCAGCAAACAGTTGCTGGTAAGCTGCACACCACATGAGCTGTGCAAGGAGAGATATGCCACAGTCAGCACTGAGATGTACACCATCAGTACACCACAGATCTGAGCACGTGACGGGGAAGTGTTCAGATATTGAGAGGTATCGGACCTTCATGCACAGCCATGGTATTCCTGGCACAACAGATCTTAAAGCCCAAGGTCAATGATAAGCCGGGTCAGAAAATCTAATACTACCACCTACCAACAGGGAGCTTAAACAGGGTTACAATAACATACAAGGAATAAAAAATCCCTATTGTTTTCAGTTACAATCATTATTTTATTTTTGAGTGAATTAATTACATTTAACCCCCTTTTACTGAGTTACAATCTTTAATTTTTTCAGGAATGGCTGCAATAGACAACCCACCAGCCAAATTGTCATGTTTTCAGCACCCGGTCACTACGAAAACCCCAGCAACAATAGCAGTGACGTAAATCTGGCACAACCAACCCCATTTTCTATTCACTATGAGTCTATTCATTACATTTCACCCCCCTTTTACTGAGTTACAATCCTTAATTTTTTCAGGAATGGCTGAAATACACAACCCTCCAGTTGCCAAATACCATCACAAACTAAAAAGAGATATATACAAATAGATAATACATTATTAGCAATGCATTTCTGAAGGTATGTAAGTCACATAGATTATTTTTGTGTTTTAATTTGAACAGCTATACTGTATGTTTGTACTCATTCACAACATACCTTAGTATGTGTTAACAGAATCCTATAAGACACAACTTATTTCCATTAATATGCGGGTATACACCAGCAGTCATTAAAGGTACAAACTTGAATGAGATGGTTTTAAAAAAAAACATCAATACTAAAAAGAAAATGACCTTTTTCTTTGCTCCAGCATCACCAGCAAAAATGGTTTTGTGGTGGTACCCAGTGAGTGATGTGGACCACTTTCTTGGTCTGTGGCGTGAACCACTGCCATATAATGCAGAATCCATTGCTTACAATACAATACATTACTACATTATTTTCTTTTTAATTAGATTATTTAAGTGAATGCACTTTTAATAACAAAGGACCCACATTGTTATTTTTAAATCTTGTTTAAAAGTGTTTTTATATATTTTTTTATTATTAATAGTACTTTTTTCTATTTCTGTATTTTATTCTGTATTCTGCTTACCAAGTGCTTTGGGCTGCTTTTAATAATTGTACTTTTTGTTTCTGTATTTTACTCTGCTGAATTCTGCTTGTAAAGCAATTTGAGCCACTGTATTACACACTGATTGCACTATACAACTAAAGATTATTATTACATTGTTTAAGGCAGTGATTCCCAAATTATTGTTATTTCAGAAGTAGCCTATCTCATTCCTACAGAGCAAAATCAATTAATAAATAATAAATTACCTGGTGTTGAAGTGAAAGTCTTGGTCTCTGTTAATATATATAAAGCCTAATAAATGATCATTTATCGTCTTGTTTTTGCATTAATAGGTTACAGTAATTCATACAGTATATGCAAAAACAACTATATATATATATATATATATATATATATATATATATATATATATATATATATATATATAATACAGGAGACCTTGGTCATTAATAATATTCTTAAAAATAATATTAATAATTAAAATAATAATGAATGGCGAGCAATGTATTAATGTACATTCTTGCTGCAACTTTTACTGTCTCTTTCAACCGTTATATGAGTGACAGGATGGAGAGACTTTTATTTTGGAAAGAAAACAGCGGGTTCCGACATCGAGATGCAGAAGTAGCATTGACCGGAAGTTATGCCGGAAGTGAAATTGTTGCTAGCTTCACGGAGATCAAAACCCCAGCATAGAACACGTTACCAGCTCATTAACATGACTTCCGGAAAGCACCTCCCCCGCCCCCCCCCGCTTCCACGTCCACCTCCGCAAAGGAAGCCGGCGCCGTAGTTGACGGCAGATCACGTCATTCCCCCTCAGTGAGGCCCCGGATGAAGCAGCCATTGGGGAAGTGGATTAGGATGCACAATAACTAAGGAGGATTGGTGGAGAAGCAGAACTAGAAGCAGGAATTAATCCATAAACTCCGGGGATCAAAAACACCCAGGCAGCCTCTGAACCGGACAGATTGCACCTGTGCGGGCCGGAGAAGGGATTAAACCGAGGGACTTGGTGACGGACTCAGGAGACCATACTGTATTTTAAAAACACGGAGAGAGAGAGACAGTGACCGAGGCTCAGAATCCAGGGGCTTGCTTTTTGAATTATGTCTGCAAGTATTGACCCTCAGGTAGGCAGGGCTCGATGTGGTGGATCATAGGCTCGTTTTTTTCCAATCAGGCCTGTTATATTGAATTATATAGGGAGAGGTTTCACTTACCTTAGGAATAATCAAATGGGAGCATTTTCTTTATGGATGCGGACAGAATTTTTTTTCACATTTCAACTGCAACACTAGTCTGATAATCTGGTTTTCTTGTTACCTCATACCCGTTGGATTTTTTTTCTTTTTCTGTGGCTGAGTATGGAAATGCACTGATCCAAGAGGGAGTGTTTGTTAATTTTTTTTTTTTCCATCCCGATATCTGTTGACATACACAAGTTGTGGATCTGTTTCTTTTTTGGGGGGAGAAGAAAAAATAAAGAGGTGTAATTTGTTTGTCTGTTTCTTTTTTCCATGTTCTCCGTTTAAATGGAAATGCAGAGACCAAAAGGACAAGAAAATAAAGGTAAGACGTGTTGTACTTGAAGATGGCGTTTAGAGAAAATAAGTGTTCATAATATCAAATGGAAAGTTAGTTACATTAATATATATATATATATATATATATATATATATATTGTATGTTGTTGAGTTGCTTGACTGATGCCCTGACAAACATAAAATGACATTGCCAAGCAAACTGGGGTTGTTTCTGCGTTCGCTACATTAATCCTTACTGTTAAAAAAGGAAGACCTTACAATTATCTTTGTTGACGGCTGAAATATTCCTTGTATTAAATGTCCAATCTGATCAGCTGATAGGGTTTCACTTCCTGTTCACACGTGAAATAATCGCTCCCTGCATAGTGTTGGGTTTGGATGACCATGTATATGCAACAGTAGTACCTTGTCTTTCATTTTCGAAACCCTGTTGTGATACCAAAATTTGTAAATGACCGGTAGATACCGGCTTTCATATATTGTATCACTGGAGTGAGTGAAGAAAATAACATAGGTTGTGGTGGGAATGAATTAAATATTATGTTTTCAGACAAAATAGTTATGTAGTCAAACTGCCATATAATGGCTAATGCCAAGAATTGGTGTGGGCTCCATTTTCTGCAAATGCTGTTATAAAATAACGAATAAATCGATTCTCTAACACAGTTACTACTTGCTACAACAATCTATTAACTTATCCTTTTATTAGAACTACTTTGTGTATTTCAGCTTTTCTAGTAGTCCTACAGTTTCCATTTCTCTGATGGTACAACAGTATAAAGCACGGATGCTTATTTTACAGGACAGAGTGCCTCTCTGCACAGTCTTTGCTGTCCTGTCTTATTCAGACTAGAAGACAGGTGAATGACACCCATCCTTTTGCACAAGATGACCGGGAGGGCCGCCCCAGGGCTGTATATGAATTTGAAATATTTTCAAATCCTGAGTTTTAAAACCTTGGTGAATGTCTGATACGTGGGCTGCTGACTGTGCATTACTTCACTTGCAGGTCATTTTCTCTCAAAGGACTTCCTTGTCAGCAGTTAACACTTGCTATGAATACTCTAACACAACCACTCTTTGGTCATAATGTGGTGTTGTGTTAGCTGTAGTTGCCAATTGCATACTATACACGCTCCATCAATTTCAGTGCTTTGTCTTACCAGTGGCCCTGGTCCTCCAGTTCAAGAATATCCAAAGATTTCTTTTGAGCCTTAAGGGACACGTTATAGGTGTGGACAAACATGAAAGAGAGTGTGGTATTTTCTTACTGAGATGTTAAGAAAATGTAATTAATAGTTGGACACTGTAAGGGTGCAGTGGAAAGTTTACTTCCTAATGATTGAGGGTAGGAAAGCGCATTTTATGTTCCTGTCTGCCGAGACCTTGATGTCAATTATCTACAGATGCAAACCAGATCTCCTGTTAGTATTGCCTTGGACCAGCACAGCTTGAGAACCGACATACTGAACAAGAATATTTGCACTTATAGCAGGAATTACCTGCAACAGGGTGGATTATGCAATTAACACAGGATTCCTCTGCCCCTTTGAGCGCTTTCACCTTTAGAGTCTATCAGAAATTCTCTATTTCCAGCATTATTAAGTATTTTACTCAGCCCTTGCCTTGAAATGCATCATGATTGGAAATGAAATCAATCATAATTTGATAAGTATATAATTTCCTTTAAATTAGTTTATTGGCTATATGAATGATTAACAGTATGTGTGTTGTTTTTTTAGTGCAAAATGGTTCACTTCATCAGAAGGACACAGTTCATGACAATGATTTTGAACCATACCTCACCGGTCAGTCTAATCAGGTAAGGTTTAAAGTATTTTCACCAACCTGCAATACAGAAGCTAATGGGTTGAAGTTTCAAAGGGACGTCACTGGTAGTGTAAAACATGTAGGACATCACTGTCAGTCCTGGAACAAGACCAAGTCAAACAAAACTGCTTGGAGAATTTCTCATCGGATACAATTGGTTTTTTTAACCAAATTTAATTAAGTGCATTTAATGGCAAATCAGAATGCAGGATGTGGCTCGCGGCACTGGAAGTAGATTTAGAAACATCCCTTATGTTTATTTAGTGCAGGGCAATCTGTTTGATCTCTCGTTAGTAGTACTTGATGTGGTAAAGGAGGCAGTATGTTAAAGGTTTAAGCGTTATTTGAGAAGCCCAAGGCTGCACTCATGGGGTGTTTTAATGAATATCTTGATCTTGTGATAGCATGCTGATTTGGTATTGCATTTTTACACAATGTACTAGAAGGGATTCCTTTTAAGTGACATTGTGGGCAAAGACTAATTGTAGTTGGGAATGCGATTCATTTATTAGACTAATTGGGGAAGGGGGTGGTGGAAACATTAGCTTTGCCCTTTCATTGCATTAATTTCTTAAACTGTCAAGCTTACAGAAACAAACTAGTATTTACTTGCAGTATATTTAATATTAAAAAATGTCTGCAACCCCCAGAATCTATGCTTTTGTGGATTTTAGATATGTTGTCCTTTATGTAGTATTTGGAGTTTGGAGTACGCTTATGACTTCATGATGCTTGCTCTGTACAGGAAATGTAATCTGCAAATACAAGTACAATAGGTTGCTGTATGTGAACTACAATAGATCATTGCATGATTTTTATAGAGATACCAATGTTAGATACTATACGTGATGCTTAACTACAGCTGTACACACATGCTTGTTGCTGCCTAGAGGTTATAGAGTGTCATATTTGTTGTTGGTATGAATACTTCCACCATATCTCATTAAAGTTTTACCTTGAATAGAAGCAAATCAATTCAGTGGGAATGACACAACTGTAAAAAGATCTATTTATTGATGAGCATCATCTGCTGAGATTTAAAGAGCAAAACCTGTACAAAATATGTCTTTGCAATGGTGCACAGTGTTCATTTTTGTGCTTCTTGCCCTTTAAGATAAACATATTTCTGTACCTCTTATTGCACAGTGTCATGTTCTTGCATCTGGAAGTTTCTGAATGAGGTTAATGGCATCTTGTAACTTTCAGAATTGAGAGGAAATGGTGGGAAGTGAGTGGTATCCTGCCATGCAACATTATCTTGTGACTGATGTGGGTTTTTACAGTCACTGGTGTATGGCATCCTCCTGTATGTATGTGTATGGCTCACTGCATAACAAAGGGAATAAGATGGCAGGTATTATTCTTAGAATCGATTAGGCTGACCATTTCTTTATGTGAAGACTTGTAGGATTGCAGTAAATTGATATCCCTCTGTGTGTCCCAAATAAAGCTTTCCAGAAATGTCATTCTGGGTTGTAAGTTGTGGGGGATGTGGGGAGGGTACTACGTTCATATAGGGCTAATCCATTAGTCGCTTTTGTTATTGGAGTTGAGTAAATTGTCATCTGTCTACCTTTTGACAGAGATGAATGTCTCCAAGAAAATGTTATTTAGAAAGTAATGCATTGAGTGGGTGTTTTTTTTGTTTCATTTTCTGATGGTATGTTCTTTTTGTTTTAAACAGAGCAACAGCTATCCATCCATGACAGATCCCTATTTGCCCAGTTATTACGCCCCTTCCATCGGATTCCCCTACTCCCTTAGTGAAGCGCCCTGGTCGACGGGTGGAGATCCTCCCATTCCTTACTTGACTACCTATGGACAGCTAAGTAATGGAGACCACCATTTTATGCACGATGCTGTTTTCGGCCAGCCTGGGGGACTTGGAAGCAATATTTATCAACATAGGTTTAACTTTTTCCCTGAAAACCCAGCCTTTTCAGCGTGGGGAACTAGCGGCTCTCAGGGACAGCAGACTCAGAGCTCAGCTTATGGCAGCAGCTACAGCTACCCTCCAAGTTCCTTGGGTGGGACGTTGGTGGATGGACAGACAGGCTTTCATAACGACACTTTGAATAAAGCCCCAGGTATGAACAGCATTGAGCAAGGCATGGTGGGACTTAAGATCGGGGCTGATGTGACGGCGTCTGCTGTGAAAACGGTAGGCTCTGTCATCAACAGTACAGGGATTAGTGGTGCAGTGACAGGGAACGGCAATGCCAAGCTTGGCATGTCTGTGCCCAAGCCCACCTCCTGGGCTGCCATTGCTAGCAAACCAGCCAAGCCGCAACCAAAAATTAAGACCAAGTCTGGGGTGCCAATGGTAGGGGGGGCTTTGCCTCCACCGCCCATAAAACACAACATGGACATCGGCACTTGGGATAACAAAGGCCAAGTGACTAGAGTCCCTACTCCACAGCAGCAGCTGGCCATGTCACCTCAATCTGCAGCCCAGCAAATGCAGCAGCAAATGCAGCCTGTTTCTACACAGCCCCAGCACCAGATCCCACCTCAGCAGTACCAGAGCATGCAGCCCCAAAACCGCTGGGTAGCTCCGCGGAATAGGAATGCTGGCTACGGCGGCCAGGGTGGCAGCACCGACAGCAACTCTACCAGCAATGCCTCCTCGGGCAACGCCATCTCTGGTGCCGAGTCCCACCCTGTGCTGGAAAAGCTGCGAGCTGCTCACAGCTACAACCCCAAGGACTTTGACTGGAACATGAAGAACGGCCGGGTGTTTATCATCAAGAGCTACTCTGAGGACGACATTCACCGCTCCATCAAGTACTCCATCTGGTGCAGCACCGAACATGGGAACAAGCGCCTGGACAGCGCCTTCCGCACCATGAACAGCAAAGGTCCCGTCTATCTGCTGTTCAGCGTCAACGGCAGCGGACACTTCTGCGGTGTGGCCGAGATGCGCTCCCCTGTGGACTACGGCACGAGCGCTGGCGTCTGGTCTCAGGACAAGTGGAAAGGCAAGTTCGACGTCAAGTGGCTCTTTGTCAAGGATGTTCCCAACAGTCAGCTCCGGCACATCCGCCTGGAGAACAATGACAACAAACCGGTCACTAACTCTCGAGACACGCAGGAGGTGCCCTTGGAGAAAGCCAAGCAGGTGCTTAAAATTATCGCAACCTACAAGCATACCACCTCAATCTTTGATGACTTTTCACACTACGAGAAACGGCAGGAGGAAGAGGAAGTTGTTCGCAAGGTAACTAACTCGCTTGGCTCGGACCTAGCTCTACTGTTTAGATGATATCGCAGAGAAATGAAAACAGGAAGGTTTGGATTAACTAGGCTTGGCATTTCATCTTCTGCAGTTTATATGCAGTACATAACCTAGATCTTTCCTAAACGCTCTCTTAAGTCTCATGTTTCAGTTTCTATAATAGCATGAAGTAAGGAATTCCTCCATTTGTGGAGTTTAAAAATGCAGCTTGGCATTTAAGCCTTGCACAGCATTTGGGTGAAGCTTGAGCATTGTTTGATTTTCCAAGTGTTGTATTTTATTGTATGACATTAAATAAGAGATTTGTCCCAAATAGTTTCTGCTATAGTTACAATGCTAGGCGCCTGGGTTTACTGGGAGCCTCCTGATGTTTGCGTCATCTGGTTGAAATAGAAAGGTTGCCAGTTCACAATAAAATAGGATGACATCTGAACTGCATTCAAAGATCGGGTCATCTGGGTTTGCAGATTTCCAGCTGTGAAGCAGTCTTCATGCCATTAACCACCATAAATAGTTAACTTCACTAAAAGCAGGTGCTGGTAGATTACAAGTTGGTGAGAGCTTTTGTTCTTTACTGTTTGACTGTAGTAGTCTTGTGTTAAAAATGGTAAGGTGAATGAACTGTATATATAAATCAATTACTCCATTAGAGCAAACCCTGTAAGACCACAACAGAGACAAGCATATTCCTGGTAGCAAGCCCAGTTTACATGGAAATAGTCCTCTTAATGCTCTAATGCATTCTAAAAGTGTTTCTGTGGACTAACCTTTCCAAATACAGCTAATATAATTCCCATTTGGCCTATCTGCATTATAGTAGCTTCTCAAACTGAAGCTTATGTGGGAGTAAATGAAATGTTAGAGGAACGCCTTATTTCTCATTTGGTCAATCAATTGTCACAAAGTATTATGAAAACAGAAAGGCATCTGAGCTGTTTATTAATGTGGGTCAAACAAAACAAAACTGCTTAAGGTTTTGCCTGGAATAAAATGCAGAATCTTGCATGCTGATCAATGCCACTTCGCTCTCCAATCTATTGTAAACACTTTGGATAAAGTTCAGAAATATAGGTGAGCCTGGGAGCTAGATAATGAGGTAGCAATAGTTTAAAAGAGAAGAGCATTGTTCTCCATACCAGGTTAGTTGGTTTTAGGTGCAAATTCAAGACCTTTGGAGGCCAACTCTACTTTTCCTTATGTAATATGCCTTAATAATGAGTAGTTCACAAAATGGTCACTATCACTGAATCAGCCTTCTTTCCACTGATAGAACTTTGAGCCTGCTCCGATCCAGAACCGTTCCAGATTGGATCAGGTACAGTATCAGCTGTTGCAGTGATCTACTGTGGGAAGGTTAGTTTTACTTTGTGGTCATAAGTGATGCCACTAGAAAGCTCACTGTAGAGATGCTGCATTAACACTAGATTTAAATCAGGATATACACGGTGTAAGAAATGTCACGTAACATATAGCCAAAATCACTTCACATGTGGAGGGACTTTCATTTTCAAATAGGCCTTTTTATTACCTGCATATTTATTACAACACAAAGAATACTGATTTGAGTATATGACCTAATGTATACACTGTACCCTGTGCACTGAATCTGGGAACACAGGTCTCTGAGCATTAACCTTGTCCATATGCCTTGGTGATGAACCACTTTGCAACACTCTTGTTTATCTTGAAGTAGTATTTGCATTGATAGTGCATAGGTTTAAAAAATGAATGTAGGTAACCCAATCTTAATGAATGTATGTTAGGGGTATTTGGAAGTCCTTTCGCTTTCATAGATCCCCTATATTGGTCTGCTGTGTTGAGATAGTATTACCAGTTAGAATTAAATCTCAAAAACTATTGGATTTGTCTTGACTCTGTAGGTGACATGCTGTGTTACGCACTATGCCCTAACCCTGAAAATGTATACCTGTGATTATGTAAATATAAATCAGTAAAATGGGGTACTTGAAAACTACCCAGATACTATTTTAATATTGCAGCATTGTCTAATTTTTCTTTGTTGTTGTTTTAGGATCACCAAAATGGAAGCAAACAGTAGAAGAATATATTAATGGCTTGATATACGCTTTACCAGGACTGATTTTTATTTGATTTTTTTTTTTCTTTGATTTAAAAAAGAAACTACAATTTTTTTCCATTCAATTTTGATGTCAGCCAGTTGAGACTTAAGCTTTCTGCTCCAATGTTACCTTCTTGTGCAGGGAAATTTAAGCAGTTTCATGTATTGGTAGTTGCATATTTTCCATTTCTTTAGCCAGACTGGTCCTTTTTTTTCCCCTTTTTATTTCTTTTATTTGACAAAAAACCAGTACTTCTCTTTGCTAGTGTTGTCTTGTTCTTGCAATTGAAAGCTAAGGTGTAGTACTCTTCTGATCCAGAAGGTGGCACTGTTTTACATACAGTGACGGAAGAGCACCACAGCTTGTTTTTTTCGTTGACCAGAATATTATAAACCAGTAATTGTTTCCGACTTCTTCTTCTTCTTCTTATATGATGTTGTAGCATTAATTGTTAAAATTGTTACACTGATGCTTTCTTGTTCATGTGTTTAATCCAGTCTGAAAATGAGAGCCTTTACAACATTTTAAAGTTCTACATTTTTTGTCGACTTGTTTTTAAACTTCTAATGATGTGGTGATGTTGACATTACAATGTTTGAGTGACTCAATTATGAACTTTCCAAATCACATAATTTACTGTAACTTTTTTTCTCTGTTAACATATTGCACATTTTTTTTAAAAAGATGTTTTGCTAAGTTTGTCTTCAGTAATGCTAAGCTTTAATGTAGGAGCATATAGTCATGGACGAAGCCTCAAATGTGGAACCTGAAATTAATGTTACTGATTTAATTGTCAAAGGGGGGAGGGCAGAAAGAACTGTGGTGGTTTGTCATTTTTTTGGAGAAAATGATATTTGCTATATGTATGTTTTTGTGGAATGAGGGAACCATTGATTTGTAAAAAAAATAAATGAATTATGGCTGCCGACTGGATTTCTAAAAGCATGAAACCGTGCTCATGCCTGTTGCTTCAGTATGCAGAATAACATGCACGTGTTTATTGTTAGATGATCTTTGCTATATTAAAAAGCCTCTAATTATCTACTTCTAAAAGTATTTACACAAAAGGACCTCAATTTAAAAAATAAAAAAAAGAAATATAAACTATCATTTAGATTGTATTTAGATCATTTTAGTTACCTCTCTGAATATTGCCTTTTAGGTAAAAAAGAAAAATGTTTTCTTTTCTTTCTTCTGTCCTTTAGAAGAATACAAGCCTTAATAAACAATGTCTATTTAGCAAGCACCATGTTAGTTCTGTTTCTGTTGTCTGATTTGAAATCTGTCACAATTAAAAAAAAAAAAAAAAAAAAAAGGAAAAATGTTGATTAGGTGCCATGTTATGTGTCTCACGCCTATCAGGCTTATGGTGTGTGTGTGTGGGTTACAAATTCTGCACGATTTGCTGCAATGCTGGTGGAAATGAGACCTGATGATTGGATTGCAACAAGGAAGTTTGTTCACATTCTGTCATTCGATCTGCTCGACTGACCATCACCCTGGTAACCTGCAGTGGATCTCGTCAATGGAAGCTGCAAAGCCCTACATGCCTGAAGATTAAAACCATAAGTTTTAAAATAACAGACACGTTTCGTATTGTCTTTGACAGAGTGGCATTGGCAGGAACGCCATTTACTCCTGGAATTATGGGATGGTTTGCTCCAGCGCTTATCTGACTATTCCTTCTGTATTACTATTTATCCTCCTCTTTACAAATGTTTGTAAAACTTATCTGCTAAAAATGTCACATGTTTCAAAACCTGGATATACATAAAATTACTTTGGGCCTGGACTTTTGTAAGACAATCTGTATTGACTTTTTTTTTTTTAGGCACTGCTCCCTTGGTTACTGTAAGAAATGCCAGCTGATTATTGTAAACCTCAGCAATTGTAGATGTAGCGATCATTATCCAACAGTGGCTGTCCGTCAGCTTGGGACACTGAACTTCAGTGTGGACACCATATCTAATAGATAATGCTGCATCAGGTACTGATGATGAATTAAATACCCTTGTTAATTAGAAGTGGCTACATTTCAAATACTGGAGTAAAGCTGACCTGCAACACAGGAAGCTACATAAACTTGGAATATATTTAGTTTTAAAGCAAGGAGACCATTAGCAATTATTATTTGTTTATTTAGCAGACGCCTTTATCCAAGGCGACTTACAGAGACTAGGGTGTGTGAACTATGCATCAGCTGCAGAGTCACTTACAATTACATCTCACCCGAAAGACGGAGCACAAGGAGGTTAAGTGACTTGCTTAGGGTCACACAATGAGTCAGTGGCTGAGGTGGGATTTGAACCGGGGACCTCCTGGTTATAAGCCCTGTTCTTTAACCACTGGACCACACAGCCTCCTATGTTGCTTGTTCTAACAAGGTGAAAAAGGAAGGCTTTATGTTTTTAATTGATCAGGTGAGCGTAGATTTAAAATTCATCACAGTCGTGCAATGATGTGCGATCGGATCCACAGGGGTACCCTTCTTTTGGTCACTAGATTGTTATAAGAATGTTTTCAACAGCTGCTATACGTCCTAGTTAAAATGTTATGTCATTGCCTATTATGATAAGTTTGACTTGCATGTTTGACACATTTATGGTGCAGCAGATGGTAACCAAACACTGCAAGATAACAATGTTGGATCAGGAACAGTATGGACTTGTTTTACAAGCAATGCATGTAGTGGATGATTGTCTGGGAGGAGGGATTCCTTATGAACTAACAGAATATTACAGTTTTTAAGGCAAACGCGATAGCTGTATATTCCAAATCAGCTTCTAAACAGTTATACAGAAGTTTACTGCTTTTCTTCCTGAAAGAAATAAAGAAATGATACACTTGTTTTTAAACAGTTGGCAGAAGTATACAGAATAAACTGTAGATGTTTGTTTTGGTTTATGGCTAATACTGCCCTCTTGTGGCAGGAAACTAGATTTATAATTCTGCGAACAGGCATTTAAATAACAGAAGGGCGACTGGATTATGGTTATGAACCTAGGGAAGCGAGGAGACTCTTCGCAGGGGTCAAGTGCATGCATACCACAGCCGGTTACTTGAAATGAGCGTTTGTTTGAATTAAAAGATTGTTACCTAAACGGTCCCTTACCTAGGTAACAGACGTGTTGACTGCTAGATTAATGTACCTCTTCTTTGGTCCCCCTCCTTGTTCAATCATGAAAAACAAGTCTTGCTAAACTAAACAGAGTAATCCCTTTCCCCAATCCCAAATATGAGTTCAAGTCAATGGTAGTTGTATGTCTTCTGATACGTGTTATTTGCATAAGCACGTTTGTGATCGTTTACTTTATTTTATTTATCATTTAATCAAAGAAGCTACAAAATGATATCGGAAAAGTCTGCCGGAAGCCATAATAGAAGTACAGTATTTCACGTTATTTCACGAAATGTCACATTTTTGTCAGTTTTTCGGTAAGAATATGGAAAACTACAAAGCGGCATGTAATTCACTATGTTACGTAACATTATTCAGCAGGTTTCATTCGACTTTATGAAGCAAAATCTGTTAATTCTATAGGTGATGGAAAAGTATTGACCATTACTGTATATAACTATAGGAGGAGACTGTCAAAACGCGTTCATTTAAATTAATGCTATATCATGAATGGAAATGAAGTATTTTAATGTCTTAGAAGAATATATTTCTAAAATATCTAAATAGAAACGAAGATGAAATAAGAAGCCTATTTAAGTCAATTGTACGTCCATAGTTTATGTACGGTTCACATACCGTAGTCTTCTGAAGCCTGAAACACACTAAGATACTGTAAGAAAACAAAGCTGCAGAGAATTTCAGACCAGCAGAGGGAGCGCGTGTCTGACAATGGAAGAAATACACTCTGCATTTGTAGTTTGAACAGAAATCATCACTACATTTAAACCAGGACAACATTACAATACAATAAACAAACATGATATATATATATATATATATATATATATATATATATATATATATATATATATATATATATATATATATATACACTTTATATACTGGCATATACATGTTATTTTAATTTTCTTTTTAAAAATATTATTTTTTTAACTGTAGAAGTTAAGTCTAATCGAATGTATCAAATTAAATAAATGCAGCTTGTGTTGTGTTTTTTTTTTTTTCAAAGAAAAATTAATTTGGTACTTAATGGGTTAACCCAGGCGGTGATTACCAACCCACAGGTATGACAGATTGAACATGCGCGGTGTGTGAAGCAGACACGCTGTACAGAGGTAAAGGTAATTTTCACTGTGTTGTAAAGAACACATTTGGAATGTCTGCCCTGGCAAATTAGACACCGTGATACCGTGTTGCAATATGGGTCGTATTTAGAACAGAAGGCAAGCAGTGAATGTTTGAATGGGCAGGTAGTCGAAAAGTCGTCAAAACTTAAATGTTAATGTTGTTTAAGTAGGAAACGAGTTAAAAGTAGGCAGCGATGATGCTCGGTTAACGTTTAGAGTCTTGGAATCAAACAGAATTAAAGGGTAACTATATATACCTGCAATATAAGGATAGCAGGGGACTGACAACATTCATGTCATGAAATTATATAGTTTAAAGACGTAGAGGGATATTTCTAAATACAACTTTTAAATGAACGAATGAATAAATTAATTAATTAATAAATACATGCAAACGATGTTGGGGTCTCAATATATATATATATATAAATGTTTCATTTTTTTTTTTTTTTTTGAATCCGTGCTTGACATTAATACAGTTTATTAGTGATGATTTCCGGTGAAATATGACCGTCAAATATGATAACACATTATATAATTTGTTATGTTACACCAATAACAACGACTGACTGATGGTTTGACAACATCGTACTCCAATGTCATGTTTTTTTGGGCAATCCATCCATAACTTCACAAACACTCAATCATGAAGTCTAAGGTCAAACTTCAGGTGATAGATGTAAGTTAGTTCATTTAGGTGTGAATACGCTCTTAGAAGGATCGCTTAAGAACCGTTTCTTAAAACCTAGGGTTCTGTGCGTTATGTAGAACTATTTGATCCAATAGGATCCGAGCGGTGTTCCAAATTGAAAGCTTAATTGGAACCTCTAAATATGAAGCCTCAGCATATCAAAGCACCCATGGTTGTTTTGCGCTTTGTAGCCCAGCAGTATATAGATCCCCAGTCCAGGTCAGTAGAACCTGAACACAACAAGACTAAAGAATGAATCTACTTTAGACGATCACTGGTAACTCTTACAGTGATTAGATGTATTTTTTTTTAACGGTAATTCATAATATATAAATATTTCAGAAGCAACCTGCAGCCTCATGTGACGTGCTGTAGATCACGTGGTGTGTTTGCTGCTATACCATTGGAGGGAGTATGAACTAGGGAAGCAGCGTCGCCTTTTCATCTAGCGTTGGGTACCAGTGATACTAATACTAGGTCTAGTCATATGAAGGGAAAATGCTTTTAAAACCTTGATAAGCACTGTTTTGACCTTTATACCTCGCAATGCCCCACAAAGACACCTGTTCCTCGAGAGTCCTTCTTGTCTTATTCGCTAAACCTTTTTTTGTACAGTATCAGTGTGGCGGTGATCATGCCATCTAGTGGTAGCCACGGGTATTGCAGCACCTCCATTTTAAAATGCCAAAGTATAATGTCATATGAGCATGCTATGTTTCTAAGGTATGTCAATAAACCAGTTAACGTGCAACAATAATGTAGCCTCATCTTTTTAAATAAATAAATAGAATAAATGTAATAGTTTAAGCATTTTTGCTAAATAGTATTATGCAACACTAAATGTAAAAATTAGATATTAAAAAAAAAATTCTGGAAAGAACGGTCATTCGATGTGCTGCTGGATTATGAATCCCTTAAAGGACTTATATCCTGGCACCAACCCCTGTTTAGTGCAAGTCAGTACATTAACCCTTTCATGCATGAAATATTTAGTTATTTTATTATAAATAGCTCAAAAGGTCACTTTAATTTGTAAAATATCTCCATTGATTTATATGCGGGGAAAGCGCCATCCTCGTACGGTATGAGGCTATCATGCATTTGCGTCTTTCATACGTCCCCCTATAAAAACTAGAGTGGTGATGTATCAAAGGGTTAAAGTCTAATTCCTTTATAGGCTTTCAAGAAATGTATTGTCAACAAGTACAATAAACGCCACGACTTTTTAAAAATATGTTGAGATTGATATATTTATTTTTTTACTGTGTCACGTATAGTTCTTATGGAAGCCATACACAATTCTAAATGAATAGCGTCTTTGATACAGATGTACTTTTTTTCTGTGCACTTGGTTTTGTAATGCATTTCAACGATATTGTTCACCTTGCATTGCGATTGTATTTGCACGCAGCTTTTGGTCAATTGTTGTATTCTTTTCTGACATCGTGATATAGCATTTAAGGTCCTTTTAATTATAATTTTGAATAATATTAAAAAATAGGGCACATGCGTTAATTACATGAATGTGTATTGAAAATGTCTGTGTGTAAAATTCTTCTGAAGTTTTCCAAGCTCGTGCCCTCTAAGCTCAGTAATGCTCAGAGGGCACGACCTGTTCGCGCTGCATGCTGCCCATCTCTGTTGTGTAAATATAACTCCCGACCACATTGCCTTGCAGCACTGATTGAAGCGTCATCTGCTCCTGTCCACAGCACGCGAGGGACTGAAGCGCGCAGTGCTTCATCACCGCATTTCAGTATATTGTGCTCAAGTGCAAAGTGTACATCTGTAGAAGGGTTTTATTTAGACAGGGGTGCCCAGTTTCAGTCGTGCAGTTGGCTTTAAAAGGGGGAAACAGAGAACAAGAATTAATAAAACATGAAGGGCCTCAAATGAATCATTAAGGGCATCCAATTTAAAACATGCTTAGAACAACACAGGACTGAGGGGGCCAGCATTATCCACTGCTGATTTTTATTTTTTTTTACTGAGTCTTTTACAGGATTGTAATAATTCTTTTAGTTCAGTTAAACATGGTTTGCGCTTGAACATTTGCAGACTCGTATACTCAGACAGAAGCACCGTTTCCCATATTATTAGTTTGGGTAGGCCTAAGTGTAGTGTTTTGATATAAATAAACAGTCCAGACAATTATGTAACCATCAATACATTGCATTGATTATTTATTTATTTATTTATTTATTTATTTATTTATTTATTCAGAGTGGTGATTGCAAAGACAAACATCGAATTATTTTATAACATTTATTGAAGGGCACAAATGGAAATACGGTGTAATACATTTCAGTATTCAAGTACGCTTCATAACGCGTAGAAACTGAAATTACCCTCCACCCACACACACACACACACACACACACACACTCACTCACACACTTACAGCATGAAAATGTTCTCACAATAAATCAAGTTTCCGAACAAAATCACATAATATGCGAATCTTTATTTCTAAACCTTTTCTTTACAAAATTAAAATTACCGCTATATTTCAATACAAAGTGCGCGTTAACATAATCACATCTATTTTAGTAAAGGAATACAAAACGTTACAAAAATTGAACCCTTTGGACAAAGTGCACTGCACGAAGAGCAAAAAGCTTCACGCGCGACCTCGTTTAAGAAGGCAGTCTTCAAAAGCAAAATAACTGGTGTCAAATCTTTGATCTTAAATGTATCTTGCACTGTCCTGACAAACTATAATGGGCACCCCCAGTAAAGTGGGAGAATCTGTCTAAGGTCAGATCAAGTCCCAGCTCCAGATTCAAATAACTGCTCCATGCATATATTGTGTTCACATCCATATATCCAGATGGGGTTACAATAAAGCACAGCGCGCTTTGCTGCCCAGTTCACAGAACCACATCCAGTTTAAGCACTGTGCATCCAGTCCTGCTATCCCAACATGCAGCTCGACACTACGATGCCAACCCTTGTTTACGGGTTTTAAAGGCACATGACCCATTCCAGCATCTTGTAGACGATATGTTCCGGGCTTGTCTAATCATTGAGCACTAATCAATAGCAGGCCAGTGGAGAAAGCAGTGTTGCATTGTTACAGTACGAATATATTCCATTTGCTTTTGCTGTTTGTACACAAACTGATGAACAGCAGTGTTGAGTTGTGTTGTATTGCGTGTTGTCCTGAATGCGGCAATGCTATGTATTTTGGAGATTTTTTTTTGTTCGTGTTTATTCTGTTTGGTGTGTAATCTAAGAAAACGGGGGTTGCTGGTCGAGAGACAAAATGTTACTTGGGACTTTTTAATTGCTTCAAATATGAGGAATCAAATGCAGGTGACTGTAAAATGTTCTAATTAGAAACCCATAGTGGTTTTGTGCGGAACCCGGTATGCTTTCGCGCACCAGTAATAATATTTCTAAATGAAAACAGCTGTAACTGAAAACGCTACTGTTCATGTACAAAATGTCGCGCTATACTGTTCTCGTGCGTGTGCTTTAACATGTTTCACGGTTGGCTCATGTTTTAATATATTCCATGCGGCACTACAACATTGAAAATACCTGCAGTCGCATCCAGATTTATTCTGCTCTGCAGCTTGGAAGGATTCCAATTGCATGCCAGTTTTAGGCCTAACCCAAAGAATGATCTCTGCAGATACTCCATTCGATGAGAATACACAGGCCTGAGCATTTTGACCCCCGAGCAAAATTGCGCAATTCACGTGTGCTTTGGGATGTTAAGATTGCATACTGATATCATATACGCAATATTAATTTGATGTATTCATTAATCTAGTGTGTACATTGTAATTTTTTTTTTAATTTGAGTAAAATAATAAAAAAACAACATTGTGTGTGTGTGCAACTTGGATTTACGTGGTCCTGTAAAATAGTTTTACCAATTATAAATAAACGTCAAACGTAAGGTTGTTTTTTATTTAACGGAACACAGTAGACTACTACTTAATAATAATAATAATAATAATAATAATAATAATAATAATAATAATAATAATAATAATAATAATAATGTCCGCATTCATAACATTTAGGCCACAGTTACCGTTATATGGATGACTAACCTAATCGCACTTGTAATGAACATAATTTTGAATAAAACATGGAAACTAAGGGCCCTATTCTGACTTGGTTTATGTGCTATTTGCGCGCTGAAGAAGGGCTTGTAAGCCCGTAGAGGCCATTCTTCCAGCGCGTTAACCAAGTCAGAACAGAGCCCTTAAAGTATTATCCGTAAAAGTGCTCCTACAAATGTTACAGTTATTTCATTTCAGTGTTGTTAACTTCTGTAACAACAAGTGGGCGCATACACTCTGATATACCGTACATTGATTAAATAACGGAATTATTGCGTGGACAGTTTACATCAATGTTTATCCTGTACTAATACATTTATTATCTATTGTATTGTGTACCGTTAGTTAAAAGCCACACTCGAATACGATAATTGGACATCTTAATACAACTAAATATATACATCTACCGTATATAGGCTACAGTAATTAATGTATTTTAAGATGCACGTGAACTATTATATACATACTGTTGTACTGCGTTTTAACACCAGTCAAACCCCTCAAATTGCAAGCGTTGGGTGGCGCTGTGGCGCGTAGTTGTAACTGCGCAGTTTAATACTGTCCTGTAACTTTAGAAGCAGAAAATAAATGGATAGTTTTTGTGAGTGCTAAAAACGTACATAAAGGTACATTTAACGATCTATTTATTGCAATAACATGTTACACCAACTAGTAGACGACAGGCTCGTTAAAGAAACTGCATTCTGCAGAGGGGTTTATATAAGCGGCTATGCAACACAGAAATCTATCTGATTATTAAAACTAAAAGAGGAAGCGAGGGACCGTTTTATTCCTCCGGCATAGAACTACATGTCCTTTTATTGTCATTAAAAAAATCGCCTACACAGGCTCATTGTGTAATAAAATCTATAGTAATGTTTCAAACACATGAAAAAATCAAGCGAATTCGTCTATATGAAATGCTTTTTTTTATCGATTGCCGAGCCTCCACGTGTATTTGTGACACTTCATTTATTTGACAAGGTCCTTGTTCTATAAAGTGACTCGAAGCACGGGCTTGCTCTTTCTAATTAACCTCTGTGGCTGCGCTTAATGAGTAGCGATTCTAATTCCTTGCATACTCATTAGGACAGATACAGCAGTGTGAAACGACCACCACGATTCATTCGCCTAAATACACCATTGCCTTCATTAAAAAAAAAAAAAAAAAAACACTGTATACAAACGACACTTGGCAAAATAAAGTTCCCCGACTACCTACCTTAACACTGCAATGTTATATTATGCTGTGCATTACTAAATCGTTTTTACACAATATATTTCAATGTAGCACCGTAATTGCTAATGCATTTGTGGAAGCGCAGTGCGTCTATCCTGTTGTTGGCCAGGTTTTAAATGTATAATACTTATTTGATTTGATTGTGAAGTTAATGCGTCTCCTCTCTTGGCATTCACCGCGTGCCTTAATTGTATGGACATTAAATCAAGGTCCGCTGTGAACACGAAGAGCGGGAACCCTAAAAGACACTCCTCCTCCTTCTCCTTCTCCTTCTCCCCTCCTCCTCCTTCAAGTCGCGAGAAAAGAAAGTCATACATCTCTGTAATCAAGCAGGAACCCCCGAGAGAGGTGACAGGAAGGCCCGGAGAACAATGCCGGCTCAGCGGTGACGTTCCATAGCCCATGAAAGACCCCTAAACCGGTCTCATTCCCTGATAGCGGTATACTCAGCAAGCCGGCTTCTACAGTCACCAATTCAAGCGAATGAAGTCTTTAAAAGAAATCCAAGTCAAATAGCATGCACAAATATGTTACTCGGTAAAACCATGCTCCCTCTATTAAAATAACTATTGCTGAATAATGCTACCATATAGTAATAATCCAGAAAGCCCAAATGCACATAACACTTAACTTACGCCAAAGACAGTAATGCATATTAAAAAAATATATATCTATTTAAAAAAAAAAAACAACGTGTGTGTGATTTTATATATATATATATATATATATATATATATATATATATATATATATATATGCAGCTGTCTCTTTGAGCTAAATATATATATATATATATATATATATATATATATATATATATATATATATATATATGCAGCTGTCTCTTTGAGCTAAATATATATATATATATATATAATCTCAGAAGTTAAATAAATGATTTTCTAATCAAGCAATTGATTAGAAAATCTTCCAAACGTAACGATAATGCTACCCTCTTTTTTTGTGGTAATTACTTCCCCAGTTAATTTGCATTGTTGCTTTTACAGTCGTTATGCTATATACAGTATATATCCTGCTCCTGTTCCAAGACCGCAACCCAGCACTGGGATCCTATATCACCAATTGCCTGTTTTAAAACCAGCAGTTACTGAATAACAAGGCTATCTGTTTGCCGATTTACCCATTCCATTGTAAAAAGAGGGTGCTTTGCGCAGCGGAGCGCAGTCACTGCTTCTCCTCTCGTCCATTGCAAACGCCCTCGTAGAGTCACGGATGCTTGTTTGCAAGCTGTAGTACGGTATAGCAGAAGAATAAGGCAGTCGGTCTCATTATCTTCGGTTGTTTCACACCCTTTCTTTGCCCTGCAATAACGAAGAAGAAGACCTCATCAGTGCGCTCCTTTTCTTCAGCTAGCATCTAAAAGCATCCTCCGCGTTCCCCCCCATATCCTCTCCCGCACGCCGCCAAGGTCTATAAGAGGACTGGGACACGTCCCTTTGAATTTATCCCTTTTTTATCTTGATCTTCCTAGGCAGCAGTTTTTGGTCCAGCCCTGGGTTTTTTTCAGCTGATCTGATCCAGTCTAGAGGATTACAGCTCCTTGTTTCCATCCCAGACGCTCTCAACCCATCTGCTGATTGGGTTCAGCACAAGAGGATTACATTGGAACCTAATGACGTCATGGCCAGGGCCCAAGTTCTCCTCCATTAACCAAATCCTCATCAGCAAGATGTCCTTGAAACCATAGGAACTGACATTCTAGAGAACGTATGACATTATTATTATATACAACACATATCCATGCATAGAAAGTGCTGAAACGCATCATTCTTCTCAATTTTTATAGGAGGGAGGAGCGAGGGGGCTTTTCTGTCCAACGTGTTAACACATCGATTTTTCTTGTTTTGGTTTTAAATCAAGAGCTATCTTTTACAAACTCTTTATTATACACAATAAACAATACGTCATCGACTATTTATATCAAATGGACTTGATGTATTGTTTTAGAAGCAAAAGCCAGCTTCTAAATAGTCTGCAAACTATTATAGACTAAACTATACGCAAACGGGGAACCAAGAATTGTGAATCTATCGCTTGATTTAGACAAATCTTGCATTCGTTAGTCTTCTAATTATCCCTCAGTCGCTTCGCAATCCACATTTAAGCAATAGAAATGTATGTTATTGTTGAATGGTCAACGCATGAAACCATAGGTTTTTACAATATTATAGACGGGGATTACAAATATTGAGTTAAAACCGTCTTCAAATCCTTTGTGCATATATATATATATATATATATATATATATATATATATATATATATGCACAAAGGATATATATATATATATATATATATATATATATATATATATATATATATATAATTGTTATTCTTTATTAAAATAGACTGCATCCGTTATTTTTGGAAATTGCAATATCACCGTTTGGAGCAATGTCGTGTAGCTACGACTACAATATTTTGCATTTCCTTGAGTCCTGTTGGGAGTTTTGCGAGGTGTCTTTTAGTGCACATATCTTTGATATGAAATACACTTGTTTGGATTTCCTAGACCCCAGTAGGCCTATTATCTAAATAGTAAATGTTATAAAATGTGATACTACAATAAAATATTATTTTTCTTCTGTTTTTTTTTTTATAGTTTATATACTATACAAAAATAATTGTTCAGTAATATTAAATCATTATTATATCCTTGGAATTGAAGTCGGAAAACATCTAAGTTTAGGAAATGCAGATTATATATATATATATATATATATATATATATATATATATATATATATATATATATATATATATATATATATATATATATATATTCCTTACTGAATATAGCTAGAACCCTGCAATGTTGTATCAAATCATTTGTATTGTTTAAAAACGTTTTTAAATAATTTGAAAATAGATAAAGCACACTGTTTTAATACAAATCTACAATTATCTTGGCTGTCTATCTATCTATCTATCTATCTATCTATCTATCTATCTATCTATCTATCTATCTATCTATTAGTTTATTTGCGGGGGTGTGGTTCTGAAAGGTGAGTTATCCCTTTTAGAATTGAATTGAGTGCTTACAGTTCGCTGTCCATGGTATTGAATTGAAGCAGCTCTTGGATGATCTCATTGCTGCAGCTCTGTTTTGAATACAGGTACTCCAAAATCCAGAAGCTCTCTTAATATATAATGAATTAATAATATTAAAAAAAACAGTCAAATTACTACAGCCTAACTGGCATTATTATTATTATTATTATTATTATTATTATTATTATTATTATTATTATTATTATTATTATTATTATTATTTAAAACTAGGAATTTTAGAAAAGTTTTTTTCATTTTATTACTTGAAGAATAAACTTCGATTTAATATTAATAAACCATGATGCAGTTTAAATGATTGACTTGTGACTGTGAAACGAAAGTATTTCATTGATGTTTATAAACAAATAATATATTAACAATTTTCGTTTAAACTAGACAGTTTATGTTACACGTTTGTTTTTGTTGACATTTATGTTTAATTTCAAAAACTATTTGGACACCTGCAATATAATATTTAATAAATACTATAACATAATATAGACGACGTAATATAATCCCATAACAGGTGATTGTATGACATTGATCGACAAAAAAGGTATAATGTGCAGTAGGAGCATTTTGCGTTCTTTTGTTTCTGTTAACTCTATATTGCATTTAAGTATGTAATTAAATACTGGTAGTGGCAAAAGCGGGTGTAGTTGGAGTATTTAAACCGAATTGTCTTTCCAAAAATATTATGCATTCACTGACTTCAAATAAACTACAAACCAATGTAATATGCATTTATATCATCTAGTAATCAAATCTCCCAGAAACAAATCGAATGGTGTCCCGGAAGAAAATGGCACAGGATTTGCAATTGGCCTTTTCTTTTCAGACCTGCCACCCACTGTTTACTGAACAAAGAGAACTAGGTTTTAACAACATTACATTTTATACAGATCGGAATCCGAATGCTGGAAATTGAATACTTTAACCATACATCTTGGCACTTCGTACGCACATTTCCGGTGCTCATGCCGATGTTTTAATGTGCACACTTCGTGAAAATCCTACGGAAATTGACCACTCATCTCGGAGCAGGGAAACGCGCTTTTTTTACACAAAAAATGTGGATTCTTGTTTTTTTTAACGATTATTCCAAAGCCCATAAATACACATGGAAGCAGTCGCATCGGTCATTAGCAATAAATATATGGGTTATAGCCGAATAAAACCAATTCTATCATTTTATATGAATCCATTTTAACGATCGTGCTTGAAAGGCCACTCCAGCACCAGATCCCTTGCAATCCACAATACAACGAATTAATTTTACTGTACAATACAATCCGAATGGATTTTTCTTTTTAAAACACCGTTGGAATAAGAAAAATGCGGCAGTTTGAAAACGTGCCTGGAGCGATAACTAATTAATCGGAAGGAATGATGCCTAATGACCACACAAAAACAACCTTCAAAGAAAAAGAAATCATTTTGAAGTCTTACATTAATTATACGGGAAGGTTTCTTTTCCGTCGTAGCTGGACGCTGTTCCTTTGTCACTGAAGTACAGTTTGCTGAAAGTTTTATTTGTAAAAAATGTGATCGAGAAATGTAGAAAGGGATTTTTTATCCTGTTGCTTATCTGGTCGGTCTCCAGATCTGAAAGTGGATGAAGGAGGGGCTGGCCCGTTGCATTACAATGATATTCAGCCCTATCCATTCAGTTTCTGTCTAACGGTCTTTGGGCAGCATATCCACACCATCAGGGGGTCACAGCCCCCTCATTACGCCCCCAATCTCAGCACACAGTCACTACAATAGCCTCCACAAAGAGAAAGGAGTCGGTCTCAATTATGCAAGAATCTGGATTGAACTCTGTGCTTGCAGAGAATGCTTTCACATGTTAAAGTTATGATCTGCATGTGTTTAACTGTGTTTTACTTTTATTTGTTTTTGTTTGCGCTTCCAAACAACAAAGGGTGGATTTAAGTTCCTCAGACTACGATGCCCGCTGAGCATACTTCTATAGTGTTTTACAGATGCAATCCAATGCAGGTGGAATGCGTTTTTCTCCTCGTTTTTATTGCATACCCCGTGTCAAGTCAGCAATGATTTCCAATTATTTTGTATGCATTTGGTTTTGTTCTGAATCTGTAAGTGCGTAATTAAACCTTTTACAACGGAAACAATTGGTGTATGTTAACCCTTAACATATCAAATTAACTGTTCAAATGCATGTATGTTATTAGATAATATTTAAGGTCACTGCGGTCAACTGATGCATTCACGTATTTATTTCAAGCCCACATTCCACACTAATGCACACAATTAAATGATGCATGTTTACTGTAAATATGTATACAATGTCATGCTTATAGGATGCACATGCCACTTTGCTCCTGATGTTTAATGAGTAGATTATGAACACGAGACACAGGCATGGGCCAAGACGCATTGATGCGAGGCAGCCACTACAATATGTAGCTGGATTGCATATGTTGAATGACGGCAACGATACATATCTTTTTTTTTTATTTTTTTTTTACTGTATTTGGTATGATTAATAATACAAACCTGAAATAACGTCTACTTAATCTGTAATGGGAAGATGGTGAGGAAAAACTTAAACATTGAAAGGTGAAATGCAAAAAATACAAAACCGCTTTATGACATCCAGAGAGGAGAAGTGCCTATACAATTCCAAACATATTAACGATCTGATTGTATACAAACACAGACAGCTGCACACAATTCAACTTTTGCAACGCCTTTCGGGCTGATTTAGAAAACGTAAATGTTAATGCAGTAGATAGTAGCATACCCGTATTGAGTAGATATATAAAGAATGGTAATCGGAGAGTATAGGTACATACGTTCCTTTGCTTCTATTCTGTTGAGTTAAGGGGCGGAGCTTTACTCATAAACATTCCTATGTAAAATGTGTGTAGGTTCACGTATTGACATGCGATCCATACCAACTCGGGCTGTCTATAATTCCACATGCCTCCTCTTCAAAGCAACACACACGTGTTCGTTCTTGTTATCATTTATTTAAAAACAGTAACACCGTTTTGAAATCCAAGTGTATCTCCTTCAGTCCTGTTCCATAAACTGGGACAATACACTGCAATTAAGGGTGGCTCTTGCGCGCGTTCTGCCTAGATCCATAGTTATAGGTTCCAGATGCCTTTTGTTTACGACCCAAGTGGGGAATCCAAATGGGAAGCATTTCATTATTGAACCTAAAATGGTTACTTTTGGGACCCAGTATATAGAACCTTATGCAGTTCAGTGTATAAGATGTTTTCTTTTCTCGAACCCAAGAAAGCAATTCAAGAGAAAGGCCAGTTGTTCTATTGAGAACCTCGTTTTAAGTGTGTTTAAATAATCGCTCAGTATGGTCGGTGGGCCTATACAGCAGTGTGTTAACTAGCTCACTATAGCTTTGTGAATGTGATCGTATGTACTATTATCGTGTGTTTACTAATGTTACAAATACTATAATAAGAACTGCACTCTGATGGAACTTTATCCAGCACTGTTTTCTGCTGAGTCCAGTCGACGCTAATGCTGGACTGAGAGATGGTTATGATATATATATATATATATATATATATATATATATATATATATATATATATATATATATATATATATATATATATATATTTGAAGTACATTTACAGTAACATTATACATCGTGACATGGACATCACTAAAATGTATTTCTATTCTATTGTCTATTTAAAAAAAATAAATAAATAAAAAAGACGTTGACCAATGATTGGTTGTTTTTACAGTATATCCAATTTACAAAATGCAAATCCAATGGTTACGTATTTACTTAAAGTTTTGTGGAAAGGGCTACCGAGATGGTTTTAGTCAATCATACTGTCGTGTTGGCTAAAGCCATTCGAAACAGGCTATATATCGTGGTCTAATAACCTATAAAGTATCCTCCAGTATCTGATGTGACCCATCATGCTGCATGCGCGTTCAGAAATGAAAGTACAAGACTTTTAAGCGTTGTGGTACAAACCAACGTGTGGGATCCAAATATATGACCCGCTGCTGACATGCATCCATTTGCAAAGCATTGTAAAGGAAAAGGAGGTGGTGGATATTAAGCCTTGCCCCTATTCATTAATCCGAAAACTAATCCGCGGTAAATGTTCGGAACTTTAAATTACATCGAGGAACCGGTGATATTAAACATAAAAAACTCTGCAGTATAATTTATGCATGCACATTTTACTGTACAAAAAAAAAATCAAATGCAACACCATGTTGAATCTGTTATACTGGTTTTGTTTCCCAGGGAAATCATACTGATTTCTGAATTGATGTTGAAGAGCAATAGGCACAGCAGGACACTTTACTTACAGAAGCACTCAAGCACACAGGGGAAAGGTCAGCTCTGTGCCCTGATGGACAAACTACATCGGAAAAACCCCAAATGCGATAGATGTTCAATGAACAGTCTGTCATTTGCGGTATTGATGCATAAAAAAAACAGGTCCCTTTTTTTTTTGGCAGTTTAGTTATAAAAAAACAAAGGAGTTGATGCGCATTTGCAGGTTAACCCATTAAAATACTATAGTATATTTCTTACAGAAATCATACCCGTTACCAAATTATATAGGAGCAATGGAAACACAAACCACTACAACGTTTGCTGGCGTGGCATAGTACTGTCACATGTTGTATTAGGCCTATACCATATAGTCTATATCATATTTCAGCTGAGCAGACCACGAGTCAGGGTGAAAGTTCGTCATTACCCAAAGTTGTTTGTTAACGTTACTTTAAATCAATTACCAGTATTCAACAAATCTTTAGAAAGTAATATATCGCAATAAAATATCTCAAGCGAACGAATACTCTCGATGCCAATATAAGCTGCAGAATAGTATACACATTTTACATTAATATTATGAAATAAAATACCAAAACTGTGACCTATATACGTTTTGTTTTTTTAATTTGTTACATCTATGTAGTAATCTTTTAATCCGCATTTCAATTGTCTTTGGGATTTCAGTATAATTTAGGTAGAATTAAGCACCGTAACTAAAGTTATTTTCGTACAATTTTATAGTCAAATTTGGGTTTAAGGAAAATCCTATTATTATTATTATTATTATTATTATTATTATTATTATTATTATTATTATTATTATTATTATTTTAAAAAAAACACATTAAGTATAAACTATACGCCCAGCTCCTTCCTCCACACAAACAGTTTAATTAAATTACACCCTTCAATAATGTGGTGTTTTCTCTTGGTTGGAGCACCGAGTCCTTATTTTGAGTAGCACACAGAAGGATATAATTTTGAAAACATTCCTTAAATGCGTGGCCAGGAGCGCTCTCAAGTATTGTGTAATGAAATAAAAAGAAACACCTCCACAAAGGAATGCATTGTTTGTGGAGACAATCCAAGGGGCCCGGAAAGCTGTCTTACACAATCAAGATGGTGGGCGATGATTTGAATGCAAGGGGCCCTCACTTGCACATCTGAACAAAAACAAAATGGTAATCAGCGGTGAATAAACACTTGGGTCCAAGCTACAGGCAGCAACTGGTCTCGTTCAACCATCACAGCTACCCCCCAAAATACAGACATCGTTTAATGCCACCTCTCTCTTAAAAAGTATTGCCTGTATCGAACTTTTTCATATTGGTGTTGTTGGTATAACTTATATCAACAAAAGTATTGTTCTGTAAAAAGAAGTTATGCCTTGTCTTTCAGATCCCCAAAGGAAGAATGAAGGCTTGAGAAATGTAACTTATTTCTGGTAAGTGTATTATTATTATTATTATTATTATTATTATTATTATTATTATTATTATTCCTACACAGTGCACAAAATAATGTGCACCATTTATGTATTGGCCTTTTAAAACTGGCAACAGTTAAAACTGCGTGGGCGACTAAGCATATAATTTATTTAAAAACACAAATAAAATGAAACACATATGAGACGTTTCTGCAAGCTGCAGCATCATTTCCTGGATTGGTTGTGTTATCAGAACCTGCATATAACGTCATAGAAGAGGAAATCGTTGTTTAGTGAGTGGTTTGACATCAAAACACGACTCCTATAAACACAGTCGCAAACGCTGATGCGAAGTTGAGGGGACAGATGAGGAAGTATCAAAGAAAACGCACTACATTAAGATTGTTTAAATTATTTCTTTGTAAATAAAATATTAGAGGCGGGTTAGTACATTTTAAGACTTTGAATACGGTTATAATAAATACAACTGACTTTTGCACATCTGGATTCATTATTCATAGCCTGTAAAACTAATATATTCTGTGTAATTCCAACGTCTTTGTTTTTTTTAACCATATTCATTGTGTCAGTACATCCTAACTGGTGAATTTTATTATAATTATTTGTTTTTATTATAATAATAGATATCACATTAAAAAAAATACAGCAAAATATTGTACATTGATTACCCTGTGAATCACGAGGTGTATTTCATTTGATTTATTGTACATTTAAAAAATAAAAATAAACATGGGCTTGCAGTATTTTTAAAATCAGTTCGTTTTCTGTAGTGTTACTGTGGATATACCAACAACAATATTTATCTAAATACACATTGATTTCAAACGATATATAGTTTGGATATTATAACTATTTAAAATTAATACCGAGCAGTTTTTTTTAACAGAAATAAGTTTCTTGTAAGATCTGACGTTTTTGCCAAATTCTACAGTATCTATACTACAGGTATTTTGTGGTATTAATTTACCATAACTATCCAGGAATTAATTTACCATAACTACCCAGGAATTGTTTTAAATACGCACAACAAGATCTACCTGGTATCATCATTGTTACATGTTAATTATATTGAATGTAATTGCAATAAGAAACACAACACAGTGTCATAAGACTCCTTAAACCATTTAACAGTGATATTTGAAAAATGTGTTGTGTGTAAGAAATATCTCTTTTTCAAGCGATATCAAATTTGAGAAAATTCAGTATCCCTGTAAAGAATAATACATATATTAGAAGATTGTTACTGCAATGTAGGCATACTAGTTTTAAAATAAATAAATAAAAATTATCTAAAGGAACTGATGGGGAGAAAAAAAAAGATTGGGCCAGGACTTGAACTGTGATTCATTCAGCTTAAAATTCTTTAAAAAATAAAAGAAAGACAGAAAAGTCTTTGGATGTCCTATACAAACAAAATAAAGACTGCCACCAAAAGCACTTTGAACCAAAAAATAGGTCAGGTAAGCATAACCTTGCGTACTAAGCTCCTCTTTTTATGTGAAGCAATCCAAATCTCCTCTTCTCATCCATTGGCTCTGGCACTGGAACAGAACCCCAGCTTGAATGCTGATGGGGTTAGTGCTCCGCACCACATCAGGATCACAGGGCTGAAGATCATACACAATGCACTTTAGAGCCAGGTCTTTCTGTGACACAGTGCAGCACTACAGTCTTCATAAGCATTTACAGTATGTCAAAAAAATCCTGTCATTGTTTTACAGGCTACAGAAGAGTCTGCATAAACATTTCCTCTTTTTGATTATTGTGACTGTTACGGACTACAGACACAAACAAGTCATCACCTTAGAAGAGACCATATGTATTGGGTTCTGCATTTCGAGAAACTAAAAAATCATTTTGGAATTGGGAACTGATGTATAAATATTATACCTTCTCGTTTAATTCAGCCTGCGTTTAGTTTGGATAATATGTATGGGTTATCAGGGCTAAGATGAGAATTGAGTCCCCCCGCACAACCTGCAATTTCATGTTATCTTTTCGTTGAATATATTGTATTGATCACATTTCTCATCCTGAAGAGATTGATGACATTCTGATGTGCTTGGCAAATGGGAATTGGAGGTTGGTCCAGTACTTGCTTCCAATCCTCTAACTGATTACAGATACAGGGATATGGGCACTTTCCCAGACCTGTGAATAGAATGAAAGCAGCATTTGACCTGCTTGAGTGAATACTGACCAATGACCTCTGAGAACAAACAGCGTGTCGCAAGGACAAGGAGACCTGAAAAGGTTCAATGTGCAGAGGCTGGCTCTGGATTGCACAGTTTCACACGAATGGTGGCTTTGACTTGATCATTGTTGTGAAATCACAAAAACAAGTCCTTTTAATGAATATGTATCATTTGGATTTAAATTAAATGAAACCAAGTAATCTGAACACATTAGCTGATATTTGTAATAGGGGCTGTCTTACAGTATTATGTGCATTCATTTGGAATTTGTAGAGAATATTGGGCTTCTATAGGCTACAACACAGGCAATCTAAGCTGTTTTTGTTGCATATCACATCCCAAATCATTTTTGCATATGGATCCAAAGATGACATGGCTTTCTACAAATAAAAGCTCCTTTAACAATTGGCAGAAAAGTTAGATCTAGTGTGTGTATGTGTGTGTATATATATATATATATATATATATATATATATATATATATATATATATATATATATATAAACAAAAACAGAAGCATATAACTGTATTTCAGTGATACTGCAGGAATCTGCTTTTAGCTTTAAATATCAATGGCATTTCACAGACACTGGCAGGTTTTTGATCTTAGCGTTTTTAATTGATTTAATCAAAGAGTTTGAACAATCGTTTAGTCTTTTATAGGATATGGAACAGTATGCATTTTCAAAATAATATATATTATAATTTCTAAGCTACTATTTATGTTGTAACATTATATTTATATAACCATTCCAGAGCCATACTGATCTATGGTTTAAAAAAAAAAAAGCTAAGTTTACAGAATGTCATACATGACAATTTTATTAACGGTCTGTGACTTATCTTTTGTTTTTGTATTTCTATTTAGACAATTGCTGCACTTGTCTTTATTCACAAACCTACCAGAAAAATGTATTTCTCTGGTTCTTTGCCTTCCATGTTGTATTCAACGTCACATATCTTTTTTTTCTCGTTACTGCCTTGTGTGCTTAGTGGGGTGTAACCTACCATCAGATTCATGATGCTCACAATTTCTGTGCCATACAGCACCAAATGAACCAAAACAAAATCTTATTATTGTACAGTATGTTATTACTTGGTGGGTCAAGTCATTTTGCATTATGTTGTAGCAGATGTGCATAGAAAAATGGTCCAGGAATGTGAGGGTCAGGGAAATATTAAAAAATGTAAATTGTTGTAACATAAAGCACAGCCACCTTGAAGTCTGAGGAATATATAACTTCAATATTATATTTCTGTGTATCTGAATACTACATCCTTCCATACCTTAGCATTAGATTCTCTCTTCAATGGTCCAAGTTCAGGCCTTGTTGTTAGTCCCATTTGTTTACATCCCTCCATCCTTGTTTTAAGCTGTAGGGACACAGGGTTTCTCCTCCTATAAAAACCTGCTTGCGACTGCAGGGGTCTGTAAACCAAGCAGACATATTGCTGCTACTAGCAGCCCCAAGGTTGTTATTAATGGCATCTTCAAGCTGTGTTATAATTGGAAGTATGTTACCTTTTTACAGGAAACACCAGCAGAACAGCTATGTCCAATGCAGGCTTATGTGCTAATAAGAATCCTAAAATACCTCAAATATTTTTCAAACCATATGGGACACTGCACCTTTTAAAAGTAGAAAATATGTATTTTAGCTACTTCATTCAAGCAGGACAAGATATTTACAATACGTGGGTAATGTCCAAGAATTTGACTTTTTAGCATAAGGACAGTAAGACACAAAAAGGTCCCTGCTATTTTTAGTGCATTGTATGTAAGAATCTCCCTGATTTGCTTTATTGGATATTGTAGTCGATGGTATTATACTGTATACATTCTGTTAGCATGCATCTACATACTTTCTGTCATTGTTATTTATTTCAAGCTTGCAGTGGTCAAATATGCATCTCCTGAGCCCTTGGTGTGATTCCGATTTCCATTATTTAAAAGGCTTATATCTTAAAAGGTTATAATCCTTGTTAAAGTAGAATACCATGTTTGAATCTATTCTTGCTTACAAATAAAATGCTGCAAGACAAACCTTTGGGATTTGGGTTATCTGTTTGGGCAAAGAGTACTGTCAAATGAATGTCTCAACGAATGCATTCGGTGCATTAAATGCTTTAAATTATATATGGCGTCTATAACGCAGTCATAACATTTGGACAAGTGCGTCGTGCCAAACTATCTACAGTGCATGCATCAACATACCGTGTTCCTTCTAAATAACAATGAGGTTAAACGCTGGGGAGCCATTATGAGAACTCAAACTCATACTGAACTGAAACATCTCACCTGGAGAAGCCCATTGGCCCCACTGCCACCTTCCTCTTTCATTTCTAATGATCAATTGCCTTAAGTTCTGGCTCTCTTAAGGTAGAACACTGTAGAGCAGTGCTTTCCCTAGTGTTCCCCACAGTATTGATTCCATGGTGCTTTGTCAGGGCGTTCTTATTCAGAGGAAATATTTAACTCTGTGTCATTAACCTGACCCAGGGTTTCTGTGAAGCAGGATGGCACAGCATGTGTTATTTGGAGTTCCAACAGGACAGGGGCTCTAAAAGGTCACAGCCAACATGGAGCAGAAGACTGTTCTGTAGTGTATGCAGGATTAATCAAAAGATCTACTGCAAAATGATAAGCAGTAAAAAATAATACACAAGCAAACTAGGGACTTCACTTAATATCGCACTCTTGAGATCTTTGTCAGGAGGCCCCCAAATCTTTTGAATAGGACCCCACAAATCTATCAAACTGTTAAACAAATGATATGCTTTAAGTCAGGATAAGTATAAATCCTATTCCATTTTTGCCAGCCATGCACAAACTATTAGCGGCTTATCACTGATCATTAATAACAGCTATCCAAACAGCTGAATTTTTAAGGTATTGTAGGTATTTTTTGGAAAAAAGCAGTGTTTTTACCCAAAAAAAACTTAATGGAAAAAATTAGTTTAATGCATGTCATTTTGAAAGTCCACACAGTATTTTCATTAAAGATATATATATATATATATATATATATATATATATATATATATATATATATATATTATAAAATATATGTTTTTAACCATGCTGAAGAATACAGTTGTAAAAAAAAACAACAAATTACCATAGCAACGTGTGCAGATATATAGGCTGTGCATTAAATCCTGGCCATTTAAAATCGTATTGCCATGTATTTCTGAAGTCTTTGATGCACTGTAACACTCATTGGTGCATTTCATTTTGAATGTTGCACTATACCACCCCTGTTTTAAAATGAACAAGCAATTAACCTCGGACCTGCTTGGTTTCAGTCCTAAGGGTCTGATGCCTTGAGAGTTAACCTGCGATGTAATGGAAGATATAGCTCAGCCTAATCGGTAATGCACCAGTCCCTCTTCATCTGAATAATCTCTCCACAGCTATGGCCAAAAGTCAAATGAAACCTGCTGAATAATGTTACGTTAACATTGAATTACATCACGCTTTGTACTACTGTGCTACTATTATGGCTTCCGATAGACTTTTGTAATATCTGTTTGTAGTTTCTTATGATGTTAAATAACATATCTAAATTCTGTTTATATATATTATATAAAATACTAGGTGATGCAAAATGTTTGGCCATAGCTGTATTTTCTTTTGCTATTTGTTTCATAGTGCGAAACAGATTGCAATAAATATAAAGCTATAGTGAAGGGGACAAAAAACACCACATTACTGACCTTCAAATGCGTCTAGATTTTCACAACCCTGGGCTGATCCTTTAAACACGGTGAACGCCACGTGTAACTGTGCATAGACAGAGCCCTATCTGTGTATTCCTGTTTTATGAACCTGTTTTATTTTCCAAACCTTTTCATGGCTGACATTTTTATATCACAATGACATTTCCAAGTACTGTGTAGGCTACTAATGACTTCTCTCAGGACGATGCTAAATACATTGAACATGTATACTTAAGCCGATTTACAGATATGAGAGAGTCTAAACGTACAACCCTGTTTTTTTTTTTAAGATTTTGTTTTCAACTGTCTTGCGACAGAATGGGAAATGGCCTGTAACAGTGGTGGTTTTGATGGAAAAAGAGTAATATATTTATAGAGACATCAGGAATGTTATTTACAATAGGGCCTACTGTTTCATAAACCGTCAATAGAATTTGTAACACACACATATGGAGTGGAAACATATTCCAAAGCATACCGTAATGTTTTATATCAGTGAGAGTGCATTTGAAAAAGGAAGGTCAACCTGTTTTGGACACGTTGTCTTCATTATGAATAAACTGTACAGTATACACCACACTATTCCCAAATGAAACGAACAGTGTTATTACTATGAATGACACTGTTTTTGCTTCATTAAAATCTGCAGTGTTAAAAAATCTCATTTGCAGTGCATAGTACTTGAACTACTGTAAAGCCAGTGTACGTTTCGTATTTTAGTGTCATTCTTAAATGTTCTGTTTGTTGTTCAATATATTTGTTCTCAGTGTGACCAAATCAGGAGGCAGCTAGTTTAGGGTTTATTGAAAACAACCGTGACCTTCATTTTCCACAAATGTAAATGAATTTTGTTGGGACATTAATCTTTATGCCACTACATTATATTTTAACAAATAGAAATAGAATATAGAGGTTGATATATATTTGTTTCCAGTTGTTTACATCATCTGATTTATTTTCTTAACAGTTTGGAAATCTATCAAGACTCGTATTTACAAGAGCAACCAGTTAGTTACAAACATTGAAATAAAAATTCACATGTAATCCCGATGCTAAAACATCAATATGCCATTTAATAGTGTCTGAGACAAATAGAATATCCCTTAACGCTGTACCAACATGGATAATCAAATCACACTGTTAAAAAAAAAAGACGCCATGTCTAAATTTACATTTTTTTTATTCTTGGGTAAATCAATTTTCTTCATCACTAATATTAATATTTCATGTTACCCCCCCCTCCCAAATCTATTTCTATAGAAACCCATTTATAGCTTGTCCTTCAAATGCTTTGCATACAGCTGTGCTAACAGTTGGTGTGGGGCTGCCCTGTCGTGTCTGAGCAGCCTTGCATCTGAGGTAAAAGCATTTAAGCACTGTGTCCTGCCAGGTTGCTGACTGGTGAGTTTGGAATGGCGCTATAATGCTTCGCTTTACTCGGCCAGAAAATTCACTATTAAGGGCTGGAGAAAGGTCACCTTTTAAATCCTAGTTAGTTAGCAGTGAAAGTTGCAAGACTTGCAACTGTGAAGAAAAAAAAACGGAGAAGAAACAATGTTACACCTGTTTTTTTTTCTGTCGTTCCAATATATACATTTTTTCCTATAGCTGTTAATAGTTCAAATCAGTACTCCTGAGCTATGCTAATTAGCTGGCCATTGTCTTTTGATTTTTCTCATTTTCAAAAAGCTCTGACCTTTCAACTCTGATAGCTACACCTACTATAATATAGATTTGTGAGTTGGCAATTTAAAGGGAGAGCATGCCTAAGCAATTACAGTGCTTGACTTTATGATTTCCCAGTACAGTGCTAATTCTACACTGTAAGGATAGAGTTAAGATGTTAATTTAGACGTTCAAATGCATTACATGCCTGCAGAACTCATCTACCAGATTTCCAGTAATATAATCTATATTCTGTTACTTCTGAGGGACTGTTAACATCATGTAAATATGGCTTGGCATTCAGACCTACAGCAGATTAAATGTGTCCATAGTGGTCTAAAGCATTAAAACGGTGTCACTATTTTCATTATTGTGTATTGGATGGTTTTACAATTACTGAAATACTTTTTTTTAAGAGCTTGCATAAGAAGATTAAGAGTGGTTGCTTTTATTGATTTGTGCTTTAGTGTTTGTCACTGAGTGCTGTACAGCCTGGACTGCATTACTGTAGTGCTTGATTCTCATTCTGCGGTAAGGAAAACTGAACACTGGTAAGAACGTGACATTATAATTAAATGTAGCTTTTAAAATAAATCAAATATCAAATCATCAAGTAAATATGCATTTACAAAGATACAACCTCAGTTACGCATACGGAGGCAGTTTGCGGTCATCAGCTATCACACAGAGCATTACAGTTATGTGCTGCTTCTCATTTCCAGTCATCATTACTCACACCTGTTTTTCTCCCAGTTTGTGAACTGTGGTATTGCTTGGCATGACGAAAAATACGGGGGTGTGATCAGCATTTCTGATCTGTCCAAGCTGGTACCTGTTTGTTAGAAACTCTGTAATTGTAAAAGCTTCTCTTCGAATTCCTCAGGGAGCTAACGACTCTTTGAAAATGGCTGTCTGTATGTCATGGATGATTCGAGATCGGGCAGTAATGTTTCGGTTCGTCTTTTCTCTTTAGTGAGTCACGTTGCTGCTTGTGTATTCGGGCAGTGGCGTCTTTTGTTGGCGATTTTTAATACACACATCACTATACTGTACTCGAATTTAAGATGCAGGTTATTTTTGAGAAGAGAAAAATGTTTTAAAAAGTGCGTCTTAAATTTGAAGGAATACGTCAGGTATAGGTACTATGTCCGTGTGTCTGCACCTGCCTCATCTTTCTCCAGCCAGCACAAGACCTGGGCCACTGATATACCACGAACATGTGGATACCTGTGCTGCACATTCACATTAATGAGTTCATTTCGTGTACAAATAAGGACAGTCCTGTTGTGCTCCACCATTCCGTGGCACTATGGGCAGAGGGGGTGGATGGGTATTATGAATCCCAATCAACTGGCCTCTTGAAAGTCGTTGCACTCGCAATTTCTGCTTTGATCTCTGTAAAGTTCTGCTGGAGCCCCAATGTGACTGAAGAAACCCCCGATGAGGGCATCTGTATCTGCTATGACATATGAAGTAGTCCGTTGTTGAGAGCTGCTGTCATTTGCCTGGTAGAGCTCTCTAACTATTTCAGTTTCCCAGATACAACGTTACATCCCGGGCCTCTGGATGTTAGAACAGTAGTCGTTCCTCTGGCTCCCATTTGCTCCTGGTATGGATGAACAAGTCTCTGACAAGTTGTTAGGTTTTTAAACACAGGCTACCCTGATAAAGGTATTTTTGTTTTCTCTTTCTAGAGAAAAAAAAATTATAACAAAAAAAATGTGCTGAAAAGCCTGCATTGTTAAAACAGGTTAATACATTGAGATTGCTGTTTTTATCATTATTTTTATTACTTTTTGGCCTTGCTGATATATTGTAGGCTATTATATTCAATTACTGTCTCATTGTAGTGTTTTATTGTGTTATAAACTAGTATTGCTTGTGGTTCAGTGAACAAACACAAAGTCTGCTGCCGCGGAGGCTGGCTGGCGATCAGGACCAGAGAATTGGTTTGAGCCAGCAAGCAAGCAAGCCTCTTTTAAATCAGTTCGTTTTGGAGTAGCTCCTAGTTGGATCTTTAAAAGGGTCTATTATATGGCTGTTAAAGCTTCCATCAGCAAAGACAACACAAGCCTCGCTCTTTTGCTTTACTGCAAGCCCACTATTTCAGCTTCATCTGCATGTACGGTTCAGGGCTTGATCTGATCATCACTTCTTTCTGCTCTCCACATGTTATTCAGTAACGCCTTAAGGTATCTATTTACAGTAGCAGTTGGTTCATATCAACAAAGACTGGAATAACTCTGATCACATGATTATCTTTGCACCTTATCAGAAATACCATTTCCCATCAGTCCACCATTTATGTTCGAATACCTTAGAAGATCTACTGTTATTTATTTTGATAAATTATATTAGTTTAGCCTCTACATGTATCTTTGTTCTGTTTAATGCCTCAAGTGCTTCTTGTGCAGTAGTTAAAATTACAGTCATTTGATGTCCTCGGCTTACCAGAAATATGTACAGTCAAAAGAAATAGAATCTTACAACAGTATGTGTCTCGGCCCAATAGAAGTACAGTACAGACATGCTCAGGTGTTTTGTATATGTCATTCAGACATCAAATTGACTGTTGATATGCATGTAAGGATCTCTCCTTGCTACTACATCCATTTTAAACTAAACAGGGAATCTTGTTGCTCTCCTTCTCTATCTGCTGCACACAATGTATAATAACAATTATGGGCCTGAATGAACAGATTTATCCCGTTGCCTGCAGGGGGCTCCGATGGGGCTGCAGGCTGCTGATCTACATTCAGCTTTATCCACTCAAGCGTAGTCCAGTCCAGCTTTATTCAAGTGGGGGGGATGGGACGGGATGGGACGGACGACAGGAGAAGTCACTGATAGGGATCACATTAAAACCTGGTTGTCATCTTTGTACTGAACTTGGCTTGTCTCGCATAACTCATCAAAAATAAAAGGAAACCTGTACCATGTCATGTTAACTGCCACTAACACGAATGGCCATAGACTCAATGTGATGTGTACAAAAGGCACAACCTACATTTTCAATATAGCCTTGCATTCTCTTGTGCAGTGTACCCCTTATATACATTAATTTATCATGAACAGGAACAGATCATGGTGTCTACATGTAAGATTGCTACCGTATATTTTAATGTACACATCATCAGGGTCTCCGTACTGAACAGCTCATGAATTTAAACGCACAATTTAGATGTATGTGCCAGTATAACAATTTTCTAATGTGTTATAGTTCAGAATGATTGATTGATCAATGCAGTTGCTGCTCACATGACTCACTAGGGAGGGGGTAGTTCATTACAGCACCCAAGCGTGCATTGCAGTGAATTTTAAACACGATGCGATGAAGAAGTCATGTTAAATCAACCAATTCCAGAGAAAGTTTCCCTGGGAGGAAATTCTAAAGGCTCTTTGCTCCTGGTTTAAACAGTGACATCAAAACCCTTTACAATCACACCAGATACAGTATGTTCAACAGAGGAAAAGCCTTCTTAGCTAAGCCTTCGGATTTCAAGTTTACTCTCAGTAAAAAGTCTAACTTGCATTTCTTTGTTTTATCTATTTAGACGTTACAGGTGCATTTTGATAGCCTTCAGCTAAGAGCTGCTCTTTTTTTTTACTGAGTTGCATGTATACCATGTTTGAAATACTTCTTCGTCAATGTAATTCCTGTGCTGCTCCACACACAGAAGCACCTTCTATAACAAGGCAGTCTGGTCCTAGGAGTGAGTGTGATACATGCTTCAGTCAAACCTGCATAAAACGACCACTCGGGAACCATCCTGTAGTTTTATATTTACATTAGAGGACTGCAGGGCAGTTCAGCCAGCTGTACTATCAGAAGTGTTCATGGTGCCGTTGTAACGTTTGGAATGCAGGACTGGGTCACTGCGGTAAACTAATGCCGTCTATTTTACCAACCTGTCAGACTTCTTTGGATACTAATGTTTGCAGTGCTAGTGTTGTTAAGTATCCACCAGGAGAAGCCTGGTGTTGGTATGGCTGCTGTAGTGTGCTGAGTGAAGGGAGATGGGGGGAGGAGCAGGCTGGGCTTTGCTTTGAAAGGCAGCACTCTGCATTATGCCTCCCTTGTCACTCTTTGTCAATACACACCTTAACGTGTTAATCCTTCTGTCTCACTGATACAAATAAACAGGTGTTGGTACTCTAATTGTTGTCCTATACTGCTTTACACCATGAGCAGTTCACTATAAACACCAGATTAGGAATTCCAGCATGTTTTGTGGTTTCTTTGCGGTTCCAGGGAAGAAATGTATTGCCGTGAAACTGATGCAATTAATGCTTTTCAAAAAAAGTTCTGCTGAGCTACAAAGTGTAGCCTTAGATGCACCGAATGATCACACTTTTAAAAACCTGAAACAGAAAATCTCACTGCAACGAAAACCTCGAAGCTTGTGTATAAGCTGTTCCGAGGTCATCATAGTTAATCTAATCAAGCCAACAACAGAGACATTCATAATAAAAGATGAAAGTTTTTTTTTTTTTTTTGAGGATTTTTTAGATATGAAATGCAGTGTAAAGCTTTCATTGAAATCCTTTGTCTCACTGCAGACACCCTCTTGGTTTCTTTGTGTTTGATAATGCAAGAGACTTGGTGTTTTTGAGGCAACCTTCTTCTTTTAAAAGAAAAAAACGATTTGGAATTTGACAAACACTTGTCTCTGTTTATTGAAAAGCGCTCTCTTGTGAAAGGTACATGCAAGGCCGGGGCTGTATGCTCAGCCCCATGAACAAAACAATTGGGTGTTTTGGTAACAAATTCGGGTAGAATGTCAAGTAAAAGACATCAATGTTGTTTTTTTTCATTTACATCGAACATGGCCCAATAAGGGCCTGTGGTGCCTAGGAACTAAGTAGTTAATAAATGAATGCAAAAAAATGCAAACCAGTTTAATTCTAGCAGTCAAGTATATAATTGAGTTTGGCTTAATCAGCCGAATGAATATTCATTAGTAAGCTTGTTTCTAATCATAGTGCTGTGTTGTTGTACGCTCATCGGCAGCACGCTTCTCTCCTCGGCATCATGCATGCCTCAACAGCTTTCCTTCCTGTCTGTACTGGCATGAAATTCACTGGCTTTGCCTCCGCTAGCCTGCAGTTAATGCTGATTGGACCAGCTGCTGCACATAAATTCACCATGGCAACCACAACTGGTTGCTTAGCAACCATGTTCTTTTCAGGGCCCGAGCCAATACTCCACAGGCCAACTCTAAAGAGATAGAGAGAGAGCGAGAGCACAATTGAAATTCCCCTGGATTTAGGTTCAGATGTCTAATAAAGCAGCTGCATTCTCCTTATAGCAGAACTTTTAAAGATAATTTAAACCATTAATGTACAGTTCTGGTACTGTATATAATTGTTTTCATTTTCAATATAATACAGACATTCTAAGTAGAGCATCTCTATTAAATTTGAAGTAGGCAATAATAGCCATGCCCATATCATTAGGAAATATTAGCCTGATATGATTATTTAGTTTTTAAAATAATGGACACATGAAATCCAAAGAAAAATATTGTATTCTTGTAGCGTTCCACTTAAAATCATCATGAATCTTGGGCCATTTTTTTTTTTTCCTAGAAATTATTTACAAAATACGTACAAAACATGACTTATTCAGATGGTAATCCTATGAAATCCTATCGGAATTCATGAGAATCTGCAGCTCTTAAAGCATAACCAATAATCTAGCATGTGTGTCTTGTAACTTACATGATATATCGCTGATTGCCCAATAAAGAAAGCCAGGGTTTAGCAGTCCCTGTATATAGCACAGAATGGCCGGTCCCACCTGTATACCTGGTTGTCTCTGTTACCCATACCAGGTTACCAGGTCCCTATATGGGCTGTCTTTGTAATTCTGTTATTGTAATTATTGGCATTGGGCAAAATGATTGCAGTGTCCTAATCTGATGAAATGGAATGATAAGATTGCAGACTGATCTGTAATGAAATATATGTTCTTCATTATTTATGAGCATTGACCCAATTTATATACACCATTTTCCTGCTGCTGTACATTCCTGTTTACCCCAGCCCCACCGGTTAAATTGCAATTAAAACATGATTATGTCAAAACATGACATGCTTCTTCCACTGATTTTCGCACCTGATGCAATATTTTCTTACTTAGCTTGCATTGCAATGACTTTACATTGTAATTGGTAAGATGGCCAAATGTTAAGTAATGATCTCATATATATTTCTAATAAATAAATAATAAGGGCATAGCAATTTCCTTTCTTGGTGCTTGCTTGGCATTACTTTCTCTACCACCAGTTTTGATGCCAGCCTCCTGGTGCGGTATCTTCTCACTCTTTATCTTTAGAATGTTTATGCAATAAAGCATGTCAATATTTTGTTGAAGCACAAATCTGATAAGAATGACTACAAAATACATGCCGATGCAATATTCATCTCCACCACTCCTATTATGCTCAGTACTGAGACATCCGAAACAATAGAAAAGCATGTGCTGCTTCTTGTTCTTATTACTATTTTTATTTTCCTTCAAAAGGTGTGATGGGTACCAGCGCATGTGTCTGAGATTACATTGATTATGGAACTGCTGTACTTCTCATGGCTTTAAAGAAGAAAAAAAACAAAAAAAAACCGTTGATAGAGATTGTGATTCTGTTTTGCTAAAATTACCAAACAAACATTATAAATTATCTATGAGAAATCAACCACATCTTATCCTGTTTGCAGGTGTCATCCTGTATGCAAAACATCCAGCTCCATTTGAAAGTTAAAAAACAACCCTTTTTTATATTGAAAAAAGCAGTTGTTTGTCTACTACAATATCTATTTTTGAGCTTTATAATAAGTAAATACGCTGTGTGTAGGGTGTCTTTTGATTCTAAGAGGTATCATTTTGCTTAGCTTCGTTTCACAGTCCTCACACCCAAGCGGCATAAGATTGCATCTTTTAAACTGTAAGAGACACCCTACACACAATGTACAGTTTTAGTTTTAGTTTGTTTTGTTTGTTTCTATGTCTCTTAAATCAGATAGACATGTAGTCCTGGACTACAGGAATCTATCCAATCAATAAGTTGTGACCGAGTCCGGGCTGCTTAATAAATGGGAAATAAAAAAACAAGATCATTGGAGTACTGGAGGAGGGTTAATAGCCACCTAATCAATGATCGATCGCAGCTCTTCACTGCCCATACTGTTGAAATCTATTCATAGCCATAGACCTGAAAATCAAGAGGCTCCAATTTCTTCTGTGTCTTTTAAGGGCACGCAACTGTTTTTGAAAGTTTGCTGATTTTATTAATCCCTATTAAAATGCTGACAAAACAAAGTGCTCTTGACAATTTAAGTAAGTGGCACTTGAGGCTAAACTTTCATTTAAGCTGGGGAAGTAAAAACGATATACAAACAATTCTGAGAAGTCATGAACATAAAATATAACAAAAAAATTAAATAAAAAAAGTTGCACATTTCAGGGATGACACTCTCAGACATGTGGTGATGTTTGAACCAGATTGGCAAAGAGAGATGCGTATTGAAAGGGGCTTCTGTGTGCTGGATGGGCGCCAGGTTTCATTTTGGCACGCAACTACCAGCTGGATCTGCAAGGGGTTTTCTGTAAAAGACCACCGACGGTGTGAATAGTACTTGATTCTCAATTTGGTTTTTCCGAACTGTATTTTCAGGCATTGCTGAATGAAAGGAAGACTTTATTAAGCTCTTGGCATTAAGGGAGCCCCTAGTCCTCTTGACATGCTAGCCTTGGAAAGAAGGGCCTTATGCAGCTTTTTATTAAGTACAGTCCTTTGTAACCTGTACCAGCAGGTGTTAGTGCAGCAGGTATTTAAACCTGTATACAGGTAGCAGGTGTTGCTTGAAGTGATCCTTGGTGTTAATATTTCTTATTTAGGAAGCCTTTGAATGCCTCTTTTATTCAGACTAACTAAGCTTTGTTTCAAAGCAAATGCACATATTTGGTTTCTTGCTCTTTATGTATTTGATTTGGGTACATAAATATGATATGCAATTGTGACATTTTTCAGAAATTCAGAAGCAATTAACAGCACACGATTAGGGAACGTTCAAGTCTGTTTAAATCTGGATAAAATAATTGGTAGAATTACCCCAATGTTTGAAATTATTTTCAACCATCCTGGTGTGTACCTAACATTTTTTTAAACTGCTTTTATTTGACAAATTTATTCCCTTTAAAACATAATTATAATAATCTGGTGTAGCCTCCTGATGTAAATACTGAGCGCTGTGATCTAACTAACTCAAGTACAGTGCAGAAATCATACAGGAAAACAGTTAAGAGGGACACCCACATGGGGTAAAAAAAAACCCTGCTTTCTTAGTAAACGTTGCAGCATTACAGTTCAATTTCCTTCTGCTCATGTAAGCAATTGAAGATTTCATTTAGAGAGATCTGCTTGGATCTGGAGAAAAGGGAGCGGTGAAACTGGAAGGCATTTGCTTGGTGCTTCCTGAATAAAAGCAAGTGTCCAAGTCCTTCATCAGTACTCTCTCCGGGGGCAAATCTATATTGGAATTGCCAGAATCAATTCAAGACTTCAGAGAACTAGAGGGAGCAAATTGAAATGCAGATGTTTGGTGACAGCCAGATGGGAGGAATTCCAATAAAAGGTGTGCTGTGAGGCAAGCTGCCAAGGCAATCTGAGAAGGAACAGCCTTTCAAACCCTGGTACCTGCCAGTAGCTCCGAGATGAATAATAACAAGAGGAATATTTACAAAGCTGGTACCCCCTGACTTTCCTTTATCGGGACGGACACTCAACTCAAGACTCCTCTCATGTTGCATCGCATATTAACATCTGCAGGTAGTCACTAATGCACAGTCATTCTCCCAGTAAAACAGATTGCATTAATGTTGATCTCAAATAAGAAAAAAGGAGGGGTTTTTGATGGATATATAGGAACACAACACAAGATGATCATGATGCTTCCTCTTCCAGAGCCAGAAGAGCCAGGGCACCCCTCACTCACTGCTGTGTCACAGTAGTTTGTTCTGAACCGTGTTAGCACTAAAATGATGTGTCGGAAATTAGTTATTTTTAATGACCTTGCCTGAAGCGTGTATTTTCAAGATGAAAAACACAAGAGCTACTTGTTCATTTTATTGCAAAGATGACAGTTTTGCTTACCATGCAAAACTGTGTGTGTGTGTGTATGTGTGTGTGTGTGTGTGTGAACTTTTATTTTAAAAATACATTGAGCTGGGTGCATAACACCAGAACAAGAACAGGAAGACAAAATCCATGTATCCTATACCAAGATTATTTAACTTGAAGGGCAATTGTCCAGTTTTTTAATTGATGCTAGGTTAGTGTCCCAGGTGCCATTACTCCCATATGCTCTTTGTTTCGTCTGTTGCTTTTCTATCTCTCTTCATATTTCATGCAATCTGGGCAGGGGAAAAAAAATGCACAGTTAAAAAAAAATGAAGCTAACATAATGTCACAGACAGAGCCTACATGATTATCGTGATTATCTGGGGAAAGGTGATCTGTTTACGGTGGAAAAAAACAAGACCCTGGCTTACAAATAATCAAAATCCAAGCTTGTCCAATTTGTTTTACTCATTCATTTGGGGGAATCTTTGAACAGGACAGATTTGAGGCAAGACGTTATGAAATATGTATAGCTAGGAATGAATACTTCAAGGAAAACATATTAGGAAGCAGCAAGGCACAGGGTACTGAACCAAACTAAGAGTAGGAAAATGGATTTGAAAAGCTTAGTTACTGAGGGTCCCCGAGTGGCTCACCTGGTAAAAGCACTGGTGCGTGGTGTGCAGGGTGAGTCATGGACTGCTGCTTCTCATCGTGCCACAGCGAACCCTGCTGGCCAGGCACCCATTGAGCTCAGAACGGACCCCTGCAGGGCTGGTCCTTGTCCTCCAGAGACCGGTAGCTCTATGACATCCACTCTCGAGTCCCTGCGTGTAAAAGAGGAAGCTGACTCGGTCGTGGGATCGGAGGACGCTCGCTAAACCTTCGGATCTCTTGAGCTGTGTGGGGAATTGCTGCGGTTAGGAGAAAAAAAAATATTGGACGTTCCAAATTGGGGAGAAAATCGGGGTTAACACAAGTATTAGCAGGTCGCTGCAATAGCTTAACTGTCAATATATGGATGATTCTCGTAGCACATGCAGCGTTTCATTAAAGAGTGCAGCTCCATGACGTGACTGTGTATCGACAGAGCTTTAATTTGGCAGCAGGGACAGGAATAGATTTTTGCTTGTGTGAGATGGCGTGTTGTTAAAAAGTGCTGCACACACATTTTAAGTAAATGCAGAATTATACCCTCATGGTTTGTAGATATAAAGCTCTGTGCTGCAGTACTTGGTTCATGAACACCACAGACCCCTAAAGCGCTGGAATCCTGTATTGATGTGTATCTGATATTGCCAGAGATATACAGTATTTTAATATTGTTGAGGGATCTGAAATACCACAACGATTGCAACCCTCATACAAATAGGTGCTCTTAAACTAAGACTTACTCATTCCAGTACTTCCTCTTTACTATACAGGAAAAGGGTACAGTATTTGCAACAGCCACTCTGGAGGTCTCCCACAGGAATCGCTTGTTTTTGATACTGCACACTGGTCCCTTTTAAAACCAGTATCTAATGCATAAGATTATTATTCTGTAAAAGGTTCATGCAGTCTTCTAAGATTGATATTTGGAATTCTCTGGGTACCAGGGCCCTTACTGAGCAGAAATCTAGAAATGCCATAGCACACAATTCCCTGAACCTTAGTAATTTAAATTGATATTAAAGTTGTATTGCGGCACTCAAAATACATAATCAAAAATGAGTCTATATGAATGATATACTGAAATATATACATTTTGATATCTCTTCTATGGGTAATACACTAATTCAAGGCAAAATAGTTACCTAAATATATTTCTCAGTTCTTTTAAATGTGTGTTATTGTCTTTCAAAATCAGTTTCTCCTTAGTGTAAATTAGCAAATCTAAAGCGATCTCCCACTGAGAAGTGACTGCCGGTTGCTAGATCTGCAGTGGATACGCAAAAACAAATATCCTGGCAATTTATTTCTACGACAAGAACTCAAAAGCTCTTTAGCTGCTCTTGTTATTCAGCCTTAAATTATAATTAGCCAAACACTTGATGAGCTGCAGTCCCTTTATTGTTGTGAGTTTACGTGGCTATTCATACAAGGCTTTTATAAAAACTGCACAATTTCTAAATGAACACGGAGGAGAAGGAAGCAATCCCCATGATAAAATACTGTAGAAGGCATACGCGTTCAGTGGGGTGCCTGCGCTCGGAGCCACACAAAGGCATCCAGGATCATCTCCTCATTCTTTTCAAAATACTTTTGTTATTAATGGGACCCACCCTTTTGATTCAGTAAAACTCAATTCTGATTAATTATGGTATGCCTTCATTGGCTACCATGACAGCACTCAAATATGTAATTACCTACCAAACTACAATAATAAAACAGATGAATAAGTGACAGTACATACGTTCTTTGTTTCACGTTCTGAATCTCAAAAGCAATACTGTGGTATAAAACGATAAACCAAAGAAATCACTGCAGGCAGCATGAAGCTTTTCTGCTTTTAAGTGTGCGATTGAAACATATTGCACCTGTACTTTTGCAAATGTCATTGCTTCTGATCTAAAGTCCCTTTCAGTCGCTGTGCCTCTTATGATTACTGTTTGTGATTCTCTCCTGATTCCACCATGTACACACAGCGTGGGCCGGCTTAGGACAGTTCCACATTTTGAACTTTTAACAGTTGATGATTTGGTATAAAAAAATTAAAAAAATGTCAAGAATGGATCATACTGGCAGTCGGATATCCATTTGTTCCCATACGCAAGGGAGGAAAAAGAAATACATTGCAAAAAATAAAAGCCTCATTCTGCTCTCATGTGTATCATCTGCAGCCCTTACTTGGGTTTACTTACATTCCATTTAACTAGCCACTCCATAGACAAGGCATGTTCCCAATAGCATTCTGTTAGTTTGAAGTAAGCAGGTGAGGTAACAAGAACTGGACACACACGTTTTCTATAACTTTTCTATTATGACACTGTATTTGCACAGGCATCTCTGTAAGAGTATCAAAGTCCAAATCATTCATATTGGTTTGGGTGGGGGTGGTAGTATATTTTATTTTGTAATTTTGTGTACTTTTGATACAAAAAGATTTCTCCATAGCTTAGCTATATTGCTTTCCTAAAGGAGTGCTGACTACTGGCTGCGTGTTCAATCCTGGATATACACACACTGCCATGATCAACTCACTGCTTCGAAAGCACTTTAAGACAAGCTGTTAGCGCTAAAAACAATGGAAGCCAAGGTCAAGTCCTGTAACCGTGTACGCTGTAATCCCATTGTTAATCCCCGATTCGACCCAGTAAATACTGGTCAAGGAAATCCCCACTAGCCCACAGCTATAATAGGATTGCGTGAGAACTCGGTACATGCATATTAACTGATCGCTTTGAAGGCCTTTGATTGTCACTGCTTGGTTCCTGTTAGAGAACCATGATAAAAATGAAGGTTATTTAAGGGTTAAGTTATGAAAGGTGTGAAAAGAATAACAGTACCTTTTACATTTTACACATTTCTTTACTGTAAATACTTGGTATTATGCAGCCTAAAAGGCAATCATTTAAAAACCATCACTGCGCATATTCTTTTAGAAGTATAATTTGCAGAATTTTATGCATAATTGAGGATTATGCTCATAATTTTGATCTCATGTACATGTAAATCGACTGAAACCCCTATTATAAGATACCCTTCATATCATTTGCATAAGATTTACAGAATCTCTAGCATGCATGTAAACAAGCTATTAATAAAGCCTGCTTTACCTAATGTAGCCGACTGTTTGCTTAAATTTTGAAATTGCTTTGATTTTAAAGACTAGAAAAGCCTTGGAACATGAATTTCAATGATGTTGTTTTTATAGTATGTGTAACAGTGCCGTGCATATTGCGGCATCTGTTTCGTGCAGATAAGGCTGTTTTCCACAGAAATATATGCGCAAGTAGATTTGGAACCAAGAGCTAATATAGTTTACAGTGGGATTGTGACAACGATGGAAAAAATGTAATCTCCGGTTTAGCAAAGGCGGGGACAAAATATTTCTCTTATTTTGTAAATGAAGAAATTAGTAATGGTGCCTGCTCCCCCCCTTCCCTTTTCTCAAGACAATGGCCTACAACTCTCCTTCCAGTAAGCAGGGGTTCAAAAATGGTTTTCATTTTCAAGATTTAACTCGTTTGTACTGGATAGAGTTGAATTTGGTTTCATGTTTTTAGTAGGAAGGACGAGGGTCTAAACGATTCGAAATGACCACTATTTACAATGGAAGTTGTGTCACCTTTAATGGAACTATTGCAGAAAGGAATTCGTCGTCCCACATTCTATGCAGGCCCACTTGTGCAATCATTATTACTCATTTTGAAGGTAATTTGTCCTACATTGCATCCCTTTGTATTCATCACATCTCATTCTGCTGAAAGACTGGAGACTAAAACCAGTTAAGAACTACCAGTAGAGTCTCACTCGGATAACACCAGATAGCACAGCAATCTATAAATCTGCCCCTATTGTAAAACTGAACTGGACTGCCAATACACTGTGGGGTGTTTGTTTCCCTCTGAGAACTTGTGTGCTATATAAATGAATTAACTGGGGAACTGTACAGTGTAATTCTGCCTGCCTGGTCTTAATACTATCCATAAGAAGGTACTAATATAATACATATACTGTAAGGTGGAGTTAATATACTACTAATAATCTGTGTATATATACTCTAATACATTTCTTAAGGTGTCTGTACAGAACACTAGCTTTCATTTATTATTTGAATGGATGTTTTGTACTTCTGTTTTTTTGACATGAGGGTAAACTCTGTTATATGAGAAACTGGAATTGGAATTTTATATGGATTTGCAGCCGTTGTTTATGGCTACAAAGTAGTTCAGTAAAAATGTATTGGGAATCCCGCTATTCTGAGGATTGGTCTTTTTAATATTGAGGGAAAAAAGCAAGGCTGGAGCCTGCCTCCCCAGAATACTATATATCTTCATTGTCATTTTAATCAGGCCAAAACATGAATGAAATAAAACAATAAGTTGCGTGTTCAAAAATAGAACTTGTGGTACTGAATTAGAGAAATGAATCTCCAGGTTTCTGTAACTGTTACTGTTTAAATGCTTGAATGCCATTGACTTTGAAGTTTGACTAAAATGTTTTGTGTTAAACCAGGCAATGATTCCCCTAACCACACATTGTGTGTGTCTTCACTTACTGCTTATTAAACCTCATGAAGCCTGGAGTTCACAATTCTTGAATGCCATTTTGTAGACATCCATGCATACAGCTGTAGATGAATAAAAGCATATCTTCCTTGTGCTTTGACCATTGATTCACTATGATTTTCGAAAAGAATAGCTGGAAGGTGTTAATTATGCAGTACATGTATTTGGTTATTTGTAACCAAGTTTTGAATTTGCTTGAGTAGGGTTTTGTGTGAAGTATAAAGCAATGCAAGATTTACGTTTTTTGTCTTTTTTTTTCTTAAAGATTAGATGCATTTACTTTGCATGTCTTTCACAGTATGTGAAGCCCTTGGATTTATAGGCACGTGTAACAGGGCGAAGGCTGGGCGTGAACCGGCGCCCCTGCGCACCACAAGCGAGTGTCTTCTCTCACAACGCTGCCTCTTACTCACACTATGTCAAAGGTTGAAGTGGTCTCAATAAATAAATAAATAAACAAAGATGCAACATGAATAAAAACTAGGATATGTGTCTAATTTAAGAGCGTGGAAAATGTTCAGGGATGCAGAAAAATAAGAGCCGGCAATGACAGAGCATCCAGTACTCCGCAGCAGACTAAAAGGGTTGCTGCTGTCTTTCCCTTTAGACAGAATGGAAAAATCCATCGAACTCACTGAGGGGAGGAAAAGAAGTTCAAATAATAATGCTTAAAAGGCTTTTTTTTCTAATTTGAATTCGGTCTCCTGATAGACGACCATCAAAAGGACACCCAGTAAAGATAAAGTACTCTCCATATCTTAATTGTAAGATTTGGAGGTACTTTATCTTTACTGGGTGATTAATTGTATTGCATTGATTAAAAGACCATAAAACAATAGGGTGGGGTGAGAGGGGGGTCATTTCTGAGTGACCCGGTTCCTACTCTCAGACTCTGCAGCATTGTGCTCCCTAGTCTGCGGGCTACATACACTGCCTGATCAAGCCTGCGTACAATCTGGTGCAAGCCTGGATTTTTTGTTTTCTGTTTTTAGATATCTCCAGTGTGTTCCCGAGCATCAGGAATCGTCTGTTTCTCGATATGGCGTGCTGGTCCCTTTAAATACCCCTGTTACTAATACATTGCATACTGTGCTAATTGTGGTTTGTGAAACCAGCTGTTAGTGTTAATTCTTTCATGGGCATGGCCAGTTGCAGCTTATTTTATCCATGTAGGTCAAACCCTGAAATTTCTGCATTGCTTTTTTTTAAATTGGTTTTTATTTACTTATTTATTATATTTAAACCAGAGCTGCTATGGTTGTTCACATGTGCTATCCCCCCCCCCCCCTCCCCCCCCCCCAAAAAAAGGATTTATTTTTAAAACACACACGCAAAACCAAAGACATGGCTTGAGTCGCGCTCCTGCAAATCCAATGGAATCTGCAGGTCGCTGCAGTGCTGTGTGATTCTTCTGTGTGACAGGTTTCTGTATTATTATCATTAGACCAGTCGTTTGAAATCTAACATCTACATTGTTCAACCAAGCACGTGTTTCTATCTGCTGAGTAAGACTACACCTCTCCTGGAAGTGTCTGCTCCCTGGTGCATTTTATTATCTACCCTGTAAAGCAGTCATGTGAAGTGTGATGCTATGCAATAGAACTAGCTGTATGAGCAGAAATACTGTGCGACTGTACATGGAGAAAGCTACTGCAGTAGAAACAGTAAGATGGTGGATTGGTTATCCTTCTCTGCAACAGTCTGCTACTACTATGAGCTTCACAAAGGTTTAACTTAATAGTTATTATGAATTAAAATAGAATGTTATAATAAAAAGACAAAGGTAGTGATGAATGATCTGGCAAGAAACAGATTGTGTTCCATTAAATGTTAAATATGGTTCTTTTGATATAAGGGTATATCTAAACAGTGATTCAGTAGATTACTTTGACAAAGGCAGAAACACGTATCTGCTACTGAACTGAGACTTTACAAGTTCTGGATTGATTTTTAGTATGTCACAATATTTTTTGAAGCCCACTGTTTCTTCTAGAAAGTATTCTCCCTTTTCATAAATAATGATCTAAAGCATCTTGGGATAGCCACTGTTGGTACACACAATGCAGTAACAACTGAATACATGTCGGAGGTTATCAGCTACGTAATTATCCAGTAATTCTGTTTTTTTTGCTTGATGTAACCAGGCTTCGCTGGTACCTAAACTGGGCCACCTGGTTAATCTGTGTGTAATCTCTTAAAAGCAGTAATCCAGTGGACCTACCCGGATTTGAAGTGACCCTAAATGTATGTAGGTTTGGTGGATTTAAAAAAGAATAATTAGAGAAGAGAGGGTGGGCTTGGCACACTGGAAATGTGTGTGTCTTAGGATATAAAAATAAACAGCGTTTAAGAGGAACAGCTGATCCTGGCCATGGCAGGATGTTTCTAGGCCACGTGCCTTGCTTATATATCGGGGCTGTCTATCACTGACTGGTAGCTAGGGGAGAGGTGCTGTAACATTCATGTAGCAGGAAATTGAAACGAGAAAAACAAACATATTAATCAACAATTTTAAGAAAGTCGTTTTTTTTTTTTATAATGTTATGGAGGAAAGGAAAGAAAGAAATGCCACACTTAAAGACTGCCTAAAGTAATGCTTTGATGGGCATGGCAGTTTATCTGCATTGTGAAATTCCATAATGGAAAATCGATCCCTTCTTCTCACTGTAGAACCTTATCTGGTTCATATTGCACCAGATGACGCTGCACATTGAAAGATAAAGAAAAAGTCAAAAATAAGAAAAGACCCCCTGTTAGGATTAGGCTCCTTTCCTGTGTTGGAAGATAAACTAAAACTAACTACAAGGTGGTGAGGAGAGGGTGCAAAGGGGCAATGAAATAATTTCCTTACCCTAATGAATTATTATACTGTCCTTAGGCAATCTCTCTACCAACTGGAGTGGGAGCCATTTTCAGATTCATTTACATAAGCAATTTGGTGAAAAAAAAGGAATAGGGGCAGTTGGACATATCAATAACTTAGACAGAAATAGTATAGCTTGGGCTTCCATGATAATTTGCACAATATTTGTTCCTCAGACTGTAGTTGTATTGTGAAAATCCCTCAAACTACAATAACTCTAATTGTAGAATAATTCAATTTGTAACTATTTAATGAAAGCAATTGTCAATAGCTTTTGAGTTCTTATTCATAATTAATATATTAAATAAACATTAATTAAAAAGTCTTGTTTAATATGAGCAGTGATATGAGGGAATTGGTTCCTTTTTTGTGTTTGAATTTCATTTCAAAATGTTTCTCATTTAAGGGCATTACTTAATGCATGAGTTGTACTGGATTCAGAAAAGGATAAACAATAATATGGCAGTGGTTCAAACAAAACCCTAAACACAATCTACTGTACATAAATCATGTATCCTAGTCAATCACGTCATTTTTTAACCCCATATGTTTTTGGAGGTAATTCTCCAGCCACTGTAAAGAAAAAACATTTCTGGTTTGCTGTACTATATTACAAGGCAGCCTAAAATATTTCAGTTCATTAAGATAATAAATATAAATGTCAACGTAAATATATTTTTAAACAGTCAATAGTAATGGCATTGCTGTGTGTCTCTGAAGCTCATTTTCTGTAAAAATGAATCGATTGTAATAAAGAATATCTCTATAAGTTATTTGTAAAGCATTCTGTTTTCACCCTTCCCGGTTTCAAGCAGAGAGTGTTTTTTTTAATTGATAAGCAGGTAGTGTTTGGTGGCAGGCAAGGACAATGGGGTGATCGCAGTGTCAGAGGCCTACTTGTCTTGATGAAGCCTGACCCTTTGTCTCCGTGGCTCACGGTGGGTGACAGATGGCGAGGCTGTCCTGGTGAATTTGTTACCTTTCGCTGTGACATGCAATATGTCCTGACCGTCCATGGAGAGGGACCAGATGTCCATCCCTCACAAACTGTCAGCAGTAAACACAGATTCTTTCTTTCTTTCTTTCTTTCTTTCTTTCTTTCTTTCTTTCTTTCTTTAAAAAACCCTGAGATTTCAGAATATAGCTGTGTGTATTAACTATGCATGCACAGACTATAAACAGATTGGCCCTTATTGAAGCCTAAAATGTATTGATCATAGCGTAGCTTAATAAACGCACGATTTATACTGTATACCATACGTAAGCATGTGTGTTATTGTTTTCAGGAATTAATATGCATTAACATGTCATAAAATAACCTGTTTTAGAGGATAACTATTTATTTTCAGTTCAACATGTTTTTTTTTTTATTCTGTAGGAATCCAGCACAGATCAGAAACCTAAAAAAAATTCAAAGATTTGGGAACGCTAAATAAAATGGTTACGACAAAGTTAAATCCTTTTGTGAACTTACAACGACGCAAAACACAAAATAAAACCGTCAAGTCTAAAATCAGCAGCAGGAAATATGCTACGATATGGCCTACAGTTTTGGGAATGTTTATAAAAATCTCAAAAGAAATGATCGCCCACAAGGAGGTTTATAATTTGGGTTAGTCTGTCAGTCATTGTATGTATTTATTTATGTTTTAATGTACATTTAATATGCAAGTTAAATACCATATAATGAACTACTAAAACCATGCTGAAAGTGTGCTGTTTCTATGGGTGGAAAAAAAATGTTTCTCAGTGATTAACAACCTCGGGAATATAGAGCATGCAACACATGAAAGGTCCTCAGAAAACATGCAGATGATAAAAGAGGTTTTGCATCTCCCGTAGTTACTGTATGTAGCTGTTATATGCATTGATTTATAACCTAAATGGCGCTGTATGAAAGAAAGCTGTCTCTTTTAAAAGCAAATCAGCTGGAATTGGGGTAATTTCTATTCTCAGGTTTGATTTATTGAGGTAGCAGAGGTTAATAATAATGTCACTCAGGCAGCTCATTCTATTCATTTTCATGTCATTACTATGGAAGAGGTAGAGCTACAATAGAGCTGTAAGATAGCACGCTATCTGCGTTGCCTGCCTTGGAGATACACTCCCAATCTGATTGCAGTCTATAAAAAACTCATACAGGATCTGTTTAGTTCTCTCAGTCCCTGCTTGCAGTGTGTGCAGATTGCCGTTTTAGGAATGAGTAATCCGGAAAGCATACCTCATTTAGGAAAGCATTAGCGAAGGCATAAATACAGGCATGTTTTAATCTACAGTGTCGCTGTATTTTTATTGTTGTGAAGATGATATATTGTAATATATTCTCAAAGCTCTTTATTCCAAATCGTCAATAGCACAGTATTTTAAAAAAGGAACAAAAAAGCACCCGATGAGGTTACTAAACCAGAATAATAATAATAATAATAATAATAATAATAATAATAATAATAATAATAACAACAACAACAACAACAACAACAATAATAATAATAATAATAATAATAATAATAATAATAATAATAATAATAATAATAATAATAATAATAATAATAATAAATAATAAATAATAATAAATAATTGAGTGAAATACTTAATGATTTTTTTTCTTCAGAAAACAGATTAATATCCACCAACTCTAGGTTTTATATACACCTAAATAACTAAGCAGTGTAACCATTGAGATTCATAACCATAGTGGCGTAACACCACATGAGAATATGTCGGATTCACTTGGCTATACCTGCAACATATATACAACATTTTCAACATTTAAAAGAGCTCATGCCAGGATGTAGAAATGCAGTAAATGATCCATAACTCATGAACTCTGTGCATAAAATTGTAAAAGCAACTGCGACAGTATATACCCTGTTTACAGTATGGGGGTTAGTTTAAGTGTGCATGCATACTCTGGGGCCGCACTGATCCATCTAACAGAACAATAAAAAATAATGTATAATGACCTCTCAAGAATGGACTTGGATCACATGAGTATTTATACAGCCAGTTTGTTGTGTGTGCCTGGGGATACTAATTCAAAGAGAAGCACCATATGTTTTTTGTTTGTTATTGTTGTTTATTAATTATCATTATTCTTTTTATTATCAGTTTAATAGTGTCTGAAGCATATCTCAAGGCATCTCTTTCAACCGGTCTGGAATTATTTCTATTCCCCTCCAGAGTGCTGCAGTGCAATTTAAGAAGAATGCACATATGTCTTAGGCAGGTGTGCTCAACCTATGGCCCAGAGGCAGGTTCTGGCCCACAGAGAATAGCTGTCTGGCCTTGGAAGCATTCTGTCGACAAAGAGGCAGTCTCGCCTGGTAAGTCTTCTAGGGCTGACTACAATGGAGCAGCACACTGAGTAACTGCTGTTCTCCCTGAAATAAAGAACAGACAGTACTGGTTTCTGTTCTACCACAAGTGCTATTGCCTTAGCATATATATTTGGAAACCGGGAAATTTTGTACAGAATGTAAATCGTTTTTATTTTTATTTTCCTTTTTTTTTTTTTTTAAATATATAAATGCATATATGAAGACTATATTTGCATCCTGAGCATTCTAAAAAAAAGGAATCCTACCACAGTAGTGACGTCAAAAAGTGATAATTCCTCTAGAGGAAAATAAACTTGAACTTTGACCCATTCGACTCCTCGAGACCATCACTTTCAATTCAAACACAAAATGTCTTGTTTTCAATCACTCGACAGCACCCACAGTACAGAAATGTGCATTAATGATCAACAAAATGAAAATACGTTTTTAAAAAAAACATAATAAAAAAAATGTAAAGCTGGTACTTTTGTATCTCAGAGAAACTGGAGAGGAACAGGAAATTAAAACAAGGTAAAGGCAATCATCCAAATAAAGCTGATATATATATATATATATATATATATATATATATATATATATATATATATATATATATATATATATATATATATATGTGTGTGTGTGTGTGTGTGTAAATAAATGCAGTGATTCTATGCTATTCTATGTAATGAAGTAGCATATACATTTTCTGTGTTTTCAACCTACAGCTCATTACTCAGGCTTTCTACCTATCATTAAGTGCCATTCCCTTGTTGTTTAATGCATAAGTAATGATAATTACTCCTTTTCAGCCAATGATTAAACATCTTTACTAGGATTCTATGCTCTTTTCCCTGTCTTGTCATTATAAAATTTCAATCGTGTAAATGAGTTTTTTGTAATTATTTTTTAGAAGCAATAATTCTGCTCAACTAATTATTTTGAATACAAAGTAGAGTACTGTCTGTATCTTTTCACCATATGGTAAAATAGGAACATTATATAACGTAACTAGGGGTGCTAACATACAACAACATATCTGTTATACTGTAGATAGAGGTTATATGTAAGTGCAGTGTAATCAGACCATTTCATTAGTAATGTACTGGACATTCTTATGATTATTACAAAATACAGACTAATGCATAACAGCTGTTGTGTGTTTATTTATCGTTTCGTAATATTATTTGTTTTCTAATTACAGCACAATAATGCACAGCCTGCCTAACCTGAAGAATAATCTGTATTTTCTATTGGAAGTTTTTGGTACAGCCAACTTACAGTTTGTAAAAAAAAATGCTTGCAAATGTAACTCCTCGAATGCATTGTTCAGCTTTCCAGCGTGTGAGATCATCATTGTCATCACTTGGACTGAAACTAATCGGACTGCCGATTTGCGTGCTGCATTGCTGTTTGTTTGGAGTTGCATCGAGTACATAAGAATGAAACAGATTAGTCTGTCGAGGCTTGTCCCTTACTAGCAGACTGCTTGTTTGCTCCAAGGCAGTACCTAATTATTTCATAAATGATCTCAGTGTTTTTGTGCTGTTACTATTCCTCACATTAATAAAAATCATCTACTCCTGAACGTGTTTTTGCCCTCCAGTTTAAAATCAATGCGCTAAGGTCAAAACAGTATATTGAGCTAACCCAATCCCTGCCATTTATCTCTAGATTAAAGAAAGTCTACCTGTCCTTATCACTCATGCTATCAACCCCTTTTTTTTCTCACAAATGCATCTGCTAAAGGCATCTTCGCTGTTGCACTTGTGAGATGAGCTGAAAGAAGGAAGTTTAAGGTAAATTGCTCCCAGCAATGGAAACAACATTCAAAGTGGGGTCTGATTTAGGGTTCTCCAAATCTAGTCCTTGCATCTAAAAGTTTTAAAAGATTTTTCTAATTTTGTACAGTTATGGAGTTTAACAGTGCAATGCACACAAGATGAAGGTGTGTGTGTGTGTGTGTATGTGTGTGTGTGTGTGTGTATGCGCGCAGATATACATATGGAATCGGACTGCCACACTTACACACTCATTTGCATATACAATGTATTCCTCCCCAGAATGTGTGATCGAGTGGGAGGTATTGTAATTCGTCTCAGCTGTTGGCTCATGCAGGTCTTTTTGGCTGGCTAATGACCGGGGGAAGGTGCTGGGACAGGGCCAGCCACACCTGCCTCTGCATATTGAGTGGCCGGGCTCCGACTGTGCTGCACGCACACGCTTTCTCTACTGCCTGCTGATTTACACACCCCGCCATCACAACAGCCTTAATACCACAGCTACGGCCGCCACTGCTGCTTCATTTAACCCTATCCACTAAGCAGCTTATTGGGAGAATGACTGGGAGATGCAGGCACGCCTTTTAGCCCCAATTCGGGGATAATTAAGGTCAAGCATTTTCTGCTGTTATAATCCCGGATTGCATTGACGGACACGTTTACAGCATGTGAAGTTAAGGGGGGAGGGGAGAGAGAATGTATGTACTGTACTGTGTGGTGGCTAGGCGTCCTAGAGATTATTCAAAGTAGGATACAGACAAAAGGTCCATTCCTAAGAATGCACAGTATTTTAGCTGCCCTGCTGATTTAATCCACTATGCTGTATAGAGGACAGCTCTGTTAACCTACAGTATCAGCAGCCTTGTTGGTCCTTATGCTTTTATTTGTCTCCACACAAGAACAAAATGTGTTTTGGACTTCTGCCTTCAATGTGGTCTAGTATAATAATATCATATATTTGGATCCTACAATGAATCTGGTTCAGAAACTTTGTGAAGAATTAGTGGACCAAGAAGGTTTATCAATGTGTTGTCACAATGCAGAAAAATGAACATACTTCATTATTGAACCGAGGGCTCCTTTAACTGCACTAAAAGAGACGGTGTATTGCAGAATCAGTCAATGAAACTGCATGCATAAATTACACCTTAAAGTAAATGCATTTAGTTTGTTGTAACTAAGTTAATGTAGTGATTTCAAAAGGCACAAATCATTTTGGTCCCTTGCTGTTTGAGAAATGTAAGAAAAGCAAACCAAATACTCTCCCTGTAACTTCATCCTAGATTGACTGTTCCTCAAATAAACCCCATTAACTGGTCTGTTTCTCAGCCTGCTAATGTTGAGATAATACACCCCAACTGTGCCGCACACACTATCCCGCTGCCTGGTGGTTTACATGCATGCAGTCAGCTGATAAGACCTGCTGTTCCAAGCTTTAAGGTTCTGCTTCATTTAACTCTATAGAAATAACTATATGCCTGTCTGTACATGGCCTTAGAAATACACCAACAATATAGAAATATACAAAATAAACTGTTTTGTCTTATTGAAAAATGACTTATTTTTTTTTCCGAATTTAATTATTGTAGTTCATTATACAGTAGCATTATGGGGGTGGAAAAAAGCATTATTATTATTATTATTATTATTATTATTATTATTATTATTATTATTATTATTATTATTATTATTATTATTTGTAGTAGTAGTAGTAGTAGTAGTATTAGTAGTAGTAATAGTATCTTACAAAACTGTGTAATGGGGCATCTATATGACTTATTTTTCCATAACTTAAACATTGAATATTTGATGCACTGAACTGTATGCATTTGAGATTTGGAAAGCACACTGGTACCGGGAACAGTATGTCATTACGTGGATCTCTAAAGCGATATGGTGTAAGGTGGTAGCAAGACCTGGTTTCCATGGGAACTGGAGGACACTATTTTGGTTTATTTATAAGCTGCAGGGATTTGTACTCCTTTTAATATGTCTTTTTAGTTTGTTGGTTTGCTGTAATTGCACAGATTTGTTATGATGTTGACAAAGTGTGAAATATCTGTAATAAACTGGGTGCAAAGGCCTTCAATGGCCCTTCAAAACCGAATGATTCAATACAGATTCTTCAGAAGATTCCCGGAAAAGAGCCCTTTTCTAAATCCATGTTCCCTAAGCTTGGCTTAAAAGCACACCGTCGGACGCATTCAGATCGCGACTTTGGTTCCAACACCTTTTGCACTAGTTGAGGGGGTGTATGCCTGCGTGACGCACATTGATGGATAAGTTGTGTCACAATTGCGCCAGAACTGTAATATCTCTATGGTTACAAGTAACCCGTTTGGCTAAAATAACTGATGCTGTAATGTAAAACTGAACATGGCCCAACTTCAGGACTGACCTGAAAAGGCTCAAGTACAATTCAGTGTGGGAGCCACTGTAGACTATATTTTCGATGACTGATAGTTCAAATAAATAAGCAGGTAAACATAGAAATAAACAAATACTAAAGGAGGAGCTACAATAATGGATCATGGATATTTGAGCTCATTGTGAATAATATAGCGTTATATCAGCCAATGTTTAGATCATTAAAATACACCCAGTGCCCAGTTTAAGTATGGTGGTATGTGAAATGAAAGACTGTGTTGTAACGCCTTAGATTTTTTTTGTTTTATATGTTCAGTGGCTGTAGAACAACACAGTGTCTCATACTGTTGTTTTCTGTACTGTCTGTACTTGACCTTGAGATCTCCAGCACTGTTGCATTACATGTTAATGAACACTGTCTAAAACACTGAAAGACCTTTGTTGCCACAGATGAAACAGTCTCAACTAAGAAGAGTGAATGACTGAAAACCGATTATGAAAATGACTTCCTGCTGTAGGTTAGTTTATGCATGCGTTAGCAGGAATCGGTACCATTAATCACGGTGAGGGGGTAGTGACAGATGGGGTGAAGTGCAGTAACAGAACCATTCTTGTGTGTGTTTCATCTGGATATGGCAACCTGGGCTCAGCTACAACTGGAATTCTGCAATTCCTAATTAATTGAAATTACAATGTAGTTGTAATTGAGCCTTGGCACACCTGCATAATTGTAATTATACCATATAATTACAGTTCAATTATGCATGTATTTGTCATTCAATCATTATTCTTGTATTCAAGCACTTTTGGTGACCCCATTTGTTTGAAAAAAATAAGTTCTATAGTATGTTTCGGTATTTGTTCCTGTGATTTCTTGCTTGGTTATTTAGAATAAATAGAGTAAACATGTTAATGTGAGTAGTTGTTTGTTACTTTTTAGTGTCATTATAATTACTGCAGCATAATTGTAACTTGCACAAGACAGCACTGTAATTGTAATTATTATTATTATTGACTCCAGATCTGCTGGGCTTCCTATTCGTAACCTTCCTGTAGGGTCTCTGCAGCCTTGTCAAAGTGAACCATTACCTAATGCATCAAAAAAAAGAAGTTTTTTTGAGAAGAGCTTTTTAATTCTGTATTCATCATGTGAGTTACCAGGGGTCTTTTCATCTGATGTGATATCATGATATGCAATTAAAAAAGTAATCTTGTAAAAGCTGACGGGGTCACTTCTCTAACACTTGCTTGTAATAATCTTGTGTATATCAGACCCTTTTGAAAAACAAACCAAAAAAATAGATTAATACAAATTAGGAAGCTTAAAAGTGGTGTTTTCATTTAGTTTATTATTTCATTTATTTGTTTGGTTTTAGCTCCACCGAATCAGCAAGTATGTCATAAACAGAGGCATGAATTGTTTTAATTACTCTGTTAATTGATATGAAACAGAAAAGGCACTAATTGGGTGTAATAAGACAATTAATTCTTAGCCACTGTAGACCTAATGATTGAGCAGACTTGTGCTAGTTTTGATAATTGTCTGTTATGGTAATTTACATATGAAAAACAAGACTGATATACTGGGACTATTTCAGTTCAGAGGATTACAATTTCTTTTTAATAGAATTTTTTAAAACTGTATTTTGTAAAATGTGATTGAGACAATTGCATTGTCTAAAACAAAACAAGATAGCAAATTCACATGAGCACATGCGTTTTACAGCGACACATGTATTACCGAAATACAAATTAAAAAAGAGCAGGACATTGGAAGTTTTGTTGTATACAAATGTTTGCTTCCACCCATCCTTTAAAAAAAACGGGCCTGTTGTAGAATTTTTGTTTAGGTTACTACAAAATAATATGTACCGGAAACTTCTGGAATCTAGTGGCACCTAATAATCACACCAAAGATCATTATAATAAAGTCTTATTTAGAAGTTTGTGGATTAAAAATGTCTCCATGGCCAACATCAGAAACATGAGTGTTGGCATTCACTTAAGTCAGGCTAATAAAGTCATCTAATACTATACCCTGCCTTGAACTATGATCGATTTATGATTTTTTTTTTTTACCATGATGATGCACTGTAAATAATATATTGTTATGTATGTTATATTATAAGTTATAATGCATTTAATAAGGATTCAATCGTAGCACCGTGCACAACTGCCACATGTGGTGATTCCTTTCCATCCTCCATCGTACTGCATCCAATCCATAGTGTCAATAATCCGAGTGCAGCTTGGTGCAGAAGGCAGATGCAGGAGACTTTCCTGATTGATGACTTTCCATTGTTGTTGATGGATTCAGCACAGACAGCAATGTCAGTAAATGTAAGGTTAAGAGGTGTTTGATAAATATTCAGAAGCTATGGAGTAAGTTTCTCAAAAATTCGCTGTACAGTATCATAAATGCTTTCTGTTTTATAATAAGCTACAAGGTCTCATTCACAACACACACAACTTTTAATTGGTGTTTATAAACATCTAATTAACTGAGCCTAACGAGCATTCTTACCTCCAAAACTCATTAATCAACTAATTCATTAACATATGTTTGACAACAATGGGGTTTATTCCCTCAGTGACTTTGATACATTTCTTACACCCTCTTTAGAAACATTTGAGAGGTTTTATGAACATCGAACCTTAATCAAGGGCTTTAAATGAAAGTCTGTATAGAAAGCCTGCAATCTTATACTGTATGCCCATTTCAAACAGGATAGGGAACACGAGTGTATGGAGACTGAAGGGAGGGTGAGGGGAGAAGGAAGGAGATGTGAGTTTAGAATGGAACAGACAGGGTTCTGAACATCGACCCAGAGGGCCTTATCATGCAGTCCAGAACTGGCAAACAGGTTTTTGGCACTCTGTTAGTTGGATGAGGAAATAGTGAGTGATTTAGAGAGAGGGTGAGGAATTTGGAATGTACTGCAGAGAAAGAGAATGCTAGTCTGCAGGGAACCTGCAGTGAGGTGGGCGGGAGGCAGAAGACAAGCTGTGGCCTATTTTTGGGGCTAAGAAAGAAAAGTGTTGTTTTTCAGGACCAGATCTTTAGCCAAAGAAAAGGATTTTGTTGTTTTACATTAACATAGTATTACTGAAGATCCAGGAAAAAAAATCTAGAAAAGATCATTATCATTTTTTTTTTAAATCAATATTTATATCTCATTATTTCTCCAGGGATTGGCAATCCGACTCCTATTGCATAGCAGTTTCTCGTCCAGGTTTTACTTCCAGCTTGATTAGCCACAGTGTATAGGTAACAAGCTCAGGTGTCTTATTGGAAAGTGGATTTCACTAGTAGTTTCCGAGCCTCTGCCCTTGACTGATTTGTGTGCCGGGTGTGGGACAAAGATGGATCGCTATGATTTTGCCATACAATTCCTACCTTGGGAATAGGGAGCATTGTTCAATAAGAGTTCCCTATTTATCCCGTCAGTGTAACACACTAACATTTTTGTAAAGGACAAGAGCTCACACAAGCAAAAAGAGAGCCACCACAATGCCCACTGAATCTTAAATGGATGCTAATTGTACTTTATTGTATAGAAGGCAATGCATTTTTTTATTGTTTGTCTTTAATCACTAGAATTGATTGTGTCTAAGTACAATTAAGAGAAATACACTGCCGTTGTGGAAGGGTTAACAGTATAGCTAGTTTAAACTTTGTTGGGAATGATTCAGTTTGTGTAAATAATGGTCAGTGTTATTAGAAATAAATAGAGCAGCTTACAGTATTCACCATGGAATTGTAATGCATGAACTGTAATGTAAGATCAATGCTCTTTCTATCAGCTGCTGCCTACTGCATTCATGCAAGTGCGTCAGTTATTGCCCTGCAGGATCATTGCTTTTCTTTTCTTTTCTTTTCTTTTTCATGTCCGTGTTTGTGAGAACAAGGCTTCAAATAGCTCTGTATGATATTGGTAAAAATGTACTTTCAGCCTAGCATGAAATTCAGAGTGACAAAGTGGAATCACAAATGGAGTTATTGCTGACCAAACACCACGTCTACTGCATCTCAGAGCAGCCTTGTTTATATCTTCCAACCACACTATAGTATTTCAGGAATGTTTAAATGTACTGTCCATCCCACGAGAATGAAAGCAAAGGGGACTATTCTAAAAGCCCTGGTTTGAGAAGCATCATTCAGATCACACAAAGACAGATATTATTCATGGTTACTAGATAAATGAGTCTGTATGAAACTCAACAAAATAATGTCATGCTTTTAGAGTGACGTCGTTGGTATTGTAACTTGGGCCCTGTTCAATTAAAATAGTAGACATACCTAGTCCTACAATAAACCAAGTGAATGTGGTTCAATTAACATTATTTGTGTGATAATTCAATCCAAATACTATATATATTGCTCCATTTATTTTTATGATTTTTTTTTTCCAGCTTAAAAACCACTAGGTACTGTAGCAGTATTATTATTATTATTATTATTATTTGTTTATTTAGCAGACCCCTTTATCCAAGGCGACTTACAGAGACTAGGGTGTGTGAACTATGCATCAGCTGCAGAGTCACTTACAATTACGTCTCACCCGAAAGACAGAGCACAAGGAGGTTAAGTGACTTACTCAGGGTGAGTCAGTGGCTGAGGTGGGATTTGAACCGGGGACCTCCTGGTTACAAGCCTGTTTCTTTAACCACTGGACCACACAGCCTCCTTGGACCATACAGCCTCCACACAGCAGTACCATACAGATATAGTGATTACTACATATAGCACAATCAAAACTATTTTAAGTGTTGAGTTATCTATAGTTTTCTTTTTTTTTTTAAATAGAACCTATTGATGTTTGTGATGGATTTGTTGTGGATTGTGGTCTGTGTCATACATATGTGTTTAATTCAATAGAAAAATGCTGAGCATGTTCCATTTGGATTACTGTCCTTTGTTGTTGGGTAAACAGATAACTGAATAAAATGATTCTTTTCATCTATGATATTTTTTCACATAGAATGCAAATGCAGGGTATTCAAATTTCCTTATATTGTATTGTAATAAAATGATCAGAGGGCTAGAACAGAACGCAGCCCAATATAGAGAGGTGTATTTTTGCACCTGACTTTTGTGTCCACCTCTTTGGAGTAGGCAAGCTGGCAGGAAACCCTCCCCCTTCTCAAGCACTCGCTCTTCCCCCTTCTGTACCACTGCGCCGCTCAAAAAAACAATCAGGAAAAGGTGTATAATCATAGCAGTCCTGGAAAAGATGAAAGCTGATGAATCTGGCTGCCATGCACTGTGAATGCTTTTTCTTCAGTTTCCCCCTTATCTTCTGAGAGCAATAAAAATAGGCATTGTTTTGGCTCCTGTTCTAGCCAGTGCATTATCTGAAATGCCTGCAGCGAGCGTGTCATAAATAGAGGTTATCATAAGTTGCAGGCGCTGCTTTCCCCGGGGAGTAAAACGCTGGTTTTAACGAGACGCCTCGAGCCAAAGCAGGGCTAAGCCAGCTGAATGCTCCACTGGGGATAAGGTGACTGAATGGAACGAAGACTCTGATTTTCCTTCCAGCTTCTGTTCTCTTTGATAGTTTTTTACATAAAAAGGAACAGTAAGCTTTTTAGTTTTAGAGCGAGGATATGAATTGTTGTTGTTTTTGTACTGCATACAAGATAACTTTTTTATATTCTTTTATTATTATTATTTGTATCAAGCAAAATATGAGACAGTAGTCTTTCTTAAATTTATTGAGAATAGATGCTGATACATTAATGCAATTAATATTATTTGTCACACATGCCTGATGTGTGTGCACCTGATGTAATTAATGAGCTTACCATACACTCATGTTTCATGTATGCAGTATTTTGTCTATAAGCCTGTTTAATATGCAATGCAATATCCTTAATGATGAACAAAATGCCATTAACACAGTACATTAGACATAAAATGGAAATAGATCTATATGTATGCACAGATACACATCATATTAGTATATTACATAAAGTATATACTGAGCAGTGCATTCTGGATGTTAACTAAAGTAGAACTGGGGGAGGGGGGCGGTGGGATGTGAGGTCCAGTCAATCGTAATAAATAAACTACAAAGGGTGTGCATGGACATTGCCCAAAATAACTATAATCTCTGACACTTTTTTCAAAGACTGACAAATAAGAAATAACAACCCCCTTTGTCATCTACAAGTCCTGTTTTGTTAATGGGCACACGTCTGGCTTTGGGAGTCCTTTCATGAAGCCAGATTCCACAGTAAATCCAAGAACGAACAAAAGCCTAAAACCCATTTAGCAGTGCCAGTTACCATCATTGTATATGCAAACTCCCTGTGTGTCCTGTGGTTGCTGTGTAAACAGAGGAATCTGAACGTAGCACGGGGGCCAGGCACAGCATAACATCATTTGTTTAAATCATTAAAACAAAAGCCAGAGTAAATGGCCACATCATTTGTAAAATATGCTTATCGACTAGCCACTTGTGGTGTTTAAGAGAGGATCACTGGCAGAATAGTGATTGCTGCATTATCTTTATGCACAATCTAGTGTGTTAATGACATCCTTCTCTGAATGTCCATTTCTGAGTTATTTTATTCAGTGCCTGCATAAAGCAAACATATTGCTCTCTCAACAATACAGTATGGCCGGCAGGTGTGCGACACCATTAGACTGTGAAATCCATTGCTGCAGCCATATCCCCTTTGATTTATTTTATGTAAGGCTAAATGGCAAGAACTATGAACAGTGAGTTGAATAAGGGAGGTACTTAATTGATGCATTCTTTGATGAATGTCCATGATGAACAATATTTCACTAATTAACTTGCTGTTTGGTATTACACAGAAGATACTTGAGCTTAGTATATTTCAAATGTTTATAAGAAGTCAGGTAGTAACTTTTTCTTCTATATTTTTGATTAGTGCTTCTACTGAATTGCAAGTTATTATATAGAGAATATGAAATGCAGGCAGTGTATTCTAATGCTGTAGTTTATCAAGAGGTTCTGATGGGGAGAGGGAGGGGGCAAAAAACCACCAGATCCCGAGATGGAATTGCTGCTTACCTTTTACACTTTTGATTCTGCGTATTTAGTAATTGGTTACATAGTAGAGAGAGAAACATTTATATGTAAATTTATATGGTTTTATATGTAGTAGAGATACTGGAATGAATATCAATTCTGTTGTAGAGAGCATGATGTAAGGATGCATTTATTGTTTATACAGTGATAATGCTTTAGTATGTATTATAATACAATAACCGAATACCTTAAAGGAGGATCATGACATATTTTATTTTCCAAAACTCTAAATAGCAGATTATTCTAGAGAAATTACAATTCTGAACGACGAGTTATATTCTGTAACTGAAATAACCAATGTCAAATATCGACCATGTTCTTCCAGGTTGTGACCGCTTGTAATCTCCCTTGTCCTATTAGACGTATACTGTTGTTGGCAGAATAAACACAGTTGCTCCCTGATCTCCTCTTCTTCATTTGCACAGAGTTTGAAGTGGTAATGGAGGAGTGTTCCTCTCACTCCTCCATTACCAAGTCACCTCACTGCTGATTCTACTTATCATCTACTGATATTTAAGATGCATTTCTGTGGCATATATATATATATATATATATATATATATATATATATATATATATATATATATATATATATATATATATATAAAATATTTTTCATTCGCTATTGAAAGGGACATTTTTGTACTTCAGTGACATACAGACAGGGTGTAGGGTAACAGCTTTGATTTATTTATTTATTTATTGCGGGGGTGCGGGGGGGGGGGGGGGGGGGAGGATTTAATGTGTTGTGTTTTTCCCTTCCCATTCCCCTGCAGATTTGTACTCTAAATAATTGGAGAAAACATGCAAAACCGTGTTTAGTATGTCCTCAAAACTCATTCCTCAAAACATAACACTCTTCAAAAACCAGAACTGAGCTCAGATGTTGGATTAATTACACCAGCCTCCATCCATCATAAAGAAGAAATAAGAAATGTTGATTGAGTTGTTCCATATATATATATATATATTACATAGATATGATATAGATATGATTGCAGGAGACCTTAGGATTCCAGGACACCACATATTTAATATATGTCCAGCTTTGCAGAAATATATGGAGGCTTCAGGTGCATCGTGAGGTGGATGCGACCTAGTTTACAGTTTGTTTTTTAGGGGGTGCTAGATTGTGGAAGTTTAGCTACACTTTTAACATTGCTATAAATAAAAAAACAAACATGGAAATAAGTCTTCAACACAGTGTTTTTGACAAAAGTTCAATATTAAATATTATTGAAGCTCCGGGAACCCTGAATTTGATGGAGCTGTTGTGGGTCACAATTTAAAACAAATTTGAAAACTAGATAATATCTTCAAGAGGCTTTTATTAAACTTAATCTCAAAGTTAAATGTTTTTTTCAAGTAACCTAATATGTAGATGCGGCCTACTAGTAATTAGTGTAATTAATTAATATGACACGCTCTGTCGCATAACGAACATACCCTCAAGGTTTCATAAAGATTGGAATTACCGTTTGTTATTCATGAAAATGCCTTTTTCCAAATAAATGACTCATCCTTTACATATACAGTAGGCCAATTTGCTCAAATGAACTAATTACATTTGTAGTCAAGTGTTCCTTGTTGCTAACAGTAAGTTAGTACCACGTTTGGTTAAGTGCTAATCCTTCCCTTTCAGGTTGAGGCAATTTTATTATGAACCTAATAGAACCGGGAAATGTATATTTGAATAACTTTTTTTTCCAATGTAGTGAAATGTTAGAAATGGAATTCTTGAGTTACAAGTTCTCTATTTGTACATGCTATTAGGATCATGTACACTGTTTGGAACACTGGATGTTGCATTCCATCCATGCAAATGGAATGAGCATCAATTCATTCTTCATGTAATACATGAAAATGTGAAATGGAGTCTTTCTTCATGTAAAACCAATGGAATATACATTATAAACATGCACTCCAATTTCTCCCACATAACATTCTTCACTTAAATGTTATTGTGTTTTTTGATAGTAGTTTTTACCATTCTTTCTCCATGGTTATACTATGCATTTACCATAGTTTACCCTGGTTTGCCACGTTTATTAATATGCTTTACCATACCACACTATGATTTACTAACCTGTTCTTTACCATGCTTTCACTATGCTTGATTAAACTTTGCTATGATTTTGGTCAATGTTTATAAGTAAGTACCTAAACATGTTTTATCAGACTGCTTCCAACACATTCCTCAGACTGAGTATAAAAAGCTGGAGTTTAACACATTATAGTGCTGGGGCAACCACATGTTTTACATGTTCCAAATATTATTGTATTTAACTTCTATAGTAAATATGTATATTATATGTGTAATTTGGAACAACATAAGCCTGGTTCCCGCATACATTTTAAGCATGAGCATCTCAAAACTGTATAGCAAAATATATTCATTATTTTGGAAGTCATTTATGGTGTGAATGTTTTGCCTTCGAATACAACTCAACAATGTTAGCTTACATTGGAACACCAGTCCCAGTTCGAGTCCATTATGTATCTGGGTCTGATAAGACTCGAAATGTTAAGGAAAGGTTCTTATCGGGAGGGACGTGTGGTCATTCTTTTGAAGCAAAACGTCATCAACCTCAATCCAGTAAAGTCTCTCTTAGGGTCTCTATGTGATCAAAACCACAACCAGATAAATCCTTGTCTTTGCTGCAAAAGAGTGTGAATTAGTTTGTACCGTCGCATGTTTACAGGCTGGAGGCCCTGCGTTTGCTGATTAATATGCTGTGTTAAACAATATGAAAGCACTTCTCTCGACCCAAGAGTCCTTTTCTCACCGCTGGTTTTGAAACAGTACCGCTCATCAAAGAGCTAATGCTGCCAGGGCCATGCATGCTAATTATATTAAAGTGTTTGACTGCTCGGCTACTTTACAAGGGCTATCAGAGGCGTATATTTTATACCCAGCTGATTCACTCTAATTATCTTATTTAGTTTGATGGGTTTTTTTTAGAATTCCTCAGCTCTGCGTTGAGAGAAATCTGTGCTTTCATTCGGCAAAATGTCTGAAAACAGACTGACTTTACAGGCGCTAACTAGGATGCAGCAATAACTTACTTTATATTCAGCTTGTTTAATTTACCACTGGGAGAGTTGTTTTAAAACCACAATCATTTGCATGCGTATGATTTACCAATTTTCTGTCTTGTATCCTTGTTCTCCGGCATTGTGACTATTTCTCAGGTAACAAACTGTCTTCCACAAATTAAAGCTAGAATCTGGATGCTGTTGGTAAACTGTGAGTGTTCCAGAATGAGTATGATTGACAGGGTTTCTCAATTAAAGCCCTATCAAAAAATCAATGATAAGTCTCCTGAAGTTAAACTGTCACTCCCAGACAAGCAAAAAATTCTGCAGTAAATTGTTACAGCTCCTTTTATTAAAACTTCCGCTGTAAGCTGTGTTTGTGTTGCATGCAACCACCATTTATTTAAACTTAACTAATGAGGTTCCTATCATGCTAATTTATAGTCTGGCAACTGCAGCTCTTTGAGGTCTGTCTCTTTACTCCCCTGTTCTTTCTTTAGAGCCCTCGGGCCAGTTCGGAGTTCAACGTGTCATTCTCATTTGCATCACGCAGAAAATGCTTTGTTGAAGCAACTACAGTGGCTGCCATTAGAGTTGTGAAAAACATTTCTGAATTAATGCTGCTTTCCCTGCTCTTATCAGGCCATCATGATACACACTTAATCCCTGCCATCTTTATTAATCAACGGACTGTCCACTGTGCTGGCAAAGAACACATGGACTGATCAAGGATGACCATTGCATTTCTGTTGATTTCATATGTGATAAAGAGATTGATTTCAAATTAAAAATACCATTTTATATATTTGAAATAATAGCTAGTCTGGTTTCCAGGAATGTAAAATATAGATTAAAACGACAGTGTTTCTTCTACTTTATATTTAGTGTTACAATCAAGCAATAATTATTTCATATTACATATTGCAGTGAAACTGAAAACTGTGCAGCACATTGTTGAACAATATTTGATAGGGTCTGTATTTTGAGATGCTAGCATGGTTTTACAGGCTCTTTATCCTCAGAGTCATCAAGAAACTGTGTGAAAGGGTTGAGGTTTGGTGAAATGATTTGATCAGCAAGCATCCCAGAGTAAAAGTGTAAAATTAGCCAACTCCAGCACTTCTGCGCGGTACTGTGTTGCAATGCAGTGAAGTGAAGTCATCTCTGATAGTGCCGCATTCAGACTGCTGGAAATGCAGCAGGGCTATTGTGCAGAACATCAGCACACGTTTGCTGCGTTTTTTAGCCCACTGAATGTGCAGCAGTTTAAAAACAAAAAAAAAGTATGATATCATTAAATCCTGGATCTATAAGAAATATACAAGCAGGAAATGCCCATTAAAATCTGTGCAACAAGAACAGAATACATATATCTTTACCCTTCTCTTTTTGTGATGACACAGTAAGACCTGGATACAGCACCACCACTGGGGATTTTTTAAGCTAGAAAATGAAATGGCCTCCCTTAAGACTAAGGTCAATCTATGAGATGTAATAAATAAAGAAATGTGTATGTTCTGAATTGTTGTATAACAGTATATATCCGAGTTATTCACTGTGTGTGACCCTGAGCAAGTCACTTAACCTCCTTGTGCTTCGTCCTTCGGATGAGACGTAAAATCGAGGTCCTATTGTAAGTGACTCTGCAGCAGCAGTCGTGATGTGTAGTTTACCCCCCTAGTCTCTGTAAGTCACTTTGGATAAAGCGTCTGCTAGATTACTAAATAGTAATAATAATATTCCAAGAAATCAAGATGGTAGAAATGTGCAGTAGGTAACTAATAACCACTGTTAAATGGTGATATAAATTATAAGTTGAACAGTCCAAAAATATTTGATATTGTGATCTTGACATGACAATTTGAAAAGTCAAGACTCTAAGAATGTGATCTCAAAGTAATATGATCAAAAAGCCATGAAAAAGTCACCGCTATATGTACAATAGAGCAGACTTCACTCGTTATTAGCCTCTTGCATTTGAAGTTGGATTTGGAGTGACAGGCTTACCTCAGAAAACTGCAGTGTGGCAAAGTAACTTTGGATAAGCTGGTATATTTCCGTCATGCTTAGTGACCCAAGACTGCTTTTCAGCTCAAAATAGATTCCAGATACAACCTCCTGATACCATGTATACAGTTTTTGAGGTGTAGCATCAATTGACTTGAAATGACAGTCTCTTATCTATTGGTTCATCACTGATTTGGGAGATAGCAGTCTGTTCCTATTATACTGAACACTGAAGGCACTTTTCCTCTCCACAGTTTCCCCTCAGTTTCTCTCAGGTGTGTCTAATATAACTCACAGGACAGAATGAAATGGCTCAAATTGCCATGCAATTCTCATTTATTCCCATTCTGTATGGTGATCTTTCTTAATGCCTGGTATGAATGCTTTATGATATACTGTAAAGTCTGTCATGCCCAGTATGTAATACTGTTATCCATTAATGTGTTTGAGATCTGTGTGAATGGCTGTCTGGTTAGCTATAACATTCATGTATGTTAAAAAATGCTTGTTTACAGGAAATGACACATTTTGTACTTTTATATTATTATTATTATTATTATTATTATTATTATTATTATTATTATTATTATTATTATTAAAAACATGTATAACTTTTTTGCTACTTTTTATTTTTTTACCTCGGTCTGTACAATTGGTGCTGTACTTTCTATCCCTCTTTTCAGTATGGTAGCACTGCTGCCCCATCAGTCAGTCAGGGTGTTCTGCCAACATATTGTTGTGTGAATATTCAGGTAATGTGTGAAACAAGCCAATTGAATTTCCAAGGCTCACAGAACAATGTTACTTGCCCCCTCTTTTAATCTGTGAGTTCACATTATACTGCATAAAACTGTTTTTTGCAATGTGCTTCAGTAAATATATTTGCATACCACTTATCCTTGTCAAGAGTTTGAAAAGCTATGATTGTTTTTATGATTGTGTTTCACAAAGACATGTAAATGGAACACTGGCTTAATTTCATGTTTCCCATTAATATTTGAATTGAATAATGTATTTATTGCAAGAAAGAATAAATATTTCAAAATAAACAACAGTAGTTTTATACTTGGGATTCAGGATGCACAGATTGTTCTAACAGAACACTGTTTCTTCCTGGTATCTAACCACTTCCTGTGCAGTGGATCACATGATTTGATTGTAGCGAGACTATTGGAGAGAAACTGGGCTCCATCACAGGAAGTGAATTGCTACCAGGAAGAAGCAGCTAATTTACTTTTAAAGCATTGTCTCTGAAATAACTGCATCATCCAAATTGAAGTATAAAATACAAACGAAGAGCCAAAAGATGTACCACATAAGAAAGGGAGACTAGAGATAACATTGCTGCTGTTAATAATGGATTCTGAAACCTTGGTTAGCAGTCCTTGAAGTTTGTGATCTAACAGAATTAGCTATAGTCCAAAGATCATCAGTAGATTTCCTGTAAGTTGCTACAATAAAACATTATAGCAAACCATTTATTTCTAAATAAACAGGGGAATAAAAAAGAGCAGTAGAACTAGACTCTGGTTCATTTGGAGAAGTTCAAAGTATCACAGTACATGCAGTCTCACCATGGAATGGAAAGCTGGGTGGATTTCTTTATTCAGCTTTAGATTCTTTCAAACTCTTCCTTATTAGACAATATCAAGGATATGATGAAGTGATTCGGTACTGTAAAGTAAAAATGTCTAAATGATGAATAGCTTAATAAAAATCAAATCGGAATCCGTGGCTGCAATATAGAGAAAAAAAGTCTAGACAAGTTTAAACCCAGACTCTAAAGCCAGTCTGAATTGACCTTGCAATCAAAGAGAGCTAAAAAGCAATTAATAGAGCAATTATCATGGAGAAGTGAAGCTGAATGGTTGGTTAAGTAAAGCAATATGTCATTGAATAGAGATACATTTTTTGTAAGAATAATTCAAGGTCTTTATTTGATTTATTCAGAAGTTTTATATATATATATATATATATATATATATATATATATTCAAACACAGGCTCCCTTGAGAAAGATATGTACAACATATCGAAACGTTGGGCAGCTGGCTCTTTGAGCTAAAATTATGTATATATACGCATGCATATATATATGTATACTACTCATTGAGCAATAGCAATATGCCTTTCAGTGAAAGTCCACTCTGTACCTGAATCTCAATATTTTTTTTGCCTGTTGTATTGTATGTATGTTTAAGAGAGCTTTGACTGAGCATGTTTGAGCTCCAAGACCTTCAATCTTCAGTCAAACTCTATTGGTTTGGCAGGCCCAGCCTTGTGTAACTGGCTTTACAATTGTCATCATTAAGGAAATGAACAGACAGAGGCAGGGTGAAAAGGTGGACGCACAGCAAAGGCGTTTGTTTACTCCACTACGATCTATGTGTTTGAAATGAGGCATGATTTACCAGCTATAAAGAGAATCATTAGCAGATGCATTTCGAATAAGACGTCTTCTTTACTCTACGCTGGATGAAACAAAATAACCACTTTTTCAAATAGAATACACACGAGAACTTATCCAAGATGCACCCCTTTGTTTAAGAAAACTCCTGTGTAACATTTACTACACTTTTAGTTACAAACATACATATTTCTCTCTTAAAAAGGTGAATGTCAGTTCAGAAGAGAGACTTTATTATTTTTATTATTTTAATAAACTGCACTAATTGTTTGTTTTTGCTTGTTTGTTTATTTTTTTCACTTATTGTCAATGCTTTTCCCAAAACTGTTTGTGAAGCAGTATTACACAGAGAGGTATGCCTGTGGTGCATGATTAATATTTTAATATGTAGTAAAGCTACTGCACATTTTTGAATTATTAATGAAAGTGTAGTTTGCAATCATTTAAAATCCCAATATGAATATGAAATTAACTCCAATAAGTAATTAAGTACATACGTTCATATTAGGGTAATTTATTTGCTGTTGTTGGCTCATAGATTGACAAGTCCAAGAGTTAGTTCTGTGTTCAGGTCATTCTCATTTACATGTATACATGGAATATTTAGGTCTGGCCTCTTCTCTGCTTCCCAGAATGAGGCAGAATCGGTCTGCCATTCACTTTTGCTGGGATTCGGGATTGTCCCGCAATAGATTGTCATGGCATAGTTTGGATCAACAGACTCAGTAAAGGGTCCATAGGGACAGCAGACCGCCGCTGAACCGAATGACCGATTCTATTGAAAATATGTATTCACTCTCAGGATTATTTTCCCATATACTCAATGCACTGTGTAGTTATTGCATACAAATCTTTGACAGTAGGCTATCCTGCTAGATAACTGACCACAGTGTCAAGGTGCCGAGGGCACTAATGAAAAACATGGCCAGTTAACAGGTATGCTCGCTGCAGATGATTTAATGTTATTATGACCATTTTACATGCATGGTTACTGTATGTATGTACAGGTATGTGTATCATTTTATTGCACGTCACTTCTATTTGTGGAATAATCTCCTGCTCACTCAGATTGAAGATCAAACTGTCAAACGCTTCTATCTGTGTAAAGGTGTCTAGCAATCACTGCTGCTGTTAAAACAGAGCAGGCTAGATTCATACTACGCAGGAGGCAGCAACAGCAGGTAGAGAGACTGATCTTGCAGGGTGTTCTGCAACGCTTCTAGAATTCCCCATCCATGTTTAATATAAATACTGCATTTGACTGTGTCACTGTGACCCGTTTGGTTCAGTTATGAGTGATTCAAGAGTCCTTCACGTCACATGACACTGTATCCTTCACGGCAGGGCACTAAGAGGTTATCCACGTCTCCTAGCCTTATCTGTCGGCGGCATTTCACAACCAAAGGCATCCTTCGTGGGAGGGATTACAAGATGTGTTTTTCCTCCAGCTGAGAAAGGGACCAAGGCAGCTGCTGGCTGTGCCCAAGTTGTGTGCAAAATCAAGAACAGGAGTTGTTCAAAGTGTTCTGTGTTTGAAATTAATCTCTTCCCACCCAATGTTTCTCAGAACCCCCTCCTGTTCTCTGGCAATGCTTTGGTATTCTTCCATTTGGATATGATGAATAGCAGGGATGGATATAAGACTCCTATTGCATAACAGTTTCACCCATTCCAGTTTTAATACAAGCTTGATTAGCCACAATGTGTCTGTAACAAGGTCACATGGGTCTTATTAAACTCATAGTAAAACCAGGAATGGACTAGACTGCTATGCAAAGGGAGTCTTATTTCCATCCCATGAATAGATAGGAGGACAGAATATTACTGTTTGTACAGCAGGCAATGAGATAAAGCCACTGACCAGCACTGGGTGGCAAATGGCTGAAACTGAGAGAACGAAATATAACTTAAATCCTGCTGTTTAAATCCATCCTCGCATCTGTGGTTATATTTTATTAAAACCTTTTCATGCCCAACAGTATTCTGTTGTGTTGTGTTGTTTTTTTTATTTTTTTTTTATTAATCTGTTTGCAATCAAAAGAGCAGTTTTAAAGGTGAATCGGCTCCATGAGGTTCAGACTTCAAAAACTGTTAGCATCAAAGAGGATGTTAAATTGCAGCAATAGTTTGTTTGCTGGGGGCTACTGGGCTTCCCTGGGTAACCATTAATTTCTGTAAGTGGAACGTATTGCAATGTTCAATAAATCATTATTCGAGATTCAGTGTAATGAGGACCTTTGCGATCAGCATGGTGCTTTCATCGAAACAAAGTCACCTTCCCCATGTTCCTGCTCCTTCAACTTGACCAAAACCGTTACAGCCAAATGAATTGAATTATTTGGCAACCATTTTCGGTAACACTTTAAAATAATGGCCTCAGATTCGCAATGAATTCTGGCTGAATAGCACAGGAGCAACACCTGGATATCTTATGCACTTCCTCTGCATTTTGAAGTAATTCATATGGGTTTAATTTATCTATATTCATGTTCCTTTGTACCAAATGATGCTGATCTTATGTATAAGGCATGCATTCATATCCTTTTACTAGCCTATCAGGTGATTCGTGAGAAGTGTTAATTCATGCATTAATGCATGACTTATGCATGTGATCAACATCATCCAAAAAAAACTGCATATTTTACTGAATGTGTCAGAGTCAGGTACTCCTATAGTTCCATATGATAAGGAACTCTGAAGACATGCAATTACATTAATTAATAGATTGCTCACGTGCTCAGATTAGTCCATTTTTAAAGAGCATTTCAAGTTTAAAACCTCTTGCAGATTATTTTTGTAAACAAAATATTGAAAGCTCCTCATGATTCTCTGTCTGCATCGCTGGAGCTGAAGCTGGAAAGCATGCCAGACAGTCCATTACCAGTTTACCTGGAAGCTGAGAATAAGCTGCTGCTTTCAGGATTAATTGGATGTGATGTAATGAACTGATAAGAGGCTGAGCGCACTTCGCTGTGTCACAATGTATAAAGACATCCGCTATGACTGCATTGCCTCTCATGCACCATTCAAGAGAAAGGCTAAAAAAAAACAACTAGAAAATACTGAAGCAAACAGGAGCTATCATGCACCACAGCAATAACACATTTGTGACAAAGTTGTCTAATGCGGTATTCCTGTAAGACCCCATTTACAAGATTGTCTTAGTTTCGCATGACTGTCAGTTATGTTGTTCTCTGTCTGTCTTGGAATAAATGAGTAACTAAAAATAAACCCGACGGCAGTATAGTTCTCTTTGGAATGCAGTTCATATTCTAGCCATGAACTTAGTAAAGTGTGTGTGAGAGAGATTTACAGCCCTGCTGCACAATCTAAGATAATGTGCCAATATTTTCATGGAACCAGTTTGAAGATCTGTACAGATATACAATATATATAAATATATATATTTAAATACAATATATATATTGTATTTAAACTTAGTGTTCATAATACCTGATTCCTCTATGTTGCATGATGCAAGTACAAAACAGCAAAAATAAATTCTAGAAAAAAAAAACCGACTCATTTAAAGGTCACTTTCATGTATTCAACTGGAGGGTCCAGAAGCATGCTGGAATCCACATGAATTAGTAATGCACTGCAAGAGAAACGTGTAAAAGGATGTTGAAGACTCTGCTAAAAGAAAAACAGATTAGTAATAGACTAACTACTAGAGTTCTGTGTGTTTTTAACATTGCCACAGAATAGTGAACATAGCAATGTCAATGATGTTGAAATGAAAAAACACTTGTAGTTTACAGTATCCTTACACCTGAATTGGCTCTCTTTCTTTCAACATGTCTTGACAGCATTTCCTTTAAGGTTATGTAGGGCAAAAAGAGGATGCGAAAGGACTAAGGACTATTAAGAAATAAGCCAATCTAATTTTAATGAGCTTTACGGCACAGATGGATGAACTAAAACGCATGTTTAGTCGATTTGTTTTAAGGCTGTTGGAGCAAGGTGCCTTTTAAATTAAAAGGTAAAAAATCATTTTTTCTGGAACGTGAGGGGAATGGTCTTTTGTTTGATTTCAGTTTACTAGACAACAAAACATACAGTAGCCATGGCTGCTGTTTCTACAATGTTTCCTTGAAATGTTACTGTCTTTTAAATCCTGGGCTAATGTGATAGACCTTCTCGTTCATGGTACAATAATGAGGACGTTTTGACACACAAGTCCTTGCAATATAATACAATGCAGCAATATGTACTACATATACAGCAGTATGAATGGCTTACCAACACAGCTAGAAGCTCCCAACAAAGAAACGTCACATTCTAGTGTAAGAATAAAGTCAGTATTACTTCTACATCCACAACATTTTAAAATATATGAAACATGTTTTATGAGCAACATTTTGCTTCCAGTCTGCTGTCAATGCACATTGTCCCTGCTGTTGAAGTTATTGAAACGGATCCCCTTTATTGCATGAGGTAAGTGAGTAGAACAGTCAGTATCTGTAATATTGATGGTGAACTGTACAACCCTGCCTTGACCTTTCCCCTGGAGCTACTGTCCTCAAATTCAATGTGTCGAGAACACCAAACCCTTACCACATGCAAAAGCGCACTGCATTCCAGCAGCAAAGTTATTGTTTGCCAACAAAAAAATAGACGGAGAAGGATAACGAATTGGTCGATATAACAGCTAAACACATGCCAGCAAATCTGAACAACCCAATTTATTCTGCAGAACTGTCCCCGTACATCTGCAGCAGATTTTAAGGATCAAAACCGATATAGGTTCATAAAGGAGCTGTTCATTTTACTGGTGTGTGTTTGTACTTAGAAAAATCAAATGGGATCACTTACTAACGTGCTGTGAAGGTATTATATAAAATATGTATTACAACATAGTCTACTGTATATTTACATTACCCAGCAGTTGCATATGTGTATTGATTATATTTGAGGCACATACTGTGTGCCTGGTTCATACAGGATCTTGCAGCAGCCTTACACTGACATTCCCTTCACTGTCAGTGCAGTCAGTCTGTGTGGAGATTATTGATCCAGGTGCTGACTGCTGTGGTGGTAGTTTCGTAATGTTGCCAGCTCCACAGGGAAATCTGTCCTTTCACATTGGCCCTAAACGCCTGTCACGGTGACCGGACTGTAGATTGGAAGGAACCTGTTTCCCTGAGGTGAACAGCGAGCTCCTCAGCAAAGGGGATTTGCCACACCCATTGTAGGCTTTCTATTCTCTTTTTCTCAAAGCAGACCCACATAAATTACTGTTACTATGAGCGTTTCTCATAATGCTGTGTCTTTGCCCTAATGTATTGCTCGGAAAACATGAGAGAAAATCCTGCAGCCTCAATCGTAGGGCTCAATTAAAGATCAGAATGTGTACGGATTCCTTTTACATTTTTCATTAAAGCTTTACAGACTAATGACACTGCCGTAGTTACTGTGGCTTCAAAGGGACAAGTGTGTAGAGTAGTGTACTACTGCAGTGTGGCACGTAGTGGAGGTATTGAAAATGCCTGATTCAGGTGTAATGACATCCAACGTGTTCTGTTGCACGAATTACCATTAAGACGGTCTGTATTGAAGTGCAATGCACTTGTACCTTGCAGATGACTATCAAAGAAGTGCTGAACAGTTTAACTTCTCCACAGGTGCTTTCCATTCCAGTGCTAAAATAAGAGCTACAAAGACAGATGTGACCTGGAAAATGTGTTTGAATAAGCATGCCTCGTAGCCAATGCATCAGTCATCTGCCCAGTAAGGGATTTAGAAGTACAGGTCCTGGCAAATCCATCTGCTTCCATTCTGGCTGGGCAGAAAAATCAAGGGCTTGCCTACTGATGACCTGTAGGAGCCACTCAAGGACAGGTTCAGCACAGGAGTTTGTGATATTAGAGCCAGATCATGCAATAATTACATGATGAAATCCATTGTGCTTGAGTCTACCCTACTAAAAGAAGATGTATTTGTAAGGTAATGCAATGTATGATGCGTCTCTTTTTTTCTTTTTAATACCAAAATTCAGTCTAATCTATTATATAATCTATTAGAAATGCAACATGTAAAAGAAGGATTCATTTTCCTAGTTTGAAAGACAGTTGCTCCAATTAAAATCAAATCGTGATGTATTCTTAAATAATACATTAAATGATGTTTGAAGAGGTTCTTACTCTGACTTCTCATGTGCTAGTTATCAGTGCAGACCTGGCACCAGCAGGTTTCACTTGGGTACACAATTAGTCAACAGTGAACCACAAGAATGGAATACATAAATGACCTCATGTTAAGGTGGTTCTGGAGGAAATCTCAGACAGAGAACTCACAGTCAACAGAAGAAGCAGTCATAGGACCTATTTAGTCAGGTCAAATAGTCATTACAGATGCTCTTAATCCAAAATAGAAACTCTGCTTTTAAAACATTTCCCCTCCAGTCATTTTGGATATTATTGCCTGTGCAAACAACCATGCATGCAAAAGCAAAAGAATGTCATTAATCTGCAAAATATCTACATTCCAAGTCAAGTATCACATAGATTATGGTATGCATTAATTTGAGTGGCTTTTGAAGAGACCGGTGCAGTATCAGAAACAGAGAATTCCTGATGCAAGAACATGCACTAATGGTATTCAGATTGAACAATTTAAGAGATTTGAAAGACAATAGAGGTACTAATTGGAAATCTTGTAAACTAGAATGCCACTCCGAAAAAAACAATAAGAACAAATATGAATGCAAAACACAAACATACACAGAAGCATATTCTTGTAATCGACTTACTTTATTTTAAAAATGAACCAAGTTTCTATGAAGTATATTGGATTTAATAAACCTATTGGAGTTAATAGATACATTGTACAGGGTGGATTGATGGGTTGCAATGCAAGATTTAAAATGGATGATATGAAATATACATTGCAGTTTTATTGTTCAACGTTTTCTTGGTTTAGCGTTTCCTTTTGTTTTCTTTTTTGTTTTTAACGCAAACACATTACTTTCTCTGTATAAGGCCCCTAAAATAGTTTCTTCCAGCTTGAAGGCAGCCTTCACTATCTCTGATTCCTGTGAGAGTTTTCTTATTGAACTGTGCTCTGTCAGAAGCCCTTTGCCTTTGATGACCGGGAATGTTTTTACTTGGACTCACAGCAGCAGAAGAAGAAAGTGGATGTTCCCATCTGTAAACATCACAAAACAAAGAAGTATTTAGAGACACCAATGGGACAGGGTTCGAGTCTCGGGAATAGATTCTTAAACTTCAGAAATGCCAGTGATCAAACCTGATCTGCTTGGGTTTGATAACTGGAAACAAGATTTTCTTTCAAAATTCTTCTTTTTTTAAAATTTAAATCCTTGTTAATAACTTGTTAATTGATTTACACACTTACCAATATATCCCCTTCAGTCACTGCATGTATAATTGCACCATGTCTACCGCTATGTAGCTATTTTATAATACATAATGTTTTTTTTTTCAAAGTTTTGGCAGGGCAACTTCTCAAGCTCCATTGATTACTCACGAAATTTCTAAAAAATGAATTTTTAAAAAAAACGTGACTGACGGGGATATCAATCCATTCAAGAATATACGTACAGTATAATCACATTATCCAACACAACTTCCCCAGCATTCCATGGTAGAAGTTTTAAAATTGAGTGTTCCTTACACTTCAGTCCGTACTTTTTACAAGGAATTTTCCAAACTATCTTGTTATCGTATACCTTCCTTGACCACAGAGGAGTATATTTACCCTGTTGATGGAATACAGTATTATACAGTAGTTTTAGTAAATCAGTACAAACAGATATGAAGTAATGTTGTAGCGTTAATTGCTTTGTTTTAATGCCAGTGCTTTTTCATACAGGAAAGATTGAACCCCAAAACCTTGCACATGCCCTAACAGAGCCTATTTTGTAAATCAGATTGAAAGAGACTCGAGAGCCTTTGATTTCATTAGGAAGTGGGCGATCCTACAATTCACATAAGTTCCAGAGATGAGGCTCAATGTGCGACAGAGCTGCCTGTCCCCGTTTCGCTCTAATTTGACTTCCTCTCAGATTACAGTATACCCTCTTAGTCTACATATTAGTGTAGAAGCTGATCTATCTGGTCTTCTGGCAGCTTGCCATGGAGAACTGCATGAGTCAACTGGCTGTAGTGGAAATCTTATGTGACCAATGGCCGGCAGGCATGCAATCTGATTGGCTAAAGGTACCTTCCCTAATCCCTGGTAACTTGCATCACTGAGACCTCATCAGGAGATGCTTAGTGTTCTATCCCTACACTGCACGCCACAGGCAAAGCAAGGTATGCAAATCTGAAAATGCAAAATAAATATATTGTACTACTACAAATACCGGGCTAGATTCTCAAAGCTCTTTACTGCAAAGCCAGCAGTTTAGGAGAATGGGAACACAGTTTCAGATACCCCTACTCTTGGAATACAGATATGCAGTTGATTTCTTGTGTAAGGGATAAGCCATTCATTTGGATTTCCAATTTGAGTGTAGTAGTATAAATGGGACTCATATACTCATTCACAAATGCATTAAAAGTCAAATATTGTTTAATATCATTAGCATAAACAAAGCAGGGCATTATGCTCTCATTAACTCAAATGTTGCTTATTATTACTCCAGCTAAATAAACTGCTTGATTACGTTCCAATATTTTCCTTTTGAAGCCATAAAGGAAAGTCTATTTTTTAATTAAGCCCATTTGCATTTGCAAATGATGTCTAATTAATACCACTCATTTACAGTGTTTACTTTGTGACAAGAAGAGTGTAACCAAATGCTAGATCTTAATGCAGGGTGTAATTAAGGAACCGCTGGGTTTACACATCCTTTTCTACCTGTCCGTTTAGAAACCTGCATTGCTCTATAGTAAAAGGACAATGGTTTCTTATATGTGCAAAAGCATTGTACAAGCATTTTAAAATCGCATCAGCGGTATTATAAGATGCTTTTGGAGTCCACCATGCATACGATAGATATACTGCACGCAAAAAGGTGTCATCTGTAATGATGTATATTTATACATTCCTGTTCTGGTAACATTTTAGTTTAAGGATATGTTATTAATAATTAATACTGCATCTGTAGGAATGTTATAAACAATATCAGACAAACAATGACAGGAAGCTTTAAACTAGTAAGTGTCTTTAAAAGGTGGTTGTAATAAACATGCATTTCTTCTCAAGACATTAATAACACATTTATAGATGTTTTATAAATGGATTTGAAAACTAAAGTGTAGATGTAGACCAGTCCAATAGTGAGTCCAGGCCAGAAAAGCTTGTCTTAAAATGAGACATTATTCTATTTTGGGATAGCACTGTCTCTGACTACTCTGTGATTGCAATAACACAGTAATTGCACATCAGGTTGTGGTGTTACAATGCAATGACATAATGGAAATTACAACATGGAAAATGTTGGCTGTAGCTTTTTTTGTAATTATGCTGGATCCAATTTTTTTTTTTGCACTCCATGTTAAATGTTATCTGCGTGTGCATTTTTTAATAAAAAGATAGACATGCATGCTCTTGCATGTGGTGACATTTAAAATGTCTTTATTTTGATGGTCTGTACATTGATTTTGATGTATTATTGTTACATACAAAAAAATGCAAGCAAGTTCTGTATTTACATATAGAATGTGCAGGTTAAATGCCAGCGGTTAGTTCTTGATTCCTTTATTAAAGTCTACCTCCGATAAGGTTTTATTAATTTCCATTGACTTGCTTCTCACAAAAATAAATCGCAGAAACGAGGAAGAAGTCTGTTTTTAGTTTTCGATGAAAACAAAATAAAAATAAACATCGTGCAGTTTACTAGAGATTGCTGGAGCCTATAATATGAAATACACTCAAGTGTTATGCTAGACAAGCCTACCCTTCTGAATTTTGCATATGCTTCATTGTTGCTACCATCACTACTACTACCATTAACATTTTTCAATCAGGTCCTTACAATAGCACTGTTCACACTCCCAGAGCCCATGGGAATACACACACTCAGCTGAGAGCGCGAGAGAGAGAGAGAAGAAATGACAAGTCTAGACTATTCCTGGGCCATGGTGGATGCTGGTGTTGGGGGAGGCTGGGTTTTAGGTGTGATTTCTTCAATCAGAAAACAATCCTTCTCTGCGCTAATGTGTTCTCTCTCTTTCCTGTCTGATGCACAGAACCCTGCCGGACACTTTGTTCCAGTCCGAGAGCTCAGCACACAAGCATGGGGGTGAAAAAAAACACAAAAGTCCCTCATCTGTGTGGAAGTGTGAGGGAGAGGGAGAGCGGGCCCCGTGGAAGCTCTGCTAGGATCACAATGACCGCAAGGTAATCAGCAGATGCGATGCTTCTCATTATGCTACTAATTAATTCCCAACTCATTACTTTTCCAGTGGCTAATTTGTACTCGCCGCTTCATTTGATTAAACTTGTCTCCTATGCTAATGAACGTGTTTTCTCTTCATTTTTACAGTTAGGTGAAAGCATGCTGTGTTTACCTTTTTAGTTTTTTCTTTTCTTTTCTCCTCTCGTGGTGGAGATCAGTGAAGATGCAGAGGTGGGATTTTAATTTGAAGGTGCACAGTATTTAGTAAGAAGAGAACTAACCTGCAGCAATTTTATTTATTCATTTTTTTTTACTTTACTGCAATGCTGCTGTTTAGCAGGAACATCAATCCAGATTATTTTGCTCTTTGTTCTCCATATCAAGAATATAAGGGTTTGTTAACAGCAAGGCCTTCAAATCCCGATTTCTATCTATTGGGTGGTGACAATCAGTGGTCAAATCATTAAAGGATGAGAATATATAATTCTTGTCTTATTCCATTTTCCAATTATGGGTAAAATAAATTACATTCTTTATTTATATATTTATATTTTACTGGCATTGGACCAGCATTTTTTTTTTCTTTTGCTTGAAGATGTTGCTAGTTTTTTTTGCTTTATATAGATGCAAAACATGGAAAAATAATCAACCTGTCATGCTTTTACAAGAAATATTAATTATATAGGAACTGAAAAACATATTGTTATAGGATGCTATTGCTCCTTTAGAATGACAAATGCACGTTTTCACAATTGCAATTCTAACAGAAGTCAAAGCACAGGAAAGAATGGATCACACGCAGCACATCAGTCAGAATTGTTCAGCTCATTAGTAATGCAGGACAGCTCATCTGCTAAAACTGGGGCATTATCACTAACAACGGAAGAAATATATCACTGCAGAATGACTTTAATATTTCATTTCTGAAATTCTCATCTATTTACATTTTCAATGAATGAAAGATAAAGGTATCTAAGAGACATTTTTATATTTCATCAAGCAAAAAATGTTCCAAGTACAGATTGCTGGACAGTGATGCCTAGCTGATTATTATTATATTGCAGGCTGTCAGTGTGGCTCCTAATTTACTGTACTTTTGTGTGTGGATGCGTGATGTGACCTACTTCAGGTACTCTCCCGAGGTGAGATTTAATACAAGGCCTTGGCTGGCCTCCACCAAATACCAGATCAAACAGCCAGTGTATTAAATACAGGAACTGTCCAGGTAGATAACATTTGGTAACATTTTATAATAAAGTTCCTTAGTAAAGCATTGCCAAATGTTTTGTTAAGAAGCATAGCCGCAATTCGTCGCATTTCTGTGTAACAATTGCAGGCATAAGTACACATTGTAACGAAATGTAAGTAGATATAAACTATTTGTTTTAAAATGAAGCCTTTGCATGCATTTAATAGAAGTTTCAGTACATTTTGATAATGCATAGAAACATTTTTTTTGCTGTTTCTCAGATTTGTGCAGCATTCTGCGTACGTACAGATCACTCATTTTTATGTGCATAACAAATGTGTGTTAAAAGTTCCAATAAAAAAAAGAGTATAATGCTATAATGAAATCATTTTAAAGGGAATGTATGAGATGAATTTAAACAGACTGGAAAAAATAGAGAGAACGAGAACAGAGAACAATAGATGATTCAATCTTAATTTAGTAAATACAATCCTGTTTTTAATGTATTCTGCAGATTTAGCCAGCATTTGTGAAACATCATTAAAATGATGAAGATTGACATCTGTTTCCCTTGACCTTTTGGCACATCTAGAGGCTAGCATATGGGTTCAGAAAATATTGTACTTCAAGTGACATGTTAGCAATTAAAAATAATACAAATAATATGTTCTTGGAATGCTACTGTAAAAATATATACTGTATATATATATACTTTAAGGTCAAATATTTAAGATGCAAGGACAAATCAATGAAACAAAATTCATGGCTCATATATTTGTTGCTTTGTGAGAAAAGACGTTATTGTTTTCTTAACTAGAATTTTTTTTTCAATGAAGGAGAAACAAATGGTAGACTGTGTAGCCAAAGTAAATAAATAAATAAAGGAACTGTCTCTAGATGTAACATACCTTAGCGGAGAAATGTCACTTCTTTTTAAATTATCAGTATGTAGTATAGCTCTTACAATCCCTTATAACAGAAGTGATTTCTTGGTTTGTTGAGATACCACTGCACCAACACACACGCGGTGACTCGTTCAGTCCATTCCAATCTAGGATTTAACTGACTGGGGTTGGAGTCAATTCCAAATCCATTTTAAAATCCATTCCCAATTCCAATTCCTTTGAAATAATTCTAATTGGAATTTATATTTTAGACATAATAATTGCTGTGATTTGTCAACTGCTTTCATTTTAAGCCAATTTAATTGACTAACAGTGACTTCACTTTTAGTAATTTGTTGCCACCGTGAGAAGCTCATTTTAACAGAATACTGCTAATTGTAAATATGATCAATGATGTGTTGGAATTGATTAAAAGGGAGTAACCTCTCATTATCAGTCCTACAAGTTGAGGGATCCCGTTCAATTGTCTATGTATGAATACAATAATTAAATAAATAAGAATCAGATCCATTGAAGCTTCTCGGTAATTTTAGGTTTTCAGTCTCTGTTAGCAAGAAAGTAAACAGATACAGCATTAAATACATTTTCATTTTCAGGCACTAAAGGGTCAATTTAATAGATAATATGTCAAGAGAATATACTTTTAGATAAAATATGCATTCTGTAATATCTGTTGTGTGTTTAAATAGTTCTTTTTTATATTAAAAAAAATCCTGACATTGAAACGAGGCATTGTGCTTACATGCTCTCCTCCATTTGGAAACTGTTTTTTGCTGTTGTGCATTCAGCTGGATGTCCCTGTGCTAAGGGAAGGCAATGCTGATGACAGTCAATACCCAGATTTGTTCTTAAAATAAGCTGATTTGGAAAGGTTCGCTGTCACCTGTGGGATTAAAGCTGTAAAGCAGATTCCTTTTTTTTTGTGTTGCTCATTGCAATTCCAGAATATTAGTCTGTATCTGTTTGCATTTGCAGACCAAACAAAACATGCATATGTTAAAACGGGTCACACTTTAATTACTGGAGCCATTGTATAGAATCTATAAACATGCTATTAAAGGTGCTGACAGTAATTATTACAATACCCTGTTAATCACGCGCAGTATTGTGGCCTGCTAGATTATACTAGGCATGGGACACTTTGAACTCTTGTTTTGATGAGAAGTACGCAATGTGAACTACTGAATTAAATATCTAGTATATTAGAGCAGAGAATCTCTCTCTCTCTCTCTCTCTCTCTCTCTCTCTCTCTCTCTCTCTCTCGCTCTCTCTCTCTCTATATATATATATACACAGTATATATATATATATATATATATATATATATATATATATATATATATATATATATATATATATATATATATATTAGCTCAAAGAGCCAGCTGCCCTAATATATATATTACACACAGAAATATGTTCCATAAAGTGATTGTCAGATATTTGAACTGTCTATTTTAATGGAGCAGTAACAATCAATTAGCAATATTCAGCACAGTAGACCTTTTTATTGTGACATGAGTAACTCAATAGATCACATTAAAAAGAAGCACAGTTTATGTCTTTACTTAATTATGCATTATTTAGCAATCCTAGCTCTGCATTTCCTGTGCGTGTTGTACTGCATAAAGGGCGATGGTCATGAGAGAGAGAGAGAGAGAGAGAGAGAGAGAGAGAGAGAGAGAGAGAGAGAGAGAGAGAGAGAGAGAGAGAGAGAGAGAGGGAGAGGGAGGGAGAGAGCCCATAATTCAAAATTGCAGGGGAGAGAAACAGAAAACGGTTTCTTTTTTATTGACCTTAATTTTTACGTAATGACTAAGACCTAGTGTACAGTAGCAGTTGGATGTTTAACCCTCACTTTAAAAAAAAAAGATCTTTCAGTGCAAGTGCAAGTCGCTGCATAAATTGTAAGATTGAAGAAACGGGGGGTGGGGGGAGAGGTGGGGAGGGGGGAGATGCATATATTGGCTTCAAGCCCTCCCTATGGAAAGCATCTTCACACTGCCAGGGGTCTTTCCTCTGACAGTACCTAATAAGAGCTGACAGCAGTGTCTCCCAGAGGGAAAGAGATGTGGACAATTCGGAGGTTCCTGGTGATTAAATTCACCAACGTCTTAAAAAAAAAAAGGAACCAGGGAAAAAAATGTTGGCTCTGAAACTGCACTGGTTTCAGTAGGAGCCGAGGTAGGTGAGTTTTTGAAAGGGCTCAATTAAATATGGACATCTTGTTTGAGATCTAGTTCTCTGGAAGAATTTCTTTGTGTTCCTGCCATTGGAGAGTTAAGTGTCTCCTGCTAGAAAGTGAAACAGATGGTTTTGGTGATGTGCTGCACGTGGGTACAGGGCCCCGGCGCGGGTGAGATCGTCAGGAACTGAACTGGGGCCACGTGAGGGGGGGGGGGGGCGGGGGTCGTCAAGATGCTGTGCTTAGGCCTGATTTACAAAGCATATTTGGTCGATTTTATTTGTGTGTGTTTTTTTTAATGACATCTTATTCAAGAACGTAGAATGACATCTGGTAACGTAAGAAAAATACCAGCTCAAGCAATCACTAATGCAGCATACATTCCTGTCAGCTACATGTCTTTTTCAAAACCGCATATAGTTCCCCTTCTTCGTGGCTCGCTTTAAATTATTGACCGCCTCATTTCCAAACCTCCCTGGACACTGGAGTATGTAGAAATGCAGTTCGTTCTTTATAAAAAGATGTTTTTTGATGCAGACATGCAGAACGCTATCTAAAATGCATCAATTGAGCGAATAATGAAGGCTAAGTTTGTTTAATGTTAACTGTCTTAACAATGTCTTCCTGTAGAAGTCTTTCTATAGTTTTAATTCTGTCCTGTTTGGAGCTCTTGATCCATTTCAGAGCTACATCTCTCTACTATAGGTAACGTCTGCTACATCCAGCTACACTTCACTCTCGCTTCAGCAATTCCCCAGCTTGTACTGTTCCTAAACATCGAATCTGCGGAATTCTGATACCACATTGGAGAATGCAGCAAACGGTGTAGCAAACCAAAATTACAATTACGAGGCTCTGCAGTAAACAGCAGTGCTTTCAAAATGCTCTTTGTTGGTCTACTGAGACAGTCAGTAGTATTGTAGCTTTTTTGGGTGTAATCCAATGCATGCAATACATATCAGATCATATTTTTTTCCCCAGTATTTTCGGCTGCTGTTTTCTTTGTACAGACAGAAAGCAGGCTCTAGATGTACTGTACTTCACTGGCTTGGATGTTTTTAACCCTTTCTCTTACACAGGCGCTCAGAATACAGACGCAGCCCCTTTAAGTAGAAGCTGGCTGCAAAGTGGGTCAGCTTAAAAATACCATCAACAATTATTTATACTCCAGTTAAAATATGCAATAAACTGCAGCAATGCTCTGGGTTCTGAGCAATGCCTTTGTTAGTGTGTCTGATGAGATAGCTAGCAAGGTAGGGAATGTTAATGCTTTTTGTCTGCAAAAACATTTTTTTAAAGAAGAGTTACATGTTCCCCACTTTCCTTTTTTTAAATGTCTTGTACATGGTATATAGTGTCTGTTTTATTGACGATTTACACAGGGTGAGGCTCATCTCCTTGTAGGTTGTTCTGTTCCAGTCAGGTCCGTGTTTATTGAGACTGCATTTTCACAACCTTCATCAAAATTGAAAAACATGGGAGCCTACCAATACATTATGTTAAAATGGGGGGAAAAACATATTTTCTTCACATAAACAATTTGTAGGTTAATATAGAAATGTGAAAAAAAAAATCATGTTGTATTCAATATTAGTATGGATTAAATACCGATAGCTGGTTATCTCAAATATCTCAAATGGAAGCCTGATGTTTGGCAAAATCCTGGATCAAACCAGGGAGATTTTTAGGTCTAACAGTGGTATTTTTAAAATATACCACTGATTTTATAGACAACAGTTAGTGTTAAAAAAACAACAGCAGCAGCAAAATAACCCTTTGTGTTTAAGGAAACAAAATGTGTGTTAAATGCAACCCAAACGGTGTGATTCTTAATCGGAGATTTAACACAAAATGTTTTTTGTTTTTTTGTAGATTTAAACATTCCAAACTGGATTCAAAATGTATTAGAATATAGTACCCAATCCATATTTTCAATCTGTTCTTAAATAGTGAAGAAAACTGGGCTAGGCAGAATATTTTGTATGCTGGTCCAGTAAAAGAAAAAGATGTACATTGCTTTTGAAACATTGCAGTCAATTGTATTTAATTTAAGCACCATTTTTCTACCGGAATTTGGTTGTTTTAAAATGATTTGATAGATTTTTTTTTTTTTCAGGCTACATATCATATACATTTTTTATTATGGTTTTTATGTTTTTTTTCATGAATATGTGTTTGTATATGCAAATTAAATTTCAGATTATAAATATATATTTCATCAATACTTACATTATTCTCTTTTTTCGATTTTATACGATTATTGATGTGCCATTTTTTTTTTTTTTATTTAATCAGCATTTATTTATAAAAACCTTAACTGCTCTGCTTCCATTTCTGGAAAACACTGGTCCTAAATTGATTGTCTGACTAAAACAAATATAGCAAAAGATATTGGAAATACATATTTTAATGAGGACACGAGGCCCCACAAATACTGTCTTCTTTTAAATCTTAAAAATACTTCCACCTAGGGCTTTATCAGCATTTCTACAGAACCAATGAAATATTTATGGATTGTATAAAATACTGTCCTGGTGTAAGGATGTTACACTAATAAATACCAATAAAAATATAATGATGCACCTTTTAAAAAACTTTTAAAAGATCTGAAATGTTTTAAATGATATGCACTCAGGACATATGTGTGCGTTGCTTGCAAGTTCCCTATAGGTTTTAATTGTAAATCTTAATATTAATCAGAGGGGTTGCAGGCAAAGATCAAAGACACTGTATAGCTGTATGGAGAGAGATGCTTTGATGTCACTTTTTTTTCAGATAAAAATGAATTTGAATTGACACTGGGGCTTCTTAAAAAAAAAAAAAAAAAAAAAAGGAATCATCCCATCGATCCCAGTCCCCGGGCTGTGCATTCAAGTTTAACCTTAAATAATTTTAAGAATTCGTCCTAGGGGATGGTCTGTTTTAAAAACCATTAAAAGTATCGGAAAGATTCAAATAAGCTACATATGTATTGCTATTCTCAATATTTGATAAGTCTTTCATGTATTCCTGGTATCTGATCCTATCCTGTAATTGTCTGAAACAGTAATTTTTATTTTCTTTCTGTGTGCACAGTATGTATGCATGGGTACAAATATACATCTTGCAAGAGACACTGATCAAAAGATAATTTCCATAGCACATATTTAGAATGTTCAAAAGTTAGGTCTGTCCACATATCCCGCTGTCTCAAAAACAAAGACGTCATTAAAATAATTAATTCAAATACTGCTGACATTTCACAGCAGGTGTTTGTTTTCAAGATCTGAACTATAAGCAGGTTTTATTCCAATTAAATATGGCGTTGAACAAATTGTTCTCCTATTGAGACCTGCGGTCAGAATTACAATTCCAATCACAGCAGAATTGTTTGCTGAAATTGCAATTACAGTTACAATGATATTTTGTTCAGTTACAGTTATGCTGCAGTAATTACAATTATAATTAAACTAAAGAAGTAACAAAAACAACTACACGCACATTAGCATGTTTACTCTAGGTACAAAAACAGAAACCTACTATATAATTTTTTTTTTAAATAAATGGGGTCACCAAAAGTGAATGAATACAAGAATAATGATCGAATGACAAATAAATGTGTAATTGAACTGTAATTGATCAGTTATGTGGTATAATTACAATTACGCAGGTGTGCCAAGGCTCAGTTACAATTGCATTGTCATTTCCATTAATTCCATTCATTAGGAATTGCATGATTACAGTTGTAACTGACCTCAGCTCTGCTCCTCGTCACAATGGTCTAACGACATGCTTCTTTCTCAGCATCATTATATGATCTTTGGACTATAGATGACCTGATATAAAAATGTGTTTTCATTATTGGAGTAATACTACTTAGCATTACAAAACGGATTTGAAAGACTTGACTGGGACCTGCTGAATTACTGTACCCTGACAGCCAATGTAGATCAGAATTCATTGTAATACTTTTAGCTCAATTGGCTTCAGAATTTAAATCACTGTAAATTCTGTAGATCATACTGTATATTGCTAAAGACATCAGAAATAACTTGCTCCACAGAAACATTTTTCTGTTAGGATCAATAAATACACATTTAAACCAATACATACAGGTCTGAGCCTTAAGAAACACAGCTGGTTGTGTGCATGTACTAGTGTTATAGTTAGACATGATCACGTTGTAAAGAAAAGAGAGAACGCCAAAGCAGTTTTGTTATATATACATTTGGGCCGCACGTTTGTAGTGTGGAAAGAGGAATGGATACAGAACCAATTGAATGTTTTTCAGGGGGAGCTCTGATTTCCTGTTTCAATTCTTGCAGGCAGAACGATAAATCCGATAACTTTAGCTGCTTCTCCACTACAGGCTAGAGTCTTCATGCAATCTCTGTTCTGGACAGCATGTGATCAATGCATCACAAAGAAGCTTGGGACAACAGATATCTCTCCAAATAGATTCTGCTGCAATCACAAGTGGGACGTCTTAAACACTGCCCTCAGCTCGCTCTACATGTCAGCTGCGCCTGGGCTGACACTAGAATGAGCAGAAGCCTTAGCGATCTGTCATTGTCGCATGCTTAATGGCACTCGCAGCCCTGCAGTGCAATTGCAAAACATTGTATGTGTGACCAGGTTGCCGCATTAACGGATCGACTGTGTGATGACTCCATGCATTTTGCATGTGTAATGTGTGTTCAGTTGTCTGTATGATGATTTGTGTGTATATTTTTGCACTGAAGCTGGCTGAATATGGATAAATGCAATCATATGCACATATTTCTATACACAGCATGTTAACTCCTTTATTTCTCTTGCCACCCTGCGTCGGGAGTAATTGCATTGTTTGCTATGATGCGCACTGGCCCCTAAATCCCCTGTGAAAGCACTGTAAACACGTGGGATTGCGTTCTGATATGTCAGTTCAAATAGATCAGAAGCAGCATTGAAAAACAGGCTAGGAGGAGAAAGAAAAGAATAGATACCAAGGAATGCTGCACACGAGGCTGTGCTTTTAAAGAGGCCAACCCAAAAACAAAAAGCAACATTTTAGAAAATACAATATATTGTGCTGTATTCTGTCTTTATTAACCAAGGGGAGCGGGGCAAACCGCAACACATTTCATAAAATGTCTGCCAAGCTGCAGCGTTTCCACCAAATGGATGTTTAATACGAGTTACTAAGTTCCTGTTTATCTGTACTGTATGCTGTGTGTGTTCATTGCAAATCCTATTTTAAATAGCTGTAGCTGTGTATATAGTTACATACAGCAATTTAAATTGAATGAATAAATAAAAACACCTAATGATCAAACTGTATCAGTATCTCTGTATTGTATGTGGAATGCCATATGAACAGGAAAGGTAATAAGGGATACATCTGAAACATTTTGTACTAGTCCATGTACTGTACTAATATTAGCAGTGCAAGTCTGGAGGCTCCAACCTTTTTAATTACCTTTAATTATCTGGGTAGCAAAGGACCTGTGACTGTTTAAGAGACCTTGAATGATATTACATACTCAGCTGTTTGCTTCTAATTTTGCAGTATTCCACCTTTCATAAAACCGGGATTGTAGTGGTGTAAACATTGACATATAGCCCATGGTATTTAGGATTGCTGAGCCAGGGCAGCCCAAGCAATCTGCCGACTCACAGGCTGAAAGGGGCGGTGGATCTGAGACACATGAAGTGGTCTTACCTCAAGGTCACACAGCAAGTCTGTGGCTTAAGCTGGGCTCCGTACCCTCACTACAGAGATTTACTCTAGTTTGACTGTGAGATTTGCATAAGGGGCTGTGATGAGCTATTACATTAGATATGCTGCAGTATTGTGGGCCGCCTTATTCTGCTTTACTAAAGACTGCTTTAACATGCACTCTTTATACACTATTAAAAGGGTCTCATTAAACTGCAAGGGTATCTGTATCAAAGTCCGGTCTGTGTAATTTCTCTCGCCCGTCCACGGAGGGCCCTGACCATGTCTGCTCTTATTAGAACAGATGGAGATTATCTCAGTGGAGTGATTTAGATGCGGACAGACTGATCTCATGTAATCATGGCGGCTGTCACACTCTCCTGTCCTGTGCCTCTGCAATCCTGTGCTTTTGTTTCTTTAATTCTGCTCCAGATTCAGCAGTTGCATTATTAATGTGAGGTGCAGGATCCTGTACCCACTCGGCTAGGACTGCTGATAGAAGCAGGAATTCTTCCAGGGCGTTACACACTAAGCACACAGCTCACACAGTTACTTAATTGAACCAATCAATGGCTTAATTAGTCAAGGTGTTCCAGATCTGTAGCCATTGATGATGTAAAGACACCTAGAAAACCTGCAGGATAGGGGCTTTCCAGGACCAGGGTTGGGGACCCCTGCTGTGAATTCATTCCACCAAAATGACTGCTGATTTTGTTTTTTATTATTAAAATCTGAGCGATACAATTAGCATATTTGTTTTTCAGTGAAAAAAAAAAAGTCATAATTTAAAACTGCTAAGCACTATACCTATGCATAACTAATGACAGCAGGAATTGTACAATAATTTTTTTTACCATGTTCCTACAGTTTTGTGTGTGTGTGTGCATTGGGTATATTTGGTGTGCTTTAAACAATACATATGCAAGAAAACCAATAGGGAAGTATTGTAATGCAAACAAAGATAACTGTATATCTACTTTCTGTGCCAAGGCAGCTTTGAGCCAGTGTACACTAAGAGGAGATTGTTCTCACTGTAACTGGAGTGTGTTCCTGCCAGTGAAGTGGCACTGTATTGTGATTAGGTGCTGACCCCTGCAGGATGTTTTTAGACACTGCAGTGTTGATTGTCAAAGGCCGACACGCTGTCACCTTACCTTAATGCCTGGCCTTTGGTTTCTATGGCAATGTTTAAGCCTGTAGGAAGAGTCTGACAAGGAGCGTGCCATTACAGTATTTGTTGCATCTGATTAAATTATGTTTCATTTCAAACGAGGAGTGGAATATGTAGTCCCACTCTGGGTCAAATGAAATGGTGTTATTTCCAATGGTGTGTAGTGCATTCAATTCACACAATGGTTGACATGGAATCCCAGCAAGTACATTTGTTCAATAGCTTTCTTTCTTTCTTTCTTTCTTTCTTTCTTTCTGTCTTTCTTTCTTTCCTTGGTTCACTACCCCTCAGTTTTATCAACGCTTCCCCTGCTGTATCAAATCATGCGTAAAAGCATGCTTTGATACTCACATACCCTTATCACATACCCAGATTGGCAATTTAGCCTAGTTGTCAAAACCAAAATACAACTTTTCAAAACTGTTCTAAACCCACTTAAATTAAACTGCTATATCTGCCAGTACCTGCAGAGCTTCTCGAAATCCAATTAGTCCGGCAATCTGCCACCAAATGCCCTAATTTCAGAGGTTCACAGAGAATAAAAGCAATCCATTTTCTATTGCTGTTTTCTCAATTCTGCTCTACCAATTTATCTTCCTGAGATAGCACACCTGAAAGTGAAAATCACATTGTAAGGTGTACTGTATCTGAAGTAACTGCAAAAACTTGTATTTGCATTTCTTTGGAATCAGTTGCCAAGCTCAGTTTTATTTGACATTTTAGGGATATGTCAAATTGGCTTTTAATCAATTGTTTAATTGAGTTTTCACTTCATGAGACTAATTTCCATTTCAAGGCACATCAAGGTCAAATCAGAATAACTAGGGTGTAACAGTTGTACACACATATACATGTGCTAAAAGAGGATTTCAGATTTTAATGTGAATATGTTGAATTGAAACAGCATACAGTATACATCTGCGGGCATTGGCTGTAATAACTGGAATCCTATAGATGAGGCAGGACAGGTGTACATACATATGCAAGTCTAGGATCCTGTTGTGTATGGTGGTGTCCTGTCTGTTTGTCCAAATGTCACTCTTAATTTCTTTACATAAGCATGCAGTAGTTTTGGGCCATGATGACCTACTTTTTCCTGTTAGGTATAGCTCTAATTCTGCATTTGGGAATGTAAGCAGTTGTCTGTTTTCATACACCGCCTTTGGTTTATAATTGATAAACTAATTTTGAAAGGCAACACTTACTCAATGCAGTCAATGCAGTAGAACCTTTTAGTGTGGAATCATAAATGTGATTTTAAGCCTGCATATAAATATAACCACAGATACAAGCACACACACTAGTAAATGCAGCCTTTGTCATTTATCATCCTGTGAATCTAAATTGCCGTTTGATTTTTTGTTCGCCAGAAGATAACAGTGATTAATCTATCATTTTCCTTTTTGAATCAGTCACAGATTTCTGCAGAATTTCAAACGTCGCTGTGCTCATTGTGCCATATATTTATCTGAGCCTTCCTCGGGTTCAAAAGGAAATTCTCTAATCTCAACTATTCTGCTCAGATAATCATTAGAATGTCAGGACTCTTCCTCTGATCCACACATAAAAGCCTAAACCAAGTGCAGCCGAGAGAAATGTAAAGAAAAGCTATTAGTGCCTTAAATGAACCAGAATAGAGTCGCAAAGTTGTTGCCGGGAAAATAATACAGTTTTAGAAGACATTAAAAATATAGCTGAAAGCCTGGAGCATAATTTAAAGGAAAGTTAAATTAATCATGCCTGGCAGTGGAATGCTTAATAATAGTCCTTTCTGGTACCGCAACAGAGAAACATTGGGTAATCTTTTAAATCAACAAACAAAAAAGCATTTTGTAATCACCCACTGATGTATATTTTTAAATTCAACATTGCCCTTTGTTTCTGCGATCATTTTATCCCAACATATCTAGCACACTTATGTTGATTCATTTTAAATGATTTTTTTTTTTTTAAAGCAGCAGATGTCGGTTTTAGTTTTGCTTCAAATCCTACATTTTCTTAGCCTTGATATATCCTGGGGAAATGTAGGTACAGTATTTTTACCTTCGTCCTGTACAGAAAACCTTCATTCATGCATTCAAGTGTTCCCATTACTGTATTTCAGTAATCAGTGGTGTTGTTAGCACAGGGTACCAGGGGTCACCATCACTGTGACCCCACCTGTATTTACACTGGCTAGTAAAACAATTACACTCTAGAATAGCAAAACTGCTCAACGTAATTGACATTAGTTTTACTGAACTATCTTACATTTCTTTTCTAATGTGGTAATTTGTAGATAACCCCTTACTCCTGCTTGTGATGCTTGACATTTGCAGATTCCCCCTTGAAGAGCAGCAAAAGCACCTGGCAATTAATCCTACATCGGCTCTACTGTATGTATTGGTCTGTTTATGGAAAGTCTTTTGTAAAGTTCCAGACAAGAAAGTGACCCCCAGACAGTCTGACCTTGATGTCCGCAATGATTCAATGGATGCAAAGACCTTGTTGCTGAAAACAGTCAAGAGGCTTATAGCTTTTGTAAAGCAGAACATGTTAAGAATTTTTGACATGGAAATAATTACTTTTTTTATCATCAAAAAAAAAGAAAACCAATTTGTTCTTGAATGCTATGCCAGCAACTAAGGTGTTATAACTGGAGAACGAGGCATGCTAAAGTACATTTGGAGGGTTGAAAAACAAATTATCTGTCCTTAATAATACCAGATCCCAGACAAGTGGTCTCATATTTCTTATATAAGTATTACACTTTTAAAAGCTGAACAGATATTTGTGCTACATGGGTATTCAAAGAAAACACACACAAAAAAAAGATTTTCTATATGATTACTGTAGCAAATATAAACATAATAGACCATTTTTATATTGTCTGTCTCTTAAAACCAAGAGAATGTAGCTCGGTGAAATGATGCAGCAGATTCCAGAAAGGGAAAAGTATTTATCCATAATATCAAACTGATTCAAATTGTATTTTATAATAACCCGTGATCTGTATTGAACATGACTGAATATATTACTTAATGACAGAGGAAGAATGACAATTGCTTTCCCACAACAGGACCTCCCAGATGAGGAGTAGATGTCTTATAATGTGCCACTTTGTTAATATTATGCAGTGTATTGGTAAAGCGTTCATTGTTTAGCACTATAAGCCTTGTTAAGGTTGCTTGTCATTGACAAACACTACTGCATTTTCCACATTTTGGTATTTCTATGGATGTGTTGTTATTCTTATCACTTGACAAAGCCCTACAGCTCAATTATACCACAAAGGCTCCAATGCATTCCACAAATTATTCTTTTAAAAAAAGTGTATCTTATAAGTACAAAACCTTGCTGTAATGCTTGAAGAGTAAAAGAAAAAAAAAATAGAATATAAACATATGTTCTTAATAATATCAAGGCGTCATTGAGTCCCAATACTGCAAAAAAAAATATATCTCTTGCCAGGTAACACAAAGCTTTTAATTTCACGGCAAGTTATGAAAATATGAGCCTTCTGAGACAGGAGAGCTGTTTTCTGGTGCAGCTGATGTTCCTCAGATCTCCACAGTCTTCAGTTCATTGTAACCTAGATTTCCCTGTGCTTGACTACCAGTACCTTACAATCCCCACGCGGATTTCTTAACCTTTGTGCAAAATTATCCGATCCCTTAGAATAAGAATGTAACCGTTCTTGCTTCTTGTTAGCTAATTTCAACAGCATGGGTCAACATTATCTTTAATTGAAGTTCTATAATATATATGATTAGATAATAACATATTTCTAGATTATTTTATAGTGTTTAAAACCACTTTTAACTGATCACACATCTATCCTTAAAATAAGTTTATTATTAATAATAATAATAATAATAATAATAATAATAATAATAATAATAATAATAATAATAATGATGATGATATACGACAGTTGATTGATTAATGATTAATCACAGAGCATTCTTTTTTAAAATGATCAAACCTTCACGGTTAGTTAAGCATCAGATACTCAATTATACATTTTTTCCAACCTTCACACAAATCCTCCATCTCAAATAATTTGGATCTACTGTTTTATCTTTCTATAAAGAAACAATGCAACCACTCAACAAAAAAATTGAAAGATAAGCCAACCCTTTCTATTATTACACATAGCGTTGTCCTTTTAAAGAAAGCAATCTCTGGCAGTCTTAATGATCATTTCAATTACTCTCTTTATACTTTTACTAAGGGGGATTACCATTTTAATAACCTTCTAACATGCCTTAATTTTAGTCTTAACCCAGGGTCTGTGATCCATCTCAATTTATGGTTCCCTGCATAGAAGCAATTGGAATTGATTAATTTGGTTGTTTCATTTTCTTGAGCAATTTCTTCTGCCTTTATTTCAGGTATGAAATATAATAAGCAGGCTTCCCTTTTCTCTCACATATTACCTTGTTTATTCTTCTTATTTTAATACATTTTGCACCTTTATCTGAATGTATCTGAAACAGCAAATTATTGCAATCATAGTGAGAAATATGCAATCGCTGTAATCAACGGGCACAAGTTGCTGTTGCTGTTTTTGGGAAGCATAGTGCAAAGAAAATTCCTTTCCGACCATAATTATGCTATCATGCCTTCATCATGACACTGTTTTAGACAAGTCTTCATGTAGCTTGATGAACCGATCCCCCACAAGTAATCAGCCAGTTGAAATAGCCAGGGCTTTTAATCTTGACAGGGTTAGTCAGAACTTCTGAACAATCAATGAATCACATATCTTCAAAGTCCTGTATGATATGGAAGGCTGTTTGCTTACATTGAGCTCTATCATTCCTGTATCACGTAAGACCATCCCTGAGCAGATCAGACTGCCTAGCATTCAAACCACCACTGGGTGCAGTATTCCAGTATCCTGGTATTCCCACCAGCACAGGATTACTCCTCTTGCAGCTCTCTGACTGCTCCCATGCACAGTCTTGCAGGTCTTTCCTGACATCAGCCTTCAGGATTGTTCCCTTGGTTACTGAATATATTTCCTCATTTTAATCTTGCTCATCGTTTAGTGAATTCCTCTATTAAAGGCAGATGGTACTTTTTTTAATATGGCAGAAATTAATGGGAGTGGGAGTACCCAGCTCCCCTCCTCCACCTGCATGATTATTCCTTCCTAACGCAAAGAGCACACAGTGAAAGTACAGGGATAGAAATAAGACTCCTATTGCATAGCAGTTTCACCCATTCCAAGTTTCGAGCTTGATTAACCACAGTGCATACATAGGAAACAAGCTCAGGTGTGTCTTATTAAACTCGTAGTGAAACCAGGAATGGATCAAACTGCTATGCAATGGGAGTCTTATTTCCATCACTGAAGTACCTGAAAGAAACCTTTATAGTCAATGTGCTGCTTGATTGGAGTTTACTATGAACATGCAACTACTTGCCCTACGTGTTCAATAAAATAAAGTATTTAAAGTATTCAGTGGCATGCAAGCCTGTCCTGCAAAGCATCCTCCAGAGAGCCTGTAAGACACCAGTGACCTTCACTGGGAGCTGTGAAGTGTGTGTGTGTGTGTGTGTGTGTGTGTGTGTTGTGATCTTTGCTAGCCTTTGGCACTGGCACACCAATCAGGCTAGCAGCAGCCACAGCTATGCTCACTCACATATGGTAGCACGATAGCCCTGCTGAAGTGTCTCAATCCCGCTTGCCCCAGTGCTCCAGGCTTCAGTTTGGTGGCCCTCGTACACCAGCCAATCACTGTCCAGTACTCTGATCTGTTCTGCTATCTTTTGTTTGTGCAGATATCTGATTCCTATTGATGTGTGTGTGTGTGTGTGTGTGTGTGTGTGTGTGTGTGTGTGTGTGTGTGTGTGTATAAATTTAACATCAGTGCAATACATCATCATTATGAGCCACTGCTGTGTTATACTTTAAAATATCTTCAGAATAGAATTCTAGCTTTTTAGCTATGCAATGTAAGCACAATGCAGTATTTATAGATGTGTCCATTGCTCTTACTGTACATTGCTTTGGAAATCTGACGGGGGTTGCTCTCCTGTCATAAAGCATTAATGCTAGCCACTAAATCACAGCTCTGCATCAGCACCTTTTCTTGAGCAAGCCTACCACCTGCTGGTGAGACGTTGCAGTGGATTTCTCTATTTTCCGTGTGTTTTTCTGTTCGAGCAGGCAGTCTGCAGCACAGTATTGGGAAGTGTTTCTGATAATGTGATCTCTGTTCAAAAGGCACTCCTTGTTAAAGACATACTAGTAACTCGTGAATACATTTACGTGAGAGGATCATCTTCCAGCAGGTTAACTGAAATATATGTGTTAATTTATAACGAACCCATTTCAAATACATTCTCAAAAGAGTTTCAACCAAACTGTCATATGCTTTCGATTCCATGTGGGACAGTGTCCAGGACACTTGGGTCTGAGCATGTATAAACAAGCAGTGATCACTCTCTTCTTTTTTCACATGGTTTCTTTTTCACATCTACATTTTGCATTGAGATGACGATCATGTCGGGGTATTGCCGGTAAAACTTTAAAATAACGCCCGCAAATTCATAATGATTTCCGGCTGAATACCACAGGAACTACACCTGAATATCTTCTGCGCTTCCTCTGAGTTCTGAAGAAATTCAGTTTGAATGCAGCCTTGTTAACTCATGTGGGTTTAAATACCCGTATTTATTCAATGTGTAACATGAGGTTGATCACATGTTTAAGGCATGAATTCACGCATGAATTAACACTTCTCACAATGAATGCATGCCGTGTACATGTGATCGGCATTATTTCTTACACAGAAACGTAAGTGAAATGTACAGTATAAGTTCAACGGACTACCTGAAAGTAAGGAACGTGAACTGAAAGTTTTCATTAATGGTACTGTACCATGTATCACTGTTGGGGTATTTAGAGCCATTGCAATTGAAATCATTAAAACAGTTCAGATGGAGACCTGCTTTGAAAGAGGACAGGTACATGTAGGTTCGGTGTCTTATATTTCAGTTTTACTGACCATGTCTTAGACTGATTAGCGGTATGCTGTGTGGAACATTTTCCACCGTGGAAAATTTTTTTTTTTTTTGGTTCCTGCGTAGTGTTATTTCCTAATTGCTTATGCCTCAAAAGTATAGAAAATGGCTATTATTCCCCACAAACTTTGCTTTTGTGACCAGGACAGTGATATTTTGAAATTTACCTATTTTCCAAAACATTCCAGATAGATTCAGTGCTGAGTAAACTTGGAGTAACTTCTAGAACTTTCTAGAACTTTCCAGTAATATAAATAGTAGTATAAATACAGGGGCCTTAAGCCCACCAGTTCAGTTTAGTTCCAGCTGCCTAAGTGGATACATATCTGCATTTTTCTGAGATGGCATCAAGAGGCTGCAAGCATCCGGCAGACGCATTTTGCTATGTCTGCGGCCAATTTATCAAGACAAGAGCGAAAAAGTACTCCGTGGAAGCATCTGGTAAGATGTGTGAGGCCTACAAGGCATATTTCGGCATGCTTGTCGGGGATCAAGACAAACCATTTCACCTGCGAGCACTGCAAAAAAACTCTGGAAGGTAAGATGGACAATTGTTGCTCGGAATTTTATGTTATAAAATTTGTTAAAATTTTTAAAATTGTAAAAGTTTTTAATTTGAAAATGTTTTACAATTTTCAATGTTATTGAAAAAATATATCATATATGAAAAATGTTGCGAGAATCTCTTACACATTAGTCATGGGTGAAATAAATGTATTTTTGTAGGATGGTACAGAGGGGAAAAGAGAGCCATGAAGTTCGCTATCCCTTGAATTTGGCGGGAACCCACTGACCACTCAAGCAACTGCTACTTCTGCATGGTGGACCCTTCCAAACGTCAGACTGGTAGGAATGCACCTGCTATCACGTATCCTGACCTTCCTTCATCCATCGCCCCAGTGCCACACTGCCATGAGCTCCCCGTACCCACTCCTCCGGAGAGAGAGCAGTCGTCTTTAGAAGAGAGCAGCAAGTCAGAGAGCGAGGAAGACGTTTGAGATCCAGATGACAATTTCAGAGGTGGAGCTGAGGAGAGAAACCCATACTACCCCAACCAAAAAGACCTCAACGACTTGATTAGAGATCTTGGTCTCACCAAGTCCAATGCCGAGCTTTTGACATCTTGGCTCAAGCAGTGGAGCTTGTTGGATGAAAGTGTGCAAGTCACAGATCAGAGGAAGCGTCACCAACCTTTTTCCAGCTTCTTCACCTGTCAAGATGGGCTCTGCTTCTGCCACAATGTGACCAGTCTGTTCGAGGCAATCGGAATCGCCTGTAACCAGAATGAGTGGTGCCTCTTCATTGACAGCTCATCCAGGAGCCTCAAAGCCGTGCTGCTCCATAATGGTAACAAGTACCCGTCTCTTCCCCTGGCTCACTCGGTGCACCTCAAAGAGGATTACAACAGCATCAAGACCTTGCTGGACGCCTTGAAGTATGATAAGTACGGCTGGGAGGTCACAGGAGACTTCAAAATGGTGGCATTCCTGATGGGACTCCAAGGTGGTTTTACCAAGGTTCCCTGCTATCTTTGCCTTTGGGACAGCTGGGACAGCAGGGACACCAAGGCGCACTACCACAGGCGGGACTGGCCACAGCGGACCGAGTTCTCTGTGGGGAGGAACAATGTCAAGTGGGAGCCACTGGTGGACCCCCGGAAGGTGCTGATGCCACCACTGCACATCAAATTTGTCAGAGCTCTAGATAAGGAGTCGGCAGCCTTCAAGTACCTTCAAGACATCATCCCTAAGCTGTCTGAGGCAAAGGTCAAAGCCGGTGTCTTCGTCAGACCACAGATAAAGAAGATCCTGGAGTGCAATGAATTCCCCAAGAAGCTCACTAGTAAGGAGAAAGCAGCTTGGAACAGCTTTGTCGCAGTGGTTCGGGGCTTCCTGGGCAATCACAAGGCCAAAAACTATGTGGAGCTGGTTGAGACTCTGGTGAAGAACTACGGCACAGTGGGCTGTAGGATGTCCCTCAAAGTCCATATCCTTGATGCTCATCTTGATAAATTCAAGGAGAACATGGGAGTGTACTCGGAGGAGCAAGGTGAGCACTTCCACCAGGATATACTGGACTTTGAACGCCGCTACCAAGGACAGTATAACGAGAACATGATGGGAGACTACATTTGGGGGCTGATTCGTGAAAGTGATTTACAGTATAATCGTAAATCTCGAAAAACTACTCACTTCTAAATCTTTTGTAGTCATTTTTGTATTACTTTAGTATAAATACATGTTAATTTGGATTCATATGTTGTTTTTTTCTGACTTTATGTGAACGAAAAGACACAAATTCGCCCATTTTCTCATTGGAAATAGGTAAATTTCAAAATATCACTGTCCTGGTCACAAAAGCAAAGTTTGTGGGGAATAATAGCCATTTTCTATACTTTTGAGGCATAAGCAATTAGGAAATAACACTTAATACCCAGGAACAAAAATTGTGTTACATAGAATATATTCAACACTATTAGGATAGAGATCCTATCGAATGAGCTGTACTTCTACAAATTGACGCTAGTTGTCCGTAGCGAGCTACTCGTGAAAGTGTCCTATTTTATACTTGTTCAAAAGTGAACGGATCCGTTTTTTTTAGAACTTGAAAAAAAAAAAAAAGTTTAGTTGAGATAAGATGATGGATTTCTGAATCGAAATGAATTAAATTGTTAAATGTATTTGCTTTACTAGCCTATAGTAAACTGTATTAGCTGGCATAAGTGTATGTTGTATTTTTTTTAACTACATCTCTTGAATACTGAAAACCAGGTCATACGGTGTCCTGTATCTGAAGCATGTTTCTCCATGGGGAAAAAAAGAGACGACTTTGGGAAATATGACGGATGGCGTCCTTCAGTGTTGGTCTTTACTTGTTGTTCATACAGCCGGATAAATTGCATGACAATTAGTGCAGAACTAGATCACCGGTTATTCCCGTGGAATACGTTGAGGGTTCCATTCTGTAATATAAATAGGACACAATATGAAGCAAAAAACAAACAAGTAATTATAAGTGTGAAAAAAAACTAACAAGTTGGCTATTGGTAACATTTTCAATTACTGCTTCTGTACAGGCTAAATAAAATTTTAAAAAGATGCGGCCCTTGTGGCTTATGTTGGAGTGTGCTTGGCTACTGTATACGATTACTGTACGTTATATGCTGTTATCTTTGATTATTCATCTCGACCACCTGCACGTTCCTGACAGAAACTGCGCACGTGTTAATATACTCGGCAGATCTTATAGCTCCAGTGCAAAGTTTGCGTTTATGAAAATACAAATAAAATATGTGTTTTATATTGGTAAAAACAAAAACAATTGTGTGTGTTTGTGTGCTTTGAATACTATTCTATTACTTTCAGTACCACCTTTATTTATTTTTTACAGATAAGTAATGTTGTTTTTGTATTTAAAAAGCGATATTTTAAAGTGTACACCTCATATTTATACTCAGAAGTTTTGCATTCACAATGATAAACAAACCCTAAACTAAATTAACGCCTGAAAACAAACACGATCAGATATAAACGAGATGACTGTAGCCCGTTTGGAATGTACACTGTGACACAATTGTACTTTGGTTTGTGTCTTCAGTGGAACATTCTAAACTCAATCAATATGCTGATTTGTAAGCGTTACTATAAACAGGATCCGAGGAAACAGGTTTCATATTTTAACAGTGGTTGCTTCATGAACTGTTATACTTTTCTTTGTCACTTGGTGGCGACGTTAAATAAGTGATGAGGAAATATAAAATACAGCATCTGTGAAGAACTTGAACCAGTAATAAATGCAAGACCAATATCTATGTTCTTGAGTTCTATAGGGCAGCAGTGTGGAATAGTGGTTAGGGCTCTGGACTCTTGACCGGAGGGCCGTGGGTTCAATCCCAGGTGGTGGACACTGCTGCTGTACCCTTGAGCAAGGTACTTTACCTAGATTGCTCCAGTAAAAAACCCAACTGTATAAATGGGTAATTGTACGTAAAAAAAAAAAAATTGTGATATCTGTATAATGTGAAATAATGTAGAATGTGATATCTTGTAACCATTGCATGTCGCCCTGGATAAGGGCGTCTGTTAAGAAAAAAATAATAATTTGAATACCATGACGTGCAAGTCTACAGTGAAATGTCACTTCGAAATTAAAGAAGTTGTCATAAATTTAAATTAAAATCCACATTGGCGATGTATCACCATATTTGATTAGGCTGCAGAGGTTAAAATACTATTAAATTAAAAGCCCTAAAAGATTGAAACATAACTGATAACTTTCAGGCTTTGAAAAAACTGATGCCACAACATCATTTCTAGACAACCTGTGGTAATTTACAAGGTCTCATAGCGTGCCTCAGTATATGCAAATAAATGTTGTCAATAACGTGTAATTGAGAACTATTACACATGTGTGCACTTTTGTTTTGTGAACAGGTATCTAACTCTGACGCAACGTGCAGGTAATATGTGAAACTCCAATCATACAATGGAATCATAAGCAAAATACGTGATACGCATTTATATGTATAGATATCGGAAAAGTGAGACTTGGCTAAAGCAAATTGTATTATAGTATGTCTTATTTTATGGCTGTGGTTCTAGTAACCTCCCTTCTGATTTTAAAAGGGTTTCATCCTATTAATTAAAACGCCTTCCTGATTGGGTGGATAGTTAATCCCAGTGGGCAATTCTCCCTACTAACCAGCAAGTGCGACGGAAGATGAGTCACATCCTGCCCAAGGCTAGGGCACGGCGCACTGTGCGGCTCCGTCTGGAAGAAGCTCACTTAGTTTCAATGAAACGTCTTTGATAGTTTTAACAGCACTGTTCATGTCAAAGTAAAGAAGGTCAAGAATATTACATTAAGAACAGGGGAAAAGCAGAGGAGCCTGGAAAAAAAGCAAGACCGCGAAAGAAAAAACTTTTTTTGCGAATCAAATTGACTTGCATTAGAAATGAACGTTGGAGAAGAAGGTATTTTCCATGGTGCTGATGCGAGAATGGATGAACTGAAATCAATAAGCAATGACGCGCTAATTGATCTGACACAGCGCTACGGTCAATCTGCTTTCAGCTTCGGAGCTGGCCATGGTGCTGGAAGTGCTGGGCGCTATCCCGGATCTGTAGGTGCTGATTTCCTTACGAGTCAAACAGCAAAGTCTACGGAAAGCGGAGGTGAGCACACAAGCGACGAGGACGACGACAGCTTCGGCCCGGTGGATTCAAAAGGAGGCCCCGCATTTGGCGAAGATAAACGCACCAAAAAGCCCAAGGAACAGAGATCACTCCGGCTGAATATCAACGCAAGGGAGCGAAGGAGAATGCACGATCTAAACGACGCCTTGGATGGTCTTCGGTCAGTGATCCCTTATGCTCACAGCCCTTCTGTAAGAAAACTTTCAAAAATCGCTACTTTGTTGTTGGCCAAGAACTACATCTTAATGCAGGCACAGGCTTTGGAAGAAATGAGGAGGGTAGTGGCTTATTTGAACCAGGGACAGACACTAACTTCTCCCATTCCCACAGCCCTGGCCCCTTTTGGACAAGCAGCCGTGTATCCATTCACCGGGACCGCTCTGGCCACCTGTGCCGAAAAATGTACTACTTACACCGGAGCACCTTCCAGTCTCTTCAAACACTGCAGCGATAAACCTTGACGGAGCTTGCCTATGCACACATCCAGCCATGCACCCATCTGTCAGTCTTTCTACTTATTTGCGTAATTTTGTTGGGAAAGGACATTGTTATCATACATAATCCTAAACTATATTTAAATAACGGCTGAAACGTTTCACCCAGATTTAAAATACGATAATATAAGATCTTTCTTTAGCAAAGACTAAGATTAGTTTAGGAAATGAGCATTCAAAAACGCTGTTAACCTTAAAGATGTCTCTCTCTCTCTTAATTTAACTTAAAAATCCTTTGCAGTCCTAATGAATCAATGTTCATGTCATTTACATAGTTACATGCGAGAATTATATTAGTGACAATGCCTGTTTTAGAGATTTGCCATAAATGAAAGTCTTATACCATTACAGGATATGTAAACGGTTTAACTGTGATCTATGCAACATCACTACATCGTGTAGATTATCTGTGGATGTGGATCTATTGTAATTAGTGTTTATAATGCTCGAGGTGTCTGTCGACTTGTACGGGGTTTTGCTACTAAATGAAATATCATTACATCAAATCAAATGTAAAAGTTATATTATGTAAGATATTCGAGCTGTGTTGAAAATGTTGACTTTGCTATTGAACAAATCACTCGATTGTACTGTATATCTGTGCGATACTTCTAGGAATCAAAGATTTGGATTATAAGGTCTTGATTTTAAAAGTTTTATTCGCTTGTGCTGCAAACATTGAATTTCATATATTGTTTATATGTATTTATAATTAAAAAAAATATGCCTGAATCGGATTTTTCTGAACTTTCCGCTTACTTATTTGTGTTGCTTTATCTATCTATCTATCTATCTATCTATCTATCTATCTATCTATGTCTTTCTGCGGGTCTTGTATTACCTCTTCCACTTCTACATATCTTTATGTTTTAAAGGTACACTAACTTCATTACAGTAACGATAGAGACTACACCATTTGTAGTTTTTATTTAAAAGTTGTGTTTTAACAGATATTTGAAATTACTGTTGCGTGTCAGAACAGTTCTGTATTCAAAGTTACTGTGTAAAACTAAATTAAAAAGCACAGTACATTTGTAAGCGAAAGAATACCAACACTAGGAGTTTTTAAAACGTCTACTAACAGACTTTCTTTTTTGTAGATTTGCAAATGGTCTATAATTCTGGAACAAAAAAACAACCTATCCCGGTTTCAATGACTACATCTCCGGTCGAATTATGTAGAATGTGTGCAGTTTGTTATTTTTTATAATAATAATAATAATAATAACAATAATAATAATAATAATAATAATAATAATAATAATAATTCATTAAATTGACACAATATTGTGTTGTAGCGTATAAAAACAAACAAAGTAATACAACAACTATAAAACAACCCTTAAGATCTCCATTAAAATATAAACTAAATAACTTTGCTCAAGTCCAGACAGGAGATACATATCATTAAACATGGTTAATGGTTGTTTGGGAGTCACCTATAAGAATGATACACTTTCTATAGTCTATCACTATATCTCTCTTGCTGTGTCAGCGTTGCTATAGGGAGGGGTGTAGAAACAGCGGGTGCACTGCCTGTCTTCGGGTATTTGTGTTACAAAGCCCCGATGCACCTACCCCTGCTATTAACCCAATTTCCACGGCTGTCTCCACTGTTATGCTAATTGAAAAATCACGTGGGGGCATTAAGACTCTCTCTTATACTTTCAGTTTTAGACTTTCAGTGAAGTACTGGAGTTCTGGGGAAAAAATAGATGGTTAACAATTTTTATGTTTTTAGAACAATTAAAAAAAACAATTAGCAACAATGACTCCTGTTTTAGGCAACCGTTCCATTGTTCTTATTAATAATAATAATAATAATAATAATAATAATAGCGGTTTAAAGAAAGATTACGATTCAGCGTCTACAACAAAAACAATATTGCACACATATAATTAAATTATGTATATAGATAGGCTATAATTAATACAATAAGAGTTTCTACTAAATAAAAAAAAAACAAATAGCAATGGGTCTTAAGTAAAACAAATATGAACAAATAAATAAACAAACGAATTTATGTTATTTACGCAAAATAACTCGGTTCCTCGAATATCTGCTGATAACAAACGTGTTTGAATCCAAAACTAATTTTTAATATAATTTGTGAAAGTGGAACGCATATTGCCCCATAGAAACGAAATACAAAATGCCCCAAGTTAGTTATCTTATGAAAAAAATCCGTGACGCCTTTTTTACATAATTGTTATTTATAGAATGATTAGTAGCCTATGTATTGTTGTTGTTGGCGCTGACGGTCTAAATAAGCATTACATAACCGGGTGTTAAACCAGCTTGCTGTAGTTAATGCAGTTTCATACTGATCAGTAAAAATAAAAAGTAAAGTTTGTGTTCAGTCCTGATGTTACTGAAACGCCTTCCTGTTGACAGAGTACAAGCACAGTCCAGTACAAACTGTGACATTTACGCATTACATAAAATGCATTTTCACTTAATTTACGTTTTTTTAAAATTACAAAACGTGACATACCACATACCAGTACTGTGCCAGGCAGGGACTGCAGAATTTGTGACAACTAATTAGTTAAGAGTTGTTCCACCATGAAGAGCATTGAGCGCACCGGTGAATGACTGATGCCTGTAGAACCGAATGAGATATTTCCAACGACAGGCCAAACAGTTGTTGGTAGAAAGAACGCTGACCTTTAAAAGGTAACATATTACAGTTTCACAGTAGTGACGTCGTAATACATGTTTTTTACACGGTGCTCCTGGAGAACAGCGGGCCCTGTTATATTAGGCCTTACAAGATTTAACCACTCTGTACTTCAACTCGGTCCTTGGCCAACCCAATGAACTTTCAGCTGACAAAAGGCGTTTTAGAAAATCAAATACATTTATATGCCCTATGCTATTTACTGTAATTCGGTTAATCGTAGAAAATTAATGAAAATAAAATAGATCTACATTTGCTGTTTTTTGAATGAATTTGTATTATCCTAAAACTCTTTCTCTCAGATAAAAAGTTAATTGATTTGGGTCTATAATTTAAAGATCACTTTGCTTCGATAACGTTGAACTGCCTTATACATTTCTTATTTAAATATAACAAATGCATATATACCTGTATTGGTTTTTATACCTGTTGAAACTTGTAAGACAAATACAACGGTTAGTATAATTATAAAAACAAGTTGGAGGCTGAAAAGAGCAAGTGTCTGAGCCAATGACAAAGGACTTTAAATTGTTCAGCCAATCACTGCCGCGTGAAGTTGAAGGCAGCATAATCAGGTTAATTCTTAGCTGCGAACGTTTAAAAACAATGGGTGCGTTCACGGAGAGAATTCTGTGCAGAATCTGACCAATTTAACCAATGATCTCCGTGAACGCACCTATTGGCTAAACTGGTCAGATTCTAAGCAGAATATGCGCAGAATGATATCCGTGAACGCACCCAATGTGTTCAGCAATAAACGTAGAGTTGTTTATTGAGGATCTTTCACGAGGTTGTTGTTCACCTGTGGTCAAATAACGTGTTGATGTGTTTAAAGCTCATTCCTTTTATTTACAAACACTGCAAAAAAACAGCACTTAAAGAAAGGTGAGTTAAATAAGTATGAAAATTCTTAGGCCTACGTTATAACTTTCCTGAAGACTAGCTGGAAGCTAACCCAAGCAAACTGTGTTTCAGTAGTCAGTGTTTTTGTGGTTAGCATTGTTTGTATATATTGGACATCAATTATCATTAAATCTAACACCTGACACTAGAACTAAATTCTGGGATAACCAGACTAAGTACAAACAATACAAAATGCGTTTTCGTTGCATTTGTTATAGGCATATGCCATACGTTTTGTACAAATTACCACGTGTTCATTATATAAGTTACACATATTGTACTGTATTATTTTTGTAATATGCATTTCTTAAAAAAAGTTAAATTCAATGAACCCATTATGTGGATATAACAGGGAAATCAGTGTATTTCTTGTGACTAAAAGTATTTGAGTTAAACTTATAATTGAGTTTAATGAATTTTGGAAGTATGAAACATGATTTTGCTAACTTCTGTAAACCCCCAAAACTGATTTTATTATTGCATGAATTTTAATATATATATTTTAATATTCTTAATTGAACGAAGCCCCTTAGTGTTCAATAGACTTGTGCCTACTAAAGGTCTCTTTCTGACTGTTTGCTGTATTTCTTTATTCCTAGGCTGCTTTAGTCTTGTCATAATAAAATGCATCTCTTGAATGGAGTCTCTCAAGCACGTGGCAGGTATCTGCTGAAAAGGCTTTCCTGGACAGCCATTCATTGGGGTTTGTCCTCGCCTTATACACATGGACACATTTGACAATACAATGGCGCACTATTCATTCTGGCATATGGCAGTGCTGTTTTATTTACTGATCTGACTTAACATCATTTAATTAGAATGAAGGGAAGCAAGCTATTACTTTAACTTCTGCAGTAATTTACTCGCTCCATATGTGCAGGACAAAAGAAAGCTTTCTAATGGGTCTATTCATTTACAACAAAGAGCAAATCCTGTATTATCTACTGCTTTTCAAGAGCGTGATCAAAAATGTGTGTGTGTGTGTGTGTGCTTTTTTTTTTTTTTTTTTTTTAAATGTATTATATGCTTTGTTTTAAATTGAATTTGTTTGTATTTTAGGACGATTTTACATAAACTCACTGCACTTTTCTGCTTGACCATGGTCCTTGTGAAGGTAAGACATGATGTTTCCTGCAATGTTAGTGCATGCATTATAAGAGAAAATAAACAGCCAAATGCTTCTGTTCTCTGTTACATTGCATGTGCAAATGTATATAGAAATACATACAAATGAGGTTTATGTAGCCTTTATAAACTAGGCAATATACTGTAATAACTGGCCTCACTACTCACTTCAGTTGATATATGTATTAATAGTAATGATCATGGTATGTTGGCCAGGAGTTTCCAATTCCCCTTTTCAAGTTGTGCTGAAAATACCCCTTCCTGTTATATATGCCAGTTTAAAGGACACACAGTATGGAAATACATATAATTTAAGAGTGAAAGGAAAATATGAAGCAGGCTTAATTACAGAAAAGATGATTATATTTCATTTTGATGTCATGCCTCATCATTACAGCAGGTTGGAAATAAGGTATTTTTTACTATCTCGGGTCTCTTTGATTATGTGTTCTCCCAATAACTGGGTAATATAATCTACAGAGACTATTGTTAAAAATAAGAATAACTGTGTTTGCATGTTTGGTATATTCCTATTTTTAGGTTGTTGCAGGTAGGCAATCTATCAGTGTGGATGTCAGAAAGAGAGACATCAGACTTAGTCCTGTGAGTACCAGTAAACATCTCCTGATATTCATATTAAGGGCATACAGCAGAATCATTTGCACCAGGATTTTTATCTGAAAAAGAGAGAGGTGTCATGCTGTAAGTAAAGAGAACAAACCGTCTTTCATGCATATTGTTTTACGTTTTATAGGATAATCAACCTTATTAATATATTTCACATAAGCCTAGTACTCTATAGCCGACAATAACAGCAAATGCTTGTGTCAAAATGCTGTTTTATTTACACAACTTATTATAATCTACACAAATTCTGCCTGGAGAAATGTCTTTTTGAAAGAGGAAGCCTGGTGTGTTTTCATCACATTCTATCATCAATGCATGTTATGCATACTTTATATTGTTTAACAGTACGCTTGACAGAGCCAAGCGAGCTATCCTTTAACATCATCTTAAAAGTGCAATGCTTCTATACTGTTAAGTTTAGTGATGGTTGTTTTTTGAAATCGCAAGAGAGAAATGTTTAGATTTCTTTCTTTTTTTTCTACAGTAACACAAAACACAGCGTGGTCCGCATGACATCATGCCCGCTGTTCCTCCAAGCCTCATATTGTCGAAAATAATGAAGGCGTAGTCAGTTGGTTCTGAAAAGCATTGTGATTCAGTCCGACATCCAGCTAGTCAGTCTAGATCCATTGGGACTCCATTCGTTATTTTAATAAGACGGGGGCAAATCTAGTATATGGCCGCAAACCCTAAGACGTATGAGCAAGGCGAAGTGTTTGCCCATTGCCACAAGGCACCTGACACGATAGATTTTAATTGGTGCCGTTATACCGAACGAAGGAAGAAAACAGCATATCGGTTTAATTTTAATAAATGATGTCTGGCTGTAACTTGATATGTCAGAGGTTTATAAATTCTACCAGTGTTCATAAGCCAGCGTTGGGAGAAGTACATTAGGAAGCAAGCGCGGTCAGCTGTAAAAAAGGTCACCTTCCATTGGGTGACAGCCGCACTAGGAGCTCACCAGACTCTGCTTGATGTAGTATCAGAGGTGACAATCAAGGCAGGCATATCCCAGACAAACAGTAATCACAGTAATGGTCCCTAGAAAAACAAACTGGTGGGGAACTTTGCAGAATACAGAATAGAGAGCTTCCCGTTTCCCCCACCATACCAGCAGAACGAGACTGTCACTCGTTCCAAGCAAGGAGGATGTTCATTAATTAATGACAGAACTAGTGTAGTTTGCCATTAATAATCCGAGAAGTGAAGAGCCGTGGAGGATGGCAGGTAAAGTCTGAGTTCAAGCTGGCTCACTTTTCAGGTAATATACATTAGCTTCTTCCAATTAAATGAAGATATCCTCTCCTCCCTCTCTCTTTCGCACAGCCTGATTCAAGCCTTGTGTTTAATTGTGCATTGAATAATTCAAGATTCTTTCTAAAGGAATATGAACGACTGTAGTTTTGTTGTGTAGCTGCTCTCCATGTGGAAATACATCATGACTTGTTAATTTCTAAAGTAGTACAGTATTAAAATAGGTCCGCAGCAGTACGTCATAAGCCAGCTGTAGCGAAAAAGATTGCCTGTAATTGGCCTGTCACAATTTATATTTACAGAATACAGAATTTACAGAATACACTTGCTACAGCAAGTTTCATGTTGGCACATATGGGTACAAAATATGAAGTCTGCAAAAAAAAAAAAAAAAACATGATCTGTCGTCTTCGATTTATTTTTATGTTAAATTTAGTGATTTTTTCCTAAAAGCAGATGGAAATGCAAACCATTTTTTAAATCTATATATACGAATACATCTAGTTTATATACTGTTAAGGAAGAACAATTGAAGGGTGTGATTAATACTGTATTGCATTTATGAGTCATATCTTCATTCAGGTAAAAAGTACAGTACTTGTCCAAAGAACTGCAGTGTCTTAGTTGCATGTTGTTTTAAACGTTTGCATCTTATTTTGTGTTGTGCTGGTGCAGATTGGGTACTGGGTTTCTCCCTAGAGATGGCTACTTGCATATTAGCGTACACTTTTTGGTTTTCACTTATTTACTAGTTTTGTTGATTTTGCTGTGTATGTTTTGCCTTTGTAAAGCGAGCTTCTGCTTTCATCAAACTCAAAACCTCACAGCGACTGAGGGAGCTCACCTTTTCAGGAAGGTGCAATTGCAGCCCAAAGTCAATAATCAATATTGACCATGTTGTTCTGATTTAATGTGGAGACAAATCCATTACATTAACATCAAACCGTTCTGTAAAATGGATTTGAAGTCACTACAATTCTACTAGTGATCACTGCAAAGCTGTCCCGTGACTAAGTTTACTGGAAGCAGCACTTTTTACAAGGGCACTATTTAACAGCGAGCGGATGTAGACCAGAGCAAGTAGGGGAATGAGATGCTGATAGAAAGCAAGTGAAAGGGAAGATTAATAGCATTTATCACAGCCGATAGACTTCCAGTTTCCTAATTAAAATTGTTAGAACATGGAAGTGGCCAAGGATCAGTGGCTTTTAATGAGGACCTTGTAGGCTGATTTGGGTCTAATTTTCTGCTTAATAAGGCCGGTTTAAAAAGTAATCTTGGAGGGATGGGACGCCTCTAAACCTGCTCATTATCAATAATAGCGCTTCACTTAAGCACTTCAGGAAATGTTGTGTTTAATTAATATAGCGGTGGCACGTGGATTCGCTGACAGACTGAGAAAAAAAAAATGATGAAGAACTTTCAAGGACACCAAATTCATTAAGCAGCTTCATTATAGCCTACATGACTGTTTAACTGTGTCATTTTAAAGCCAGTATCGCTTTTCGAAGTGTGTGTTGTGTTGTGCAATAAAGAAAAAGCCTTTTTAATTTTAATCTTAATAGCATTAACAGCCTCGTAATACGTTTGCGATCATTTGTTCTTGAAAAGAGAGTAAATAGAGAGAATGATAAAGAGCAGTGATGTGGTATTTGAACAGACCCTCGAGGATACGTCTCCATACCTGATATGAAGTGTGGAATTCCACTTTTTTAACTGGCTGACTGACATGTTAACAAATGTACATTTTTAAGAAGAAAAAAACTGCTCTCCTTAGTAAGCTAGTTGAGTGTTTGGTTTGAATGGCTAAGTGTTGCTTTAAATAGATTGGATAAAACGAAATACCCCTCAAGAACGCCTGGGATCTCCTTAATAAAAGAGACGTCCATTGCTGCTAGAAACTGTTAAAGTTTCAGTTTCCAAAGCGGCTCCTCCAAAGAGCTTGGTTATGACAAGGTCTGTGGTAAGCCACTACTTATAGCCTGAACGCTGTTTTATATCCTGAAAGAGTTAGATGCTAAAGACACATAAAGCTACTCTATCTCATTGCTGTAATCTTCTTACTGTGGACTAGGTTCAATATCTGTATCAGCTGATGGGGATGTGATGCAGTTTGGACAGCATTTCTTATTAAGTGAAGTGTGCGTTTTGTGACAAAGGAATAAACACATTCCAAGGCAGGAGTTGTACACTACAGTACCCCCCCCCCCCCCCTCCCCCTTTCCCTCCACTGTACCTAAGTTCCTGGACCTTCTTAAAATAACAGGTCTGGGAAGGTTCTTTTAAGGATGATTGCTCTTCTTCGTCTGTAATAGGATAGATTAGTCTGCAATTTACATGATGAGGTTAAAAGATGATAAATGGAGTGCCAAACTCATTGCTGGCAAATGTGGGGTATTATAAGAAATGCTTCATCTGCCATACAAAATTGGAAATATATAATATCATCTAAAAAAATGTATGTCCAAATATATATTTTTTAGCAGTTTAACTGAGGGCATGTTTTGCTAAAGACAGAGCTACTTGTTTACATCAAATGCTGTTTTGACAGCATCCCTTTCGGTCTTTCTGTTTATCAGTATAAGTCGAGGACAAATCCTGATGCTAAACTGATAGACATTACCAAAAGAATACATGTCTAAACGTTTTAATCGGTGTTTAACGTGGTTCCTTCTGAGCATTTTGTAATGACCTTGAGCAATCTTGAAGAGGAGCCAAGCTAGGAAAAGGGGCAGTCCTCAAGACTACACACTGTTGGGGCTTATTTGGTTCAATCCAATGTTGCTAAATATGTGAAATGAACTAACCCAACAGAAACACTTACATGCTGTACAAATGTAGTGTCACTTTTAATGTGGGAAACACAACATTTGTTGAGGTGCTGAACATGTTTTTGCCACGTGTCTTCTTTTTCTTTTAAATTTCATTTGTATTTATTTAACCAGGACAGAACCCCTGAGTCACATCAAATGTCCATGGGGGTCCTGGCAATGGTCCTGTAGGGTTATTGGTAGCTGTGTGAAGACAAAACCAGACAGGCTGGTAGATTGTGAGCTTGCTGTCCTCAGGAGCGATGGGCATGTTTTGTTTTGTAAGTGTTCATCTTTCTCATTAAAGTTTTATCTGCACCCCAGCTGGGGCGTTTTGCATTGTTTCTAGTGGTTGAATTAAGGACAAATTGACTTCTATAGTACAGTCGCTGAAGACAAGTGCCGGCTTATCCCCAAGGCAGAATCACTTAGATTTAACAAAGCCTTTTAGCATCCTTCTAGAGCAAGGGCAGAGGGTTTCACTGTAATCAGTACAGTGGAATTCACATACTAGGTTCTGGACAGTGTTGTTGACTGTTGTAACTTTGTTTTATATAGCCCATGTATGGAAATGTCAGCGTCTTAGAAAACTGAGCGCTTTATTCATGATTTGAGAGAGAATTCACGTGAATAGATTATAACGTGGAAAACAGATTTATTTTCAAGAAGGTATCTAAGTGTGTTTCGAGGACCTTTAGAAAGCAGGCATATGATTTGATGGTTGTAGATTTATTTCAATGTCTTTGTTAAAAAAGAAGTGGAGTCGGTGGATTACTGTGGTAATACATTAATCTTGGTTCTACTCCATTAAGTAATTTGTTATTGCAACTTTATAAATCTCTATTATTCAGATACTGTAATATAATCCTTTGTGACAAAAAGCATGGCAAGTCACTGATGGAAGACTATCACAGGCTGTTTTTTACACAAACACAAATACACATTAAGCCCTTCCTGTCCTGAATATGTCTGGAACTGGCACCTACCTACAGTATGTACAAAACGTGTGTAAAACTGTCACAGTTGTGGCTGCTCCATCCCAGATATTCCTCATTTGTAGCTCTGACTATTGCAAATACAAAACCAAAAAGGGAATCAATCGGCGGAACCAAATAAATGAAGCCATGGCTATCAAAAACAGAACAACGTAACCCCTGTATATGATGGAAGCCATGCAAAGCCAGGGGTGCCGCACCCCCAGCACCCCTAGTTCCAGTGCCCCTGGAACAATGACACTTCTGAATCTGGGGGTACACCAGGCATTTCCCTGTTCATCATGCTGCTGCTGGAGAGCTTCATGTTTAAAATGTAGCAGACAGAGGAATCTGTTGGCTACTACTGTACATGGGAATTGTATTTTGTATAGAGGGTACTTTGTGTTTGAGATAGCAAGATTTATCCTTCAGGTCTCCAAATGAGCAAAAAGTCATTTTTCTTCCTGTGATAATAGTTAATGTGTTTTTTGGTTGATGTCATTTTCAGTCTTAATTATCTTTCCTGGGTAATGTTTGTAATGACATTGCTGGCACGCTAAATGTCACATTGCAGCACAGTTTATGCAACTATTTCAGGAAGGTAAGCTTGAGTTTTCAGCTTGTTGTGAGTTTTGATATTCTGATTTTGTTTCTCAAGCAGCTAGTGTTAGCGAGACTCAGTTACCTGAAATCGGAATAAAAGAGAATATTGGGTTGTTAAACCAGAAATTTAAAATATCTTTTCCCTCTGTAAAACACTTTGCAAACCTTTATCTTGTACATAAAGTGCTGGAAGTGTATTTTAGAGGTAACTGTAAATATTGGTGCCCTTAAACCCACGCTAACTGTCCCTTTTCAAATCGGAATTAAAAAGGAATTGCTTAAAAGAAATATGTTATCTGCTTCTATTCCCTATGTAGGTCTCAAGAAAGAACCACATGTTTTCACACACATGTCTTTTCACTTCATTAAAGAAAGCTCTCATCCTTACTAGCAAGTGCTCCATTTTTACTCGCACTTCCTAGATCACTTCACCTTAGCTAACCCTGCTGGATCAAATCACTACTGTAAATGAACATTCCCCATTGGGCAAAATAGTCCTATTCATAAATAAAGCCACCCTTATGGAATGACCACTTTCCTTAAAGCATTAAAGGGAGTGCGCTGATGATGTCACTAGATGATGTCACCTTTCCAATGTATTAGTACATAGGAAGAAACTAAGCTTTGTTTCACTGGTTAAACTGAAACCCAGCTGACCACTTGCTTTTGTTTATCATTCTGCAGTTGACAAGAAAACAAATGCTAATTCTTACATGGAAATTGCATAGATTTGTATTATAACAGTGAGTGAATCGTACATAGTAAATGTTGGATTTATCTACAGCGGCTCAATTTTCATTTTAATCACCACAGTGGAATTCTTTAATCCCAGAGAGGTTGTTTGCAAAGGTTCATAGTTATGATTTTGTTTTATGTTTTGAATATTTGTAATATCACTGAGTAAGAGGATTACAAGAAATACATTGAGTGATTTAATCATGTTTTGAGTGGTAAATCGCTGAAAATGTAGAAAATGGACCTAAAGGATCACCTAACAATAATCCATATACCTAATACCTGACATGCACTGCTAAAAGCTTTTGTATGTAATATTTTATACAATCTTTTCAAAGAACCTTGGCAAACAAGGCAGGATAATCAATGGTGGTACTGTATGTACTGTAGATTTACTGATGTTTAAATCAATTAAATAGACACCATTGAGATTTCCTTCAGATCACAAACCACACAGTTTATTCTATATTTCCAACTGCCACAAGGATTGTATTGAAAGATGTTCATTTCCGTCAGCAACACATCGAGAGAGAATGGATTTCAGTAGGGATGCTGCCAACACAAGTTGACATTGGGGGCTGGTAGAACTCAATTTCTCCAATTCGCAGTGATGTCGGAAAGACCTAATGACTGGCCAATGCAAAACGGGATACAGGTGATTTTTGACTTTTGTGTAATGTCTGGCTGCAGATCAGATTGTAGACTGCAGATGGACCGGGCTGCAGTCCCAGATTGATAGTGATGAATGTTAGAGCAGAAGGATACGTGGCATCAGATGGTGAAGACGGTACTGACGATGTTCCTGAAGTTAGAGGAACTTCTTGTGCTTTCTGACCCCTTGAGTGTGAGGATATTTGCCTGTGTATTAAATCGTTTCTCCGTCACAGACAGCGGCTGATTAAGCTGTCCTGTAGTATGTCCTTTCCTGCGGGGTGAAACATGCTGCCATAATAAGAATCACATTAAGAGAGATTCACAGTTTGTATAATGCATTCTGAGAAAATGACTGCATGTGGTTTTAACTACATCTTGTGTTTTAAACTAAAGCATACAAATCAATTTCACTTCAGTAAAATTGTAAGTGGTCCCCTAGTGATTAAACCTAAAAAGCTACAAAGCTTAGAAATATCCAGGAGCTCAAGGTCATTAGCGTTATTTAAATACATGTATTCAGTAGGATGTCTAGGCAATTCAGAGCCCACTTCCCTTTAAACAAAGCTAAAATACTCTTAAAAGCACACATGCATTTTCTAGGGCCAAGGTAAGGTGATGTGTCTACCTGAAAGCTGCAAAAGAAACATTATTACACACTGCGAATTTCCAATGGAATTAAGCCCAAAATTAAGCATTATCGCTCAATGAGCATGGTGGGATTTGTCTGTGCTATTCTCAAAGACAGCCGAAATGCCTCTCCAGATTCACAGGGATTTAACCTAACCTTGTTCGAGCTGCAGATACATCCAGCAAATGTATTATATTGTAATTAACAATATGGCAAAATACTGATACGTCGGCAGTCATCTTATTTACAGTAGTACATACTGTAGTAGTCTCTATAAAACCATTGTAACTACTGTAAGGGTTAGCATTGTGGCTTCATGACAAAATGCAATGTAACCCCTTTTGTTGTCTATTTCAAACCTGCTATTTAGTACATAGTAAACACATTGGTTACAGTAGTTTTTTGTTTTTTTTTCTAACAGTGGGAAATAGTGACTAAACACAGATTGATTTGAAAAACGTTTAAAATAGAAACTTGAATGTCCTTTCTACACCTTAAAACTCTTCTCTTAAAATTGTATGATTCTTATCAAAGTGAAAAATGTAATTGGATAAAACCGCATCATCCTACAGTATGATCCATTAATTAAATTCTGGTGGGCGTGTGGCTACTGCACACATCTATTCCCAACAGCAGTAACTGTCACGCCATGCAAGTAACAATTACATACCAGGCATATGAAATCTATTTAAAACTGTACGAGTTACAATTGTGCAGTGTAAAAATGCTTGGTTTGATTCAGTTATTTGTTTAATTCACCGGTAAGTTAGCTTACTTCAAATTGAGCTACAACTTGTAAAAATGAGATTCTCGAGGATGCATACTGTATTTTGGAGCTGCTTTTCAGTAAAACCTGCACTGATCCTAAACTGTGGCATGTTCGACTGATGTACTGCATTCCCCTTTCAATAGCCTGAATTCATTGCAATACACAACAACTGGTAATATCCACTTGATCCACCCTTGATTACACGCCTGGCAAGCTCACAAGTGTAGCTTTTCTGTTGCTGGCAGCCGCTCCACTTTCTGTGCTGACAATGCGATGATAGACCCAAGCCTTTCCCCAGGTGCACAGCTACAGTGGATTGGGAAGCCAGATGCTTTGCTTATTCAAGGAACCTTTCTGACAAACTATTTGTCACACACTGACAAATGAATATGACCCCTATTTGCACGTTTTTTTCTGTGACTGTATTTCCCGTAAAAGAAAGGTGATTGTCGATAATGCTTTGTTTGGTAACGGTAGGCATTATTGGAGATGTAACAATATGCAGGTCATGGTATAATACCTATGATATGCAATAGATCTGATTAACTATTTCAGCTGACATGCAGTAAGACTGATTATAGATCAAAGACCACTTAGTTAAATTTAATATGCTAGAATATGTATTCATACCATGAATAATTAACACTTTAAAAACTTCAAAATCAGTATCTACTTATGGAGCACACTATACACCACCCTCTGACATAGCATTGTGATTGGAATGTGGTGTATATCAGAGTCCCAGAGCCTGACTGCAGCTCTGCAGATATACATATTATGTGGTGTGATATGACCCAGGGTAAATAACGTCTTAATCACCTGCGGTAATGAAATCACTTTATTTCAGTATAGCTGCGTGCAGACCCTTTGTAAGTAAAGCACCCCCCTCCTCCTCCTCCTCCTCCATTCCCTCTCTCTGTTCTGCACATCCCATGCCATCTGTCTCCGTCAGTGCATGCAGCAGCCATCACTCTGTGTTTTGCAGAACTGATGGGACAGTTTGTCATTGACTTGATCACTTTGCTTTGAGAATCTCTACTGTTAATTACCTCTTTCTACATGCCTCATCCCTTGAGATTCTTTAACCATTCCCTTTAAAAGTTAATAATTATGAGATTCTGTCGCCTGGTGGGGCTGTGCCCCAGAATGAAAGGTATACCTTTTAAAGGTAAGAGATTGTTAGCCACTTATAAAACTAACCACAGTAACGTTTGGGGACAAAATAGAGTGCCAGCTCTCCCGGAGGATGTTGTACTTCAGTGGAAATTCAATGATTTGGTTTCACTGTGTTTGTGAAAGCACTTTGCAATCCTATGTGAATGAAAAACCTGTATGAAAGAAAGTTCCATAAGTGCCAAGCTATGTGAGCGTGCAGGTGACCTATAATAAATATATGCGGCCATGTGACATTAAATCCATAAATCTACTGGAACAGGAGTGAATTAAGCCAGTCATTGCCGGCCATTCCATTCCTGGTATTTGTTTCAACCAGGTCCTGAATGGGCAGTTTATTTTTAACTGTACATTGCCTTCCACTGGAACACCTAAAATGCAGTTTTCACAGGCGCTCCTCAGACTTTATGTATTCTGTTGTAATCATTGTATGTATGACATGAAATACAAATACATTTTATATATCGAGCGATCGGTCAATCCTTTTGTAAGTAATATTTATTTTTGTCAAATGTACTAATTTTGTAGGGGTGTGCTGATACTCGAAATTTTCTGAGTAATTCCCTTTAACTTGAGCTGCCATTGTGTGAACTGGGATATGTAGTTCTTTGAGTTTAATCAGAGGTAACACCTTGCCCAGGACTACAATCCCACAATTCACTGCAGAGATTATGCATTTCTAAGGAAACTAAGGAAAATGAAACAAATTATTTCATATAAAAAATATGACAAATCACTTGCAAAACATGAATGAGTTCAGTTATATCGTCACTGATTGTTCTTGATTGATACTCAATAATTCTGTAATTAATAGAAACCGAGGGGCTGCGTTGTTTTGTGTTGAGTAATTAACAGGTTTTATTCCATTTAATTAATACCTAACAACTTCTAAATGCGAGTTTCAGCTCACCCTTGCTAATTAGGCTTGCTCAGAATGTGTCTGTGAAATAGGAGCTGATCTGAGCACCTCTGAATTCAGCACTGTCCACGGTTTCCAGATCAAAATCGTGTTTTATTTACCTCGTTTTGAGCCGGATTGGAATGCAGGATGTCGTAGTTTAAAAGCCAGTGCATTAGTGCAGTGTATTATCCATTGCATTATCTAGACCTGCTCAGAGCATATCGAATGAATGAAAAGAGGGAAGTGTAGTCCTTAAATGTAGAATTATATAGAAAAAAAACAAGAGCAATTCATCAGTATTTCATCTGCACAGAAAGTTTTTCAGCTTGCAATGTCAGCTTTGCTTCCTGCCAGTGCTATTGTAATTCTGAATTTCTCTCTTCTAACGTTTAAAGAACACGTATCTACATCTGTGAAAAATGTGTAAAATATTTAATTTGTGTATTATTATGAATATCAGGTCAGAGTTTGAGATTAACACCAATAACTATAATGAGAACAGATGGTTAGATATCTTTGATGTAGACTTAATATGTTAAGTCAATCGCTCATCTAGCTAGGCTTAATCATCAGATGTTTGCTGGTCCCAATTCATTGAGAGATTGTTTTAGATTAAGCCAAGGGCACTCTGTACAACTATGATCCATATTAAATCTCAGTAAAATGAAAATTGCAAAGATTTACTGGGGATCACAGAGATGGAGAATTTAATCGCAACACGGCTGTGTTGAACACCCCAGTGTCGTCATTTTCATAATTCGAATGCCATACTCGGGGATTATGAATAATGCTATATTTATTAACCAACATTCTCATCGCATTCCCATTTTCCGCTTTGGTTAATACATTGCTAGCATATACCAGTATTTTATAATATATAATAATCTGCACATTTATTAAATTTAACCTTTAAAATGGAGGTGAATTGTGCACCTACATAATTAATATAAACAGCTTTAAAAAAAAGTTAAAGATCCAATTAATAGCACAATAATACCCTAATACAGATACAGTAAATTCTGGCATGATAATGTTACATTTTTAAAGGCAAAGGAAATGCATAGTGCATAAAAAGTTTTTTCGATTCAGGATAGTTTGTACTTCATTGCTATTTATTACTGAACATTTATTTTCATGGCAGCTTTAGTTTAACAGGAAAGTGTTAAAAGGAACCAGTGGTATTTAATAAAAATGCATTGTTAATAGCGTGCTGCTAAAACGTGATCATGTTCGTTATGTCCACCCTGTGGAGTGGAGTGCATTCTTGTTTTGTTGTTCGGCACACAGGTTGATGGAATGCATCTAGTTGATGGAATGCAATGACCTTTTGTGTGTGGGTAGGGGGCTGTAGACACCGATGGGTTTTTAGAGGGGAAAGGTATGGGTGGGATTGCACAATGGCAAGGTGATTAATAGCAATTAACAAAAATGTAGTTTTCTATTTTAATTAGAACTGCAGGTGGCTTGATGTCAACATTTTTAAATGTTCTTTACAATTCAAAAACAAATATGTATAAAACTTGACGTACTGTGGCATTCTCGTTTCCAAGAGTGACTGACTGATAATGATGAGCCCACACTGACTGTCCATCTTCATAAGAGCCATTTAGGAAACTGAAAACCAGAATGGGTGGCAGCTATTCCACTGCAAGCAATTGTTTTAAAGTGTAAAGTCACAGTATGTGGACATTATTCGCCTGAGACAGATTCCTGGGCTTGCTCTCCTAAGACGTGGTCACGTAAGGTAAAAACCTCATTCTCAAGCCCTGCTTTCAGCTCACACTCACTGAGCTGCAGTAATCACACACAAGAGCACTCGGGGACCTGATGGGTAATTGGAAAAATACATCGAAATAAACAGAACAGAGCAGATGGCAACCGTATTCCTTTTCTTTTCCATATTAAACGTTTTGTTAACTAGTGCACATGCCCCACAGACATGTTGAAACTTCTCCCACCTCTGTTCGAAACGTGTTCTTAATTATGATTCCGCTGTCCGCTGTTTTCTTGGGTCGCTTTTCTGTAATCAAAATCCAAATTAAAACCTGTTATGCAGCAAATCTGGTTTAATCTCCTGCTTCAAGAAAGATGAACATTAATCCACATCTGTCCATGCAAATGTTCACCGTTCATATTTCTTTGCGAGATCCTGATACTTCAGTGCAATCTTTTGTAATCAACCCAAGGCCATGTGTACAGCATGTTTGGAACAGAGATGGAGGTGGATTACCATGAGGCCCGTGCAGGGAGAAGACCAAGCAGTCTTTTTTGTTTAATACAGTCTGTTGGTTAAATTTAAAGGCATAGAGCAAGAAGATGTTGCTTGCAGTTAGAAGTCAAATATATTGACAAAGGGCGTTCGGCCTAAAGGTTAAACATATATTTGTACACCTGGAATCACCACTAGATCAAGTTACTTTAAGCTAGACACCTGCCACAATTTAAGGTAGAAAATATTGTATTTGAGTAATGAACAGCAAGTACATCTGTAATTTTCTTGATATTTACTGCCCCTGAAATGTCATCCTTATATGATTTAATTATCACAAAAATTGGTTTACTTTTCATTAAAAAAAAGATCAAATAGAATAGTATTTTATAATATACTGATATACCAAGAGATAACTTATATTAATGTGTATGATAGCAAGCTGAAAAGGTGGAGTGCAGTATGTAAGGTGGTGGCAAACGTTTCCTGTTGTGAACACTAATCCATTTTAAAACTATTTCTATTGTTACTGACAGATATAGAACTATCTGACTGATTAAAACTGTGTAATATAAAACTACCTTTACCCTATAACTTTGTAATAAATGCCAGAAGGATGATCAAAGAGCTGCTGCTGTTTTGATCTACATGAATTAAAAGCAGAATATTTCAGGGGGCCGCTATACATAAAAGAACAATTCAGGACAGCACCCTAATCTGCTGCTCCGAATATGAGCTGACATTCACCTTCCCCATGGTGTGGCAGGAAAGCTGCAGGCTTTGCCAGGCCATCTCAATCTCTTTTGGTAGGCGCATACAAGGTGAGGTCAATGAGAGAGCCATCTCTCCTCTCCAGAACAGATGAGATCTTAAAACAGGCTCCATGAATAATATTCATCACCGTTCATGCTGTTGCAATTGCCTTCCGCTACGATCAAGGGCAGTATGATGTCATCGATGACACCAGATGTTTTCAGAATCCTTTTTTGACAGCTCAGATTTTGCTCTTATCCAAAAAGCAACGCCATTTTGTGCAGGCTTAACATTTCCATTCTGGTTTAGATCTTCGCTTTGAAACCTGGACAGTTTAGGGTTGGAAAATGTTTCGGGTTGGAAGACCATGCAAATGTCATGTTTTTATCAATCAATTTGAAGAGTGGATACTAGTTTAAGGTGATTTTCAGTGCTGATTCTATTCTCTAGTATTTGGAGATGTGTGGTGTATGCATACTGTAACAAGTTCATTATATACCCGTGCATTCTACTGTACTTTATCTAGTAAAAGTCACAACCTGCATTCTGCTGCAAATCTTCTATCTCTAAAAGGAGAATGTACATTTAACATTGCAATTTTTTGAGAATGTCATATCTAGGCAATAATGCAAATTATTAGGGGTATGCCCATACCTGTATTTTCCAAGTAATTGCCTTTATTTGATATTAAATCATTTTTATTTCACTTTTGTTAGAAATGCATCATCTCTGCAGTGAATTGCAGGACTGTAGTCCTAGGAAAGGTGTTATCTCTTATTATAAAGAACTACATATCTCAGATTCCACAGCGGTAGCTTGAGTTTAAGAAAAGGTCAACTGACAAATTAGTTGCATTTGCTAGTTTTGCTACATATTTTAATTGTCAGTTTGCGGTCTTGTTGTCATTTTTTCTTTCAAAGCACATTTTTTTTGTTTAATGCATTAGATCATTGTGTATTGAAATATAAGCTTTACTTAGAGAAGCTACCCCTGACATTTCTTTGGAAAAATACTTCAATAGTAAACTTTCAGATTATCTGTGGATTCATTTATTATGTTTAAAAATATAACAAATCCAGCCACTGTTCTAAGGTCAGCTCATTTAATAACTAGGTATACCCAATACAAAAATGCAATTAGAATTTAATTTCTGTTAATTATGTATAAAGTGTTTGAATATACTGTTTTAGTTTAAATATTGAACATTTGTGTTTTGTCTCAGTGCTGTTCTGTCAGAATATGCAAATTGCACCTTTATTTTGAGCGGCTGTTTGAACAAATGGCGTCAATTTGGAACCAAAGCACCAACCCACGTCTCAGAGGGGGGAAAAAAAGATAAAAAAGAAATTAACTTTACAAGAACGGACACTCTTAGCTCATGGCCAGTCTAGTACTGTACCCCAGTAACTGGTACTAATACCTGTTGACTTTAATGGAGCTTTTTCAGCCTGGTAACACCCCATGTCTACAACAAAGTGCAATAAAGGGGATAACATGTGACAATGAACACCCAAGAAACACGAATGCTACAAATAGTTATCCTGGTTTAAAGAAAACAACTGTAAAGTGAATATAATAATATAGATATTTTAGGATAATCACCTTTTATATTACTACTAGCTGCATTTATTCTACATTTACACATCAATAACAATCCAAAGGGAACATAATGATCTCTTAATTTATTGTATCTCCACCTACAGAGGCTTACACCACCTGTCACCAATGGCACAATTCTCTTCATTACACAACCAGCCCAGGAGGGCTTCACAATGTGTCCCATATTAATGCCAATTTCAGATGGTTTCATTTAATTAATGCTGTATACTGGAGTCTGGCTGGAAAACACTTAAGCTTATAAAGTATGAGTTACCAGAGTGATTAAATTAATATTATCTTAAGTACCCCTGACTTTAACAGATACGTTAATCTGCTGAGAAACATTTAAGGGTGAATTAAACCCAAATGCGTTCCATGTGGCCTCTCTGGATCGAATTAATTATGAGGTTCTGTGTTCCATATTTTTGGGATTCCCAGCAAAAGCTGAAGATTTGGCACTTAGCTAATGCATCCCATTACATTGATTAGATTTTTACCTTCCAGCCATGTGACATGATTTTTTTTTTTTTTCAACATTTGCGATGCCTTTTAAATAATAGCCTTTTTTTAGAGCAAATCCAGATTAATCTAATGTATTTGAGTTGCACCGTCAAAGGAAACCATTTCAAGCGGTGACCTTTTCCGACAGCCTACCAGCATAAACAATAACAATTTATGAAATAATAGCGTAGCGTGATATTTGCATATTGTCCAATATACCAATCTTTAATTGTCTGCTGACCCCATGAAATCTAAAAAAGGTCTCTCTCTATTTTTTGTTTCACAGCCCTGCAATCTAACCATTATCCCTGCTTATCATTCTACCACCTCCTTTAACTCTCTAATGTTCCACCACAAGGTAAGTACAGTAGGGCTTATCTACTGTCGAGAGGGAAACGTTCAACAATTTGACTTTATAACCTTGATCAGGAATATCCCCGTGGAGAGTTATAGCACTTCCAGCCATGGTGCTTCTTAGGGCTATTCTTGAAGGCAATGCAGCTGAAATGTCAACTGCTAAAACCTGTTTTCCTTTCCTGGAATAAATCTAACCATGTTGCATTTGCAGCTCGCACACAGACACAAGCAGCCTACCGTGTTGCCATATTTATTTATGCTCTTACGTTGGCCGTACACTTTAGGAGGGTTTTCAGTGACATTGTCGTGTGGGCTCCAGGTGATTTTTTTTTTTTTTTGTGTGTTTTGTTTTAGCGTTGAGATTCTGGTCTAGTACATCCATACAGTGCAGTGCATGTTGATTATGACTCGGTTTAAAACCTACTGGCCCAGTTGCCTGTATTTAGGTTTACAGAAACTTTCTTTGGAGATCACTGTGTATGGAATATTATCACCGCCTGTCTGGCTGTATTTAATATGCCCACAATCACGTTGTGGAGAAAGATGGTCTTCTGTAACATAATGTGAAGCCGTTGCGCCAGAATCCTCCTGGAGGTTAACATTCAAGTTTGCTTTCATGTTTTTCTTTTTTTATTTGAGCTGTCATTTTCTTTAAATGGAAATCTAATCTAGTGTGTTCTGAAATTACAGCTCATTAGCACGAATCTGAGCCTCTTGCAAACCTAGGGGGAGAAAGTGCTAATAAAACGGAGACAAGGTCACTTTGCATTATAACACCCATGTTTGAACTACTTACTTTAGCCAATCTTTCTTTTTTTTTTCCTGCTGAAAATTTTATGTCTGGGACTTAGGGGGTACAGATGAATACACAGATATATATTCGTCTAATTATCTGGTTTTACAGTGTCGGTGAAAGTAATAAATGTCTGGAATCATGTGCAGATAGTAAAAACCATTCTGTAGTGTAGTTAAAAAAAGAAATGGGATGACTTTGTAGGTTTATAGCTAATGCATGTATAAAAGTAATCCATTTCGCACTGTTAAATTCTTTAGCAAAGCTAATGTATCAGTATTGCGAAGTGCGCGTTTCGAAGCAGCTCAGAAAATGATTATATCTCAGTGTGATCTAGAAGCTTATATGTAGCCCCTCATAAAAAGCCAGTATATTGCATAAATCTAAAAGGCATAATTCAATATTAAGGGTTCTCGTGCAGATAATATTGTGCATTCTAATATCAAAAATCTAATTCAAACTGAGCTTTTAGCAAAAAACAAAAAAAAAAGCTTCAATCTGATATGCAACATAGCACCACCTACTGCTTGCATAGGAAAGGGAAGTCCTAAGTGTAATTATAGGGTGCCCAGCTTGTTAAATCTAACTTGTTTAACAAGCTTGGCTGGCAGTCTAAGTAAAATCATTTTATGAGAAAATGCATGCAAGTTTTGCACTGGGGTCGGAGGTAGATTACAGTCAAAGGTAATAACGTGGAGATTTTTTGGTAACCCTTTAGTTATAAATAATATGGCATCTATACATGTCTTATAAAGAATTATAACAATATTAAACAGTTATAATTGAGCTCCACAAAGACCACAGACAGTCTGAAGTACTGTAGAAGTAAATAATGCATTAAAAAATGCATAATGCTTATTGAGCATAAATTACTGTGGTTGCTAATATTTAGTCAGCTTTTTAAAATATTAAACTTTTTTTTTTGTTATTTTTTTTTTACATTCTCAATTTTTATTTATTTTTTAAAATAAAAAAAAATCACATTTCCATTTTTTTCTGAAATCTGGCCTGCCAAACAGTGCTGTTTACTGTAGGACTGAACACATTTGGGATCTGTTCGGATTCAAAGTGGTGCCAACTCTCGCCGTCTCTTTTTAATTTTTCAAGTGATGGAGATGTGAAATATTGAAGCACACTTTGTTGTTTGGGGACAATGCTAGGTAACAGATGGGCACACTCCGCAAAGCGGAATGTATGCAAATCTCCATACAAAGGGGCCCTGGATGTTTTTAATATAACAAGACTGCCTCAGGCCTATTTTTAATCCCCCTTTATCAAGAGCCAATGCTTTTTATCAAGTCAAATGCCTTAAGCATAATGTCAACTTGGACATCTGGCCGCATGTTTAAAACAATTCTGTTTTTTAAAATATTTCGAAATAAAAATCAGGATTCAAACTGGGAATATCACATCAGACGACTGTGTGATTGAGGCTTCCATTTGACAAGCTTAAAACTCTAAAATGCTCACTATAGTTTAAACAAAAGACCTGCTGCATGATAGGTACTGTGCAAATCTGTATATACTGCATATATCTTTATAAACTTATGTATATATATTTTTCTTCAATCTTCTTTGATCTTAACAATTAGCAATTCTTTTTAAAAGTGTACGGTATTAACATTGTAAAACTAGTAGTTTTTTACAGCTTTTAAATTCTTCAACCTAAAATGATCAAGTATCCAGTTCAAGTATTTTTTCGTAAAATGAAAAAAACAAACTTGCTTTCAATTGATAAATGCAAGATATTTTTCAGTTCATCATATTAATAGTAAATGGACTTTGATATAGTGTATTTTTGATAGTTTTACACTCATTAATACATTCCAACCCTTTTAATATCACTTCAAAATGATAAAAAGAGGAGTGACTTTATCAGGAGTCACCACTAACCTGGTAAAAGTATTAAAACTCAACATGTGGTGATAATATGCTGAGGATGACATGTACTTGTTTTAGTTAACATAATTGAAATCCTGACTTCTGTGCATACACTGTGCCTCTCTGAAATGCAGAGCTCACCCAACCTTTTCCTTTCAATTTACAAGTGTTTGTTGAGATGATACACATATTTGCTCTGACATCCATTCCTCACAGTGCATGGAAAAGTGTGTGAATGTAAGAACGAGTGATGTCAACCTAAAACGAAAACTCCTGTACTCCCATTACTGCTTGTTTAATCACAGCAGACAGGAGATGAACTCTGGAACTATCCAGATTGACTGGGCCATGGGAAGACTTTATCTGCCATGATCTACCCCAGCCATATCACTTTAACTATCGGTCAGGCAGTCTGTACACAATAGCATGTATAGGGTTCATTTTATTTCAGTGTAAAGCTGAATTTGATAGTGGGACGCTGGTATTTTTTGTTTCAAGACTTATTCACAGACTAACCTGTTAATGAAACAGTAATAACCAGCATAGTGGAAACTGACAGGTAGAAGTGATTCTCGTAGAGAGGGAGGTGGGGGGCATGCTGTCAGTAAGATACAATAGTTTGATCAGATGGGACAGCGAACCTTGTCAGACTCTCACCTGTTCACGGTTAAACTACTTGTCACTAAAGGGGGGGAAAAAAATACAGAACAAAGAAAAATACCAGAATACAGCGCTCCCTCTCTGCATTTACAGTGTTTCCCAGTCCCTGCTCAGCCCTTCAGGTAGGGAACAGCTGATGGCAGTGGTACTGTAGCTGGGAGTCAGCCACAGGTGACATAAAGTGAATCCATGCCTTCTCTAGATTAGTGTCAGCACCACTGCCCCCCTCCAGCAAGGCAGCAGCTGCAGTGTCGGAAGCGAGCCCGCAGCTGTCACAGGTACGTCTGCTGCTGTTGCCTCTCCTATCCCTCTCCAGCCTCCCAGATACCAGGTCTGCACTCATACTGCTCCTTCAGCAAACCAGCCTCGGGGCTGGAGCATCATCCATTGACACGCAAAGCCAACCTTGCAAAAGGTAATACGGCACTTTGAAAACTCCAGGCAAAAGTTACTGGTTCTTTGAAAGAAACCGACGCATTTACACCGCGGTCCTAAAAATACATTAGTATCCAAGGTATTTTGGGGAATGTGGTCTTTATATGAAACATAAGCTATGCACAGTGCTTGATCTGAATGGGTGTACCTCTGTACAAGTGTCAAATTGAGTCTTGCATGTGGTACAGTTGGTGCAGGCAAAACTAGTGTGTTCAATTTATTATGACAGGGATCTGTATACTTAGAGTAGAGTAAGACCATATATAATACACCACAGATCTTCTTTTCTCTCTGTGTATTGCAATGCATAGTGATTTATTGCAGTGCTCTTCAAACAGCTTACCGACCTGTCCATGCCTGTACTGCTCCTATTTCAATGTTCAGCTGTACTGTTGTGGGAAGGAATCCAAGATAAAAATACAACATGAAGATGAGACAATTTACAATCTTCTTCAATTTACAATATACTGCAACATAATTGGAGTAATTTTTAGTGCAATTCATGCCGTTCCAACTGGTCCTCTCATACCTTTTCTAGCTACATGTAATCACAATTTCCATACGCTATAAAACTAAAACCGCTGGCAGCAAAAACTGCCATGTAGACACGTGTTCTTTTTTGTACGGAAGCTCCTTTTCTTGTTCAATGCCGTAATGACTTCTAACCATGTTCAAACTATCGTAGTTCAAGCCCAGTCTGTGTCGCGATTAACTTGTACTCCATATGAATTCATTAATACTTGGGTTTGGGTGCCCTTTTCATTGTCCCTTTGGTATAAACATTAATGATGTTTCTTTCTTTTGTACAGCCATCATTATTCCCCTGCATCCCCCCCCCAGGGACGGATTACTAGCTTGGACCCGGTGCAAAAATAACTTAGAAGCTCAATCGAAAGACCTCAGATCCGCACAAGTGATATTTATCTGCATAGATCAAAAAGCATTTACCTTTTAGATGTTCCCTGTTATGAATATTCAGTGTACTTATTGAAATCTAATTTAGAGTTCCTTATCTCCAGGGCCTTTTAATCATTGCATATTGCCTGAGGCTAGCATTGATTGACAGCCAAACTTTTGTTTAAAAAAAAAAGGGCGGGTGGTATTGATACAGGATTTTACTAATGGAGATGCTGAGCTCATTTAACATAAACTGGTAATAAAGGAAAAACTATTCTGGATCATGAGCTAAATTAGTAACTTAGCAGAGTTCAAATCACAATTGCAGTTTGTCAGTTTATCCAAATACTGGGTGAATGATACAAACTAATAACTGAAAACATATAATGCAGGCTGGGTCACCAATATTAAAACCATTTTTAAGATTAACAGATAATTTACCAAAATATCTGTAGTCAATCACAAGAACTCTGCAGCAATGAAAAATAAGTGTTATTAAATTATACACACATTTTCAAAAGAAGTAAAATGCTTGATTTGCAAAGCGTGCTAGTCAACAGGCCAGAGCCTTCTGATTTTGCACATTTATCTTTTGGGAACATATCGCTCACTGGGAGAGATGATGTAGAAGCAATGATAATAAAACATTGTGCAGGTCTACAGGACTACAAGCGCATAGGTGTCCTGCTTGACTTGGCAGCACCTGTAGCTGTTTTCCAGCCACCTGAAATTGAATTGCATTTCGCGGGAGGTAAGTTGACTTTGCTTTACAATTTTAAAGAGATTGCATTTCTAATGTCAGATGGTTTGGTCCTGTTTGGGATGCTTGAGGGCTGGATTTTGGAGTTAGGACTGGAGTGTATTTAGTACTTGCTCTACACTCCAGATGATAGACCAGGTTACATGGCTGAAGAGAATGATAACTGGCTGTAGAAACCTTAGAATGTGGTTACCAGTACACAGCTGGATTGTGTAGTGTGTGTTTTATCTTTATTTGTGTTTTTAGAGCCTGCAGAGTTCTGGGTTCAGCAGGTTATTAACCTGGAACGTGCTCCTCTGGCAGTGGCAGTTCAGTTTATGCCCAGGTGTAGCCGGGCCCAGGAGGACACTATTAAATCTGTCCCCCTGCTTCGTCCGGGCCTTAGCACTTATCTTAACAGCGGCCATATGCTGAGCAGGAGGGAAACAGCTGATGGTGTTTTAATTGATAAAATCAACATATCACTATCTGTTAGGAGAGCAAAGGCTTAAGCCACCCCAGGAAAAATTGAACAACGAACACAACAGTAAGTGAAAAGGGATTTCAAGCCGCCGAGCTGATACACCCTCGGTTCAGACGATAAGCACATTTAAGGCTCAGAGGGATTGACGTTTTTAAAAACCTAAATCTGTAGCCATGGAGACTGAGCCAAATGGATAGGAAGCCAGAGGGCTGCAAGGTTCGACTGTAGTACCAGACTACCCATAAAAATGCTTCTGTTTTATATATGTGAACTCTGTCCCGACAAGTTATATATGAGATGCACCATTATACACGGCTAAAACATTTCTTTTCATGATGTTTTTCATAGGGTAATAGACAAGGGGGGTGCACTATATTAGAGGTACCTGTTATGCAATATATGTGTGTATATATATGTATATATATATGAGATATGTTTAGCCTTTATATGACAGTAGTACATTTTGTACAAATATCTGTAAAATAAAATGTATATTACAATATAACCTATTTTACATATATCCCGCTGTGTCATATATTCATATGAATTTTAGTTTATACACAATATATGGAGCTACCTACTGATACTTTTTGTACTATTTTTATTTCTTCATGCTCTTTGAAAAGGTTTACCTCTGACATGACAACTCCCATATCTCATATTATTTTCGTACCCTTACAGTAAATAACCCTATTTATGTATGGGATTGCTATACGTCTAGAATGGGCATGTGCAGAGGAGCATTGTCTAGTCTAGTACAGTGTATGAATCGGTGCCTGGAAGCTATGGACTCTTGGAAGTGCAAAACATGGCAGGTATTCCACATGCTCTGTAGAGAGGTTTAAAGACCCTGGGATTAATCACATCTCCTTCATTATACAGTCAGGATCCCATGTTTGACCTTTTACCATTCCTGCTGCTAGCCATAAAATAACCCATAGGAAAGTGTGAAAGCAAATTGCTGTACAGATGCAAATACTACACAGCATACCCCTGAAATGAAAGCATACAGAAGCCCTCGGGTATTTGTGGCAGTGCTGTATTGTAGTGCAGTGGGTTACCATGTGGAAAGGTAGACCGATTTCTCATTTGTTCTGTCGTGCCGTTGGTTTTTTAATATGGACTGGACACAGATCTTAAACCTATATATTGTAGCTTGCGAAAAACAATCAATGATATTGAAGTACATTTTAGGGAGGTTCAGTATAGCCTTCCACTGATGGGATGTATGATGTCTTTAATAATGTAACCATTCTGTATGTCGATTCAGGATAAAAAGCGGTAACACGTGATGATTGTGCAGTTTCTTGCTAGTTTTATACCATTAAAATGATTGCGTTGCTCAATGAACATGTGCCACCTGCTTCAAAATGCTATACGTTGTGGTTTCCGTGCAGCCGATATGAGAGAGAGAGATATTTTGTAGGAAAGGGTTATGCAAACTGTTTCGATGCCTTGTGGAGTATGTCATTTAATTAAAATTCGTATCACTGCAACAGAAGCAGTGTAACATACAAAAGAAGGACGTTCACTGAAATGCTGACACTATGACATTGTCATTAGCCCTGTTTTAATTACTAATTAATGAGGCTATTTAATTTACTTGCACTCTGACAGGGCTCCTTACTGTGAATCCATCCTCCACTCGTGGAGAGACTCTGATTTACTGCAGGAGTTAATTAAATATCCAATTATTACATGTTTTAATGTTTTTTATAAGGGGCCAAAAAATAATTGACTATCAACTGGCTGCAAACTTGCTCGTATCAGGGACTCAGCCCTGGGTATTTAACTGCACTATCACAGTGCTAAATAATTTATTTCAGGTCAAAAATCTATTCCATCGTTTGAGTTTAGTTACTTTGCTTAAAGCTGGTGATGGAACTTGATGCAGACTTGCATGATTTGATTCCCCTTTGGTGTCCTACTTGCTAATAGTCAGTCAGTCACTTCCTTAAATAATTGAAAATGAGTTGTGGGGATTTGCTTTTCCTTTCCCTGTGTCTGGCATGCCAGGCTGTCCCTAGCATTAATAACATCTTGTTTTCAGTGTGTGTCTCCAGTAACTTTGCTTATCAACTTATTTACTAGGGATGGGCTGCTACTCGTACCCGTACTCGGAATTGCCTTTTTAAAGGATTTATCTGCAGGTATTAAATAAATCCATTCACTGACGTGTTGGTTTCAAAAAGAGAAGCTGTCCTCCCTCACCTTTACAATGGAGTACCCATCAATGGCAATTAACTTCCACATTGAGTGTTTTAAAAGCTGATTGGAAATGGATTTTCCTCTCATCCAGGGCACTGATATTTTTACTGCCATACCGATGCTGTAAACTCCCAATGAATATTTTCAGTGTCAGCGAGTATCAGCACACCCCTGTTGTTTCCTGTTTCCACAATAGCCATTTATTCCAATAAGAGCCGGAACCAGCTGCACTGCTGCTCAGAAAGACAAATTCTCTTTTTTCTTTGTGAACGCTTAACAGAACTTTCTCAGCTTATTGACAAAGCTGCCTGTAACACTCTCTCCCCTTCTGTCTCTCACTGTCTCTCTCGCTGTTTTTATAACACCGTTAAACAGTAATGCAAATAGAAATCTCTGGAGTGCTGTATTAAACTGCATGGACTCTAACCTAACCCCCTGAAAAGTGGAATGCATCAAATAAAATCAGAATTTAGTATACTGTCAATCTCAAGTCACAAGTATTAAGCACTTTGACTTAAAATTTTTGACTGCAGGATCCACTTTTCCAAATCAATTACCTCCAAACAGACATCGCAGGGACACATATGACACAACAGCTGACAGTAAAGCGAGGAGAAACTACTTGAGGCAGTTAAGACTTTTGAGGTTATCTGTTACTCACTCTGTTGCACCTTCTGTTTTATAATGTTGTGTGATTTTAACCATGTATCTCCTAAGTGTCGCTGCACACTGCTATAGAGAATTAGGAAAGATACATTTTTGCTCAATGCAGTAAGCACACCTCATGATTTTTTATGTTATGCTAGGTACATAAACAGGAATGCAAACCAGAAATAACTTGTTACTGGTACCAGGAGGGGAAATGTTACTTTATTGTTTGTGAAATGAGAGGCACTATCTGAAGTTATCCTTCTGTTTTGCAGTGGTACCAACAGTGTATCTGGGGGTAGGGGGTTGCTGGATTGAGCTGTTTTTTGTAGTATAGTTTTAAATGGCATAGCAGATTATTGTACTGTAACTCAAAACCAGCAATGACAGCTTTGTATAGTTGTGTTTGTACCCCTGATTTGCTTTATTCTTGCAATTTAGCAAGGAAATAACATATAATTTAGAACCAAAGGTAATCAATAACACCTTAAAGGTGAGGATGATTATATATATATAATATATATATATAGTAAAAGGGAAAAACAAACAGGTACTGCCCGTTCTAGAACTATGAAGAGCTGGTATATATGTACAGTACATGTAGCAGCTCTTAAATGAGCACTCTCGTTATTCATGATGTTTTTCCTGTTGTAAATGCTCAGTGAATCTAACCCAACGCTGTATTTCTTTCACAGGTTCCTGTGCACAGCCTCTCTTTCACCTCCCTGGCATGGCGATGAGAGGATGCAGGGGTGACTGGGCAGGTAGGGCCCCTTGATCGCTCGTACAGGGTCACGGCTGAATGAACTGTCAGATGCTTTAGCGCTCTCTGCAGACAGGCCAAGACACTAAACTAGTTACATTCCATCAGAGCCAGCTACGAGTCCAGTCTCCGGAGAAAACCATGACTGTTGAGATCATCATCATTATCATCATCATCACCTAATTCTGATGTTCAGAACCACACACACACGCAGGCCTCAAATGGAGTACAAAATATTCAAACGGTCAAATAACTTCCAGGGATTTAGTTGCGTCACATTGCAGATTAAACAAAATAAAAAAAAAAAATAAAGCACAATCCTAAAATGTTTTGCTAGCATGCCGGTAAATGCATTATAAGTCACACTTTGAATATAGCCCAAAAACAGTGTTAAGTATTGTCAAAATATAACTTCTGTAAAAACATACAGTATAAAGATATGCAATTTTGTGTGTGCGTGTGATATATATATATATATATATATATACACACACATTTTAATTCTAAAAGACATTTTGATCTTTCAGTACCATAGCAGTGGGCATTGCCATCTGTCGCTATGGCAACCTATGTAGCTCCCTGGAGAGGGCTGTCTGGCTCCTGACCACTAACATCCCAAGGTGCCAGATTCCCCATACAGCACTCAGCAACACCGCCATATGGTCCATCCACATACATTATGGAGCTTTTATTCACAGGACATGTTCAATGCTACATGGAGCAGAGATGGCCCTCTACTACTGTTGTAGCCTCAGTGTGAGTACTTTCCTATTCTAATAATTAGTGTGATATTTAATAAGATAGAGGTACAGTGAAAAAAATATATATTCATGAAGCTAGACAGACACGAGCAATGAATAGAACAGCTTGTTCATAAGAGCTATCAATAATGCTACTAAAGTATTTGTATTATTTATTCCTGTCTATGCATTGGGAAAATCTAAAAAGCACCGTTATTAGAGGCTCTTTGGCCCAACAGCGCCCCCTGCAGTCAGTTAATCATCATGATTTGACAGTCGTGTATTTTTTATACTCAGGGTTGTTTGCAATAGATGTGTTATTTTACTGTGATAAAACTTATCACATTTTCTCAAGGATATATATCTCTTTTTTTGCTCTGTTCATAAAGTGGAGTGTTAATGTGATCCCACTTGATCAAAGCTGATTTGAAGGGTTTAAATCTAAATAAGCATTCGACGTGACATGACTAGATGTTTACTTTCTATTATTGAATTGCAAATCTGCAAAGTGTAGTATGTATTGTTAATGAAAGGGTTTGCATTTGAATTGACGGGTTTCAGATGTTCCTGCCAGTCTTCTGAAAGCACAGGTGATGTACAAAGGAAGGAACAGCATCAGTGGAGGAAACAAAAGCATTCAAAAGGTGAAAGCAACAGATTGAAAGAAAGCAGGATGAAAGGTCACACAGCTTGAAATGCTGAAAGATACAACCACTGCAGAAGCAATGGAGGGAGGAGCGAGACCCGAAGGACTAACCAGAAGAAACAAAATATAGAAAACGTAGATCATTAGGAGGTGCCATTTTCTACTTCAAATATGGAAATACATTGTGTGGTTGCATTTTTGCATCTTTTTTTTTTGTTCCCGAATATTTACTCCAAACTCTTTGGATGTCGTATAACAAGCAGTATACCGTGCTGAGCAAATGTGGCCAGAGAAGATTATGCTGTTTTTTTTTTTTTGTTTGCTTGTTTTCCAGTGAACAATGGTGCATGCAAGGTTACAAGTTGTTCAAATCATATAAAATGTCCAGATAGACAAAACCAGGTTATATTGCTCAATCAACTGTCGCAGGTAGAGGGTCAACACATAAAAGAAACTTAAAGAAATGCTTTACAATGTATTGGCAAAAGGAGAAAAACCTAAAAGGCATTGCAACTTTTTAAATCAACTATTTATTAAAAGCATTTACAGTTAACATGTACAAATGTATTCGTCAACAGTAGCAGTAAATAACATAGTAACATACAACTGTTACAGCAAATTATATGTCTTCATAAAAAATCCTACCCTATAAAAAACTACATTGTTCAATGGTTTCTCCAATATACAGCCTTCTGCAAACGGCTCAATAGTGGCCCCTTCTGGTGTAAAGAAGGTACAGCAACTGATGTCTCCAGCAACTGATGTCTCCAGCAACTGTGTAAGAGCAGCGACATGTCTGTTAAGTTTACCCCAGCTGCCACATCAAGTAGACACATTGGAAACATGACACTGTATTGTGTTATAATGAGATTGCTTCTGAAATTCATGAAATGTTTGAATGGAAATAGAATACAGTCACGTGTACTGTATTGTGTAATTGACCAAAAAAAACAAGGGTAATCCCACTGTAGCTGTATGTCTGCAGCATCTTTCTGCAAAGTAAAAAGTGAACTAAAAGCCTGAAGCATCTTGTATTCCCTACAAGGCAACTCAAGCTCTTAGTGCTTTTGTTTAAAGTGTTACAGCCAGGCACTGTACAGTGGAACGACCTGCCTGTTATAATAGTACTTTATTTTATAGGAATAGAAAACATTTTATACTAATATAATATATAGTATGCATACTATACTGACTATCGTTTGTCAGCATTGTGTATATATATATATATATTTCTGTGTATATTTATAAATGCTTCCTTTTGGAACTTCAACATTTCTACAATCTTGCAGATCACTCTTTACTCCGTGGTTCTTCAGTTCTCTAAGTATTTCATTAGATATGTTAGCAGTGTAACAAAAATGTGATCAGTTTTCTGAATCTCTCATGGCTTATTGAAGTCATTTACATTTACCGGTAGCACTGAGAGAGTGGCCCTGTATGACAGTGGCAAACCTTTTTTTATTATTGTATTCAGTGGCGAAGGGGTCTTCCAGCTAAATTGATTTGTAATGTAAATAAACTGGACAGTAAACAAGATGTGCTTTCCACTGAGAGGACAGCTATAGAAAAGCATGGTAAAAAAGACACCTGCAAATCAAATGAACACGGTATATTTTATTATCACCAGGTAATTCAAATGCCCACAGTACTGATAGCAATATAAAAAGGATATGCCTCTTTGCATAGATCTTATGGTATATATTACTTTCTAAATAATGTTTTGTAAACTGTATGAAACTACTGGCTTTACACAGGAAACATGGTTGATTTTAGTGGATAAAACATGTAATATTCCACAATAACATGTGAGAACTGTACATTCTTCATGAACAAAGTGTGTAACAAATTAGCACCTACAAAATCATATTAACTTCTTGAATTTCATTAAGAATTGCAGTGGAATGTTCTAAAAGCAACATGCTGTAACAAATGAGTATTCTACTGGGGGTCCATTGACCTTCCTCCCACTATTTTATCAAAATGTTTTTCTAGCAGAAATTTCAATAATAATACTTACATAAATTTAATACATAAACATCAATACAACACTTAGTAGAATGTGTAAACAATAATAATAATAATAATAATAATAATAATTACAATTTCTAGACTAGGAAGCAGCAAACAGTCTTGCTGCTGGATCAGGAACAGGACACTATTTGATTATGACCAGTACCAACCAGAACTATTACCTAGGTTTCTTATTTCTACAAAGTGCAATTTGCTGTTTTTGAGAAATAAAAATCTAACTTTTATTGTTACAAAACCTGTAAAGCCTCCAGGCACACCTGATTTCAATTTGGAATAAATAATACAAAATGTTTGCATTTCAAAACCTTTTCTATTATAATATGATATAAAAACAATTATCTAAAACCTGAACCCTAAAAGATTAGTTTTTTTTTCTACAACTTTTATTTATTTTTTTAAAGAAGGGAATAAATTCAAATCGGAGGACATTGCAGTGAAGATACTCGTCCCCAATCTGCAATAAACTTGGAAGACTTTGCCTAAAGTGAGGTAAGGCAGGCCAAGATTAGTGCTAACCGGTCCTATGAAACAAGACAATCAAAATAAATATTTAAAAAATATATATCTTTGGCTTTTAATATACAGAAATCTACCACCGCAGACAAACGGCTCGACCACAATTGTCAGAGTCGGTACTCGACAAAAGACAAGGTCAGTTATCATGCAGCTGTATGGCTAGTATTATTGCTATTATGACCTGGAAAATGAGGGTTCTTTTGCCAGATCCGCGAGTCTCTGGCTGAGATGAGCTACTCCTCCACTGCTTGCCACGCCCGCTAGGTAAAGCCTCCGAATCTGTAAACATCATGTCATCAAAGCCAGTGCCTATGATTACTGGATCACGAGAGCATCACACTCACCTTGCCAAACCAGCTGGCTCTAATCTCCCAGGAAACCTTGGGATGCTGTCCTGCATAAGCTCATACTGCACTGCACGAGTTAGCTCTGATCTGTAGGCTGTAGAGCTCAAAGGGTGGCTGGTTATCCATTCTCCTATACAGATCATCTTGGAATAGCCCTGTCTGTGAACGCTGACACAGCACCCCGCCTTGTCCCTTGGACAGGTTAACTCTGTGCCCCTTCTTCAGATTTGTATGCTCTCATATTTGGGTTTGCTGACGTCAATGTCCACTCTCTCGGCCTCAGCAAACACCAGGAAGATAACCAGGCCGACCACGTTGACCAGAGACATGAGGGCAAACACTGAGGCCCACGACCCCGTAGTGTCGATAACATATCCAGAGAAATACACAAAGAACACTCCTGTGGACAAAACGGGATGGAAATGAACACACATGCTGTTGTACTTTCTGATACTCATTGATCAGACATGTGCTGATTCTCTCAAACTAAACATTGACATAACCATAACTCCCTCTATTTAAATGACTTTTTCAAGATTTTAAAATGTTCTTTTAAGGTTACGTGGTGTTTTGAAAGACAGACCGCATACATGTTTTGTGAATATAATTATATACCACTGTGATTAGAATTTAAAAAGGTTACATGGTTTGGAATATCCTCTGCTATCCTCTCTATTGTAGAAATCAAACACGCAAGGCAGGCCTATCTTGGTATTTAAAACAAATCTTAAAATACAATATAAAAATGCAGTTTTATACCTGATAATGCACCCCCTGTATTCATTACACCTGTGGAGAAATGAAAGAAGAGGACTTAATAAACTCTAGAAATAATTTAAGATAAAGAAATGAAGGTGTGTCCCGACCCCCTGAAATTCTAGCTGAAGTTCAACAGCTTAACTCATCTGTAACCTGAGCAGATAATAATAATTGTTATTATTATTACTACTTGTTTATTTAGCAGTGCCTTTATCCAAGGCGACTTACAGAGACTAAGGTGTGCGAACTACGCATCAGCTGCAGTGTCACTTACAAGTGCATCTCACCCGAAAGACGGAGCACAAGGAGGTTAAGTGACTTGCTCAGGGTCACACAGTGAGTCAGTGAGTGAGCCGGGATTTGAACCGGGGACCTCCTGGTTACAAGCCCTGTTATTTAACCACTGGGCCACACAGCCTATGACCTCCAGAAGCAAAAGGCATAGTAGGCCAAATGTGCCTTTTGTACAACCTACCTCCTGTATAAATCTGAATAAAGATAAAACACAGCTTTCTACACAGCGCTATGTAAAATAAAGGCAAGACGTCAAGGATTCTCTTACCATACAAGGATCCAGCACAAGAGGGCGCCAAATCCTGAACATTGACAGAAACTCCACTGTGGGTAAAGAAAAATAATGTGTGAATTACATTACATTGAAACTCAAATCAAAGATTATAACATGGGACAGAATTAAAGTCTGACACTGATTAAAACTGTTCTAGAAGCCAACAATAATCTTGGAAACATTTATTACTATTATTATTATTATTATTATTATTATTATTATTATTATTATTATAATAATGTTAAATGTAGCAGACACCTTTATCCAAGGCAACTTACAGGTGTTACTGGGCAGAACAAGGTTACAGTGCAAAAAGCATTATTTAAATACAGGAAGCCTTTTTTATCAATACCAAATATACTGAATAAAGAATAGTTAAAGCTTTGTGTCAATGAAGGTTGCAGGTGAAGAACCCCTGGCAATTAGTGCTACACTAAACGAGGATCTGCAGCCAGAATGATGCTACCTTACCTGTGGGTAAACGTCTGGAAGCCCATGGCAGCCGATACGAAAGCTATTGCCAAGGGAAAGGTTCTGGTGCCACATAACAGCAGGGTGAACACACTGGACGCTCCCATAGCAAAGAACTGCAGGGGAAGCAAGAACATGAGGTCCAGTCTAATGAAGATCACAATGCAAAGCAAGCCCACTCACTGTCTACCCAGAACTTGTATGTTCTTAGTATTACATTTAGATGCGTCTAAAAACATTCAAAATGTACAATAAGTTCAGGACACTAAAGTTCTTATACAGTGTTTGGTGCACAAAAGATAATGATAGCCATGCATATCGTTTTAGTATCGAACACTGCTGAATCAATGTATCAGAAAAACAGAGCTGTGCCAACAGAAATGAAACAAGACAGAAGAAAAATCAAAGCAGTGCCACATACTTGCATGAGCTTCCTTACTACAGCAGTTTCAAATCCTACAAGGATACAGAACAGTTCGTTAAAAAAGGCAACGCTGACCTTCCCAAAACACTGCAGCATTTTTTTTTGCATTAGCAATACATGAGAAAAGAAAACAAACAAACAAAAAAAAAACTCACAATTTACATTTTAGGATTTTGAAGGAAACAAAGTGATACTAGCCAACCTGAAATTGAACGCAGCTTTCCTGTATATTACGCACCAGAGCTGTCTGCCCATCAGCAGTGATTTTACATGAACAGCTAAATTACAGATGGCTTAAAATTATAACACCTTACCTAGACTAATAAGGTGATCCGACAAGTAGCCCCCTAGAACAGAAGATGGAATTGCAACCAGCCATGGAACCACGTTAAACACCCACCCCTGCAAAGAAATACAGAAAACGACTGTCTTACATCTGCCAACAAGGACGTAAATGTGCACTAATCATGGGAATGGGAATATGAACTGAAGAATGCATTTTAGACATTGCCTTGCTATCATAATATGCATTTTATGTACATCTTAAACTCTTAAGCTTTTCACTCATAGTAAATAAAGGCAAGGGGCTGTATTCACAAAGCATTTACCATTGTGCGAAGTGTGCCATCTTATTGTGATGTGAAAAAGCACACCGTTAATGTTGCAGAACTACAAAGAAACAATCAAGGCTGTGTAACATCAAAGTCCTATGCAGAATGAATGAAAATCGAAATTTTAGAGACCTCTAGTGGCCGTTATTTTGTGTGCATCTGTTTCTGAGCACCGTGGATTGCTGGCAGATCTACAGTAGGCCTGCCCAGCGCTTCTGTAGTCCCAGCAGGAGAGGCCCAATTGTTTCATCACTTAGTTCTCAGTAACAGATCATTTATGTATCATCAACCACAAGTGGAGGAAAGACCTCCCCAGAATTTGGTCTACTCGAGCAGGCATGACCCAATTGAAGATCTGAACTAAACCGACAGCAGTGGAAATGATACAAGCTGGCAAAAAACACTGCATTTAAGACCATTTACCTTGGCCTCAGGAAAGCTGTCCTTGAAGAAAGTCGGTAACCACGATAAAAGTGTATAAAATGTGCTTGAGGTACACAGATGAGCAAAAATCACAGCCCTGGAAAGAAAAACAATGAGGCAATGAAAAAAAAACAAATGACTCGAGTCGGGTGTTACCCGTGACCATTTTTAACATGACTCATCCTTCTGCTTCAATCCAAAGTGACCAACAGAACTGAAAGCACAGGTTTTAATGGAGTGGTATTACACAGGCAGGCAGTTCTCTGTACTCACCACACTGGAGGTTTACTAAACAGTCTTTTCCAGGGAATTCTGGCGTTCTTGGATTTCACCAGGCTGACCCCCACTGTTTCCAATGAGATGATAGGACCTGTCCACATTTACAAAACAAGCAGGCAGTGAAACCTGAGCTGCACTCTGTCGCATTAGGCACCAAGCCCCAAGCCCTTCCATTATTGCCTGAATTAATGCAAATATTTTCTAGGAAAATGCTGCAGAAAAACAACAGCCAGCAAACTCACTTTTAAATTTGACCGATTTTTAAACTACACTGCTCCAAACTATAAAAGGGATACAGACTCATTGAGAGATTATCAATGCCAAGCCTGCACTGCTGTCTGTATTCCTTCATTATTTTGGTTCCATGATTTCCTTGTACTTTTAGCTATGCAAACAGGAAGGTAAACATGAATACATATTCAGTCTAAGTTGCAAAGCAAGGAAATATTTTACTTCTAAATAATCTGACACTTGTCAGACTTTTAATTTCAACAAGCAATGTGTTTTCAGCTCCAGGCAACTGGGCAGTGCATTCTTAGTCCCAGTTTCAATAGCAAGCAATTAAGGGATACAGAAACTCACTGAGCACCTCATTTCCATAATGCAAGAATGTTATCAATGCTAGGCCTGTATTAACGGAGAATTGGACCCTGCTTTCCTAGCACACAATCATATCCTGATACCCATCCACGGTAAAATCGCCTTGGAGGGGTGACTGCATTCATTCAATGAAGGACAGGGATTCATAAAACTGAATCTGGATTGAAACATTTATCTTTAGCATAATTTGCACACATTAGTACCTTTTAGGAGATGTTTCCAAATGCAGTAGGCCCAGCTTACTGCTAACAGCCCTGCGACATAGAAGACAAACTCCCAGCTGTACCAGTCCATTAGCACGGAGCCAGCGCCCCCAATTAGCAGAGTCCTGGAAGTGGGGGAAACCAAGTGTTAAGGTGTAACCAGTGGAGACTACACTGTGCACAAGAATCAATCCATTTGTATGGGTTATAAATAGCGCTTCTGTCTTGTAAATTACCTCAAGGTGTCTTCGCTAAACAAAACAGGTTATTTTCACAGAATGTGCAGCTCATGTAATTGCTGGCAAATCCAGAAAATACCTTGTTACAATGACTTAGCCTTCAAGTCAGGATTTCCATCATGTCACTCTAAACAATCTGCATCATTGGGATTAATGAGCTCATTAGACAAGTCACTGGCGTGGTGAAATGGGATGGTGTGGGCACTTCTTAATTATAGTCCGAGTCACACAGACAGCATGAAATTGGCATACCAGAGTAAGCATTACCCTGGATTAAGGCTCTTACCCAATCTGGGAGCCGGTTCCCACTGTGCTCGATATGAAGGCTCTCTCATGCTGTCGCACCTTCTGAGAGAAAAGACTGGCCAGGGAAGGGAAATGAACGCCTCCAAAAAAAGAAAAGAAAACAGAGCCATTCGCATACAACATAAAACACACAGCTCACACTCTAGAAGCAACAGTTCAAACACATAAAAATGAGCTAAAATGAAGTCAGCACTACAGCAACACATGTGTACAGCAGTATCTAATAATATGAACTCCAGAAACACAGAGTATGCAGTAAATCACTATGATGGCTCTCACCAGATGATTCCAAAAGCTTAGAGAGGGTACATGATCTTATAGAGACTATACCTTCTTGTGAAAGAGTACCGTCAGTCGGCAGAACTACTCCATAGGTAAACAGCAACAGAAACAATCTATAGCCCTATCGCACTATGAGAAGTGGGGCAGTGGGAGGGGGAATGAAGCTGCACGGACTGCAGTTCATTTGAGATCACATGCATGGGCCACGTGGGCTGACAATTGACAAATACTGTTTTCAGCCAGCATACTACTTTTTTTTTGTTCCTGTATTATGCCCCAAACTTTGATTCCTGATATATCCATAGCTACACTATAATACATTTAGTTTGATGTCTTCCTTGTGCCTGCAACTATACAAACTGGAAGTAATTTACTTTATTAGTTACAATCTTTTTACAGTTAAAAAGGTCAACATATGAAAACATATTCCATGCAAGTTGTAAAGCAACAGAGTATTTTACTTGCAAATAATTGATTTTGTAAACTCTGCAACTGATACTTCCCACATTCAATTCAACAAGCAATGTGTTTCCACCCTGGGCAACTATGCAGTGCACTCTTAGTCACTTGCATTCCTGCCTCGTCAAATGCAATGGAATGCTCAGGCAAATGATAAAAACTGCATCAGAAAATAATCTGACATTCCGTGTTGATACTCACCTTGCAGCAGCCCCATGAGGAACCTGGAAAGCGTCACGGACACCAGGGGCACAGAGCTGAAGTGAGCGATCATGGGGGTTAAGGCCAGCAAAGACCCCCACCCCACTGCGGCCATCACAATGACCTTCTCTCCACCCACCCTACACAATGAAAAACACACAGGGCTGAGTCCTGATAAAACACAAAGGGGAACTAATATAGCATGTTGAGAAAACCAAGCAGAAACCATTTCCTTTTGTTGCTGTTTTACTGATGTTTCTCGTTGTGCCCCAAACTGCTTGACATTCGTGGCATTGTGATTGCGATCCATTGTGAAGAACAAACCAAACCGGTATGCTGTCAGAGATTCCCAGAAATGACAACTAGGTTAAGATGAGAAAACATTGTGGCACTTTTACCAGGGTAATTATAGGTAAGGATGTGATTTTGTCATGGTAAAAATATGTAAAAATCTCGGCAGTCACGGCTACACAGATTTGAACTTAAATATTATAAATGTAATACACTGTAATACTTTAGCATTTGTGCAAAGTAAACAAGTATTTAATGTGTTTCTTTTAACACACGCTTCTAGTCAAATTATGTTTTTTTTTTTTTTTTTTTTTTTTAACAGTACTTTTTAAAAAAACAACGGTAACAGGGATATGCTTAGCTTTTAATTTGAACATGTATACCGATGTAAAATTTTTTTAAATAAATGCATCTTTTAAAGCACTTTGTGATGGTGGTCCACTATGAAAGGCGCTATATAAAATAGATTGATTTGATTCTAAATTGAGAATATCCTTTTCGTTTATTTAAACACATCTGTGGTTTTGGTATTACAAGATATACATTAAAAGATTAGAAGGATCGTTCTCATTTACACTGACAGGTTAAGCACCTCAAGGGAACGAGAGCTGCAAATTGGGGTGTATGCTTTTGCAGAACGGTAAACCACCCTCCCTTTTGCTAACCGCTTTAACTGCACTGAAACCATTTCAAAAGACGAAAGACCTTTCCTATTTTCACGATGAGTGGAAACAAACATCAAAATTCACTGGTTCTGTGACCGCCGTGACAAAATCGCATTCCTAATTATTGGTCTTGTGAAGGAGCGTGACTGTGAGAAATATCATTTACAAAGATTTTCTATCCGCTGCCCTAAGGGGGCCTACACTCTTAGAGAAGTTTGTAGAGAATGCCTAAGTGAACTAATTGTAAAACAATAATTTTAATAAATACATAAGCAGAGTTTGTCCGTAGTTGTGTTTTGGGTTTGATAGGCCACGTCCAATTCACAGGTTCATCGGCACAACCGATAAATATGAAGGTAAAATACAAGGATTGGAACAGCCTTACCTGTCGCTGACATATCCTCCGAGGACCTGTGTGAAGCAGTAGCCCCAGAAGAAGCTGCCCAGCACGATGCCAGACTCCTTCTTGCCCCACTGGAATTCACTGGCCATGGAAACAGCACAGATTGGTGCGGCCACCCTGGCACAGTACAGCAGGCACGTCCCCAGAAGCAGCACCACAGTCCATAGCTGGGTTTCTGACCTGAAGAAAGACAGGGCAAAGACAATAGGTCAGCAAACACGGTTCACTCAACACTCGCAGTCGGGATTTTTTCAGAGCCTATTAAAAGTTTACTGTACCCTTTTTTTGTGCTAATTTGTCATTTTAAAAAGCTGTTCCATTGCTTATACTTTGCTATGCATTTACTGTGCTGGGTTTTTTTGGTGTGCTCTTTTGCTTTGGCAGCTTTTACTATGCAAACCTTGGTGAACTCTTACTATCGATACAGCTACAGAAAACAAGCATAATGATAATGTTTGTCCTGTTCAAGGTATATTAAAAAAAAACAAAAAAAAAAAAACATGCACAACTACTAATTTCTCTTAAAAAGCATTTCCCAAATGGCACTAGTATATTAGCCAAGCAGCTCCACACATATGATTTAAACTGCAACACACTTTTATACTCAGATGCAAGTTACTACAGCTGCTGTGAACCATACCCCCTCACTTAAGGGGATTGTGATTTTGTTCCTTCTCCAGCATTAGTAACACAAATGTGATTATACTAGCACATGATCTAAAGATTCACAATTACATTTTCTTCCTGAAGTGCTTTCAGTATCCTATAAAACGGCCTCTTATCATGTTTCATTTCCAATAAAAATCTGGAAACATCCGAAACAAGGTGGAGAGGGCTTCTCAAAGCATTCAAAATGAGAAGTTCAACAGCACACGGATACAGGAAGCAATGAATATGCTAAAAACAAACAACAGGTTGGCTTAGTAAAGAGAATTAAGGTGTGGTCTACTCGTCTTGAAAGACAAAAGGAAAGTACTTTGTAGTTTCTGGTAGACGTCAAAGGCGCAACCCTAAACTAAAGCAATGGGTTGGATTGTTTCAGTGAGAGCAATGGGGCAGTGAATAGGGTTTGTTTTCCCACAAACAATCTTTATTCTAAGTATAGAAATTGCCTATAAAGCTGTGGAAAGGTAAACAGTGGCTATTCGCCTGTGCTTTGTCTTTTTCTTATAGCGCATTAAATGAAGACTTTGAAAACAACTTTTTCCTCTGATGACTGGAATGTATGTATCTACAAAGTGTTGAAATGTCAACATCAAGATATACAGGCTGTGGTGCATTACACCAGTCAGTTTATAATGACAGGAACAGCTAATACAACAACCCAGTGTTTTTTGTTTTTTTAAAAAATAGCCTGTATGCTTCCTCAGTGTATTTACAGGTTGGTGACTGTTTACAACATATTTAAAAATGTGACATTTAAAGTCAAACAAAACCGATCATTAACTTCTGCAGAAATGCCCAAATGCTACAACAGAGATGACCCCATACACTGTAGGTAAATGCACTGCTTACTTTGCTTAAATGTTACATATAATATGCTTAATTATATATATTCCAGTGGTATAACTAAGATGTCACTAGATTTTTTGAAAATTCTGCTGCCTATAAGAATTTGCTATTGGTGCCAACAAGTTCAGGACACAGTGAGGGATGATCTCATCAAAATAACCTTACATTTAAATGGGGTGTATCCTCATTTAACATCTGCTTTGCTTTGTGAGATCATTTTAAATATGCATTCTACTCCCTCCGACTGTTGCATGTAGAAGTAACAAAAACACTGGTGTAACCAATGCAATGTCAAGGACAATCTGTGGGGAATGTAAACAAACTGCACAAAGTGCACAGAAGACTAAACGATATACATACACAGATACATTTTAGAGAACACTATTGTGGGACACTGCAGCTTCAATGCTAACATTATCAACATTTATAACGCGATGTTCCTTCTTGTTGCCACGGTAACATGTCTGTTGGAGTGAAGTGACAAGTATGTTTCAAGGCGCCAGAACGCTTGTGTGTCGGCAACCAAAAAATAAAAAACTTTTGGGGAAACAAACCAGAAAGCAAACCACGTCGTTTCTATGCACTAAAGAAGTCACCGAAATAAACATTTTTTGTATAGAACTGGACATGATTGTGTTGTGGGACAGCTTAAACGGCATTCATCTCAACAAAAATCATGATGGTACTGAAGCTCGTAAAAAGGGTAATACGAACTAAAACAAAGGAATATTATATATATATATATATATATATATATATATATATATATATATATATATATATATATATATATATAGTATACCGTAAGGTACATATATAACGCAAGGTATGTTACTCACCTGGACCAATATGGGTCATCTGCCTCTTCCTTCTGTAAAGGACCAGCTTCAGTGAAGACGGTAGATTCCGTGGTAGATTTAACAAACTCTGAACTCGAGTTTTTGACATGTTTTTGCAAAATGGCCATTCAAGAGTTCACTTCTCTTCCTTCACGGTTTTATCAGTAAGTAATGCAACCTGAAATGCACACAGAGTAAACGCGTAAACACAAAGATACAGGCTGCTCAGTTCCGTATCTGAATACTTCCTTGATCATACTGTGCATTAATCTTTTCCGAAGATCACAGTACTCGATAGTGGGAGGGAAGAAAGTCAATGTCATACCGGTATCTAGTTGAATATAGGAAACTGGGGTGTGTACTTTAAATCCACGTGTCACATTTAGACACGCACTTCTTCCTTGTTCCTGTCAGTAAATTATTAATTATTTAAATCTCGCCTTCTGCGGGAGAATTTTTTTCAATTATCGTCTTTTTTTTTTTTTTCAGATTTCTGTCTCGTCTAATGCAGTTTGGATTTTGAGATGCTGCCTGTGCAATCTGTAGGCGAACGCGATGGGCTTCTAACAACATCCAGGGTCATATCCCATGGAGGAAAGACTCTGCGTTTAAACCAAGTAATAAAGAGAGTAGTGATGTATTGAATATCAACACATGCAAATATCATACAGCATAAAAAATATTAAGACGGAAAACGTTGCCCACCTGCTTTTATCAGTGGCTGTCGCAAAAATGTTTTAATAATAATCTACGAATTGGAACCTTTTCGTTCCAAATGTCTACAGAGTTTACAGAAATGAAAACCAGTAGATACTCACAAAACCTGGCTGATTTCTTCTTCGTCAAAGTGTTTGTACTTGCCTGGAAGTCGGACACCTTGTTGGTCGACAAGCTTTTCAACAGTTGTGTATCCAGGAAACCGCTTGAAGCGTATAGCAATTCAAAATGTTGTTACTTCCCCTTAGGGAGAGTCAGGTAATGATGCAAGTGCAACAATATTCAGGATGTATGCCGGTGTAACGTCAGAATATGCATCCTGGTAGCATTTTCTGACGTCGTTGTATATCAGATTTTGTGTCCCGGTCATAAAATTCATCTATGCAAGGTTAATTTAATAACAAAGCATTTTTAAAATCTATCGTTCAAAATATTAAGTGTAAAGTTTATTGAAAATGTTAGTGATTTGTGTTTTTAAGAGCTTAAGCAGCAACACGATAGTTGCTTCACAATCACAACTCTTGTAAAACGTTAATGATTAAAAGAAAAACTTTTAATACCCCAACAAATCTATTCATTAACCCAGTGTATGTATATATGTGTGTGTAATACATATATATATATAGATAGATAGATAGATAGATAGATAATTACTTAAAGAATAAAAAGTCAGTTTTCCAATAAAACATATTGATTTATTTACCGACATCTATTAACTTGGCTTTCTTAACATAGCCAGAATGTGGAATATAAATAATGATTTGGGCAATTCAAAAAAGAAAAATCCTGTACAATTATTTGGGAAAAAAATACATATACACACATTATATATAGGCTGGCGTGACAAGTGAGCCGGATACAGGTATTAAGCATGCCCATATCACTGTCAGAGCCATGGCATGCTTTACAACCGCCAATGGAAATTGACAGAGCACTAGTGTTTAATTGTTTAGCTAGGTGAAATACTAATTTAAAAGCACTAAAATAAACCAAATAAATTAATGTTGTCATTCAATTTAACTGCATATTGGAATGCATCATTTTGTCGTATATAAAATGATTTGTTTTGAACAAAAACACATTCATTTTTAACTGGTCATTCTATCTTTTTTTTTTAAAAAGTGCATTTCTTAAGATACAACAGAATTTGAAAATGTTGTATTACCTCAAGAGTTACACTGAATTAGCAAACCATTATGAAAAAAAACTGAATACATTTTATTCCCTGCAACTTAACTTTCAGCAAGGTCTATCAGGAAAAGTGCACAGGATATACCATAGAAGAATGTAGTAAACAAGACACCAAGGAATTGTATTGTAGTGTAAAATTCAACATGGTTGTGGGCTTTTATGTATTGGCCACAGTAAATTTGAACTACAAGCATGTTTCTATTGAGATAGATCACGTCAAAGTTGCTACATTATCTAATTTAATAGCAGAACCCTTGAAGTTGTGTTCACTGCCATTGGTTTTTTTATTGCAGGTATGGAAACATATTACATTAAGTTGCCATGTATTAAACAAACAAGCATCATAAACATTGTACAAAAGAATGAACTCCCCTGGCAGTGGAGCATTCAGTAGGCTATCACACTTTCCATTCCACCCTTACCCCCTAAGACCTAACAAAATTAAAATGTGTTTTCTGCATTGTATTAATTCATAAGACGCTAGAAGCTGGTTTCACAGACCCTGATTAGCATGAATGTTGGACCCCTTCCCAACACTGGGTAGTCCAAGATTTGTGCTAATCAGGGTCTGTGAAACTAGCCAAATACAATTATTTTATGGTTAAAGTTTTGCAAAATTGGATTAGATCCTTGAAATCTGTAGCGGTGGCTTCACATTAAAACTAGTAAAACTAGAAAGACTAGTTGTACCTTTTGTGCCTCACTGAGTATCTAATCCAACTCTGAGAACTTATCTACTGTATAACCAAATGATCAATAAAATTCTCCATTCTTTTTCCAAAAGAACTGTTTATTACTGTACCTTTTGCAAAAAATGTCATTTCCAACTAGAATATATTCTTTGAAATCACATTATAAACTGTGTACACATAACAAAACCAACCTTGAATTGAACAATTCCTGCAGAAAATAAATATATTACACTGTACTGACAATTCAATTTGAACATTTTATTGGGTACCAGTGTGAAAGTTCCCCCTAGTATAGTACCCGTCTCATAATGAAAAATACAAACAACTTCAATTGTTCAGCAGAAAAAAAAAGAAAGTTAAATCAGTAATGTCTTTCAAGTTGTTAAATAATTACATTTATTCTCTTTGCCATTCTTATATATAGAACTTATGCTTTTAACAAGTTATGCCTAAACCTGCCAGAGACAGATGCCATTCACATACAACATGAGACATTTGGAGCTTGCCAGGATGCAGTATGCCTCATTAAGGGACCTAATTTAGGCTTAGAATACACTTACACTGTATGTACACCTCCTTATTATCACACCTGAAAATCTGAAAAGGTAAAGTGACCTTTTTGCTTAATAACAGTTCCATTAAAATCCAAAAGCATCAAGATTTAATCCAAAGAACCACAGTAAATTACAATTAAAAAGAAATCTCATTTCCTTCCAATACCTTTTTACTCATGAACTATGCTTTGGAAAAAGTTCCCGAACTTTATCTGCAACATACCACATCAATTTTAAACCTTGGTGTCTTGAAGTGTAGCTTTTGGCCTTTAACAGAGTTGTTACTTTAAAATCTAGTTTATACCATTGAATTATTTAGTCCTCTCTTTTGCACAAAAAAAATGGTCCAGTCACAGACTGATTATAAATAGGAAGTAAAGCATGTGTGTCCTTGTTTAAAGTCTCAGTGCGATTGCACCAATCTTAAGGTTACTTGGGTTCCTCAATTGTGCCCTTGCTGAGATCTGTCATTTTAGGGTATTTGACTTTCTTCTGGTCCAATTCGTTTTGAGCCCACAGTAACAGTTTCAGCAGTTTTGCTAGTTTAGGTGTAGACTCTCGGTTTTCATAATCTAAAACAGCCTGGTTGACTTCACTCCATACCTAAAGAGAAAAAATGTAAATAACACACAAAAGGAAAAGCTTCAAAGTGAGTTCTGGCTCTTCAAAAGATTGTTTTGTCTTAATGTAAATCATAGCTGGATTGTTGCAAATAATATAGGCAACATGCTCATGCATAGTCAAAAAAACAAGTTATGTCAATCAAGAATTTAAATAACTAAATCAGCAGCTGTTGCAATAACTTGTAAAGTAACCACATGCTCCTATTTGCACGTATATATTGTAGTTTTAATACTGTTAGGTACATCAGATATTTTTGGTATCAAGCTGGTAGTGGTCTAACACCTCACAGGACAATTAAGTTGATGGAATAGAAATAATATTTTTTTTTGCATTCTGACCCCATTTCCAATAAATATAGCCAAGCTATGCGCTGCATTACCTTCTGTCGTTGCATCATGTTGAGCAGGTCCCCAAATGGCGAGTCCTCTGGGTTGTCGAAGGCAAGCAGAGCGAGTGTGCGCTCCATCTCAGTGAGACACTCACGGCTCTCCTCCCCCTGCTCCGCCAGCTGTGTCTGAGCGAACTCCAGCGCCGCTTCTGTCTCCCGTTGGCGAATCAGCTCAATCAGGTGCTGTTGCTGTGGTGGCCACATGGGGAGGAAACAAACAGGAAATGTGCAAATAATCCAACAACTGCTCTAATTGCACCATGTTTCATTAACCTCTTGGAGAACAGGCTGGTTCTCAACCATACTACCAGGTGCATTTCCTGGTTGTTTCAACCTGGAAACAAATGGTGGTTTTAGGCAGAACTTACTGTGAGACTTGATATTTTGTGTATCTATAGCGATTATTACTTGAGGACTAGGTCTGAAAATGAAACTGATTAGGTTGATCAGGTGCTTCCCAAAATGAAGAGATTACAGCACATGTTCATGCATTTACTAAAACAAGGTAATGACCAAGTCATTCACATGGAAATATGACAATATTAATACATATATATATTTATCAATGAAGTTAAAGATTTGTCATGAAAAGTCAGTGTGCCATCTTTCTAAAGATCTGCCACCTTTCTGGTACAGGCCAATGAACAGGTTAAATATGACTGAACAGTAGCTAGTGTCTAATTATTATCAGTGGAATTATATTTTCATACATTTCAATATATCCAGAAGCATGGGACATCATATCACAATTACAAAGTATTTTGTAATGACTGTTGTGTCTCACTCACGTGTCTTACCCAAAAATAAGTTGAAAGGGTTTTGTACTGTTAGCCTCACTTCTCAAATCTAGCATTACTAGTCAGTAGTGCAATTTCTCTGGTTCTTTTTTTATTTATTTCTTCATATTTCATCCATGCATGTACACCTTGCCAGGTTAATGTTACCTGCAGATGAAAGTACAGATAGCGATTTGTGTCCAACAGCTCTGGATGTAGACTGTTGATCAATGAAATTCCCTCTTGAATTTGTCCTTTCAAGATCATTTCTCTGATTTTTATTCGCTCATCTAAGGAATCCAGGTCTATATTAGGCTCAATTCCAGATTCCATTCTGAACTTCTCCGCTGCCTCCTTGAATCCTTCTAGAGATTAAAAAAAAAACATTTTTTGAACCATAATTGTGTTTAGCAACACTAAATGAACCCACTAAACACATGTCAGTCAGTAAGTAAGGCTGGAAAGACATTGTTTAAATGAGGTGCATACAGGGCATTTCATCCAAATCAAAGCCATACAAATGGTGACCACTCTGTACATTATAGGTTAAGTACACAACCATGTCCATAGAAAATGATGAATGCCTGTTTTTATAATGAATCCCTACTGCAGTTATATAACATGAATATTTCTACACCTACCTAGAGAGGCACCCATATGTCTCTATCAAATATGCTATGGTTCTTAGGACAAGGACTGTATTATAAATTACCCCCCTCCCACATTCAAGTGTTATGTTCACATCTGTGTTAACAGTAAAAGGAAAATGTCCTTTATTTGCATGTAGCCCTTCTAAATAGCTTAGGCTTGCAAAAACCCGTACAGAAAGCAGTCCTTTCTTAATCTTTACCTGTTACCAAGTAGTTCATGATAAGTCGATTCATGTCTGCTCTCTGAATGTGTACATTATTGAGTTTTTCCATCCACTCATCTTTAGTTATATCCTCAGGCTTTTCAGCATAACTCATCATGAACACCCTACAGAAAAATAAATGTACTGTAAAGATTTTAACAACATGCATGGCAAACACAGCATTATCTGCAAGGATTAGTCATCTGTATCCTACCTCTTTATAATTGCAAGGGAGTCTGAAGTAATGGTAGGATATTTATTAACACTAAAATCAAATTATATGACCCCTGTTATAATTTCTGAATGTGAAAGACCAGATTTATTACCTCGTGTTTATTTGAACTATAATAAGAACTGACCATAAGCAGACGAATAAGGTAACTGAAACAAGAAATAATTACTTTAATACAACAATTGAATCCCATTGTGTGGGGGCTAAACATTCATTTTGGTTTGTTTGTCTATTACCACCTCTTAATTACTGATACATGTTCGTCTGGAATAGCAGGTAAAAATAAATAACTCTAATTTAAACAATTAATGGAAATATGGTCCACTTCTTGTTGCTGCTTGGGACCAGACTGATACTAGTGGCTGATAACTGTCGTGGTAATAATAGTTCTATTACTACAAAATAAAAAAAAAATAAAAAAATACGTTTGTTAATGTGAAATAATAACAACTCGTCTTAATTGTTGAAAAGATTCCTAGACATATATGTAAACTTTGAATTTTAAATATTATTATTTACGTCAGTACTACAACTGACTCCCACAACGGGAATGCTGCAAATAATGTTGCCACGACAGGGTTAATAAATACGCCATTAAGTTTTTTGTTTTTTTTTATGTCAAGGAGGATGACAATATCTCGCGCAATATATCATATATTTGCTAAACTACCCGACAAGTAGACTATCGGTATAATAACAAGTTAAATAAAGATTTTATACACAGAAAACAGCAATGTAACCAAAACAGTGAGGCCTAAAGTCTGAGAAAACACTGTAGCCTGTACTACTACAGCAAGCTGAACAACGCCGTAATCATGTATCTTTCACACGTTCTCATAATGCAAACAACACAGGTACCGTCAAACAAACAATTGTTTTCCTGCATATGTAAACAATGGTTTGCTAATCAATAAGTGAGTGATTTAACAGGTACCTGAATTCGCTGCTTTTCTCTCCCCAGCAGCTGCAAGACCAGTAAGGAAACTCTCGCGAGATTTTGCGATCTGTACTCGAGACTTTGGTCGACGACGTCTTCTTTGATTGATTGGCCATGGCTGTGCGCAAGTCATTATAATGTAAACACATAATGTATTTTTCATTCTGAGTGGTTTTAGGAAAAGTGGGTCTTAGAACATTTATGACTTTACATTTTACAGCTAATAAATATTACAATGTCCCATTATAATCCCATGTAGTACAACTCTAAGTGTAAATACTGTGAAAAGACTACAAACATACAGAATATTACATTGTTTTAGATGATACGCATTCATGGTCATAGATCAGCACATTTTAAACTAAACCTCTTTGAATGTGTAACACTGTATTTATGTACTGTGGGCTGTACAATTGCCCGTTGAATGCGTTACTTGCGCGCGTGCAGTCAATGCGCTCCGATGCGCGGGCACTGAGCCGCCCACTTGCTCTATCCCGTGTGAACGCGCACGCCACTGCGTGCACCAGCGACAGAGGAGCTGCTGCAGCTGCTTGCTTGTTGTGTGTGCTTTGTGGGGATGCGACGTCTACTGTAATAAAAAAATTGCGTTAACCAAACCAAACAGTGCACCTGCCGAAATACAACCAGTGGAGCCAGACTAGAAGGTAAGAAATAGACGCTGAGGTTTACGTCGAAGACATTTTAACCCATTTCCTTCTTGCGCTGCCCTTGGTTAATGCTGACTCCAGTCTTGCCTGATAGCCAATATGGATGCTGTTGTCGCTGTCTTTGATGCAGCACTGAATTATCCGCTTTAAATCCATCGTGACGAGCGGTACAAAACAATCCTTTACAATGCATACAGTTTTGTTTGTTTTTACATCTGTTATGTTATGCCAAGGCGTTCTCATTCATTTTTTTTTTATTTTTGTTTAGATTCTGTAACCATATACCTGCAGCAGTGACGATGACAGAATGATAATTCTATTCTATTAGTGACTCATTCATTAGCCTGTTTTCCGGTCACAGTAAAATGAATTGACTGTTTAGATTTCTGTGTTTTATGTAGAGAAAGTAAAACCCCAAGGCGCATAAATCAGTTTTGCATTCAGTAAAATAGCGTATTCATCCGTGTTTTTATTTATTTATTTATTTATTTATTTATTTATTTATTTATTTATTCTACTGCATTGTTTCTTTGTTAGAATTATTTAGTTACTACAATGAAACGGTTCCGTATTGTGCAGTGCAGTCTTCAATGTTTAGCGTTGGATATAAAATAAGTGTCTTTCACGGGGCCTCACTTATCCAGCTTTTATTTAAAATAAAAATAAAAATTGTATCGAATTACCAGTACAGCTAGTCAGTATTGATAAGAAACAAACACTCTCCGTGTTTTTTAATTCAGTAGTGTAGGTTTAAACGCTTCTCCAGCTGAATACATTTTTGTGCTTGTCGCACTAGTCTTTAGTTCATGAAGATTACTGGTACTGTCGAGTCCTGATATAACAGTAGTCACATGATAAAGGTGTTTTGGGGGAAGATCAGGCTCCTAGGATGTATGCGGCCTGTGCCACCCAGGCATGTACTGTTGCCTGGCAGAATACAGTATTCCCCTTGGGTCTTAGATTCTCCAACCATGACATTTGGTTATTTTATGTGTGTTTCGCGCAAAATCATGTGATTGGCCTTGTTTTGTGTGTCAGCAGCTTAGATTTAATAGAGAAATACCCAGTTTTATTCAATGAAAGGTTTACAGGTGGGGTCCTGCCCTCTTTGTATAGGTCTCATAAGATTAAATAGCTGTATAATTCACACGAGTGCTCTCTGTACCGATGGTGAAACTTGTACATAAGCCCTGACAAACAATGTCATGAAGTTCTTGTCAGTCGCTTGTGCTTGTTATTTAGGAATCACTAAAAGTAAACAGTGGCAGATAATACATCGGGGCCAGGCACAATAATGGCCACTTTGTGTTCATTGTCCTCTGGCATCACTCAGCAATGTCCAGTAATTTACACACAGGTGTAGCTTGTTAAAATCATCATCACTAGCGTGAAACAGGGCTGATCCTGCTGGTAAGTCATTAGCTCTGGGTGATGGAGAAACAGATCCTAAAACATTCTGTGTTTTTTTTTTTTTTTTTAATGATTCAAACAGCGTCCGGTCTTCATTCCTCCGCTATAGAACCTGCTTAATCACAGTCCTTATTTCATTGTATTTGTGTTCTTTCTGGGGATCTGAATACATTGGTCAATAAACCAACCCTAGGGGGGGAAAAAGCAGCAGCAGGTTGTGTAAAGATCATTAAAACAGACCACAGAGTGGAGAAGATGATGCAGACATGTACATCATTTTACTGGTTTGGACACTGGGGGGTGTAATGCAGTGTAATTTTGGGTCCCAGTTTTACAAATGACGGAATGGGATTTTCACATTAAGAGTTTTCTGAATATTCCCAATTTTAAAATAGTATCTCTTTGGAGAGAGAACAGTGGATGGCCACCCTTGGGCTGTAATTGTAGTTTCGTCGTTTTCCTAGTAGGCTCATTGATTTGATCATTTAATTTTTCTGTGCAGGTTTGTGTCCCCTGTAAGTGACCCCTTAGGTCTTGTTGAAGGGACTAGTGTTCCCGTTCTAGTATTTAATGTTTACAAATCAGTAAATACCAATGTTGTACATTTTATGCTTTCTCTTGGTTGGTAGGCTAATTCCAAAATATTCCTAATAACTTTAACTCGTGTCAAATTTCCGGATGTAGAATCACATTTTGAAAAGACGATACAGTTTTGACTACCTATACTGTTGTAACAACACAATACCAGGGCTAATTCTCATTCTCCTGGCAGTGTCATGAATTTAAAAGGAGATAAAGCAAACCTCTTGTTTCTTTCACACAGGCCAGAGTAGTCAGTCAACGCTTGATTGAATGGTTGCAAGGGTGGCAGTTTGTCCCTGTTGTGATGTCAGGATTGGGTCAATCTGTAATACTGCAAAGTATTCTTAAACTGTAAAGTGCAAAACTCTGTAATGAGTCCTTCCTTCATTTTATAGACTGCTTGTATTACAGCTGCAGTGAAAATCAAGAAGGCAAGGTAGGCTTACTTGTGAACTGCAGGACAGTGTTTCATTAAATCCAGGACCTGCAACCAGTCTTGTTTGTAACAGTACCTAGATTTAACAGTACCTCGTGTCTAATTTAGCAAGTGCCTGATTGCTGTCAATTTATCATTTTAACTACATTACGTTATTATCAGTTTGGTATAAATGCTAGTGTTGTGTGCTATTTTATTATACAAAAGGACAAAGCATGTGTAAGCTTTGAGAAAACAGTGTTTGATCAATATGATACTCATCTTTACTAATACATGGGTAGAATTAAGTCTGTTCTATTGATATATTCAGGGGATTTTGTGTAGTTTTCACATTAACATTTAGTATTTTACCCATACGCCCAGTGCTTTGCAGATTCCATACTGTACAATTTCATAAGTGATTAATTCATTTTTGTGTGAAAGTTTTGAAGAGTTACTCTTGCGAATAGCGAATTAATGCTGGTTACCATTAGCTAATTCATTAGAGTGCTTTGGCTGACATTAGATCTTCTGCAGTCTTTTAGGATTCCATTTGGGGATTGTGATCAACAGCTGAACCCAAAGCATGAAACTAGGGTCAGATTTGGCTCACTGTAGAATAAACCCTTTCAGATTCCTCATCCCCGTAAGGAGTGGACTAGTTGTAGAAGACATTCTCAAGCAGTTTTCACCAAGTTGCTGAAAACAGGAATGTTTTCAATTGTTTTCACATCCATTTTCCTTCCCTGCTGGCAGATAGACATGCTGAACGGACAACGACTGACAAGGAAGCAGGTGTTTTCAGATTCAGACTGCAGTGTGCTTATCATATTACTGTATATTTGTTTTTAAATCCAATTGAGAATTGCCTGCTTTTGAAGTTACAGGTTTCAATGCATTTTGCTCTTGTTTGTTGAAGGCTATCAATTTGCAGTTTGCCTTTTCCAGCGTGTGCTATTTGAACTGGGTGTTTAAGTCTTAAGAATTTGAGGAGCTAATATTTATTTTGAGAAATGCACCGTCTTCCAGTGCACAAAAACATCTACATGGAGTTTGGACACTGTACAATCGCTTGTACAATAGCTTGCAATGACAATATGCACACCATCAAACTACTTGTAATTGTGACTGTTTTAGCATGCCAGGTGAATGTCAGTGACATCCTTTTCACAGCATGAAATTGCATAAGTGTCGGGCTGGAGAGGTAAATGGCACCCTCCTCTCCACCTCCCCTATATCCTGTATAACCATGTGACCTGTAATTCCAGTGTTTGATAGAGCAGGCTTCCCTACTGCTGCTCCCTTGATCATGCTACATAGTTGCAGTGACTCATGCAGTACAGTACAACATTTTAACCATGTGCATTTATGTTTGTGCTCTTGATATCCTATATCACAGTAATATAATACAAAAAAGCAGTTCTGTGAGACTTGGAACTGGACTAAGTATAACTTAACATTTCTGACCATCTCAGTTTTTTCTCTCTACTCTTTTTGTGCTCTCCACATAGCTACTGTAGTAGCTCATTGCTAGTGGATTTGTCAAAAATAGAAAATCCCAGAGGTTATTATGTTACAGAAAGGTAATGAATATTTTGAAATCCAAGACAAAGTTTGTAAATAAAAAAAATATACTGTAGTGTTCAGTCATCTAGTTCCAATTGCAAGTTTGTGTCTATGCACTGCGGCTGTTTGTATGCCATTGCATATAAGTATTTATAACATTTCTGACTGGTGAATCAGTCTTTCCAGAGACAGGTGGTGTTAGATCAGAGGCAGTAAAAAGAGAACCTGCCTGAGCTGCGAGAGAAAGCCAAGTGTGACAAACTGTCTGCTATCATTGCCATGGCTACCCAGTGCCTTCAACCCACAGAGCCCTACTGTAAAACATACAAATGGCAATGAACCTGCAAGCTGAAATGCTAGAAGGAGGAAAATGAACCCCTTACACCCCATGTAGATTTCTACCACGTGCAGATTAGTCCTGCTGCATCAGGAGTCGTCGCCACCGTTAATCTGTTCAAAACATGGTACGGAAGGTTGATGCTGAAAGCGTGGGCGTTTATACCATTATTGGAAGAATAGAAATACGCTTCCATTGTTGTCCATACAGCTGTTCTTTGGAAGTACATTGAAGCATTGCACTTGGTGTTGGATTTCGATTTGGAAACTGCAGGAAATAAATTGCTGAACAAAACATGGAGTTTAAAATAACCTTAAAATGCAAAAAAAACAAAAAAAAAATCATCAACCATTATTATTATTATTATTATTATTATTTATTTCTTAGCAGACGCCCTTATCCAGGACGACTTACAATTGTTACAGCATATCACATTATACATTATTTCACATTTTTTACAGATATCACATTATTTTTACATACAATTACCCATTTATACAGTTAGGTTATTACTGGAGCAATCTAGGTAAAGTACCTTGCTCAAGGGTACAACAGCAGTGTCCCCCACTGGGGATTGAACCCACAACCCTCCGGTCAAGAGTTCAGAGCCCTAACCACTACTCCACACTGCTGCCCCATACTGTCTAGTCAACCGAACGCATCTGTAATCACATTTGATGATTTTCAAAGTTTGGTATATGGTATGTTTAACTGCAGTATTTCATTACCTTAACTGTAGGTGTTAGTGTTAATTTAATGATTTGTAAAGCTTTGGAATTTTGTATGCTTAATGTGATAGAATTGTGAAGCGATTATAGCAATTGGAGGTCAGTTAGTTTAAAGGAAAACCTCTAGCAGTGCCAGAGTGTTAAGAGAATTAAGTGCAGGGTGAAGAAAGGGATTTGGGGGGCCTTTGTGGGTAACGTGGCATCTGGCTGGACACAGCTCTTCAGTATAATTGGAATAGAAGAGCTTAAGGGTGAAAGCAAGCGGTGTGATTAAGGAGAATTACAGAGTAAAGCAAACAGAGGCTGCCATGCGAACGCTGTTAACATTTCACTCTGCAGAGCAGAGTGTTCTGCTGAGTCAGAAGTCGATGATTTCCAAGGCAGAATTGTGCTGGAGGCTTGTGGGGGTTAACTGTAGGGAAAAAAAACACAAGCTTTGGCACAATAAGGCCCAGCTTGGATCCTACATGCTCCTGTGTACACACAAATGAAATGAATAAGCAGGATTTCTAGGAGAGGATGGAGGGGGAGGGGGTTGTTAAAGGTTAACCCGGATGCCTAAGGCATTGATGGGTGGGGTTGTGATGTCATACGGAACTTCCGTGGAGATGTTGCAGCAATTGAAGAAAAATGCTGTAACTGGCAAACTAAGGTCAATTGAAAATGAAACTGCAATGGCCCTCTTAAATAAGAGTTGTTGTGCCTGTACAACCCACCCCCCTTCAGCAGTGCCCTAATTCTGTAGTCGGTGTGCTTTTACAGTGGGTTGCCCGCAGGTTTTAAATTTCCCATAAGCTACAGTATTCCTCCTCCTGCCATTGACAGTGGTTACAGTAGCCTACCCAAGCTGATTATTGAAGTGTCCTTGAGGTGGCAGCCTTCCCTCTAATTATTATTTTAACGCCTGTCACACGTTGCATTTGGAACCCAGCCTAGAATAGGATGCCAGCTTTTATTGGCCATTATGTAAAAGGCCTTCTATAGTGTATTTGGTTTTTCAAGGCCTCCCCAATGGTATTCATTTGCACGTACACCCAAGACTCGTATACAGAAGCAAAAATACGGTAAGCTAATGCAGCATGAAAAAAGAAATGGACTCAAATCTAAATGAGGGAGCAACATTGTGGTTATGCCTTGCATGCACAGCCTTTAAATTTCACATGCCAGAAAAGTCAATTTGATGCCACTAGGCTGTTTGCATGGGTGGTGATTCTTGAGGTGAGCTGGTGCTGTTCTTTTACATCACAATGTCTTGACTAAATTTAATGACCCGGCTCGGAACAGCTGAAATTTCTAGAATCCAGCATCGATCCCCTTTTCAGTGGAATTCATTTCAGTTGACACACAGAAGGTGTGTGCATGTGAGCATATGTGTGTGTGTGAGTCAGAGAGAGAGAGAGGGTGCACTGTTAAAGATTTCGCTTGCCCATATGGTGCAGAGGTGAAGACGAGAGATGTCGAGCTGCATTGCAGGGTCATATTGCTTGACGCAGGAAACTTAGGGCCCTGTGAAATCTGTTTTATTATTTTGAATTTTCTGATTTATTTTTTCCTGATTTCGGATTTTTCGGTTTCAAAAATCTGCAATTTGTTTGTTAGTTTGTTTTTTATAACCACAAGTGTTTGATACATTGACAGCAACGATGAAGCTAGAAATGCATGAAAAAATATGACAAACAAACACCTTTCTAAACAGTTTTTAATCAAAGTGCTTTCAGAAAAAAGGGTACAAATTGGCACAAAGTAATAAAAACAACAGGTAGTCGTTTTCCCCCCCAAGCGATAACGGTAGATAGCAAGTGAAGTGGCACGAGAGGCAGCGGTTTTTTACAGTTAAAATCACGGCCGTGTACGGAGGCTGAAAGGTGCAAAAATATTTTTCTCATACATTCCCATGACGTGTGTTTCTTGAAGCCTCTTGTCATACAAACACCGTTCTATTTCAATGTAATTTTTAAAATATATACATATATATTTTGTTTGTTTAAACTGATTTTGTGGTAATGTCCTCGGGTGCCGTATTCCGTTTTTTTCTTTTCTCTGAATTCAGCGATTCCGTCCGTGTTCTCTGCAACACGGATTTCATAGGGCCCTAGAAACTCCACAAGTAATCCGGCTTAATGACCCATTATCCAGTAGCTGCTAGTGTAGGAGAAGCAGCGAGTGACGGAGGAAAAGCAGTGATTTGGAAAGCATACTGTACAGTATGCCAGGGAATGTTTTTCTCCTGAAACACTATGACTGTACCATTGAAGGCTTTCATCCACACAGTTATCTGTAGTCTAAAAATCTGATGATGTCATATTGTGCAGTTGCCAGGAAACTGTTTCTTGGCAGACAACAGATGTGAAAACCCATTAACCCTTTGTCTGTAACCCAGGCCATGACTTCGCTCCTGAATGTACTTAGTGTGTCCTGCAGTCCCTGGTTTGTCTAAACTCTAAGGCAAGTTAAAACCCTCTCTTGTACTCTATTCAGTTTTCACTTCCCAGCTTGCCTTCAGTGGAACATATTCCATTTGGACTCCCATTAAGCTTCGTTCCTTTTTGTGGTGATACTTTGGCATATTGATTGATCGGCCAAAAAGATTAACAGGTTAAGGCTTTTCATTTTGCGGTTAACGGCCTGGCTTGCATACAGCTGGTGTCATGATGGCGATGCTTTCCTGTCAAGTCGTGTATAATGTAAAAACAGCATTTTTGGAATAAATAAGTTTGGGTTGTTTTCCTCTAACCCTCCCCACCTTCTCCCCCAGTTTCAAACGTCTTGGTTATTTTATGTGTACGCTGCAGACTGCTTAATATCGGAAATAACTTGCCGTGGTTTATTCTGGGACTCAGACCACTGGCTGATCCGCTAGTTTTCTCTGATGGGCTGTCGGATTAAGCATCAAGACAGTGTTAAATATTCTCTGTTGGGGCACTAGGGTCAGTGTATTCTATTTAAAGAACCGTGTAGATTCTTTCATTTACAGTGTAAGAGAAACTCCAGAGTTTGATTGATAGGATCCCGAATGCAGAAGATCTGTTCATTAAATTGTAGAATAGTAACCAATGTGCTTTGCTGAGAATTGACAAGCTTCTGTTTTTTAGTATGCTGGGTTTGCTGCTCTACTAATCTTAACCGAGTCTCTGTTTATTTTTTTTTCCTTCTCCAGTTTGCTGAAAGAGTAGAAGATGGCTGAGCAGCAGAGGCAGCGGTCCCTGTCCACGTCTGGAGATACACTATACCACGTGCTGGGGATAGACAAGAATGCCACGCCAGACGATATCAAAAAATCTTATAGGTACGATCACGAGAGGGGGAGCTAGGCAACATGCTGTGAATTCCAATTGACTTGGCTTGAGTCCAGCACATTTGACAGCAGGGAAGCATGTGCTCAGATGTCATCTGACTTCAACTGGTTTTGTTAGTGTGGATTTGGTTTCCTTTCAAAATGTGTTGCTCTTCTCTCTGCAACACCTGAAGTCCTCACACATTGTTCCTTACAGTGCAGATGTTGTGTGCTGCAGATTCTCAGCACACACTGTTTGTTTGTCGTATCCCTGTGCTAAGGATTGGAGTACAAGCCAAGCCAATTAGGAAATTCTCAAACAAGTGGACTGCTGCTGGTTTTAAATCGGGTCAACGCCAAATGAATTGCATTTTAATGACTATTTCCCCTCAGGCAGTGGCATTGCTTAAAGCTGGCCTAGATAGAAAAATGACTGATTGGCTTCAGGGGGTGAAAAATCACGGCAGCATTTTCATTCAGATTTTCAGAGCTGTAATAAATCTCTGCTGGGTGTTCACTTCACTTACAAGAATAGAAAACCAATAGTGCTCGTATGCTCAACAGACTCTTGTGAGCCCATTTAAGGCACACTTTCCAGAGGAATAAAATTATTTAAAATATGAATTAAACTATCAAGAAATGACTCTGTGAGCAAAGATAAACTGCTTCCCCGTGCAACCAAGTTGTTTTTATAAAAGAACAGTGGGTCATACAGAACTCGGGAGGGTAAGTACAGTACAGTTTACAGATTTGAAATCAATTTGTACTGAAATCCAGTAGGGGGAGACAGTAAGCTATTTAAGATACTGTCTTTCACATATGACATGCAAAAACATGAAACAAGTCACATATTTATCTATTTATTTATTTATTCATTCATTCATTCATTCATTCATTTATGTATTTTTTTGTAGTATAACATTCCATAATAGCGGAGCCGTCCGTCACTATGTATGTATACATATACATATCTTTTTCATGATACTGCTATCTCTAGTTCTGTTCACAGCCTGACAGGGAGTGTACGTGCTGTAACTGACAAACGCCTTGCATTCTGCAAACGGCATATGAACCTTATATCGATATTGTGACCAATGGTAACAAGTCATGTAGTGTTATTTAGTGGGCTCAGCCAATGAGCATCTCTTTTCACACAGGAAACTCGCATTGAAATATCACCCCGACAAGAATCCAGAGAACCCTGAGGCCGCAGACAAGTTTAAAGAGATCAACAGTGCCCACGCCATCCTGGTCGACAACACAAAGCGCAACATCTACGACAAGTACGGCTCCCTGGGGCTGTATGTGGCAGAGCAGTTCGGAGAGGAGAATGTAAATACGTATTTTGTCCTGTCCAGCTGGTGGGCAAAGGTAAGGGAGCAGAATTCAAAATACAGTTCTATTGATTGCAAACTTTTTTTTTTTTTTAAATGATAAAAATGATTGCATTTCTTTGTTCTACCTGGTTGCCTGCAGGCTTTGTTTGTGTTCTGCGGCCTTGCAACTGGCTGCTACTTCTGCTGCTGCCTGTGCTGCTGCTGTAACTGCTGCTGTGGGAAGTGTAAACCCAAACCACCCGAGGGAGAAGAGCCCGAGTTTTATGTCTCCCCAGAAGACCTAGAGGCACAGCTTCAGTCTGACGAGAAGGGTAAGCATGGGAGGAAGGGCTTGATTTGTGAGGTCTGCAAGATTAAAGAGGTTGTTAATATTCATGCTCACCAGTATGATGATATGTATGACAGACCTAATGGTAGACTTCTTTATTGATAGGGTTCTGCTATTAGGCCAAACCTAATCACATGTCATGAATATTGAAGGCGGTCTACAAGTGACGGTCTGGCACTTACATAGTGCTTGTAGAGCACCATGCATGTATAATTTTGAAAACTTCAGGCTCACAAAGAAACAGGTGTTTGACCATCAGTGTTCAGGATTTACTGGTTTTTGACAGTTTTCTTTGAGAGTTTAAGAAGATGAAGGAGAACTTTCAGCATGCCACTAGTTCTGTTTTTATATTCAATTCAGACAACCATTCTGAGGATTTTGCAGCTGGAGGTTCGTATTAAAATGTTAAGTATTGCCTTTCTGGGAGGAGTACTGAGATGCCATTAGAAACTTTAGCTGCTAGCTTCAATAAGCAAGAACTTTTAATGATCAGCAACTTGTTATAAACTTGATTACAAATGTGTTGTCTTTAATAAGTCTTGAAGGAGTTTTTCCCTATCGACTTGTCAAAGAAATGAAATAAGTTAATTATCCAGTAGAGCAGTTGCAGCAGTTTGTGACTCTCTTATTAAAGAGCGCTGAGCCTTTTTGCCATCTTACATCTGTTATTCTCTGGCAGAAAATTAGATACGCATTTAACCATACGCGCACCACTGATCAGACTGTCCAGGGAATGCAATCGGTCACATTAGATTTTTGTATTTATTAATGCATTTTTTGTATCCATATAGAGCAATTTGTTTGTTGGATGTACTTTAATATTTAGAAATTGTATTGCTTGTGAAATTGTCAATTTCTGATAGTTTGTGCCCCTGAAGCTGTTTCCTGATACTGCACACACTGTAACTAACATTCCATGATGAATGTGTATAAAATTCAGGGTAGTTGCTCTTTCTCCTGGGTATGCACAAACTGTGTCAAAACTAGCTGGAGGCTTTTGCATTAAAGGTTTGATTTTGGTTTCTCATTTGTCCTTATGTACATTTCCCTGTATAAATCCTGCTAAAGTTTAATCTTACTGTTCAGCCTCAGCGACTGATTCAAGTGGAGGCATCTATACATGTATGCAATATGTCACACTTATATTTTTATATATCTAGATAATCATTAATAACACTCTCCTAATTGTCTTCACCTCTTGAGAATCTAAGGAAACATGATGGCGCCTGTCAGAACAGTTTTAAATGTACACACTATATGTATTTGTGTTTAAATCGCACAGCTAGTTTCACAGGCCCAGATTAGTGCTGATCTTGGGTCTACCTTGCCAAAGCTGGTGGTCCAAGATTAATTCTAATCCAATGGAAACAGACCATGGTGTTATACATTTCATGGTACTGGTGTCTCTTTGTGTTTTACAGACGTGGTGGGTGATACACGTCAGTAACATGCTTGTGTTTTATTTCCATGCTTCCACAGATGGAGATGCACCAATCGTGATGCAGCCTGCGTCAGCCACAGAAACCACCCAGCTGACAGCCGATAGCCACACCAGCTACCACACTGACACAGGATTTAACTAAATCTTCCACTCGGCCCTGTCAATTCACACCGTACAGTTTTAATGAGGAAACAAGAAAAGGTCATTTCACCACTGGAATAGAGAACGCCCGAGGGAGAGAGTGGGGAGTGGGGGGGTGAACGAACTTTCACAGACATCTTCTGCCATGAAAACAATAGACATCAACATTCGGTTGAGTTTTTTTTTTTTTTTTCTTCTTTGGTCTTCATTGCTCCCAAGCCCTTCCACGACACATGACGTTCTGTAGCATGCAGTATTTAAAGCAGTTTAGGTAGGCTTTTAAGTTTAGGTCTTGTTCTAGTCGTACATATTTACGTGGTTTTATTTCATCCACTGTAAGATTTATGTTTGCATCGGAAGTAACCTTCTGCACATAAGCAGTGGTTGGATAATATCTTTGAACCCCAATAAAGTGGTAGCCAGCTGTTCAGGTTTTTAGGACTTAAAAAAAAAAAAAAAAAAAAAAGTATGTTAATTAATTATGCATTTCATTGAATTATGCATATGGAAGTGTTCTTAGTCTGTTAATGGGATTTTTCTTGCATAATATCCTTTAATTGTTTGACCGGGGGGTGGGGGGGGTGGGGGGGTGATTTGATTAACCCATACCCTGCCAGTGTATTTTAATCCGAATCACAAATATTACACACAAAGTGCTAGAGAGAACAGTGGTTTAGCTACGTCTTGTACTTCCAGTGCTGCCTGAGAAAAGCACCAGTAATAGAAACTCCAGCCCGCTATTTCCTAATGCGGTTCATATAGTCATGCAAGTAAGGACGTCACTTTTCACCAAACTGGTGGCCATTTTGGATAGAGAAAGGCGGAGCATTACTGAAGAAATTTAAGGGAATCAAATTTAGCATCGATTCTGGGTTTCTTTTTTTATTTTAATTTCACGGGTTTATAAAATACACACTGGAATGAAAGATAGTGACAAGAAAAAATGGATTATGAAAAGTAAATTGGGGGGGGGGGGGGGGCGTTGTTTAAAACTATGTCTTCATCGTGTACATATTGGGCCTGAAACATTTGTTATTCATATTTTTATTTTGTATTTGTTAATTTTAATCTGCCACTAGTGTAAGGATGTAAGACTACAGGCTGCCTAGAGTTGTACTTGTTGTATGTTTTAAATGTAGTCCGGTTTTAAAAAAGAGAACAATATATATAGTTAAGTTATTTTTATTGGTATGTGTCAAAACGCTGTAGATAAACTTCATTTATTGTTGTATTTTTTATGTCGAAGTTTACAAACTGCTTTAGATAGTGCTAAAAGTGAAGCAACATGCCTTTTTAAGTGTATTAGGTAGAATAGAAAGGGACTCCACTTCATCTTAAAAGTGTGTGCAATCTGCTGGTGTTGATGTTGTAATAGCGCTTATTAGAAAGGCTATTAAATACCTCTTCTCTAACACCCCAGAAGAAAGGTGATTTTTAAAACACACACTGCAGTCTCCCGTGTTCATTGGAAACATTTTTTACACAGAGTGATTGCATTTTATTTATTATTTTAAAAAAATGCCAGTAAACAACCTTTTTATTATTTCCTGTTGACAATCAAATGTTCATTTCACAATAAAACTAGTTACGTGTAAAAAAGAAATAAACATGCAATTCTCTATTTTAGGAAATATTTAAAAAATAAATAAATAAATAAATAACTAGTAATTGTATTCTGTTTTCTTAGCCACCCATTCAATAGATTCTCGCTGTTTGAAGGTCATTCTGTGAAAGCTAATCCTGCCTGGATGTTTCTACTCATCTGAGATCTGGCATACTGCAAACCTTTCACTCTTAGAAAGAGATTCTTTAGCCAACTAGCACTACTGGAGTGTCGCTACCTTCAAAGATGGTGTGTAATTGGGTACTGTATTTCCTTTCTGTTTTAGGGCAGCATGATTTCTACATACTCAATAGTTATGTGATCTGTTTTCAAAGCCGTTTCGTTAGACAGTAATCATACACCCCTGTCGGCAAGCCTACAATGCACTCACATTGCCTGTATCGTAGAATAAATGGACTTGTTCTTTCCAAAGTGTGCACTGATGCAGCAGCATGTTGTAAGAGACAGTATGTGGCACTCTATTTGTGTTGTATCATTTTGTTCTTTAAATTGTGTTTACTTTTAGAATATTGAAAAACAGTATACTTAACACTTATTGGTTGGTTAAGCTATAGCCCAATGTGCTAAAAATACTACCGTATATTATAAACTAAGAACTATTGTAAACTTCCAACTAAGACTGTGTTACAATGGCTGTAAGTGCTGGCTTCACTGATCCAGCCTGACACTATTCTACCTGATTTTACATACAGATAAAAAGCAAGTATCCTACTGCAAATGGTAGCATAAACAGCACTTGATTCTGTTCAGAGGAACAATAATTCATATTCAATGTAGTCTAATTCATGTAAATTGTAAAATTAATTTCCATTATGTCTTGAGGTGAATGGCATTCTTGAGGGAATTAAAAAAAATATATATATACAATTATAGGGACCATACTTTACCAGAGGAAAACCTTAGGATGCTTGCTTGTCTGTTTTGGCTTTAACTCGATAGTAATAGTGATTAATCTCCCTGAAGTTATACCCAGTGCATTTGCATAATGTATTATATATCATAACTACTGAACTTGAGAAAAAGGACCATAGTCATAGTGACGACTGCAATGCGTTTAACGCTATGCTTCTCCTTTTAAAATACAGCCATCGTTAACATCAAGGCCAATTAGTGATTTTTAACATTTCCAAATATCCCCTTCAGTCAATGTGTGCATAATTGTACCATGTGAAGTTTCCTATCTATGTATCTATTCTGTAATGCATTTCGAAGTTCTGGCAGGGCAACTTCTTAAACTCCATAGAGTTCACACAAACTCTTTTGAAACTTCACATTTAATAATGAAAAATCATGACTGACGGGGTTGTATTCATGCCAGTTTCTAACATATTTATATATTGTGTAGTTTTCTGTTTTCTGTAGGTTTTTGTTTTTTAAATATACAAGTTTGAATGTTATGTTGTGTAGTGCAGAACCTTTTTTTTTTTTGTGGGACATTGAATTGTCTTTTATGGACTCTGCAACATTTTGTCAACCCATATACCATAAAATGAATGAATCATGTTTGTAAGTTTTAAAACAGATTCACAGCCAGGCCCTTGACTCTTAAAGTTACTGCTTCATGGTTTGTTGATGGAGTATTTTGCACTGTATGTGCCAAATTGTCATGTACAGTCAAAAGCTGTTTTTTTTTATTCCTACCAAGTCTTGTTGTGTTTTGCTGTAGGGTAACAAACTGCTTTGTGCCAGTCAGTATGCCAATATGTTGAATGATTAAATATCAATTTCCAGTCATCCCCCCTGCTTTGGTTGGTTGTGTATTATCTGTGACTATAGGAGTACTATCCCAGCCTCAAGATGTGCTATGGCTTATTTTTAAAAACATTGGAAATTGTAAACTGTGAGTGAGTGATTGCATAATGGAACTGTATTGGATTACTGATAAAGACATGTTCTTTTAAGCTCTAAAATATTAGTGGATTAAATCGTGATACAGTATTAATGCATTCATTTTATTTTTTGTTTGTTTTGTTTTCTTAAAGGACCATAGTTTTAAATTGTATGTACAATATGTAGATGTGGCCATTAAAAATGTTGGCTTAATGGAAATGGGCTCCTGTACATATGCTTAAATGATAATGATATTAATACAATTGTATGTTTTAGCATGGTTATTTATGTACTGTATGTCTGAAAGAAAACATTGGTAATTTATCTGATTTTGCTGTTGTAAAATAAATATGTTTCTGATGCTTAAACTCTTTTCATTGTCTGTTTAACAAATGTATAACTGAAAAAGTATTGATATAAAAACCGAGCCTGCTTTTTCAAACTGAGGATCAGGGACTTCTAATCATTGAACCCCTACAGATATGAGTTCTAGCCTGGCCAGTAACCTGAGACAGGAGCACTGCCTCCTAAATGCAATTCTGCATATTTCATATATGGACAAAGACACTGCCCAGCTGGTAAGTAGCAGCTGTGCTTTAGACATAACCCTTCCTTGACAGTCGTTTGGTGCCGCTTGTGAAACTCTGGTTTACAGTAGCCTCAGCCCTGAATTTTAAACAGGTTTCAACAGTTGAGAAGCGGCTGCAACCGCGCAGAGCTCTCTCCATTCTCCTATGAAGTGTTGCTGTGTCTCTCCCGATGGAATACAGCTCCTTTCACGGAGACCAGGCAATGGACAGCCTGGAGAGGCAGCTGATTTGCCCAGTCTGTCTGGAGCTCCTCACCAGACCCGTGGTAATACTGCCCTGCCAGCACAACTTGTGCCGCAAGTGTGCCAATGACACATTTCAGGTAAGGATGGGGGAATTCCTTCTGAACACAGGAATAAGCACAGATTTCAATCGATTCCTAATTCTGTTTCTATTATTATCATTATTCAAATGTTTAAATGTATTTACTTATTTCTTTATTTTCATAATTTTGATGACGTGGTGCTGCTGTTGTGGACTATTCACTGCTCAGGAAGGAAGCTTGGCAGGTGATAGCACCAAGTTCCTTTCAGTGTTGCAGCACTGCTTAATATAGGCAGCAATTGTCTCTAGGGCGAGTTCCATGGTCAATAACATTAGAAACACCATAAAGACAGGAAAACACAGGCTGGCCTGGCAGCAATCCACTTAATAAACTGTAAAATTAATTTTGTATGGTTTCCCGGGAGAATCTTTCCTACATAGTTTGAGCACCTCCAGTCCTCAAATCATTTACTGTACTTGGCTTCGTCGCCTCTCTGCACTCAGATGATACTGGATTTAGCAGGGCAGCCTGGATCCCGTTTCAGTGCTCTATTTCCTGTGTCGTGCGCATTTAATAAAGACGAATCCTGTTAGGTGTCTCGTAGTTTTTCCAACTTGACTATTTAGCTCTTGCACTGGTGTTCCTGAAAAATACAACGCAATTGGTGCTACGTTCAAATGTTAAACTAAGTTTTCTTCCCCAGATGTAGTAAACCATTGACCTATACTAATAGGTCAAACCCATGCCCTGCATATGGACACACACATATATGACGGTAAGCGATAACACATCTTGTTTGGGGAAATGAACATACTCTCTGGTACTGTGTGCGAAGCCTGTAGCACACACCTACACTGTCTTGCTGTAGCCAGTCCCTTCACAATCATGAGGAAGACAGGGAAAACTTCAGAATATATTCCTTCATACAAAAAGGTAAACAAAGGGAAACCTCTGATATATAAATGCACATTATATGTCTGAAGGGACATGTAACTGCAATAATACCCAGACTCTTCTGGTAATTCCCTCTAAGTGAGGTATTATTGCTTAAATAATAATTATTTTTGCAGTGGCACAAGAGCAGATGTCGGCTATAATGGGCTTGTTTATTCACAGAATTTCATTTTTTCCCCTGGGGGCGAGCAGCGACTCGGTAACCTTCATTGCTTTCAGCTCGCTTACAACACGTTTACAAATGATTAATATTATTTTGAATGTCTAGCAATCCCAAAGCATAATTGCGTGGTGTGGCTGTTTTTATTATTAGGAACTCAGTTTGACACATTGAGGCAGTGCTATGCAATGGAGAACAAGTCAGTCTACTAGGACTAAAGACATTTTTGTTGGCTGCAAAATATAGGTTAAAGTGGTGATCAAGTCTGTATGTGTGGATAGGTATGCAGAACCTTCCTTATAAACTGGTCACATTCAGTTGTATGAACGTACTTATTCCCTGTAAACCGGCTTGTACTTTGAGATCAGCAAATGATGGTCCCTTGGTTATTCCTAGAACCTGATTAAAAACCTATGGTTCAAGAGCTTTTAGTTTGAGCTCCTTCATTTGGAACTCGCTTCCTAATTTGATCCGGATCCCCGAGTCTCAGTAATCTTATATCTCAGCTCCAAACATATCTCTTTGATTTAGCCTTTCACTATCGAGAAGTTAGGAGTTCTTTTGTTTTGCTGTTTATTTAGTATTTTTTTTGTAAAGCACCCTGGGATGCTTGCATATGAAGACGCTATATAAATGGAATTGGTATGGTGTGGTGAGCAATCAAACCCCTTGACTGTCAGTTGTGGTTTTACTTAACAGATACTGAGTTGAAATCTTTTCAAAACATCATTCGACAAAACGCATCTTGTCGGGCTGGTGGAGAACTGGGTTACGTGTAAAAGGCAGCTGTCCCTTTTTCAGACTCGAGGGACCTTGGTGGGGACAGGGGGGAGGTTCCGGTGCCCGACCTGCTGTCACGAGGTGGTCCTGGACAGACACGGAGTCTACGGCCTTCAGCGCAACCTGTTGGTGGAGAGCATCATTGACGTCTACAAGCAAGAGTCTTCCAAGTACAGAAACACCAAGGGTGGCAAAAAAAATACCAACAGTACTAGATTGGATGATTTAAAAGCTAGTATTTTAATGGTTTATATAGATGTTTTAAAATTATTATTATCACTATTATTATAATAGTTTACATTCATCTACTAACAGTGAGCATCTAGGATTTATTTATCGTATCATATCAAAATTGTACCGGTTTTCCAAAGTTATTGTAAACCTAATGATTTACAGACTTTTTAACCCATTCCCCATTGGGGAAAACCCTCCTCCATTAAGTGACCTAATAAAATGCATATGAAAATGTGTTTAGAACAAAGCTTTGTTGATATACCAATGTGGTTCAGCTCGAGACCCCAGTTGAAGCCTGCAGGCCACCTTACCTGTGAGAAGCATGAAGAAGAAAAGATGAACATCTACTGCATCTCCTGCCAGGTGCCCACCTGCTCCCTCTGCAAGGTGTTCGGCACACACAAGCACTGCCAGGTCACCCCGCTGCCAGATGGCTACAAACAGCAGAAGGTGAGATCCACCACAACTGTGTCATCTGAAATGTTAAAGGAAGGCTAACCAAGGTTTTAGAACCCGTTTTCTATTCTTTGATTTAACGTGATTACTGTTTCATGATACGGCAATATTTTCAAATAGGTCTCTATAGATCAACTGCTTGCCGTGTTTTTCACAATTGGAGTGAGTTTGGATTCAAACACATGAATTGATTAGGTACCAGGCATAAGCAGCAACTTAATAGCGTTATATTCCAAACAGAGGTATAAAATACAAGCCACAAACCAAGATCATCTACAGAAGAAAGAGGGACCCAGTCATAGTTTTGCAAGGAAAGAGAATTTTAAATCCTTTAACAGAGGGTTCAGTGAACTTGGTGAATCACATTTTGAGTGCATTAGTACGTTTTTAGAATGTTGTCCTCAGCTGCACTAAGTGACAAACTTTTTACATGGTTTTAACAACAAAACAAATATAACAAAATGTATCTACACAGTGTTTATTAAAAATGTGTCACCCTATCCTATCCCGGGCCCTTTATCATCAGTGGGTTTTCTTCCCAGTCTGAACTCGGTGATGGCATCAGCTGTCTCATCACTGCCAACGACAGAGCCCAGGCAGTCATTGCTCACCTGGAAGACACCTGCAGAAACGTTGAGGTGCGTCAGGCCTGTCCTTGCAGGGGACTCCAGCACTGCTGCTCCCCTCTGAGCTGCAAGAGTTGCATAGTCATGACTTCCACATTAAGCCCTGCTGCCTCACAGGTCATAAAAATAGCAAAATAATTCCACTAAATCTTACCTTACATGAATTACCATTGATGTGCAGGTATCACATTTTACTGTATAAATATATACATAACTCTCTAATAAAATATTCATTCTTGCACATCCAGTTGTAGTGAATGATCAATGCCGGGACATTGAAATAAACTTTAAAATAAAATAAAAATAATCCTTCCTCCTGAAATCAATACATGCTTTTCCTGTCCTTTTCAATGACTCTGTGTGTGAACATTCACAAATCAGATTTTAAAAATCTTTACAGTGATCAGTCCGTTCAGCTAACTCCCTTAAGACTTGTATGTCACATTGAAGTGTGATCACTGCTTTCTATGAGTGAGCCTGATATTCTCTTATGTGATCTGTAATGTACAACCTTGGGTAGGAACACTGGCAGACTACACAAGTCCTAAGATACATTAAACTCTTAAATGTCTTTTTGCTTTCTCTTATAAAAGTGTCCCATATTAAATGCATAGCCATGTGTAATACATTTTAGTTAAAAGAATGGTAAAGAATAGTGAGGTATGGTAAACTATGGTAAATGCAAAGTATAACCGTGGGAAAAGCATGTTAAAATTACAAAAATAATGTGGTAAACATTTTGAAGGGTTATTGTGTTGAAACAGGATAACTGCAAAAGACAGAAGCAGACGCTATGTGAGAAGTTTGACCGCATGAACGCCATCCTGGAGGAACGCCAGAAGATCATGGTGCAGAGAATTACCTACGAGCAGGAAGAGAAGACTGGCTACACGCGCTCTCTGATGAGAACCTGCAGGGAGCACATTGAGGCCACTTCCAAGCAGGTGGAAACAGGACTGCAGGCCATGGAGGAGCTCCAGATGCCCCCCTTCATGCAGGTGCAGTCTGTCTGCCTTTGTATTTTCTATTCAAGCATTTATACACTGAAGTATACCATTACTTTGTAATTACACATGTAGTTATTATTTAGTTACATAACCGAATGTGTAAAGGCTGGTTCAAACTTAGGTTTTGTGATTCTCTTTAAAATCTTAAAAGGAGTTGACATAGGTAACCCAAACCATTATTTTAAGCGTTCTACAGAAACCAGGACCAGAGGACACAGTTGGAAATGAAATGGAGATAGACTTAGGACAGAGGGAAGGAGACTTCTTCACACTGGGAGTGGAGCAGCCTAGTAATGTTTTTGAGGCAGAAACAGTTCAATCTAACTTGACAAAGATCTGAGAGCAATCAGCTATTAGGAACTGGACGAGCTTCGATGGGCCATATGGCCTCCTCTTGTTCGTAAACCTTATGCTCTTATGACCCTTTAAAATTCTGAGAGTCATTTTTTTCAATGGTAGCTAGTCTCATTGCTTGACCGTCTCCTGGTGGATACAAGACTTACAGCAAGAATGAACCAGCTTTTATGTAGCAGGCTTTTCTAAATAATTTCTTGTATGTTGTTCAAGTCAATAAATGTTTCTTTTACTTCTTTTAATTTGTGTTATTTACAGAATGCTAGGATTCTGATTGAAAAGTAAGATGGATTTTACTTATTTTACATGAGATTAAATACATGAAATCCCAGGTCCATGCTACATTGGCAGTGCTTACTTTCTCCAGAATGTCAGCGGCCATGAAAGACTCCACGCTTGAGGAGCTGCAGTCTGGCTATGAGAACATGGATCACTACCGGGTGGACTTCAGCGCACAGGAGAGAGCTCTCTCCCAGCTGGACTTCGCAAAAAGTAAGCTTAACCTCTGCTGCTGTGAACATCCTTGATGGTCACTTTGCAGACCTTTTGCAATGCGGTCAAACAGCTGCAACCTGTTCTGCTTTATCAGTAATCTTCTTCTCAGTTGAGCAGAAGAATGATGATGTCCATGAGGAGGAGCCTGAACAGGGTTGTGGGGAGGACTCTGAGGACACATCTGCCAAGTGCGAGCCGCTCAAGGAAGCAGACGAGGGGAGAGCCCAGGCAGAGCGCTCCATGGACATCAAGAAAGAAGAGGCCACTGACACTGACGGGACAAGCGCACTGCAGGTCCATCTCTCAAATACACTTCTTTGATATACTGGACACGCTATGACTGTCCCAATTATTACTTCATGCAGTTCTATATTTGGGGAAACATTGTTCCAGTATATTTTTCCCAAAATGGACTTGATCCCAAAGTGAACTAAACTGAATTGTAGAACCGCTGTAACTGGAAATTGGTAGGCTGTTTAAAAAAATAAAAAATAAATAAAAAGTAGCTATAGCCTTTACTGCACATGTGTGAATTTCTGAAATTAAAGGGAGGATTCATGGCGCCAGTTGGCATTTTCTGTCTGTGAACTTTAATCATTGAACACCTTGTATAGCGCTGTTTTTATTTTAAATTGGATACCATAAAATTGTAAAATATAGCAAACTGTCTTAAACTTAAAAAATGTTGTCTGAATCTTTATTAAAAGCTTCATTTTACAGCTATTTGACTGTCTGGAAGGTGAAGTCGTGATTAGCTGCCCAGCGTATGGTTCTTCTCTCCTGGAGTACGTCTGTAGTTGTGATTGTTCCATTTCACCTTGTCTTCATCCTGCTTGTTGTTCCTCACTAGGCAGCAGCCCTCTTCTTGTTCATTCTGGTACTGGTGATCTTCCTTCAAGGCCTCTGGAGACGCATTGAATACACAGCTTGTACTTACTTGGCAAAGCTGAACGGAGATTGAATGAACCAAGGTATGTGTTCTGTCTAAATTACACTCTTCGGTTTTAGTGAACATGTCTCTTTCAGCTAGCTGCTTCCAGATGTAAGCAATTCCCCGTCAATGATCCATGCTGTTCTGACAAGCTTGTAGTACCAGTACTAGAACCTCATGCTTTGCGATTCCTTTCTCCACCAGAGTGACAGCTCTGCCCTGAATCTTGACCCTCAGCACCTGCCAGTGAGTCGGCCGTCGCATCTTCTCCTCGTGGTTAAACTCACTTTCCAAAAAGAAAAAGACTGAAGAACACCAGATTGCTTTGTGTTCAAGGGAACTGAATGGACGGCAATGAAAAAGCAAGTTATTGCAGTTCAGTCAAGATGCGTAGGTATGGAGGAGAAAACTTTAGGTTAAAGTAAATGCTGGAGCTCAACGTTCTTTATGGTTAATCTTTCAAAGTAATACAAATCTTATGTAAGAAAAAGGGGCCTTTGTGGGCAAAACATTGCAAGTTGTACTGCACAAAAAGTGATTGTTGGTTAGTGTCTGTGGTACAGACCCCTCAGACACACAACAGTGCTGCAATAAACACCTTTTTAGTCTTAATGCAGAAATCAAATTAAAAGCTACTGAGCCTCTATAGGACCAGCATTAAATACAAGAATGTCTTAAAAGACCAGTTGGACCTTGCGGTATGTTTCAGGACAAGACTGTTTTGTGCAGGTTTAAGAACAGATTGATTAATTTTTTTCTGGGTGTGTTTTTACCTTGATTTCCTTTGAAAGCAGGGGCAGAATGTAATGTGTGATGCATGCTTAAGGCTCTGAAAACGGCTTCATTATCTTCAGCAGTACAATGCAGAAGGACCCTGTTGTGTATTTCTGTAACGGAGTTGTACTTTAACAGTTGTTTTGAAGAGTAATAAGTTAATTGCCAGTGACATGTTTGCAAATAGAAGTCTTTCCTGTGTAACGCACTAGTACGATTACCTTTACACCAGACTGGAACATTGTGTGGGCGTTGTGTTGTCTCTACAGATTGCCTTTAGGACAGAATAAGCAAGCTGTATCTGAAGCGTGAGTGCACAACATGTAGACTAGACTGCAATTCATTAATATTCACAGTACGGGTTGCAAGTGGTGTGCAGTTTAAATAGAAGCCTTCAAATTGGTAACGCGTGTTATGCTGTTCATAGTTACAGAACTAGGTTTATTTCCTCCTTTATCACAAATAGAATAATCTCCCTTCAGCGTGTCTGAACCCATGAGTTTATTAAAAGGATTGTAGACCTGTTATGATGTTTTAAATGCAGTTTAATATTCATGAGCCTGCAGTCACTTCTTATAAGAGGTTCGAACTGTTACATGAATATCAAACTTCATTTAGAACATTAAAAGCAGACACGATTATTGAAACGGTCAAAACTTTGTGATAAGGGCCCAATGTTTTAGAAAGCTTCAAATTAAACATGGTATCAAAATAGAACAAAGAAGCGATACAACGTGCAGCTACCAAACACAGACCACAGAGAGATAAGGACAGGACAGCCATGCAAAAATGAATCATCAACATTTCACTTTTATTATTCCGTTGCATCAACTTGTACCTCCCATACATTGTGACATGGCGTTAGCAGCAGCAAATAATACATCTCTGTAGAAGTAATCGTGAGAATTCCAGAGAATTCCAGTTTTCCAGTTTTGAAACGTTAAACGACTTTAAAACTATTAATAAATACTGTAAGCTACTACACTTTCTGCACGTGTGCAATTATTAGTATTTTATTTTTATACATTAAGCTTGTAAAATAATCTACTCAACTACCATTACTACAATTTTTAAGTTTCATGATAATGCATCCAGACATAATTATTTTCCTACAGCTTGCATCAGTTTTTTATTGCTCAAAGCCTTCTGGGCCATTTTTTCTGCTCTGGCCATTTCCAGAAACTCCCGGAGTAGATGAAAAGTAAGATCTAGCGAGTTGGGTTTGCCGTCACGCCTTTTGGATCGAAGCTCGTCTTTCTCCATTTGATTCTCTTCTGAACCTGGCTTCGAAGCCGCTGCAGCGCAGACTCGAGTTAACACTCCGCTCTCTGAGAGCGCGTCGTCTTCAGCCTCCGAATCGGTGTCGAACTCCGACATGAGCCCGAGATCTTTGTCATGCGATGACGGGGGCTGCTGTCTGGACCACAGCTCATAGTCCGTACCGGACAACCTTCTGTTTGGTTTCATTCCATCTAAAGGATGGCATTCACTCCAAGAAGGCATAATTAAAACAAGTAAAGATGAAACTAAAAGAAGAAACTTGCTCATTTTTTTTGCACTGGTAATCCAACCTGAAAAAAAAAAAATGCAATTACTATAAAATACAATTATATCCATATAACCTTAATACGATGAATATAATCTTATTAGATAATGTCAATAAAAAACACTTCTTGCGTTAATAAAGTTAATATGTGTTAAATACTTACAAGATCCAGGAATTTTAAATTTGCTTCTTTTGTTCCAGTGATGTGTCAAAATCAAGACTGCTTATTATAATTGAACAAACTGTCTTGCACATTTTTATAGTGCGCCGACGACACGTGATAAAGCGTCGAGTCCCCTAGCTGTGCGCCGGAGCATGAACGTAAAGACTGCTCTTACTTGCTAAACAGCGCTCCAAATTTAACAAAGAAGTGACCTGATAGTGGTGAGTTCAGACGATGACTTCTGATGTATTTGACTTAAAACAGGAATGGAATTCACGAATCAGTGAGCTGCAAATGCTTTGTTTTTTATAATGTGCGAAGGCACTCCGCATCCGGTCAAAGGTCAGTTAAATTAGCAAGCATAGTTTATGTAACACATTTTATAAGGCATGTTTTCTTTTCTTTGTATATGTATACACTGGTGGGACCTTTTTCTTTTCTGTGGAAGTGCGAATTAAAACATTTATGCAAACTTGGACTGTATGTTTAATAGCGTTTTTGTTTTCCAGACCTAACAGCACATTCTAAGATAATACAATTGTATTTTACAGTAATTTGTGTATAATGTTTTAAAAAAACGGTCAATATGAGTTAATGCTCCGTCTGCCTCTAGACAGTATTAACTGCCTCATAACACCAGTTTAGATAATTGGCAAGAATCAATTCCATATGTCAGCAGCAATATGTCAAACAATATATCCATTATTGTATATATCAAAGAACAACACAATGTGGGCAAATCAGTTATTTACTTGCTTGTAGGATAACCTCACAGGAAATGGAACGGACTGCATAAAACCTAGCGTGTATTGTATTGATGAAGCTGCTTCCAGGCTGTTTTATAATGTGCTGGGATAAATCACAACAGTGTTACAATACTAGATAAAATGGAATGGTTTATTACAATTGTTTGGTTGTTTTATTAGTAGATACCAAAGCCCAATAATAATAATAATTTTAATAATAATAATAATAATAATAATAATAATAATAATAATAATAATAATAATAATAGTACTAATATTAGCATTCATCTTCTAAATATCCACTCTGCTTTTGCATCTATCGTATGTTTCTCTTCTTCCTAATACTGTAGTTTCGGTAGGTGGCGCAGGAGCAGTAGATTAATGCATTCTAATCCAGATTCAAATGCAGCTAATAACATGAAACATCATCCTCTAATTGCATTCTAGAAATAGCTGGGCTGAACCAGTCAACAGCAGTAACATACACTATAATCAGTTTGCTCATCCTCTTGCTTCTACCCAGTTCTGTACAGATTATACTCCATTAGTTAGTGGCGGATGAATCATTTCCATATGTTCTGATTTGAGCTGCTGATCATTACAGCACAGTTTAGAAGAAACCTTGTCAGTGTATTAAAAGTGTAGCTTTTTTGTTAGCTAGATGACAGATAAGTCTATGTGAAAGTTTTTTTTTCTTTATAAAACACTAGCACATCATTTTGTACTTGCAACAGCAATGATCAGATAACTTCATGCAATGATACTTCAGATGAGATGTTTTGGGATCACGTACAAAGTAAAAGATGTCGGTCCCTTATCGGCACTCTCGCTTCGTGTCCCGCTCCCAGTGGAGCTGTAATTCCGGTATTCGTGCCCATGCCACAGTCGCACACAGCTCTGCACTGGGACCAATCAGCCTTGTTTATCTCAGAGTCATGATTCGTCTGGAGTCAAAACTTCACACTGACAAGCAGCCTGTCAAAGACGTCAAACCTGAAAACTCTCCCCACAGATTAATAAACACGAAAACAAATAAGCAAGCATTCCCAGCGCTGCCTCGTGTCACAAAGTCAGCCAATTTGAAGTCTGTCACAGTCCAAGAGGCAAGCTTGCTATTCACAAAGTAATGAGTAGTGCTCTGTCCGGTTCATGGTTAGATGACTTGAATTGTTTCACTCCCCTATGGGCTTCCCCAACAGCCCTGATCTCCTGGGCTTTGACACAACGGCTACATCTTTAAATATCTATCATTACAAGCATTTTTATTGTCACATTGTATATCAAATACAAGTTTAAGGATTGATTTTATAAATCTTAATGTGCTATCAATGGTTTTGAGGATTTACAAGGAATAACAGTTACAATACAATTTTAGTAACCTGTTACTAGTGTAAATATGCCATGTTAAAAAATGTCTTCTAAATGCTATAGTTACATGTTATAACACTTGATATAGCCTGATGTTATCAATACGAGTATAATATTCCTTATAACCCATTTACAGTAGACCATGCTTTATAACAGATACTTGGTGTTACCAAAACATCTTAAGTTATTTTTGCTGCGTAATTTATAAATTCCACAGTCCAATTTTGTATCTATGTCAAATGCTACAACAATCAGTCCTCTTTTACTATAGACAAACATTTTGACTCGTGGCTTCATCAGGGACTTTGTTAACCATGACAAGATATTAGAGAAAGACTTTGGACTGGAACATTTCAGAACCCTTTAATGGCATGGACCCCTTGCCAAACTCTACGCTATTGCAATTTCAAATATATATGGTATGGTGTGTGGGAGGAGCGGGCAGTACTAGAAATACAAGTAAAAAAAGACACAGGAACTTGCAAAAGAGCAGAACACCAGTGTTTATTTATTGCCTTGTGTTTATTTTATTTTCTATTCAATGCAGTCACAAAATAATAAAAAAAACAAACATGTAACAACAAAAAAACATTCCATTTATTATTACAGCCGGTAATAGAATATATTTTCTTTCTTAAATATTTAAATAGTCTAACTTTTCAACAGTTTTACAGCTGGGGACTTGACAACTATAGCAAAATGTACAATCCCAAAACCTTGGGAATAATGAAGGTCGCTGGAAGTGGTTTCATTTCTCTGTGTCTTGGGTGTGTTGTTTTTGAGAAAGTGTTTCATGGGCTGACGAACCTGAGATTGACCCTCAATTTTGCATTCTCAGGTTAGACAGTCCTGGAAGCACCTCTCGTACAGGACGGACGGAGCGGTGCTCTCCTCGCGAGGCCCACTGCCGTCCGGTACAGGGGAGTCTTTTCTTTACAGGCACGGCATTTCGCTCGACGTTTACTCTGAAGCTGCAATACATAAAAATAACAGTTCGACTTTCATCTTGCAAGGACTTTTTTGAAAACGTAGTTTTTTTTTATCGTAGTTCTTTAGAAGAAAATTCCACTGAGGCCAAAGCCTATGGATTTCAACATCCAGTTCTGTTTTTACTTTTTAATTAGATGTGCAATTACAAAATGAATGTTTACGGACATTTCTGGAACACCCCTGTTACATACATGTGTAAACGCAGCTAATATAATTATTGCTACAATAGTACTGCATCTTATCCAAAAACCTACAGTAATACAGTCATTTTATTATAAGGATTAGTTCTCTTGTGATTTAAATAAATAAATAAATAAATAACCTCACGAAGCGGCTGTAAAAGCAGATTTGTTGATAATAGGTCTTTAATCTGTTTAATATAGCTGCTCTCTTAGGTCTAGAGTAAAAAGCTTTGAAAAGGCCCTCCATAATTAGATTGAAAAAATGTAACCACTTCCATTTTACAAAACTAATATATAGGCTGCTGTTTTCTGCAGTTTAATTTACACTGTAACAGTACATTTACACACAACATTTTTTAGAATGAGTTATAAGTGAGAGCCTGTGAAAACCAGTCCCATCTAGATTTAGAGAAATCAACAACAGCCTTGAAGAGCTGAAGCCGGAAAGACGTTTCGGAATCCCGCCATTTCCTAGATCCCTGTTGCCGCCATTACGCTTGTTCAAGAAATCGATTCAGCTAAACCAGTTACAGGAGCTGCTTGATACAGATGATTATAACCAGATATCTTATGTCCGTTTGTCATTTTTTTTTTTTTTAGTTTTATGAAGCGTATACTCCCTTATTGTTTGGCTGTTCAATGTCAACGAGGCCGAACTGCAACTGAACTAAATTTGTGCAGCATTGAATTGTGAAATAGCGGGCTCACCGGGTTCGTTTTAGTCAGTATGTATAATCGTGACAAATGTATTTTTTTGTAAATGTATTTAACTCAAGGGACCCCTTAAGGAAATACAAAAATAAAAAAGTTAACCACTCCGAAGTACAGACAACAGGGGAGGAAATGCTTACCAAGTTATTCCTATTCTCACTAAATAGAAGCCTGATAATTAGATGTGTAATTACAAAATGAATGTTTATTAACTCTTTTTGTAATGCCTTTATTGTTACCTACATAAGGTTCTAAATAAAAGATAACTTGCTATTTAACCTTCAGCTAATCTTCCCCAAGATGTATTAACATTTTTTTTCAAAACAGTCTTCACATAAATGTTCAAATAGTCGTCAAGTATTCCTAGATCTTTATAACTGAAGACCCCCCCCCCCCCCCCCCCCCCACTCCCACTGTTTGTCGTCTTTCACTTTGGTTGTGAAATAGATTAGATAGAGTATAGTATACAGAGTACCTGCAACCTGCAAGTAAAGCACATTGGTGGGATTTTGTGCAATCCCAGCCACATTGAAACAAAGGACCTATTCACAAGACTTACATTAAAAAGCAATGAGTTGTAACTCATTGTAACTTGCTTTTGAGATTGTAAGCTTATCTAATCAAAAAGCACAATTTCATTTAGTGAAGCTCTATCAACACGCGCTGGTAAGAGAGCCGAAAAACTTCCTGCACGCTGTCCGCATTTAAATATAGAACCGCACTGCACACGAAGCCTGTACATTTATTACAAAGAATATATCCATTCTTTTCAGAATCTCATTGCATCCACACTGGCAGAACAAAAGCAATCACAACGGAGAGCCAAAAGAAATGCAACTCGCCTGCAAACCAGAATCTGGAGCTCAACCATTGTGTAATTTATCAAGGGAATAATGGATTAGTATATCTGACTATATTGTCTACCATATAGAAAGCATGACTTACTTTTCTACTCATTAGTGAAACAGTATGGAGGAGTCTCTGGAACACAGTGCTGACGCTCACTTTGATTAAATGCAGAAACATCATTGTCTTCACCCTGAATTAGTCAGTGTTCCTGATTAATCACCGTCGATAACAGTCACTGTACAGCCTTGAACTTTCCATAAGCTTCGATAGTTTTGCCCAAGTTCATTTTGAAATCTCTCCTAACCCCTTAGCCACTTTGTTTCACGAGCCCTTCACATCGTAAACCTGGCTTCTATAATATTTCAGTTTTGGCATTCTGTTGAAATTCAGTACCAATACTGACTGAGCCCCACTGTGTTAGTCATAGCTTTAAAATGTGTAATGCAAGTGAAAACAAAACCCTCAAGCATGGAAGCGTACAGACTAGAAACGGACCGCTGTCATGGGATGCCTTCGCATTGCACCATGTACTGCAGTACAGGTTCAGCTTACCGGGTGGAATATTCCTGCGCTTCAGGCCTCAGGACCACATCATCAGCAGGGCGTCTTTCTGTCTGCTGGCAGAATGCTGCTGGTGCTGCTCAACCCCAGGAGCTCAAGAGCAGGTGACTAAGTGAACCTGCTTTTTATGGTCTTCAAAGTCCCATGCTGCTTTGCACTGGCTACTAGAAGAATGTTGCATACTATACTCGTTTCCTGTTTGTCAAGTATAATGGCTTGTGGTAAATTTTCCATTGCACCTCTGGACAGTGGCACAGTGGCTGTTGCTTTTCTTTTCTTACAACTTTTCTAGACACTACTATGGAAACTTGCAACAAAAAAAAAGTATATATATGTTTTTGTTTTAAAACTATAGGCCATAGTTTCTAAGCGATTACTCCACTTTATAGCAGACTCCTAAATGCGAAACAAACAATTTGAGATTGCTTCAGTGTCCTCGAATTATATTACTTATTTGTTTGGGTCTAGCTTTATAAAATGTATTTGTGTTTTTCTTCTTTCCAAAAAATAGGAGTTAATTAAAGTCTGAAGTAAATGTTTTGAATATATTCCCTTAAGGGTGACAAAACTTTTTTTTTTTTTTCTAGCAAAATAAACAAGCTATAGTTGGCTCCAGCCATGAGATAATTACAGTAGAGGTTCTATTGATGATTTTTACTATGTTACTATTTTAGCATTTTAGTGTATTCTAGTGTACAGCTATGGCCAGAAGTTTTGCATCACCTAGAATTTTAGGATTAATTTAAAAAATATAAGAACATAATTTAGATATTTTATTTAACATCATGTAACTAAAGACACAACAAAATTATATCTCAGAAGTCTACTGGAAGCTATAACAGTAGAACAGTATTTCGTGATAGATTTTGAAATGTTTCACATGTTTCAATTTGTCAGGTTTTCATTAAATATATGGAAAACTACAAAGTGATATGTTATTCAGTATCTTAATATAACATTATTCAGCAAAATTAGTTAATTCTGTAGGGTGATGCTAAACCTTTGGCCATAGCTGTATGTATAAAAACATTTTGTTTTAGTTCACATAAAAAACAAACTTGCACAATTGTGTTTTAATATCAATACAATCATATCAAATTGTGAATGATCTGATGTGCCAGGGAGGCAAAATAAGCTGATCCCTGGAGCCAGCATTACACTTCAGCCATTAACACCAAACAGAAGGATATCTACATCATCATATGGAAGGAAGCGCAAATGGATGGAGACACATATGGATCACATTAGTTTACTGTAAAGCTACGTCTTAGTTGGTGCTTATCTTGGCGAGAGTTCATAGTAGCATGAAGTTTCTCGTGTAATGGAAGTCACATAGTATTTCTATTCATGACACGTGCAACAATAATTCCTCATGAACACACATTGATTTGAAAGCGTGATCATGTCCTCGCTATGAAACACTAATTTGTAGTTTAAATCAGTTACCTTGTTCCTTGTCATTCCTGTGTTCAATCCTTCATTAAGAGAGCCAGGTGTCTTACAATTTAACTGGGCTTGATTCTGTCAGAACTCCAGAGACCTGGGATTAGGAGGGGATCGTTGCATGCCATCTAATGCTCGAGTCAAAAGGCTTTGACTTTTTGTTCAGTGTGTTAATAATGGAAACTGATAAAAGATACGGGGTTAGTTTCCATGCGAGGATGAGAACCACAGTATCCTTCCTGTGTTTAAAAATGTGAATGACATGATGTGTTTTATAAAGTAATGGCAATTCAATAAAGACTTCAGAATTAAAGAGAAAGGACCACTCTATAATCTATAAAAATGAACATTTTCATTGGGATGAAAACAGAGCAGACTGAAACAAGACTCGCTGTAAAGTAGGTAAGTAGTTGATGTGCGTGGGGTTAAAAGCCCCTAAAATGCTTTTGTGGGATGTTGTGGTGAAATATACAAGACAGCTATTGACCATAACTGTAGTAACAGGCACACCTTATAAAGAATATAACTACCAGGCCCCAGAGCTCTGTCAATTAAATGCTGCATTTCAATGGATCATCTTGTTGAAATAATTTAACTGTGTAGCACCTTTTGTAAAAGACACATGGATCCAGGTGTAGTGAGCTTTTACTCTGCAAAGTTGGCAATTTTTTTTAATAGTATGGATATTTTTTGGGGCTTTGCAAATAATCATATAAGACACACATTGCCTGGTATAGCCCATAAATGAATTGATCCACAGCTTTCACTAAAACATACAATCTGAAAGTAACTTCCTGGTTTGCCAGTGACATTATTGCATTGTAATTACATAACGATGTGTGTAAATTAATTAGTGTTATTAATACAATGTCATCACCACCTATACTTACGTGTTACCCACGTGTTTTTACGTGAAAGAATATTTCTACAGCTATGGCCAAGATTTTTGCATCAACTAGAATTTTAGGATTGAGACATATTTGAAAAAAAAACCCTATATGAACATAATTTAGATTTCCTATTTAACATCGTGTAATCAAAGAAACTACAAAATGATAAATCGCAAAAGTTCAGTATTTCATGTTATATTTCCAAATGTCACATTTTCTTAATTTGTCAGTTTTTCGTGAGGTATATGGGAAAATTAGAAAGCAGTATGTAATTCAGTATGTTAACGTAACATTATTCTTTAGGAAGCAAAATGAGTTCATTCTATAGTGTGGCTATAGCTGTCTTGCTCTTTCAGGATCCCCCACATGGTACTGTTTAAGTACTAGGCATGGCTCACCAGACAGGGTGGGGGGCTGCATGGCTTTTACTATATTGTAGTGGGTCATGCTTTCAGACAGGAAATAGACAAAGCAGCATTGTTCAAAATGAAACTCGCGAGTGGAAATTTACACAATGCCAATCTTGCATTAGGGTGCCTAACACTATATGTTTTAACAAATAGTACAGTAATACAAAAACACCATCCTGATTACAGTAGCTCTCTGCACACAGTTCAGGGGTCCTTTCCTGAGGACTGGAGTATTTGTGACACCCGAAGACCACTTGCAAGTCCCTCTATTAAATGTCTTGACTTTATTAGTTGTGTTTTTTAGCATGCTAATGATACAGGAGTAGAGCTTTGACTCAAGATGTATGCTTTACCTTGCACTACAAAGGGACAGCCTTGACCACAGCTGTAAAACTAAATGCTATTTTTGTAATTCAGTTCTCCTTATTCAATTATAGTTAGCATCGCTAATGACCCTTACAGAGAGAATGTTGATAACTCAAATATTCTTCAATTAAGTCATTGGTAACCTTTAAGTCTACAGGTAACCTTTGCTACTGTACCATTGGGAAGACAATGACACTTGGAAGCTTGTCTTGCGTATGCAGGTTTTAGTCTTTTTGTGGAAACGCTAAACATTACATACATGCTAAATAACAGTGCCAAAAATAATAAAAATTAGAAAAAAACTAAAAATCGAGGATATATGCTGGATTAAATAATAATTATAGGAGTTTTTTTTTTTTTTAATTCAAAGCAAAAAAACACAACTTTAATAAAACAAAATAAATAAAAACATGAAAATGAGAAATTGTATTTCTTGGCCAAGCAGTAAACTTTAAAAACGGGTGCATTTTGAAAGTAAAATGCATGTGGTATATTTGTATATATTAAACCCCAGAACCAGACTACATAAAGATGTTGCAGTCTGGCTCTAGGGGAAGAAACCTCATCATCATAAATAACAATATCATTTATATGAATTTACATCATCACTCAAACCTAGCAAAAACATTTCGGAGCATCAATACCCCCTGGGGGTTTACTTTACTGAACAATGAATTTCATTCAGCTCCTTTCATGTTCGTTTACAGTGGAAGTGTTGGGTAACAGCCCGCTTCGTCTAACCAGAAAAACAGAACTAGCTGTTGTTGACCAAGAGAGAGAGAGAAGCAGAAACAAACAGTAAAAAAAAAACGGTTCCATTCTAAAACTTGTAAATGTGAACGGTAATCTTTTTGTGCAAATTGAAACACGTCAGACCCTTTTAGACGCAATACCCCACTGCAGCCATCACACAGAAACGCTTTCAAAATACATCAAATCAATGAAAGCATTTTCTAACTGAAATGAAAGTTCTCCATTTTGAAAGTATCTTTACAGGTTTACTGCTGTAATTGGTGAATAACTTAATGTTATATTTTGTTGCAAACATAACTTCCTTCTTTATTAAACAGCTGAAATAAATCTTAGAAACTTGTTTGTAAATCCTGTATTTAAGTGTTCAGTATCTGATCCTCCTGCAGTAGTTATTCAAATCATCTGTTATTGAACATATACTTTTGCTTTACAATTATTCTACATTCACGAGTGTTTTGGCAAAGAACAACAAAAACCACAGTAACTGTCTGTAGCTACAACCAGAAATAAAATATGCAGCTCCCTTACTGGAGTCTGTCACTTGTAAAGATAGCACAACAATGAAATCCTTTTAAATACATTCAAAGGCTGACCTCAAACACACTAAAAGCAGCACAACCATCAATCTTTGTCATTTTTTTTTATTTTTATTATCTTCTGTCCGTATATTTATTTATAATGTTTATCGCTGGAAAGTACTTTCTAAAACGTTTATTACAGCACACTTACAAGGCACCCAATAACAGGCTTATTTTGTTTAATTGTAAAGAAAAAAACAATATAATTGAATAAATAAACAATAGCAGAACACATAATGGGAAGTCACAGCATATTACATGGCATGTTGTATTTTGTAGTTGCAGTAAGGTGGCATGGAGTTTGTGCTGTCAATACTTTTTGGTATTGGAAAAGCCTGTTAATGCTCTTTGGGATCTCTGAATTATTTTACCATTTGATATTCCTACAATTACATCTTTAACGATAAAGCATTTTCCATGCATCAGCTATTTATTATGAAGGTAACACAAGTACCATTTTCAAAAAAAATATATTGCACCAATGTTTTCATGATACTTAGACAATAAAATCTTCCTCTTTGATTCACTACTGTTAAAAATTAAATTAAAACACTAAATATATCTCTTCATATATATCTGTATGGCTAAACCTTTTCCCTTTAAGAAAAACACAAGTTACAGTATACCATTAAAATAAAGTCCTAAATACAAAAACTAAATAAGAATCCTGAACGCATGCAGCAGTGTAGAAGTGTTAGTGTGTTCAGAAACTACCATCTAGCAGAAATGTGTTTGTAGTGTTGAGAAATCAATGCAGATTTTAAAAAAGAACAGATTGAGGTAGTAAATAATATGAATCACAATCCTAAATAACTGCTGTAAAAAGCATGCTGCTGCGGCTCTGTTTAAATGAAATTGCAATGAAGTAAAATCCTTCACTTATCCAAGTGTAGATGATGTCTCAAGGCAGAGCTTTGCAATTCTCTCACAATGTGTCAGCACGGCTTTAGTTTGTTTGCCAGACTTATATCAGATTGAAAGATACAGATTGGTGTACAGCTTTATATTGATACAATTGCCGTAGATTCAAGACACAAAAAGAGCTGCGGTTTTAAGATCTCAAATTTCCATTACAGAGGAATTATGCAGCAGCTTTGCATTTATAAGCATGTTAGGCTTCATCCCTTAATGATAAACGTTAAAACTTTATCTGCAGCCCGTTAGATTAAAACAATCACAAATACCCTTTGCTGTGTTGTGCACAGTAGTGGTTTGGTCACTATAGTTCTTGGCCATGGAGGGAAGTGAAGGGTTAAAGTTACGACACCCACACAATTTTCCGACGTGCTGGTCCTTGCAACCTATAAATGCAACGCTTCTAATGCAACAGGAAAATCAAATCTACTTGAAGGTTACATTTAAAATGCAGATCAATACATGATAAATTATCTTATAAAAAAACTACTACTGTATTTTAAAATATGTTGGAAGTACTGCATTCAGAACATTAAATTCAAGATAATGCACTTTTGAGCTCACCGCTGTGTCCATCTTGTTATTTTTTACTGTTTTTTTTTTTAACCTGTTTTGTTTACATAATAAAATCCAAATGTTTTTGCAAGATTCTACCAAGAGACATTACCTGGCTCCAAAACTAAAACTTTGTTCAACCTCTAAGATCTCTGAATATTTACAAACACTGAACAAACAAAATAAAAAAGATAATAAAATCAGATGTATATTATATATATATATATATATATATATATATATATATATATATATATATATATATATATAATAAACCCATTTAAAAGGTTCATTTTCGTACCTCTGCACATATTTACAGATTCTGTATAGATCTCGTGAATACAAACGTGTTATAGCTGCCTACAGCAGATCCAATGGACTGGATTGTGATCAGTGCTGAAGCCTCTGTTAGCTGGCCTCCTCAGGTTCCTCGTCACTCCAGTCAGGAGGGGCGTCTGTACCAAAGTATCGATCCCCAAAGTTACCTGAAGAAGGCACAAACACAAAGGCTAATCCTGGATTGCATGCTCATCGTTTAATAAGACGCAAACACAAAGGCTAATCCTGGATTGCATGCTGGTATTTTAATAAGGTGCTTCATGTAGCATATTTAAATCAGTAGAAATAATAAGAAGACTCAGTTATTTTCATTTTTGTAATCACACTGCACGTTTGTTTCAATATATTATTAACTGATGCTTTTGTCTACCCTTCTGCACACTGACAACTAAATATATGAAACTGACTTTGTAATTTGCAGGAATTTTAAATCACTTTTGGGTTAAATATGTCAACAGGGTTAAAGTACACAATGAACTGGCTGGGGAAAGTATCCCAGACACCTTACTGTCTACATTTTCCTTTAGAGTAACACCCTGACTGGTTCAAAGATCTGCTGACAGTGTTTCGGTATTTACCGATCCCCGGGATGATGTGGAACAGGTCGTTGACTTTCTTATCCACAGCGGTGGTGATGATTTTGACCTGGGGGAAGGCGTAGGCCACAGAGTGCACCCCCATCTCTGCCATGAGTAGAGACACCAGGAAGATCTTCTCCTCCTGAGCATCATGATCCTGCAGCATTGCACACACTTTCATATCAGTAGCCATGTCAATTAATCATTTTGTTATTGCTTCATTGGCAGTTTTATAAGAAGGGAAGACATGAATCACAAGCTGTTTCTTTTTTAAACAACATTTAATACTTCGACTAGTCCTCAATTATTCTTGAATGAACCTAGAGGTGGGCGATGACAGACAATCTAAACACTAGAAGATGTTTTAAATATGAATATCTATGTTAAAATCTGTTTATCTGATATAAGAGAGCTGAATTGCTTCTATTTATAACAGCCACTCCTACGCGGTACTCAGCCCACCCTAACAAGCACCAACAGATTGTATTAAATAGTCATCCATTTCATTTTACTACAGTACAAAACTTAATATGAATTGAATGCCATTCTCAACACTTAACTGATAAAGAACAAAATAACATATTTGAACATAGAAAAAGAGGTCTTGAAAGAAGTCATTCATAGAGTTATGTCTTTAAGGGCAGCGGTATTATGATCTGTCACTGCTCAGAAAATCTGAATATACCCATTCCAAACCCATCACTGCATCTTCATCACCATCAGTCCTGTAAATATGAGGCATCATTGTTATCTCCTAAAAGTGAAGCTGCTTCTTACCAATAAGACTCTTACTGCCATCATAGCAGCAGCTCCTGTTGATACAGTGCAGTCCATCAGTATGACATGGTCTTCAGTGATGTCCTTTGGCAACCTTAGGTAATGCAGCTAATGAAATTAAGAAAAACATATTGCTGAAGCAATGAGAAGAGCTTTAGACAAGCAGCACGAAACAATGCATCATACCAGCCACACCCCAATGCCCCAAGACAACACCTCAATCCTGACCTCAAAACATGCCATCAATCACTCCTGGGCCTCCAACTGTAAATTGTGCCAAGGTTGTTTTTGTGATCTGGACTAATGTCCATTGGGTGTTAGGTTGAGACCTCTGGTTTTGAAGTGAAAGGCAATGGAAGCTTAGGAGTTATGAAACAAGCTCAAGGCTGGTTGTGCTCAGCACTGGGTTACCTCAGGTTCTCCTGTGTCCTGATTGGTCTGAATGAGGATCTTCCCGATTCTCACATCTTTACACACTGCTCGTAGTGCAGGCTCCATGGTCTCTCCAGCTCGGAGAATGGACACCCCTGTGATCTAGAAAAGCACAAGCAACAACTGTGACTACACTAAATGTGTTTATATAGGATGGACCACCAGTGACAACTCTTGAACCACGCTGGTCCAAATTCAACATGTACACTGCTGGTCTCGTCTAACAATCTTACCACACGCCCTTTACAAGGGGGAGTACTACTTATTGGAATAACGCTGTAAGTGCACTGCTGTAGGTCGTCAAGTGATGTTGAGTAAAACAGTAAATAGAATTACGCAATGGGTAAATACCCCCCTGGTGTTTGCTATAATGAGAAAGCACAGAAATATATTCATTATAATTCTCTGTATCATTTTACATAGTTGTAAACAGTTAGTTTAGCCTCCTACTTCAAACAGACAGACTGTGACAAATCAATACAACTTGCGTTTTACAACTGGGATAAGGTTGTTTCAGTGCTTAATATATGGGTATGTTTTACTGTACAGAGGGATAAAGTACCCAAATATCTCCACAAGGTATAAAATAATGCGCTTACTCTTTTCCCATGAAACGTTCTTCCATCATAATCCTGGTCCTGTGGTGTCTGAACTGTAAAGGACTGTAAAATGGGTGGGAAATGGTTTGTATAATAATGAACATGTTAGAAACACATCTACACATTCTTTGACTAACCTTCTACCGGATCCTTTTTTTTTTTTTTAACTCAAAGACTGCTCTGGTTTTGTATCAAGGAAGTTTGACATACTACAGTCTCTTTGTCGATTCACCTCCCACATCAACTGCGGACGTCATTTAAAAAATAAATCCCCTTGTGGTATGGGCCATGTAGAGGGAGTGTGAGACATACGGCTATATTAAAGCTATGTGAATACAGCCCATAAGATAGATACATGAATCAACCATTAAAGTATCAATTGTCTAATCTCCATTATGTAGCAGGAACAACTTTGGTATTCTTGTTTCTGAAGCCCCATTGTTTTTTTTAATGTTCGTACTAGTTCAGGAAAGGCATGGTCTCCATGTGGCTAGCTATGGATTGTCTGCTGTGAATTACATGATTAACTGTGCAATGCTTACCTGAGATGGCAGGAAAGAAAGAGCATGCTCTATAAGTAGCCTCATAAGCCTTTTCGAATAGAAAATGAACTCATCGCGACTTGTCTCTTTGTTTCTGAGAAGAAAGGAAAGAAGACAAACAGATATGTTAAAGGTCATACCATGTGATGACTATCAATACTTTCTATGCTAGTAGCATGGGAGTAAACATTCCCCCACAGACAATCACAGTATCCTAATTGAAATCATAGAATAATAACAACAAAAAATCAACAGCAAACTTTCATTGCTGAAGCCTTCCAAAGATATTTTATTGAGCAGAACAAAGAACTAAGCTAACCATGGAAAAAAATAGACAAGTCTATAATTCACCAAAAAAAGGAATTAAATAAAAAAGGGCATTCTGTACAAAGAATATCTGCTGTATGTATGCTTAAAAATATGGACTAAAATGCCTCAGTTACACGTTATTGAAAACAAAGTGATCGAGTGGGAAACCAGCAAATGAAGTTAATAAAGTGGAGCAGGCTGCAGATGAGCGTGTGCTCCAGCAGGCTGCTGACCTGATGATGGTGTGCATCCCCCTGACCTGCGGAGTGCTCTTCAGAACGCTGAGAGTCTCAGGGAGGGGCTGGAACTGATGGGCCGACGCCAGGGCTGCCCTGAAACAACACCCTACTTTAGTCTATTCACTGCACCGCAAACATTCAGAAACATTTTACACAGGAAAACAAACATACTGCATGTCACTGGAGGGGAAAGCATTACCTGAACTAGATCTAGAGCGTGTATAAGAATGCTAAATGCCCATGCAAAGCTTGTTAAAAACCTGAAAAATAGTGACTGACTAGGGTTAACTTTGTTGATTTGAAAAAAAACTACCTAGTCTTTCCTGACCCTTTTTTGCTCTTGCTTAGTAACTCTCACCTTTTAGCCCTGAGATGAGCAAAGGGCTCTTTTCAAAGCAAAGCAATGTCTTTTTTGTAAAATGGCAGACCAAAATTGAACACAGTATTCAATGCGCTGTCCCATCAGTGCATCACACAACCTCATCATCATTATCATCTTGCAATACATTCTATATCTGAATCTTACACTTTTGTAACACTTTACTTTTATCACCATTACATTTAATTTGCCATGCATCTGCCCATTTTTGCATGATCTAAATACCTTTGGATTTCCTAGGTAGCTGCATACAGTACATGTTAGCCATTGGGTTATTCCCCACAGCTAATGCAGATAAGAGCAGAGATCCAAGCACCGATCCCTGTGGGACCCCATTGAATGCAAGGTCCCAACTAGAAGTTACTCCCCTTACTTAGCCTGCCATGTTTTTTATTATGCATTACAATACTCCTCTGTTTGCTATGTATTCATTACACTTTTTACCAATATACACGGGAGACAGCGTCTTAAGGGCTAAGCCTCTTAAAGTAATATCAATAATATCATTAGTATCAGCTGCAAATTAAGGGGTCTTAACAGTTTTTAAATAGACATTAAACAAACACAGTAATATATTGAATCTGGATGGTCACCGCCACCTCATTAGAGTGACAAACCATGCAAACTGAAGTGTCCAGTTTAGTAGAATTATATTGTGGTCCCATTTCTTTAATTGCTCAAATATTTTATTAGCATACAATCATCAAATGCAGGAGCATTCAGAAATGATATTTATTAGGGAGTGGTCATGTGTTAGGAATAGCGGGGTGGCACATGTCAAATGTTAATTTGGAATACCAACTAAACTCTGAGAGGTGGAAAGGATGATCATTCAGTGATCTCTGTACAAGGGGAGGGGGTCTACACAAATGTTTTCAGCTTTTTTGGTTACATGCATAAAAACCACCACACCATCCTATATTCTGACCAAGCCCTTATTTCTCAGTAATTCAAATCAAGCCAAATCTAGTGAAACGTTAAATTTAGTAAAAGCTTCGCTTATTAGACCAGTGACACTCGGACAGAGCAACCAATCATTCATGCCAAAATGTCAGTACTGTTTTTTTAACATGATTAGTTCAGAGCTCATTGAATTCAACTCTCTTATAGTTAGTAAGCCCATGATTCAATGATTGCCACAGATCACACTTTTTTTGCAGATTACCAAAAGTGGGATTACAGAATAATTAAAAAAAAAAAAAAAAAAGTACACTTTTTAAAGACTATTAATCTCATCTTTTAAAACAATTCTTTCTTGGTAACGTGATAAGGCCTATACATAGGGGATTGTAGCCCACAATGCCCTCCATCTTATTACTGCTAGCAGTAACAGACGTACAGTATGTAACTCCTCTATAAAAGCTACATAACGCTGCTCTAAAAACATAATTCAGCAGCCAAGATGAAACCCAGAAATGCGTTTTTCCTGGGAGTGGATTGTCAAAACTGCATGGGTTATTTATCAGATGAGAGTGGGTTTGGGAAGGAATAGAGCAGTGGTAAGGGGCTTAATCTTCCACTTTCTCTTACTAGGTTGTGTTCAAAATGCTATAGATTTTTTAAAAATAAAATCAGCATTGTGGACAAAAAAGGGTCAGTTGTTTCTTCTCAAACCCAATTTCACTCATTGAGGGGACCTATAAATACTAGATTTAAGATATGCGTATTAATTCGGTAAGACGCTGAAATCTAAATACATAATCTGGTATGAAAATATTTAAAAAATGCAAGACCACCAGTTTAAAATAAAGGTTTTAAATATGATATGAAGGAATTTGGTTGTCAGGTAAATTGCTTGCAGTTGAATTAACGTGTACTCCACTTCCTGTAGAAGCCATAATCCCACCTCTTGTTAATTTATAGCACGGCTGCACAACTCTTCTTGAAGGCCATGGCAGGTTCATGCTTTTTTCATATGCAAATTAGCATCAGAGCTTTTCCTTTGCTTTCCTAGATAGAACAAAAACCTGAACCTGTGGCCTGTGCAATGAAGCTGTGCAGATTCAGCCCTGTAGTATTTCGCCACACACACACAATATATTCCAGCTCTAAAGTTTCTATGAAACATTGAAATGATATGCAAATTCTCCTCACATATCCCAGCGCAGTTTCCTCTGTTGACATGGGAGATTGTTTATTCAGAGCAGAAGGTAGAAGGAAACACATAATGACAACAAGAAAGAAAAAAACAAAAAACACGTAACATAAAAAATGGAGAATTAAGCAATCAAGTATTCTACAGCATGTGGCATCTTTATACAGTCTGCACTCGCTGTAAATAATACAGCAAAACATGTTCTTTTAGGTGCTTGATTTTCCAATCTTTAGCAATGCAAAATATAAAAAAATCTTTTCAAATATTGAATACATCTGTTTTTGAATTGCAATTACATTTACAATTGTTGACTGGTTGTGTTTCTTCTGCAGTCTATTTTTAAACTGAGTGAACCCATTATAGTAATGAAGTCCCTTTCAAGAATGCTCGACACGTATACTAGATGTCACACAACGTAACTGTTAAGGCTTCTCAGTCATCACTTTAACCCTCAAATGCTTCCTGTGTCTAAAGCAGGCAGTGGTTTTCCTTTCTGAACCGCCTAATGGAAACTTTATAGACACTAAGCAGAACTAGAGTAAATGATACAACAGAGAGAGAGGGGTCAAAACGTCAGTTTGGAAGCAGCAGTATACTGTATAATTCTAGGTAGCTAGACACAGAAGGCTGGAGGTTAAAAGTGATACTGAATTAACTCTGAACAAATGAATATGAAGAGGCATTCTGAGTACATGACAACAACATGCTGTTCCGTGAATGTTATAAAAAAGCAGGGTTTTTAATATTTAAAAATATTCCTCAGTACAAATTAATTGCCAATTTTTCCCACAGCTATCCAGCAATAATCTGGCTAATGGATGACAAAAAGTGAATTGGAGCAGCAATATTGCCAAATAAACTAATAATATTAATAATATTACTGTTATCCTAATGAAACTCTGTTATTATTATTATTATATTTGTGTACTCGTTAGAACAATTCTAATGAAATTATAATTGACCCTGTATGTTACTGATATGCAGCAGTTGTTGTTTAGTTTCTAGAATGCCTTTGCATGGAGATGACCAGTAAAAACATGTTTCATTACCATACCTGACACTGAGCTCGCGCTGAGACAGGTTACAGTGACAACGCAGTCCGTGTAAAGTATTGCCAATAGCACATTCACAAGGAAGAGAAATAGAAAACGAGCATTCATTTCCCATTTATTAGTATTATCAAAACACAACTCTATTAATAATTAACCAAAGTGTTATTTTGCTGTGTTATATGCCAACATTATGTGCCAAGCTAAAATAAATGCTACGTGACGTAGACATGCTGAAGACTGATCTTTATCATGGGGATGGGTGGGGCTGAAGCCTGTGGGGTTTATGTAGGATTTATTTGTAATTATGTGTTGACTAATATTCCAGATTTAGTTAAAAAAACAAACAAGGAAAATCCTACTATAACCAGTTACAGTAGGTTCAGCGTCTTATATGAAAAAAGACATGAACTAAAAATGAAACAGCGACATACCCAAAACAGTCACCTGGTCTGGTCTGTTGAGTGGAATTATTTTTCTTAGACTGGCTTACAAGTCTTCAGTGGTAATATAGAGTTGATAGGAATTCTAATAAAACATTGTGTTACTGTAAATCTGTAACTAGATGGTGCCAGCACACGAACTGCCTCCCAATCTAGCCAAAACAGTGCAGACATATACAAATACCAAACCTTAAGAGATATACATTGCTTTGATAATGCTGTCACACAGAACATTTATATTTTTAATGCTTAGACACAACAGTAGGCTATTATTCTTGCCATTTGTGAAAAGCAACTAAAAATATTTAAGTCAAATTCAGAAACCAAAAGATGCACAAATCATATACAGCAGCAGTAATAAAATTGAAAAAGCAGTTTCCCTTAACATCGATTTTAAAGGATAGTGCATTTCATTAGTTTCATACAAAACTACTAAAGTAACAGGGCTTCACCTTCTTTTAAACAGTTACAACAGACAAGCATGTGCCAGTTTGACCTATTTTCCGTATTTAAGTCTGCTGATTATTCATTGGCACGCTGCCATGGTTAGTTTCTGGTTGTTTGTAAGGCAGCAGCTGTAATGGATGAAGCACTTCATCTGGCACAGCAGGTTACATTTACTGGAGTTTTCATTTTTTTTAATAAGAAAAATTTCTTTTTTTATTTTTTTTAATATAAAAAAGAAGGGAATTCCCCTTTGGAAAAATTAAACCCATGCTTTAAAAAAAAATCCCCAACTCTCAAAGGTGATAGGAAATACACTTAGTCTGTGATAGTTTGAATCCTCTGGAATTTGATTTATAAATAGATGGATATGTAATGAATAAGTTTATCAAGTGTCTGTTTAATATCAATGGTTCATTCCAAGAACATGTACAGTATGCAGGAATGCAAATACTCCAGAAACAGAATTTGCTTCTTATATCGTACTGTACAGTAGGATAACATATGATAACTGGACAGTGGTATTTATTTTGGCAAATATATTAACCTGAAGTAGTCTCAGATATAAAAAGTTGCAGCTTCAATAACAAAACAGAACTTTAGAACAGCACCTCCAGTCAAAGTATGCAATGTCCATACCCGAGACCCTGACATCTGGAGCATTACTGCTACCGTGTGGTATGTATTGCAGGGGTAATATTATACACAAGCCTGCAAAAATCTCAACACTGCCCATTGATCAAACGGCAAACTACTGTGAAATGTTCTTGCTTATTTGCTTAGCTACAATAAATGTATGGTAACATCAATTCTCTAGTCCTATAGTAGAGAAGGTCTTCATACACATCCTACACTTTTTGAATGTCTGCATTATTTGCTGAAATCATGTCCCATTGCATTTCCTATCCCCTTTTTGCTGTAGTCATGCAGCCACACTTACCTCCTCCAGTTGACTGTGCACATGTTGGACTATCAGATCAATTGCTACCATATTTGCTCCTCCTGTAATATTATATATATATAAAAAAGTATAAATAAGTCTTTGTGTTAATTTGTTTTCTTTAGATTATAATCATAGTATATTGTTCTGTATAGCATAAAACACACCATTTTAAAAACCCATTCACTTGCAATTCTATATGTCATTAATTATGTGCAACCACTAATAACACCCATATTATTGAAAACATGAATTTTTATGGTACAAGGTTACACTTAAATAATCTACAAGTGCAAGTAGATATGTGTTGGGGATAATGCCTTATTTAGGTCATAAGTTATTGTTTTACATAATCTAATATTAAGTTTAATAGCTAATCAGTGCAATAGGTTGTAAACACACTTGTAAACAACTTTCTTCCTTCTCAAAGTCCATTCACCCGATAAATGAAACAAAATGAAAATGGTTCTGTAGTTCAATGTACAAAGGAACTGGGACAAACATGTTTTTCTTTCAAAACTGTAACTTCATGATGGATAACACTGTTCTGTACTGTACAATGTATTTTTTTTTTTTTTACTGGTTTCCTTTTGCGGGACACTGTCATTTTGAAATCTTATTTTAATAAACAAACATACTCATTTATGCATCTAAACACATTTGCCCCAGCGCTAACCCAAGTGTATCATTATACAAGTGCTGTGTACCCCGGGGGACGACGATATCGGCCAGTCGCATGGTGGGCTCAATGTACTGCTCGAAAGCAGGCTTCACAAACTTGTTGTACTGTTTGATAACACCCTCAATCTCCCGCCCACGTTCAGTAATGTCCCTGCGTAGGCGTCGAACCAGCCGGATATCAGAATCTGTATCTACAAAAATCTTCATGTCTAAAAGCTGAAACAAACAGAAAAGAATGGAAGGTGTTCATTGGTAGCGTTCTACATAGTACATCCGCTTTTAGTGCATGCTGCTTAGTAGTGGAAAAATTAAATAATTAAATTTCCATTGAATAGAGTTGCATTATAACAATACAGTAAGTTCAAATTCTACATGTGATAAAACAATTACATTCAATTACTGTGCAAAGTCTTTTTGAATTTGCACACTAGTGATCTTTATGGTGTAACTGCAAATAGTTAATGGCTTTGGAGTTTTCACATTTATTATCATAGTTGGTGAATGACAAACATATTTCCTTTTTTTATTAGAAAAGAGCAGGTTTTCTTACCTTCAACAGCTCTTTGTCAGCGAAAGACATGATACCTTCAAATATAATAACACTAGCTCCATACACGATTTTCTAGAACAGAAAAAAAAACATGTCATAGACCTCCTAATATTTAGGTCAATACGTTTTGTATGGTTTGAACGCATGAGGGCAGATTTTTTCCAATTCTAAATAATCTGGCGTCATTCCTTTACTGCAGGTTACCCAGCATAAGGACTGGAAGCAGGACAGACCCTTCTTACCCACTCTTTCTGCCGACCATGCGTGGTGAAATCGTAGACTGGGATCTTCACACTCTTGCCCTGTTTCAGCTTCCTCAGCGTGTGCACAAGGAGAACGAAATCAAACGCGTCGACGTGGTCGAAATTGTAGTCGTTTCTGGCTGCTAGCTGCTGCTCTTCTGGAGAGAGAACCTGGAGTGAAAGATGTGACATTACTGCTGTGTGAATGAGACAGGGCTGGCTATACAGGAACATGTGTCACCTATACCATAACAATGAACCGGTGCTTTACAACAGAAGTAGGCAACAATGAAATCCAGTCCAGGTCTTTGCTCCAACTGTGTCTTAATTTGTGAATTTGGTCCTAAAAGTACTTATTCAATTAGTTAGATTTTTAACTATTAAAATGCAACACCACTACAGATCTGGAATTGCCAACCCCTGTTTACAATACACAGTTCTGATTGGATTTTAAAAATCTTAATAAACAGCACAATTATTAGCCACCAGATGGTGCTAAAGAGAACATAAACAGTAACACCTCAAATGGGATGTAAATATTTAAACATTTTGTGTGATGTTATTTATTATTTATTCTTTATTTATATTTTACTTTTTTGTTTCCATATTTCAAGTCTTGTTGGCTTCTTTCCATCTTGCTGTATTATGCTCCTGACTGTGTCCTTATTAACATTCCTACGACAATTCAATTAACTGGTGCAAGGCTAACTAAGAGGGCCCATAGCTTTGCATCTAACTGCCTACAAATCAACACTGATATATCGGATCAAGTGACATGACGTAAGGCAGCTGGTACCAATCTTTCAGAGATACACAAGCAAAATGTAAGAAGTAGATAACATGATGTACACATATTAAACATTTTTAGATTTTTCTGAAAAAAAAAATTCAATTTCCGGAAATCCTTTTTTAAATGTACACCCACCCCTCGTTATATCGCCCTTCACTATACTGCGGATTTGGATATATTGCGGTCCTGGAGTTGGATCCCCATTTTAACTGTCTAACTGCGTATGCCTTAGCTGCAATACACATAGGCACTTAGAATTACTGTTCGTTTGATTTCGTACTATTTCGTACTGTCACAAACAACAATATACAAAACAATTAAAAACAAAGCATTAATATCGTACTGTTATCATATACACACGTATTGCACAATAACACAAAGCAAATTAAATATCTCCTTGCTGAAGCGGTTTTTATTTTAGCCAGCGAAGTGTTCACGTGTGATAGCAACGCACTAGCAGTGACGTCAGCTCCCTAGCAACAAGCCTCCTATGTTGGGAATGGATTCTTTCAATGCAGCGGGTTTGTGCATTTGAGAAAGGAAAGGAAGACTCATGAAATTAATTGGAGACTGAAGTTGATGAGAAGCAATTACCCTCCGCTGTGCAATTTAAAACGGTGCGCTGCTTTTTATGAGAAAAAGCGGGTTGCGTAGAGAATTTATACTGGACCCTGACGCCCCCGATAAAATGAGGGCGTGGTTGTACAGTATTTGTTAGCCTATTTGTTTTTCTATGGGTCTCTCTCGCTATATCACGGTCCTCGATATGTAGCAGATTTATATTGGACCCTGACACCCTGGGTGGTGTATATTACTAGAAATAAGAGTTTTAAAACCGCTAATAACTTAAAAATATATTAAAAGCTATAAAAAAATGTTTGGGTTTAATTGGAGTACTATGTATTTTTTATTCAATTAACAAGTTACCACAATGTATATAGTCCCCAAATGCCTTTTAACATCTAAAAAGTTGCTTACAGGTGGTTGATTTGTTTAGTCTGTCACACTGTGTTTCAGCTGTTCTTTTTATAAGAAACTGTTTGTTTAGTCAGCAGAGTTGCCGACACTGCTGTGACTGTGCAAGCTGTCTCCAGGAGGAGCAGAAAGGAACTGGCTTAATTACACCACTGCTTTGTGAAATCGATATACAGATAGATAGTCGAAACTACTTAGAAAGTTATACAGTCATGTGTTCAGTGGTTAAAGAAAAGGGCTTGTAACCAGGAGGTCCCTGGTACAAATCCCACCTCAGCCACTGACTCATTGTGTGACCCTGAGCAAGTCACTTAACCTCCTTGTGCTCCGTCTTTCGGGTGAGACGTAGTTGTAATCTTAGTCTCTGTAAGTCGCCTTGGATAAAGGCATCTGCTAAATAAACAAATAATAATGTGTCTTACATTTTACAAAGCAACTTCTCTCTTTAAAAAAAAAAAAAAGATAATATCCATCAGTTTTTCTTTCTTCCGGAAACGACACTTGGTAAAGTTTAAAACTCAGCTACTAAAAGGTTCCAACATGATAAAAGGGGTTGATACAGCATGTTGTCCACTGTGCTGGCGTTTCAGCAGCAGCCTCACCTTGTAAAAGGAATCCATAGACAACAGCACCACCCAGGGCACATCCAAGGCTTCGATTATCTTCCTGGCTACTGTTGTTTTTCCACAAGCACTGCCCCCACAGAGACCTGATCAGACACAGCAAAAACAATGAAAGCACCTTCACAGAGCGCATGGTGTCCTCAACTATCCTATTCGCACACAATAATGAGAAATAACCATGTGCTGAAAACGCAGAATGAATGGCAAACATGAGGTTTCGATGTGTGTTGATTGCACAGTTTTTTAAGGTAGTGTAGGGTATACGATTCATATAATTAAGCTTGGGTGTAACTCATTCCGATCATAGCTGCAATGCAATGGTTGTATAACCAGTTTCCCTGATTAAGCTATATGACTTGTAACAAGAGAAATTTGATCCCACAAGATTTCTTTTTTTTTTTTTTACTATGGCTTGAGTCCGTCACAGAACTTAATAAAATAGTCTCAATTGTTCTAAAGACTGTAAAAACGTTACTGTGTGGATGAAGTCCGACCTCAATACAAACACTCTATCACTTAGCTTACCAATGACAAATGCTTCTTTTGATTGCGTTCCCTGCTCATTGTACCACGGAGGCCGTCCCGCGGTGTAGATCGTCCGTTTGCTTGTTCTCAGCAGGGGTGGTTCTGACTTGCATTGGCTCGTGGTTCTTTTACGAGGAGACAGAGTTGTGTTCACCGGAGGAAGAAGTCTGTCCAACGACTCTTCACTACTGCCACTGTGAAAAAAAAAGAAACAAATACAGGATGTTGCTAGGAATAGCTGCTGCTCTCTGTGTTTAACATGGACTTGGAATTACAACATTGAAAACGTGTCATTATTGTTTTGATTGTAGTTTATTCCACTTGGGTAGCTCCCTCATGGATATCCCTCAGAGATCACAAATTGCAGGTTTGAAAGAACTGTTGCCACAAGCTTCTTATTTCCACAGAGAGCCACAGCACAAACTGGAGCTTTGAAACACAAGATTTGTAAACAACCACAAAAGTAGCAAGCCCAGTTTGCTCGTGCTTGGTTCAGCAGCTGGGTTATTTACCGGCATGTATTTATTTATTCTTTATTTGGTCATAAAAATTGCTACTTATTGACCTGATGAGACTTACTAACAAACGTGGATTGTTTATTGCTCCTTCTCTCCCTTGTTATAAACGCTTTTTGTATTTTGTATGTAAAAATGTGAGTTTACAGGAGCTTTTGCAATACTGTCTCCCAAGACATCAATAGAGGCCTGGTAAAAAAAACAAAAAAAAACAAAAAAAAACAATGGCTCCTAGTCCAAAAAAAAAATGTGGTCGCCAAATCTAATTGCTGTGTGCCACTTCAGCAGTTCACAAAGGCAACTTTTTCAGCTTGGTAACCTTTTTACTTCCTTTTTTGTTTAATTAGCTGTATTTTTATTATCGTGTTTCGCTGTTCTTGTTCTAAATGTATTGCGTGCAGCTGTTCATTTTAAGCTACATTTTTTATATAACAGTAGTCGCACGCGTTTGGTCATCACTGCACGAAAATGTGGCTACCTTATTCTGCTGGTGTGTTAATACAGCAGCTCTCTGCACTTATTCCATCATACTGTTACGCCCTTCTCCCACTTCAGTTTCTTAAAACATGTGATATGCGTTTTTTTTGTAATACTGATCAACGTCATAACGCATTCATAAATATTGAAACATGCTTTTAATTGACATGCACACCCATTTTTAGTGCAGTCTGGAGCCCTGCCTAGTACAGTAAGTACTGCTTTCGGCTCTTCTAATTACTTTCAACGATCACCAACCCCAAATGGCAGCCTGCCCACATAATTCTATTATCAGGCCAGGGATACTACGAAGAACATTACCTGGAAAAATACTTCAGGCGTTATTCGCTTACTGCTGCATTTACTCTGCATGTGGATTGAAATTCATGTAAACAGAACAAATTAAGGATTGTCCGTAAATATTGTAGTAAAGTGAAAATAAATTATTTCTCAACTTATATTGAGCCAAACTACACTATACAATGTTCCAATCGTTTTACATATATTAGTGACTAGCTCAGTAGGTCTGGCTAACATGCAAACTAGTTGTAGGAAATGAATAACCGCATAATATTGGGGGGAAAAAAATATAATTTTCTGTAGGGTCCCATAATCATGCTCGGTGTTATATTCAAGTTCTGTTGACCTAGATAGTGGATTTATCTGCCCAGACACACGCTGCTTCCTCCCCTGAAACTACGTCACTCTGTTTGACAAACATACTTGTACTTTCTTTAAAGCCAAAGTCCAAAAAGCACAACAAAAATGGTACATACTAATGATGTTTTACAGACAACACCTGGCTTGCTTGTGTATCCAGTGTACAATCTCAATACAAATAAGCTGAACATGTAAACGATTTTGTACTGTAGAGGAGAACATTCAGCATTAAAGTTTTGTTGGCACTTTAAAAATAAATAAATAAAATAAACATTTCCACCACAGATTATGTATCATATTTGTATCCATCCTACCAAATTTTAAGACTGTCTTGTCTTTGAACCAATATCAGACTTATCACAGTGTACCTCTTACTAGGAATACAAAACAAATGTTGCTATTAAGAAATACCTACAGAAATAAAAACCCTGTCATGGATCCCTGTCCTCTGTCTTTTCCTGACCTTGTACTTTGCATATTCAGGTTATCTACATCAGATTAATGATAACACTCAAACAAAAATGCCCCTTAGTTATGTATAATACAGACTACAGGCCTGTGTCACAAACACTGCAGGGCTAACAAGTTTCAAGACAGCACTTAAACATTTAACACAGTGAAATAAACAAAACACAAGAAACACGCTTACCTGCCATCAGATGTGAGCGCCCAACAGCCAGTAATCATGGCTCCAGAGTACGCAGGAGTGTTCATGTCTATCAGCACACACAGAACCTATGTGTATCCTTGATTCAACAACCTCAGCTCACAGCACTTGAAACCAGTGCTTTATAGTGTAATGGACATACAACACTGTGCAGTACAGTATCTTATTTAGCTTCCCTGTCCTGTGACTCAGCGCCGGTGTGGGATATGGGGAAAACGAAACTATCGTTGACTATCTGTTTTGTTTTCTTTACTGCAGTGTTGGTTAGCCGTGCAATTGCAACGGCTTTTCGATCTCCGCACAGCCAACACACACAAGAGGATAACTTATCCTACAGATTATGTTCATTACATGTTATTAATAGCAGCGTCTTCGTGAGAGACATGCCCCCAGCAACATGCACAGCCCGTTTTGGAGAGGGGCTGTCATCTGCCGCTGACATTTAGTGTTGTTGGAGGCGCTGCAAAGGCTCCAGTTAGACACTGTTCTCACAACCCACAAACACATTTGTGTTTAAAAGCTACATATAGCACGTCTGACATATGAAATATTGTGTGCAAAAGCCCGATCTCTCATGTAGGTGTTGACAGTCCATTCCGCTGCCTCTGTATATCAGGACGCGCTCTCCCTTTGGAGCCTCTGCATACGCGTAAACAAATTGATGAAACTCAACACCTTCCCAGCTGTATGGTTTTCTCCCCCACCCCAAGGCCAATCAGAAGCACCAATGGGATTCCCAGCTTGATTGTGTTTTTTTTTTTTTTCCCCAACCTGCCAGCGAGACTGCTTCTAAACAAACAGTACACCTACCATTCCTAACAATTAGCCCACAGCACTCCCTGCTGGCAAAACAACACGCATATTCCACACTAAACTAAAAAAAAAACTCGTACAGTGTTATTTTGTTACCAAAACGCAGATACAATTTCTGCTTTTATTTTTTACAATCTAACTAAAAATAATAATATAATAACATAAAAAAGGAATACAATATTTCTCATATGCTTTTCATGTTTGGATGCTCACACAGAAGGTTTTTATTTATTTATTTAAAAATAATAATAATAATAGTAGCACAGCAAAATCCGTTCTACAACTGCACACTGTTTAGAGAGATTACTGTAATCTTGTTATATAAAATGTATCTCACTACTCCCCCTGCTGGTAATTCTGCAACAGAGCAGAAGCATGTGCAAGCCATTTGTTTCTGCACATAATCGGTAGACACAGAGCTGTGTTTCTGTTCATTGTTTACATAAAATATTCCGTTTATTTCTGAACGCTTTTCTATATATATATAAACATTACTAACAAATAGTAAATATTAACCTCCAATAAATTCAAATGTATTGGAGTTTTTTTTTTAGTACAATACAATAAATCATTCACCTAGAAATTTTGCAAAGATTATTATTATTATTATTACTATTATTATTATTTATTATTGGCTTGTCTTAACACTATCACCTGTGCTAGTGTATCCCTAGTTGAGTTCCAGTCGCAGAAGGATTTGTCAGCTGTTGGCTTGGTCACGCTGTGTGACAGCAGATTAGACACCGGGATCTGCATGTATGGACTGGGGCACCGCACTGGATTGTAGCAGGCTGAACGGATTCGTGATCCTGTGTATTCATTAAACAGACACACACACACGAACAGTGTATCTGCTGCAGAAGCATCTCGAACTAAGAAGCAGTAATATAAACTGTACGATTTCCGCGTCATGAAAGAATGAACGACCTAATTTCTAAAAACTGAACATAGTGTATCAACTTGTAGAATATTTAGCAATATTTACCAGGTGTTTTATTTGTATTTTATGTGAATTACATAAAACAAACTCCCTGCTCACAATATGTATGACTATGTGACTTCCTGGATTTGACAGCGGGAGCATGCATCTGTGTACGTTGCATGATGATGATGATGATGATGATGATGATGATGATAACTCGCGTCAGGTCACTGAGTTTAGTGCGTGTTACAAAGAAAAAATGAAGCATTACTAATTACATTCTAATACATGTATTACCTGTCAGACCGAGTGGCGGCTTTGTCCATGTTTTCCAGCTCGGCGACCCGAGTCTCCATGCTTAAGTCAGACATTGTTATTCTTCTTTATCAGCTGTTACGGTAGACGTGACGCATTGCATGTTGGGGATTGTCGTCCTGACGTCGGAAAAGCCCGTCTGCAGAACATGCGGTATGTTCAGAAATAGAACTACATTTTCCAGAACTCCTGGGTCCCTATTATTTTGTACACACTGCTTGCTGGAGAGTAGTTCATATAAGGGTATATTTAAGACAGTAGCCCTACCACAGCCTGTTTTTGAACGATGAACAAATATAGCCACCCACCCTGAATTACTGGAACGGCCTGACTATACCCATGCACAAGACGCTCATGGTTAGCATTCTGTAACTGTAGTGAACTGGTACAGTAGTGCACACATTTGTTGCAGAGCAGCCTGGCATATCGATGGCTTACTAAGCTTTTACTCCAAGTTTGTACTGTGCCAATTTAAACATAAATGAGAAGCATATAATCCTGCTTTTTTTAAAAATCAATTTAATTTATTTATTTTTAAGCTGCCTCATTAGTGGTCTGATTGGTTGAACATTAAAAAGAAATAAAAAAAATAATTATAGTAGTCTAGTTTTCTAGTTAGGTATGAAGGGCGGTCGAAATGTCATCTGGAGAACACAAACACACTAGGCAGTCAACGATATCAATGCACAGAGGTTATGTGCAGAAATAGACACCAAAGAATAATATAACTTACATTAAACTGTTCATGATTAGGGGCACAGCTAATAAAGAGTAAAAGAGATCTTGGTAGGGGTACATCCTTTTTTTGATTGCAATGCATTAGGTATGCTTCATTCTCAGTGCATGACTGTAACCCTATATATAGCTCTTGGGTACTGTAAGCATGTAACAATATCCTAGTCCAGTTGCTGGAAAAAGTTTGTGGACCTACAGTACACATGTTTAATTTTCATTTATATGATACACAAATAAAGAAATAAACCTATGTCCATTTAGGGGCAACAGTTGTGGAATTTTGAGTTCTATCTGAGGATTCCACACCACTGTGATGTCATACTGTTGAGAATATATCACTTTTCAAGGTTATGGCAGGACATTTCTAACCTGCCACTCTATTTAACAATGCTTCACTTATGTATGGTGGAAAATCTCTTGCTTTACATAGTTAAAGTAACAGTCCATTAAAAAACGAAAAACAAAAAACAAACCTTTATTCAACAACATTTTATTATTTAGATGAAGGGTAATTATGCACAATTAATACAACAGATTGTAAAATTGTAAGTTTAGATTAAGCAAATATGTAGTAAGTACCCCCTTGAATTAATGCCTCAAATATAACAATTGCTTTAGAACAGAGAAAAAAAGAACATTTTGAGAATCTATTACTGTAAACTTGCTACTCTCTGGATGGACGCAATGAATAGTTCCTTCACAGATTCTAAACACACTGAATTAGACGTACTAGTCGTGGAGGCTTTTTGATAAGCTGATTGCAAAAATCAAACCTTGTGATTGCTTACTTTAAAGGCTTACTGTATTGTAAATAACATACCGATACTACAGCATTTTAAAACTCTTAAAAGGGAAAGTCAAATCATATGCAACACTGGCGATTGCCAAAAACCTTATTGTATCACACAGTTGTAGCTACAGTAACAGGGAACAAATCAATAGATTTAAAAGATACAACTTTTGCTTGCAGGTTGTTAACTTGTACTGGCTTTCAAAGAAAAGAGTTCATTAGTCTGAGACTGTCACCCTGGTGCACCTGCCAGCTTTGGCTCAGTCAATGGAAGCACACAGTGCAATGGTTAGGTACACGTCTGGCTATAGATTTTTAAAAATAGATTTTGGAAGCCTCTTCTATCTGTTGTTCTCATGATATTCCATTTGGAAACATGGGGATTTGAGCCCACTCTTGTGCCAGTCTCAATGAAGTTGCTTGAACTAGAGTCCACAGCCATATTATATTTCCACAGCTAGGGGGTTTGTAGTCGCTTCATCGATTTATATGCAAAGTGCAAAACAACAGAGAGTTTTAAAGTGCAAGGCAGAACAGGCTTTTAAAACCAGCATTAGATTTTTCCCTTACCTCAAGGGAGTCTCCCAATATTTTAGAGATGTGGCAGTTAAATGATTTCATCTCCTTCTTCTGTTTTAGACTGCACATTTATTTTTTATCTTACCAGTAGTATAAAAGGATTCCCTCTCCCTGTTTATGGTGTCTAAATGGAAGTAAAAAAACAATACAAAGCTGTGCATTTAGCATATTGCGGTGTTATAGTACTGAAAACCAGCATCACAGTATTGCTGCAATAAAAGAAAACGTAGTTCATTGTAGCTCTCAACAAAAATGGGGTTCGTTCCAAATGATTGACAATGTAATTTTTTTTTTTAACACCACAAAATTAATGAATCCTTAAAAATTTCAATGTTATATAGATTTTTTTTTTCTTGTAAAGCATCCTTTATATCTACTTTAAAACTTTTTGAAAAGACAAAAAAAACTACACACGTGCCATGCTGGCACTAACTCACTCACGCAGGACCACAGCTGAGGAAAGGTCTATATGACAGAATCAGGTATGTGATGATGGAGGTTCTATATATATATATATATATATATACTGTATATATATATATATATATATATATATATATATATATACACTGTATATATTTTTTTTACCGGTAACTTCCATGAACTTGATAGGGTTTTTTCATTACTATTTTTCTGTAAACATGATTTTTTCCTGTGCAACTAACATTTGCTACTTGGCTTAAATACATTTTCTGTATTTAATAAGGAAATCTAACAAAACATCACAACCCCAGAACCACTGCCTCTCCGCACACAGAACTTTACAAACATATGCTCTGGGGGTACAATATACTCTGCTCCAACAATTAGGGGCTACTCTGGGATGTGAGTATTTAAGATTACAAATCTCCAAATCTTATAGTCATTTAAATGCAAAGCTGGTACGAGTGGATGTGTCAGGTAATGGTAATAAGCAAATATTACAGCCTATGCTGAGAAAGGGGTCCCGCTTCTTCCATATCCAGACTATTGTGAACCCTTCATACAGGAGTCACCACAGACACTCATACAGCCTGGGTATCTATCGATTATGCACACTGAAGTGCCAGCATAAGCAGCTTTATAAACATACATACATGTAAATATCCCTTAACTGTCTGGAGCAGTGTATCACATACATATATTTAAAATCAGAAGGAAAAAATGCTTGCTATATTCTACAGTATATTCAGCTGCCATACAAAATAATACAGTAAGGACAAATTATTCTTCAATCCTCTTCTGTTCTGAAAATGTTGGACAAAAAAACAACTCTTTCAACTGAGATATTGACAGTGGAAACGGCTGCTGCTATCCAGTTATAGGAGGCTGTGTGGTCCAGTGGTTAAAGAAAAGGGCTTGTAACCAGGAGGTCCCCGGTTCAAATCTCACCTCAGCCACTGACTCATTGTGTGACCCTGAGCAAGTCACTTAACCTCCTTGTGCTCCGTCTTTCAGGTGAGACGTAGTTGTAAGTGACTCTGCAGCTGATGCATAGTTCACACACCCTAGTCTCTGTAAGTCGCCTTGGATAAAGGCGTCTGCTAAATAAACAAATAATAATATATGAGTGGATTGAGACACACATGCTGCCACGTGACCCCCAGACCTGTCAACTCTCTCGTATTCACCCGAAGTCTCCCGTATTTTGGAGCCTTCTCCCAGACATCTCACGAGACAGATTTTCTCCTGTATTTTGCTCATAACTCTACTGTTAACCCCCCTCATGTCAGCAAACCTTTAAAGTCTGCAAAAGTCATGGCCGGTGTGTGGTTACTGCAATCCCTGTCTGTACCTAGCAGGGTTTAGGACCCAGAGGAGTCCTGTGGCACGCATGCATTCAGTGCGTGAGGCAAGTTCACATACTTAGCCCCGCACCTGCACCCCCACCCACCCCCCCAAAAAGTTGACAGGTATGGACCCTATTGATACAGCAAACCCTGTGGTCAGAAATTAACCAGAATGAGATCAATAAATACTGTAGTTTACAGCTCATTTTAACACCTTCCTTAAACACAAGCCTACATACAAGTCAGAAAAACACTAGTGGTTAAGAATAATATTAAAAAAAACAAATAGACTTTATATAACAGGGGGATCGCAAAAATAACCTAAAAACTGGACGGATGCCTTAAACTGTAACTGCCTATACTGTATCATTATATATATATGAATAACCCTCCCCAGGGCAGAATAAACCTAAATACAGGAATTCATCTTCAGGTTGTATCTATTTACTGTACAGCCTGATTTTTTTATTGTATATTTTTAAACATTTTCCTTCAAAATCCCAGCCAAAGCGCTATGAAAGGTGTCTTTCTTTTTAAGGTTTATTCTGCACTTTCTTGGCTCGCCCCCTTTTCTTCGCAGGTGGTTTTGTTTCTTTTCTCTGGTCTCCGGTGATTTTGTTTGCAGCTGAAGCCGTGGTATCTGTTGCATTTGTGGAGCTAGTCTTTGATTCAGCCTTTTCCGTGTCTTTTTGCAGAGGCTCTGGGGGCCTTTCTTTAGGTTTCCTCCCCCTCTTCTTTCCGGTTGTGCTGTTCTTTCCGTCTTTCTTTACATTGTTGAGTTCTTTCCTTTTGCCATTTGGAGAGACCGGGTTTGAAGTCCGGAACCAGTTCTGTTCATAGATCAGTAAAAATAAAAAAAAAGCAAGGTGGTCAGATTAAATGTAAAATCGTCACTATTGCACAGTAATCACCTTCACATCTATTGTCAACCCCTGTTATCTTTCCCTTCTGCTTGACACAGAATTGTCACAGCAGGGGTCACACACAGGCAGGTTTCCCTGAACACAGAATGACACTCCTTACCACCGAATGGGTCTTGCCGATGTGGTATTTAACTCCACTCTCAGAGCTGAACTCCTTCTGGCACAGCAGACACCTGTACTTCCCAACAGAGCCGCCTCCCTGCATGAGAAAATACAGCAGCATCGGGCTGGGTTCACACACTGACGAATATTATATGACAGGTGGAAGCTCTGCCATTCACTTTCATTGCAACTCCTGTGATAAAACATCACTGATAGCAGTAGAAGCAGAGGTGACTGCCTACTTTACAGGAATAAGGACAACAGGCCAGTTGTGTGGAAACCTCTTCCCACTAAGTGTTGGGAAAAAGCTACAGGGGATTGTACATACCTTGTTACAGTTGGCTAAATGGGCTTTTAGACCTGAAACACTTGAGTAGACTGCTTCACAGTGCTGGAGGAAGAAAAAAGAACACGCACATCAGAATAGAATTAGCCCTGTTGTAATTCTGTTTGAAGCAGTGCACATTTTTTTCAAACCATAAAGCAAGATGATGTTCTAATATATGTCTGCACTGCATATTTCAAAATAGCAGTTTCCAATTAGAGCCATGTGTAAACAAAGCTATTTTCTGAGTTATACAATGATTACAGGCAGGCATGGAATATTCTTTTCCACAGCATAACATACTTCTTTAAGAAACAGAGTTTAAGTTACTTGGCCTACATTATTCACACAGAAGATGAACCCTTTCTCCTTGACTTCTTTCTTCCAGTTATCCAGCACTTTGGGGTTAAATTTCGGAAGCCCAGGGCGAGTGTAGTTAAGCTGAAACACAAGATACATATCATTTGAAACATTTCTAGGTTTTGCAACTCCTTGTAATAACTAAAGTCTAGTTTCACCCTTGTTAATACAATCATTACTGGCAGTGACAAACTGATTTTGAGGACTGACATGAAAGCAGGAGCTACCTCCCTAGTCCAGTCTCTACTTTGACTTTCCTTTACAGTTACAAGGATTTTCCTGCCTATCAAGTGGTCACGTTTGCCTGTGTATTTTGAGACTTCCCTGCCTGAAACATACCTTTAAAAGACTTGATGACTTTTGTGAGTACAAATGAGTGCCATTGCATCATTTTTAAATGAAGCTTGTTATGGATGCAGTGGAATCGAATTACTACATTCAAGCGGTCACCAGTGGATCGATTAGCTGATTAGCATTATTATCGCTCTTTTATCTTCTAACACCCCTAAATAAAAGTGTTCCAATGCACTGCGGTGTTTAGTGTAGCAGCTTACACCCACCAGTTTCACACAGACTCCCCTTGGTCTTCCTGAGAACTTCTCTTCTTAGATTAGATTAAAGAGAACTCAAAATGTTACAGCTCAATTTCAGTAAACAGACACGCTTACAAATTCACACTGACAACCAGACTGTGGACAGCATTCAGCAAACACATGCAAACAGATTTGTGTAACATTGTTTCTGTAAACGCTAACTTCAATACGTGTATCCTTTTCCTAACAGCTATCACCGCCATATCCCTTGTTCTTATTTTTTAAAACAGAATATTGACAAATTGCATTACCATTCAATGGAGGGTTTAAAAAACTGAATGAATCACAGCACTGTAACTAAGACTGCAGGGCTCTATATTGCAAGTTACCAAGACAGTTGATATAGATTATAATGTGGTATGGTAATACTGAATGTGGTACTTGGCAATGCTGAGTTTAAATGAAGAAATAGTCAAAGCAGGAACCTTGTTCCAGCCCACGTTCGTATGTACAGTTCTAGCACTTGATTTGCTGGCTCTTACTCTCTTGATATCAGGGACCAGGTCGTCCTTCATCTTGCGCTTGTTCCAGTCCTTGGCCAGCTCATCCTCTGCGATCTCCTGCAGATGGAAGACAGCGACCTGGGCAGACCTGCGGCGCACTCTGCCACTGGGGGTCCTCTCGAAGTCCTCTATCTCCTCCTCCTCCTCCTCCTCCCTTGCAGCAACCTGCTCCGACTGCTTCGGACTCTGCACACACAGGGACCCCAATCCACATTGCAAAATAACCAACAAGAAACTGGGGTAGAAAACCCTGACAAGATTATGGGGACTGTAAAACAAGGCACATGATATCATTGTAAGTCAATGATCAGCACAGGACCTCCCATAAATAATAACTACCCATTTTACAAAAATCTATCAGTCTGCAACTGGAAAACCAAGCCCTAATGTGTCTGCTGAATTTTAAACTTTATAATTTCTAAATGGTGTTTTATGCAATTGTACCGTGCTTCAGGGCACTGTTTATATCTGTGAATGGCTCTTTATAAATGGTGTGCAGGCACTCACAGTGCTGTGCTCGGAGCGGATGTGGTAGTCGTGGCCAGCCTTGGATTTGTAGTTTTTCCTGCAGTGTTTACAGACAAAGATATGCTTCTCTATGTCGGAAGGGTCTTTTCCGCAGCGCTTCTGGTGATACTGGTAGCCCATCAGACTGGAAAAGGTGGCTGTGCAGCCCTGGGGGTGGCAAGAACAAACAGGAGGCCCAGTTACACAAAGCCCCAGCCGAGGGAGTTAAGAGTTTTACTGGACTCTTAATATAACACTGATGGTTTTTTTAATCTTTAAATGGCTCCTTCATATATATATATATATATATATATATATAAACACATGATAAAAAGTGTTAATTCCTCTAGAGGAAAATATACTTGAACTTTGACCCATTTGACAAACACTACGTTTAAAACAAAAAAAACAACTGCACTGCTGAACCTTGTCTTCTTTAATATTAGCATCACAAGGGTATCCATGTATTATAAAAATAATACATGGGCCTTTTCAGCGAGTTACAGGAAAACAATTCCATCTCGGGTTTCTGTGACCGTTTATAAACTCGACCTTCGCTCTCGTAATTGATGACGTCACAGTAACCCTAGATGGAATTATTTTCCTGTAACTCACTGAAGCCCATCTATTATATATATATATATTTTTTACCTCATTAGGACATTTCAGCTTGCCCATTTGTTTGAGAACCTTCCGTAGTCTGTCCCGTTCTTCCTGTTCGTCTGGAAAGCTGTCTTTATGTGCACTGGGCTACAGAAACAATAAGTCAACAGATCTTTTTATAGTACGTTAGCAAGCAATGCCGGACAAGACCACAGTATTTATTCTGCACAAGATTACTCTGAATCAATAACAAAAGAGTTCTCTCAGGAACATTAGCATCTTGCACTGCTGGGTTTCCACTGCTAGAACTCGCACTGTGCTGGGATTGATCGGAAAGCTCCAGATTGTCTTGTGGTGAAGACACCACATATTATTTCTGCTCCTCAGATCAGCACTAGCCCCAGGCAATAACAGCCACTGGGAACACAATCTGGGCTCCAGGCACATTTTAAAACTTGTTTTTCCTCATGTAATACGTCAGTTTTCAACCTAGTGCCAAGTTTCTATAGTTACTTAAAAGGGTTGGCCCTGAAGACTGAACATTATCGCTAATATGTATTAAAAGCATTTTCTATATATATTTACTTATATTTTAGGGTCCAATGTTAGATCTAAATATATTTTGCCTCCCTCCCTACACACACACTCTTACTTATTAAGTACTGTACCTATTGCATATTTTATTAAGTACCAGTGCTATACAAACAGTATGTTTCATTCAGGCAAAGCTTGTTGAACCTGAGCCCCCAGATGCTCCAGTGCGGCTCACCTTGTTAATGTGTTCTGCCATTGTGTGGTAATTCAAGCCCGCTTTGGACTTGAACTGCTTTTGACAGTCTTGACACTTCAGGGCATCCTGCAGCTAAGAACACAAGACCACAGTCATTGATTTCAGAAAGAACAGAAGCCTGGGGATGGGACAAAACTCCAAGCAGAACTGTGGATCCTTGCAGGAACTGGCTTGCTGGAGAACAGCAGTAGTTGGGAATTGGACCTTACTTTTTATTTTATTAAAAGAAAAGAAAAATCTGTGCAGGCAGCACAGGGTTAAAAGGTTTCTTGAAAAAATGTACATTGCTTGAGTAGGTATGAAGCATGATCAGTACTGAACGTTACTTTACTTTACTCTTGGTGGGTCAAAACAGCACTGAACCCATATGTGAATGAATTATCCAAGTAATTAAAAATGAAGCATTTCTAACAGCACTAGAATGAAAGCTAAAGAATGTGTTTGTTTCTGTGGGTAGCACAATCACAGACCACTGTTATTATGTTTTTTTCAGTGCTGGTACAAAATGTTGGCAGATGTGGCTACTGGTTTCTTACAGGGACCGCCTTTGTATTATTACGAACAGGCTGACCACGGATGGATTTTCTCGAATATGTTATTCACAAAGAAACAAACCCTGCGAAAGAAGTCATTAACTATGATGCTCGTATATCGCTCAGAGGTTTTATAAATAAACTGTTATTTTATATTGAAAAAAAGAGCTGTGGAGCAAAGGCTTAGCACAACATTGCCTTTTATTTCTTTTTATGTTTTTACTGTAAAATCAATGAACAAAACATAAGACATCCTCCAGCAATGAGGCGGTGTTGTGATATGAGGGTAGTAGAGATGTAAAATGATTATTATACACGACCACCCTGTGTCCCAATACAGTGCCAACACATGCTGAAGGGTACACTAAAATATGAAGTAATCATTAGTTCACGGTGAATTCTGCATTTGGTTAATTCTGCCACCTATTGTGAAGTTTTATTATGTGTGGTTTCTCTTATAGTGGCTGGAGCTTGTCAATGTCCTCTGCTCTTTAATAACCGCTCCTTGTCTATGCAGTCCCTTGTCAGTAGAAGGATAGCAGGCTTTGGTCTCTGCTGGTTTCAACTTCTGCTCACAAAGTGCAGCAAGAAACCAAAACCACTGCCCACCTAATGCATAACTAGCTTTGGAATACAGCTGTGAACTGAACCAGGATGCTAAAGAGATGCTCTTTTCAAACACGTCAAGGCAGCCTTTTCTTACAGTCTTAATAATAAACCATTTAGACAGAAAACACTAACAACAAGAAGATAAAAACCCTCTGCACATACCTTCAGGCAGATCTCCATGTGTTTCTTGAGTCCAGGGACAGTTTTCCTAGAGATGAGAGAACAAGTCGGACAGACAACCTCTCCCTTCTCCGTGATAACCTGCTGCCACCTCTCCTCCTTGCTCCCTGGTGAGTGACATCAACACAACAGCCCCATCACAATGGCAACCGTGTTCCGGGGGGGGGGGGGTTTGGGGGGGGCTGTTCCATCACTATGCCGACACTTTCCTCTTTAACAGACACCCCAAGCTTTTGCTCCAGTACTCCGAAGCTTAATGATTATACAAAGAAGTAGGTCTAAAATAGATCAACAGCATGTAGATCCGCCACAGTTTAGATCCTTAAAATATGAAGTAATTAATGCCACGTAGCGTTTACTGTACATACACTTGTATTGTTTTCAATTGGTCCCTATCGCAGTGTGCAGAACAAACCCTTTTAACTCCTTTACAATGAAAGCCATGGCTGTGCCAAACCACAGCAATGATTAATATCCTTGTTTTCACAATAGGCATGCAAAACTCTATGCAAAATAAAAATGTGTTTTCTATTAGCAAATTTTGCGAATCAATTTTTCATATCTGTTTTAGAGCGACAACATTTTGTTGGGAGCTCTGATGCTCATTAAAATTCTCCCCTGTAATCGTCACTGGATTGAAATCCCCGAGCCTATGCACACGTATAGCTGCGTTTTGCTATGTTTGTTTCTGTGTGGGTTTACCTGGGGAATAGGAGACAGGGTCCTTGCGAAGGTTCGCACCCTGTGCTTTCCTCTTCGGCTCTTTATTACAATCGTTTCCTACAACCTTCTTTCCTCGCCCAGACTTTACCTTCTCTTCTGATTTGGTCAAACCTTAAATACAGAATAATACTTTCAAACATTTGTACTCCATGTAGAACCTACGGTGTGGTTTCATTGAAAGCTTCAAGATCTGATTCCTTACAGGTTAGAAAGCTATAACTGGACATAAAAAGAATGAAAGATGACATATACTGGTGGTTATTTGCAAAGTGTTTTGCATTTTACATTTGTTTTTACACTTTGGTTGAACAGAGCGTTGAAAACGGCCCATGCTACCAGCACAATGTTTAAAGTTACCTTTCATGCCGAATGTTCCTGAAATGGAAGGCTGCTCCCCGGTGAACTTCTTTGGGGTTCTCTGTTTCCTTCCTGGCTCGAGCGAAGATTAAAACAATCAAGTCAAACCATTTCAATCAACAAGAAATACACACCCGTTTTCAACTGTCACTCCTTATCTAAATACTGAGACTGGGGAGGTGTCAGCCTCTTTACCACTGATACATACTGACAGTGTATCGACGCATTGACATATTAAACACCAAAATGAACAGCAGTACTAAAAGAACCTTTGGAGCTGTAGATAATAACACACACCTAGTAAAATACTGAAAACTACTACATTGATTAAATGACATGAGATTATGCATAATTTCCCACTACACACAGGCATTTGGGGGAATGTGTACCTTGTTAGTGTCAGCGTTGTTCATAGCTTATATTTTATTTATGCTCAGAAAGATAACAGCATCCACATGTGATGGTTTCAATGACATCAGAGTTTGTTTACTGTCTGCTGCACTGTCTGAATACTGGTACCAGATCACAAGGGAATGCTGTTGCTAGGATACTATCTGGAGGAGCACACTAAAAAGGCAGGCCTGGTTGTTTTTGTCACCACATACAGCAGGTGATCTTCATCAATTTTCAAGGGGATTGTAACCTTAATTACTGATTATCTTCCGTTTGAGTTGCGTGGGGTGAATCTGATGTTTTGTTCGCTTCAACCACAACACAACAAATCAAAAACCAGGGTGCAATTTGCACTGTTTTTGTGGAAAGTGTTGCATCTGTCTCTGAAGGGATCAGTAGGGTGCTGTGCCAGGCCCTGCTAGTCTACAGAGTGTAATAATCTTACTGTGCCTTGTTCGTTCTGGGTCCTCCTCAGGGAAGCTTCCCGCCTCGCCCTCGCTGCCTCCGGGAGTCGTGGGAGAAGCCTCGGAGGCCGCACCCTGCTGGTGTTTCCTGCCTGCTTTCTGTGGGACATACTCTCCGTTCTGAGAGTGCTGGAACACCTCCCGCGTCTTCTTTACTTTGCTTCTGATTGGGGAAGTGTCAGAACTTTCCGCAGCTCTGCGTGAAACACAATAAAAAAAAAAAAGGTTCACCTTTTCTGGGTCAGTATACAATGGCGTTGTAGGATCTTGAGAACTTTGTTCGTAAATGACATCCTTAGAGAATGCCCCCTGAAATGCATGCCCAGTACCTTTTCTTAGCACTCCCCTTGACTGGCGTTTTCTGCACTTCATTGTCTGCTTCATTGCCAGCTGTTGGTTCTTGTGAGACTCTATCAGCGTGATTCCACGCCTTGTGCTTCTCCACACGGGTTTTAGATGCAAATGCAGCTTCACAATAAGGACACTGGTGGTTCAGTTTCTCTGATATTGTAGCCTGAACAAAAAACAAGCAAGGAAATTTTGAATCTTGTAAAGACTGTTGGTACATAGCAGTGGCTACAATGCAATTAGTGCCAGTTCAAATACAATGTTACAGTAGAACAGAACACCCCAAAGGAATTGTGTTCTTAACTGGTCTCTCCCAGTATTAGTCTCAGCTGTTCCACAGGTAATAAAACTAGCTTACTAAGCATGTTAAACAGGCAAACAATCTCACAGCACTCGACGACCATGTGGTGGATAACTTATGCAGTTTTGTTCCTGTTTTATGTGAGCAGCATAATACAGCATGAAGATGTCTGCAGACAGGAGCGTTGAAGCAGAACAGGTGCAAAGTGGATTCAAATAAAGCAGATCAATGGCCCGCTGCTTACAATCAACATACCGGTGAAATATCATTTTGCGTGGAATTCAGGGATCAGTCCTTGGTTATAAATATAGGGGGTCTTACTGAAAAAAACAGGCACTAGGGCAAAGCTGAATGACTTCTGGAGTAAAAGTCTTCAGTGCCTGTCCCTTAGTCAATGCAGGGAAGGATAACCACATTGGAATTAGGAATCTGGTTGTAAATAGGTTACTAATGAGTAAGAGCAGTTGAAAATAAATTTACTTAATTACACTTTTTTTTTATTAAACTGAGGTATTGATTTGATCAGCCTTGGAATGCCACAATGATGATTAAGTTTAAATGGTTGATGCAATCCCATATTTGAGGTGCTTTCAAAATTCGCCCCATGGCTTTAAAAACGGAGCCTTACCCCCTGGCAACGCTGATAATGGTACTTTAATCCATAGACACTTGGAAATTCTAGCCAGCACCCAGAGCTGGGGCATTTTACTCGAGAGTGATTCTTAAACTCTTCTTTCCACTGAGTCACCATGATTGCCTACACAGTAAAGTAAGAGGTTAGCATTGATCACACAAGCCATGCAGATACAGGAGAATTATACAGAAGGAGAAAGTCAGAAAGTAGATCCAGTGCAAGGTGTTTGTATTAAATAAGAGGTGGTTTAAAAAGGCAGTTCAGGAAAACTTGAGGGACTGTAGTTAAATGCCTGCGCAGGTTTCTGTTTGGCCTCAAACCCACTGGGCTGAAGGCCTATTGTCTGGCCACTGGGCAATGAAATTCAGACTTCCCCATATGTTTTGGAAATTAGTGAGACCATGGGGTAATTCCAAAGGCAGATCTGCCATGCAAATGAGTTTCCTGAATTTAAGTTTCAACATTTAATTGTTATGAAAATGTGTTAACGGTGCCAAGCATAACAATAGTTAAGAAATCCAATCCTTCCGCTGAAACATTAAACAGAAGTTCCTGTCTACTCTGTAAACAGAATGCTTGGCCAAATCCTCCAGCACCCAATAAATTAAGCAAAGTCGTAGACTTTGGGACCTTTTAAAATGGATTTCACTTCAGAGTAAACTTTTATTTTTACGAATAAAATACAGTTTGATATACATGAACACACTTCAAGACAGCAGACAGATTTTTGAATAAATGTCTGTAAACCTCACAGCTCTCGACTATACTGGACTAGATGGCACCCAATCCTACCAGTACTTGCATCATCTTGTACTTGCACTGAACTGCTCCATATTTTGCCGTATTCTACTACTGCTCTTAAGTAGAACTATTTTCTGTTTCTTGTACTTGATTTTACTCTTATCCGTAGTCATGTTTTTTGTAATTGCTCTTATTTGAAATCGCTCTTATCCAGTTATCGTACTTACTATGTGCTCTTAATGGAATTTACTCTTATAAGCAAATATCTTTACTATAAGTTTAACTGCTCTTAGTTGAATTCGCTCTTAAATGTAATTATTTACTGTATTCTTTATTTGCTCTTATTTGAATTTGATCTTATTTCCTACTGATTTTACTGTACTTTGTAACTGCTCTTTTCTGTGTTGTGATATTGTGTAATGTGATATAATAATAATAATAATAATAATAATAATAATAATAATAATAATAATAATAATAATAATAATAATAATAATCCAGCCTGGCCTAAACAGTGTACAGCACTGACATGCACACAGATCTCATTGTTTGCAGGTCTGGCACTGAATGTGCCCCTGGCTTCTTCAGTAATCACTTCATGCCTGGTACAGTACGTACGCTTTGTACCAGCCTCCCTAATGTGCACACTGGCTCTTGTGATCCCGGGACCTTACAGACAGTGATAAGTGTGACAATGAAAATGCTGTGTTAACCTCTGCGATCGTGTATTTGCAATATTGTCTGTAGCGTGTCCCCCTTCAAGAAGAATCGTATATTGCTCTTCAATCACCCCAATACTTGAGGTGGAAGGCAGGTGCTGAAGGCGTTGTATTTTAATGACATTTCTCAGATGTCTGGCTCTGCGCTGCAGACAATGGTGTTGGAGATTAAAAAGTTATATAAAAAGAACAAGCAAACACTGTGCTTTTTAATTATATGTATCTAAGCAAATAATGCTGCAGCATTATTACATGCCATTCACGCTCAATCCTAATCCTACATTACCATACAAATTTATAATAATCCAATACCTGTTTTTTTCGTTTGATATTAATTTGGTATCTATGGACAAGCAATATCTCAGTCAAACTGCCTTTACAGTATTTAATATCAAAGAGAAGCATGGCACATCAGTTTATATACTAAAATAGACATGAATCCCGAGCAATAACGGTAAAAAAAAAAACGCTTTCAAATTATGGTGGCAAATCCACAGCAATTCCTATAACAAGGCTGCTATTTAGATGATAGGACAACCCCTCAAACTTGGTGAAGGGGCGGGGATGTATTGAATTGATTCTGCATGATGCATTTAAATGCTTGACCAAGGCGCAATTGCCTGACCCCAATGTCTACTGTCCTTCACTGTCCATACTCCTGAAACAAAAACTTCATTAAATTAGTGGTCATTAAGTGTTATGACTATAAAAAAAAACTGTAAGCTACTGGGATCAATGGGCACATTATTCTTAGAAGGTAAATCAACAGGAAAATGAAGATCGACTTCTTTACAAAACAATAGTCCTGTCAGCTGTACAGCATATAAGAAAACCAATCAGTTCAGAGCGGTCGCAATTCCCTTTGAAAACTGACCCTGCTAATTTACCACATATCACACAAAACACACTAATAATGAGCTCTGAAATCTCAAGAGAGGGGGAATCTAGCCAGAGTAATGCAGCAAGATTGTCAAGGGTAGATGACAGAGCATGACTGAATAGCCTACAGTCTGACTTGCAACAGCTAAGTGATGGAAGACCCATGCATTAACTTTGTACTGCTTGTTCTTCAGGTGAAGAAAGGGCCTCATTACTTTTAAAACTCGACATCAGCAGTAGCTGGCATTTCTGCTGACATTCAAAATGAATCCTCGACATTTATATTCATTAACAACCGTTACAAGTTTGCTGCCCACGTTACAGCTGCCTGGAGAACTATTATAGTTTTTAATTTCACATCCACGCCAAATGGATGCAATTTTCCTTTGTCCTTAAAAAAAAAAAAACTCTTTCTCCAGCTATTGTGTCTTTATTCTGAGAGACGGAATTCAGCAGTGGTTAAGGATGAAACACACTTCCACTACAGCACAAAAGCCAAAGCTGGGAAATGCAGGACACTGATAGGAACGATAGCAAATCGTATTACAAGGTCTGCTACACTAGTATCATGCTGAGTTACTGCCCACTAATCCCCAAAGTTAATGCCCATCAATATGATATAATTAGGGTCACTTTTTAAACAGAAAGTGAATGAAATCATGAATTACAGCAGTAATTGCAAATGATCTCAGTGTAATATTGAAGTGTTAACGACCAACATGGCAGAGACCTGCATTGGTGGTTAGGAGCGACCGTATGATATAGCAGGTCATAATAACCATTATGTGGTACCTCTAGATAAAAGCTGTTTCACTCTTCATTAGTCATGCAGGTGTTTGTAATGAAAGTCTGCTATAGTGCAGGTTTGCCAGGTTTAGGGCGCTGATACGATCTTTCAAATATATCCAGCAACACCCTTGATTTGCTTACAGGTATGTTCCTAAGCTCCTGATTGTCAGCTCTGGGGCGTCCTTTTTTCTTGCCTTCTATCTTCTCAACAGCTGCTCCACCTACAGTTAAAAAACAAACAATGCATTCCTTGTATTCCTGCATCATAAGTGTTAAGAACAGAAAAGGGCACCGTTTTAAAGAGGCAGCGATACAGGTTATTATTCTCCAGCAGTTAACAGTAAGCTTTTAGGAGGTACTATGTCAAGTCAGTTTGAATACTATGCTTAGCTGTGATGTCATTCGAGTGTGGTTATTTCATGACAGCAGTATCCTTTCGAATGCTGTCATGCTCTGGCTGAGCAAAGAAACGCTGTATAAATGTTTACCAATGTAAATGTACACAGTATGCTTATAGTATGCATTTACAATAGTTTACCATGGCTTGAAATGTTTTATGTAACTCTCTAGGCTTTACAATGCAGTCCTTACCATGTGTAATTACACTTAGCTGTGCTTTTACTTTGGGACACTTTGATCAGGCATAATCTTTTCTAAATTGACCTTGACTGGGAGACCAGAGTATCTCCTAATTTCCTATTTACCTTTGAAGGGTCCTTCAAGCTTTTAATTGCACCCGGTTTATTACGGTATTGAAGAGTGTGTGCAAATTAACACAATCTTCGGCTGTCGAAATTGGATCTCGTATAAATCAAGTGACGACCCCCGAGCAGTAATCCATCTTTAAGTTTCAGCTTTCAAACAGAAGCTGATTGATTACGTTAATTTCATGCCTGTGTAATCAGGTCAGCAACAACAGGCCTTTTTTCAACATTTAATTAACAGTAAAATATAGTGAGCAGTGGTCTGTGGCCACCGATGAAGAGATGCTGTTGAAAAGAGGAATTATTACACTCTCAGAACTCTTCTTCTGATTGATGGGGACTGCTAAATTGATACACTTTGCATGGCATTTACACTATCTCACTGTCACTGACTGTCCCTGTTTATCCAAACTGATTAGTGTCCCAAGTACTGTAATTAATGTGCTGTAGTTCCACTTAGTGCTGTGTTAATTCAATCACTTGTCACAGTGCAGCTATACAAGCATTTGAATGTATTTTCGAATTCTTTTTAGGCCACAACTGGCCTTAACCGCAAGGAGTGTACCCCGAGAAGCCTTATTGGGTCTCTTGTGAATTAAAAGAACATTTTCTTTTTTGATATATTAAAAAAAAAAAAAAAAAAAAAAAAAGTGTTCTGGTATTTGACTGGCAAAAGGTAAGGTTCAATAAGCTTTTGTTTTCTCAATGGCATTTCTAACAGAATTAAGTTTCTTCTTTCAGACATTCCCTTATAAAAGCTTCCCAGAGTTAAACATGGTAAAGTGTAATACAGCATAAAGCCTGGAAAAGCATAGGTAAGCACTGTAAATCCCAGAGTGGTGTGAAAGACCATGGTAAACTACAGTAATTGCATGCTATAACCATGGCAAACGCACAGGAAAACTGCTACATTTCTGAGCAATTATAAGGGCTGCTCAGTAAAAGCCCTAATCTCACCATGGAGCATGGAATTAATCCTTGTATAACAGAAGAAAGTCCCAAATTAAATGTGCTTTCTATTCATGTTTGGTAAGAGGGCATGTCTGTCCTTTGTGAAAAACCCATACCAATGACGAACTGGAGTTCAGAGTTTTGAGAATGTTGCCCATGGAGGTCACTTACAAATCTTTCATGAAATTAAAACATTTATGACTGGCTAATGGTAATGTCAGGCCATAAAGCTGGATATGCATTTTTAATTTAACATTAGTTCCCGGTTAATGATATAAGGGTTAGCTTTGAGATTGTTGCTATGGGAACAAGGAACAGTATTTTAACAAAAAGAATTTCACTCATGATGGCTTGTCCTTTTTGAATTCAGACTGGATTAGATAAAACAAAAATGCAAAAGGATTCACCAACTTCGGTTTACTAAAAAAGGCGGCAAAAAGGAACTTCATTTTTTTTTTTTTTATGCTTTTTTAATAAAGCAATTGAGAAAGACAACATGCAGAAAGGTTGAAACAACACTTAAATAAACTGAACATGGGCCAAAACAGGATTAGTTCCCAATGGTTATTAAAGGACTCAAGCAGCTGCCAGGTTATTAATACATTCAAATAAGTAACTGATTTGTTGAACTGCTTTTATGAGGGTGCAATTCATTTTTTTTTTTTCTGAGAAGTGTTTCCAGTCTTTTTTTCAGAGTGGGTTCGCTTCTATGTATTTCTTGGCTTGAAAAACTGGGGCACGTTTGTTTTCACTGGAACAAAAGTGAACAATGAATATGAATTTGAAATTTAAATTCAGAAGGCTGTTTTGAATGTTAAAATATATGTGTTGCTATAACAACGACAACTGCTGTGTTAGGGATCAGACAAAAACTTCCTATGCAGAATTGATCAGAAGAAAATGAACTCTCTGAATGTTGCACCCGTTTATATTTTCCCTCAAATGGAATATTTAACCCAATTACCGGTATCTTTACCATTGAAAAAGTAATCTGGTTGGAGCTTAGTGACTAATGGGAAAGGAAACTGCTGAAAATTGTATTGAATTAACACTTAATTTACCAGCAGTTTAATACACAAAAAATCATATTTGCAACTCTGACCATATTTAACCATATTAATTAAGGTCAGCAAAGTGTAGCATTTATGAATCTAACCAATTTAGATGAATCCTAAACCACTTAACATGCAATATGGTATTGTTTTCAAAGTCAAGTAAACGTTTGATTCACACTTATAAATAAATTAAAAGGACTAAATTAACACAAACTGCAGATCAAAACCTACAGCAGATAATAAAAGCATTGTTGCTGTTCTTTCAAATATAATACCGATGTTTGTACAGAAACCGGTTCATTTTTTTTACACCTGTATTGAGAGGATCAGCTTGCGGCAGTTTCATGAAAAACAGCAGAGCTCAAATAAGAAAAGCTGTATAGGAATGGTGTAGAATGAAGCAGGGCCTAAATGAGACTAGCTTTGTTTTTGTCAAGTACTGGCAAAAATGTGAAAAGGGGGCCCTCAGGACTTGATTCATTAGTCAGTGGAAGACATCTAATGTTAAGCTGTATGGTCTTTGTTTTGGGGGATTTCGAGGGCATTTCATGCTGAAATAAGCCTAGCCTGCAGGCATGGTAAGGTTTTTTCATTGTAGGCTGTATTAAGAGGCTATTATCAAGATGGAAAGCTAAGCTACAGGGCAGGAAACACCAGTCTTGGTATTTGAAACGGAAGTTATCTGCATATTTGCTGCATTCTTAAAAATAGAGAGTGCTCATCTTTGTGGGCTTGTGACTAAAGCTGTGTAGTGAACACAGGTTTATAAACTTCATATAACAGCGCCATAATTAAAGTATAATCCTGTGGAGACGTTAGTCTACTTGACTTTGTTTCTTATAACCCCAGAATCTCAAACTCATCAGAACAGGTAGGCTCTCCTCAAAGTGAAACTATATGTTCGTACAATCCTGCCCAGATGTGCAGTGTAAATTACATTAGCCGCCCTGAGCACAAATTAAACCCAAATAATTCCAATCCGACTGTCACCATCACAGACTGTTTGAATTTTTCCTAGAGAGATGAGACTTGTGCCTAACTGCCCATTCCTTACAGCTCCTGTTAGTGACACACTACAGCATAAGTATAATTTAGCTAAATTCACTTGTGATCCCTTTCATTAGGTAACTAGCATTCAGTGTGGAAATGAAAGGATGAGTAGAAACGCTCACCATGCTTGTTGCCAGTGGCAGCTGTTTTTTTGGCAGTCTCTTCTGAGGCGGGCCGACTTCGACCCCCACTGCGTGCTGTGCTCTTACTGGAGTCAGCCATACCTGGAACACAGGCACATCTGCACTGTAGCAACACTCAGCACTCAGACTAATAGCAACATTCCAACATACTGCTATATTGAGAGACGGTCCCTACACCAAGCATTTCCACCCAAGAACTGAGTGTATTGGTAAGTGTGTAGCTTTATGCAGGGGTAACACTAATTTACTGCACATGAATTATACTTTAAATATTCAACGAAAGCATCAGACAAGTAGCCCTAAATGACTAAAAAGCTGTCAAGAAATTTGATTTAAGGGGTTCCCCGAGTGGTGCATCCGGTAAAGGCGCTCCGCATGGAGTGCAGGATGTGCCCTATAGCCAGACTACTCCATTGCCGACCGTGGACGGGAGCTCCCAGGGGGCGGTGCACAATTGGCCGAGCGCCGCCCAGAGGGGGGAGGGCTTAGGTTGGCCAGGGTGCCCTCGGCTCACCACGCACCAGCGACCCCTGTAGACTGGCCAGGCGTCTGCAGGCTTGCCTGTAAGCTGCCCAGAGCTGCGTTGTCCTCCGACGCTGTAGCTCTGAGGTGGCTGCATGGTAAGTCTGCAGTGTGTAAAAAAGTGGACAGCTAACAGCACACGCTTCGGAGGACAGTGTGTGTTCATCTTCACCCCTCCCGAGTCAGCGCAGGGGTGGTAGTGGTGAGCTGAGCCTGATTTGATTTATATACTTAGGAAAGATACTGTACACAAGGAGATAGGCATAATGTACATAGGTACATAATGTACATAATCAGACAGCACATTATTTATTATTTTTCATCAGGTCTGAATTATTCATTTTAAGGGGCAGTTACTGGGGCTCTGGATATCTTAACTAATCTATTTGAATGGTTAAGAAATGACACTGTAGAACATGAAGGTAAACTAGGACAAGCTGGCTTATTAAAAGGGGTCGGGGCACTAATTATGAAAAATGAAAATAAAGGAAGCAACGCTGTGCACACGTGCTAATTAACTAGCAAGCCCATGTAAATGACACATGTCATCGTTCTTAAGTGACAGGTCCGTCCCTCCATCAGTTGTTTACTGTGGTATCCACCCCAGTCCCCACTGTATTCCTGTTTATTCAGCGTGACTGACACAAAGTATTTAGGCTTACTCTTCACTGTCCGCATGTATGCAAATGAGGGAACCATAGCATTGGACAGTACTTCAGAATGATACAGCATGTTAATTAATACATATATAAGAGGGTTATTATATTTTAAACATCACTCCCTTTACAGAAACTAATATATATATATATATATATATATATATATATATATATATATATATATATATATATATATAAATAAATAAATACCGGTACACCTCTTGCAAAATGTATTATTATTATTATTATTATTATTATTATTATTATTATTATTATTTTATCAGTCAGCCAAATACGGTGCAATATGCTTGTGCAGTTGGCTTGCAAAGTCAAACCACTGACCCCCTCAACTCACACACTGACATGCCAAAGCACACACCTACCTGGCGTGTTGGAATCACCCTCCCCACACCAACACGAGTGGCCGGGTGGCCCGGGTCGCCACGTGGGGTCACCGCTGTGCACTCTGCGAGTTGCCTTTTATGTTACATGGCAATCACACACCTGCTGTCTCGGGAGACTGATCCTTAACCAGCACTCGTCATGGGCAGCAGTCACTCGTGGGGCTCCTGCTGTGAATCGAAGGGGGGGAGGGGGAAGTGGGAAAGCAAATTAAAACAAGTGAACGCTTTCACCTCTATGCAGCTACTTTCCACTTTCCCTCATTAATATGCAAATTATGAGGTACTTCCTTTACCCTAGCCATACTAGGAAAATGAAAAATAAAAATACAGACAAATGCGAAAAAAGAAGTGTTCGCTTTACACTAAAAAAATAACACATGAAGCTTTTAATACTAGGCACTGAAGCAAAATGGCGACTTTTATACGAAGGAGGAGGAAAAAGCCTCCTTGTGCTGCTAAAGGAGACAGGAAAAATATGTTTAGAGTAGTAATTGAATGCAGCTGCATGACAATTGGCTGGAGTAAAAGAAAACGAAACGAAGGAAAATGTCCAGAGAGGTGCCAACACGAGCATGTTAGCGGTAGTCTCCCAAGTCTTACCTCTGTAATTTTTTTTTAATAGATATTATCTCCCGAGTCCGTGTACAGTACTACAGTAATGTGTTGGGTCATGCGCGATTCCACTCTCTACCTTTGACAGTTGTACAGTCGAAAGGCAACTTGCAAACTCTCGCGTTATTATTATTTTTTTTTTATCGTGCAAATAAAATTCAGATTCCTGTGAAATAAAATGCAAATGCAAAACTGACCGTCCGCAGCGCTTCCACTGGCGTGCTGATACACACAGACTCGCGCAAAGGAAACGACGTCTTAGTCTTGCTGGAACAGAATTATGTACAGTACAGTAATCATAAAAAAACATGTAGGAGCTCTTTTCTCGCAAATACTTAGACAACATTTAATGAAACACTGCATATGTCTTTTTCATTTTTAGGTTTTCCGATCTATATGGAACGGCTATCCTAGCCCGTTCAATACTAAAAGCAGGGCATTAAAAGCTGAATATTATACTGCTCCGATCCGAGAAATAAAAACAAACAAAAAAAAAGCCGGGCGAAGGGATTGTAAACAAGTTGACTTTTTAGACATAGGAAAATGATCATATAACTGATAGATTTTGTAAGATATAACCAGAGACTACAGTATTACAATACACTGCAGTACTTTTACCTTAATGCATGAAGTATTGGTATATATTTTGTGTTATTTCACAGTACTATTGCATAGTCACTGCACCCGAAACAACGAAGTAATCCTAAAGTATAAGTACTACAGTTTTTTATGATGTGTATACGAAGATATTATATTTAAAAAAAGATGTGAGTGCAGTTGGTAATGCTTACTTGTACCCGACATCCGACGTCCTCTTTTAATTTCAACACCTGCGTTTACCTGCCCATGAACGTGAGGTACTAAAGCGTGAACTATCAACAAAAGCCCTGCAGATGGCGCTCTCTGCTACAGAATTGTTTCAGTCTCACTCTGAACTTCATTTGGCCTGTCTTCATTTAACTACAGGCAATTTCCATTCAGAAGCATTTAACCAGAAAGCTGTTAAATATAACAAAACTGACACACTGCTCTAGACTTCTATATGTCAAGGTGCTAACTTTTTGACCTACTGCCCTTCATCAGCTTACTTGATCTGACACCCCATATATATATATATATATATATATATATATATATATATATATATATATATATATATATATATATATATATATATACAGACGTGCTCAAATTTGTTGGTACCCTTACAGCTCATTGAAATAATGCTTCATTCCTCCTGAAGAGTGATGAAATTAAAAGCTATTTTATCATGTATACTTGCATGCCTTTGGTATGTCATAGAATAAAGCAAAGAAGCTGTGAAAAGAGATGAATTATTGCTTATTCTACAAAGATATTCTAAAATGGCCTGGACACATTTGTTGGTACCCCTTAGAAAAGATAATAAATAATTGGATTATAGTGATATTTCAAACTAATTAGTTTCTTTAATTAGTATCACACATGTCTCCAATCTTGTAATCAGTCATTCAGCCTATTTAAATGGAGAAAAGTAGTCACTGTGCTGTTTGGTATCATTGTGTGCACCACACTAAACATGGACCAGAGAAAGCAAAGGAGAGAGTTGTCTGAGGAGATCAGAAAGAAAATAATAGACAAGCATGGTAAAGGTAAAGGCTACACGACCATCTCCAAGCAGCTTGATGTTCCTGTGACAACAGTTGCAAATATTATTAGGAAGTTTAAGGTCCATGGAACTGTAGCCAACCTCCCTGGGCGCGGCCGCAAGAGGAAAATCGACCCCCAAGATTGAACAGAAGGATAGTGTGAATGGTAGAAAAAGAACCAAGGATAACTGCCAAAGAGATACAAGCTGAACTCCAAGGTGAAGGTACGTCAGTTTCTGATCGCACCATCCGTCGCTTTTTGAGCGAAAGTGGGCTCCATGGAAGAAGACCCAGGAGGACTCCACTTTTGACAGAAAAACATAAAAAAGCCAGACTGGAATTTGCTAAAATGCATATTGACTAGCCACAATCCTTCTGGGAGAATGTCCTTTGGACAGATGAGTCAAAACTGGAGCTTTTTGGCAAGTCACATCAGCTCTATGTTCACAGATGAAAAAATGAAGCTTTCAAAGAAAAGAACACCATACCTACAGTGAAACATGGAGGAGGCTCGGTTATGTTTTGGGGCTGCTTTGCTGCGCCTGGCACAGGGTGCCTTGAATCTATGCAGGGCACAATGAAATCTCAAGACTATCAAGGCATTTTGGAGCGAAACGTACTGCCCAGTGTCAGAAAGCTCTGTCTCAGTCGCAGGTCATGGATCCTCCAACAGGATAATGACCCAAAACACACAGCTAAAAGCACCCAAAAATGGATAAGAACAAAACATTGGACTATTCTGAAGTGGCCTTCTATGAGTCCTGATCTGAATCCTATCGAACATCTATGGAAAGAGCTGAAACTTGCAGTCTGGAGAAGGCGCCCATCAAACCTGAGACAGCTGGAGTAGTTTGCTCAGGAAGAGTGGGCCAAACTACCTGTTAACAGGTGCAGAAGTCTCATTGAGAGCTACAGAAAATGTTTGATTGCAGTGATTGCCTCTAAAGGTTGTGCAACAAAATATTAGGTTAGCGGTCCCATCATTTTTGTCCATGCCATTTTCATTTGTTTTATTATTTACAATATTATGTTGAATAAAAAATCAAAAGCAAAGTCTGATTTCTATTAAATATGGAATAAACAATGGTGGATGCCAATTACTTTTGTCAGTTTCAAGTTATTTCAGAGAAAATTGTGCATTCTTTGTTTTTTGTGGAGGGGTACCAACAAATTTGAGCACGTCTGTGTATATATATATATATATATATATATATATATATATATATATATATATATATATATTACTACATGCTATGGTATATTTTACAAAAAATTTTGTTTTTGTACAATACTATGGTATTTTTCAGGGGTATAGAGTGAAATAAAGACTCACCAACAAATCCCATTAATGTGTAAAAACCAACAGCCATGACTTTAAGATGCTGCAAAACAGAGCTCAGGCCCAGGTGAGGAGACAGGTTCGACTGCCTGTCCCTGCTGTGTTCATGATCCTCTTGCAGTCTGTGCTTGCAAAGCTGGAATGTACTTCACCCTCAGGAGGCAACATCTCTTTAAACAACACCCTGAAGAAATAAATCCAGAAAGTGAGAACTCCCAGGATAGTCCCTGCTTAAGACATTAAGAAACACATCTAAAATTAAAAATCACCGGGTTTCATGTGACATCACCAATCTACTCCAAGCGTGTCCAAATCCACTGAAGGACTGGAGACTGACAGGGTGTTGTTCGAAGACTCCTCTTCGGTCCGCAAGAGGCTCCCCCAGTCTTTTCCGGGGTGCAGTCAGAGTTGTCTCGAGTCGTGAGTGTTAATGACTCCGCAGGCTGTCAACATGGGTGAAGCGAGAGTACTGTTCAGCGGTGCATTAGTGTCTGAGGCTGTGATAGCTAGCTTGGTGAGATATTGCTTTCCTGGTAAAGCCTTGACCTTCTTAGCCTGTACACAACCTCAGCAGAATTATTCATTTTAAAGGATGGTTCTCTTGCAGGCCACACATTTCTGGAATTTGTATTGATTCAGCTATAGTCAGAAGGTCTGATACACTTGTACGGTGTTTTAACCTTTGAGAGTGGTCCTTATTCCAATTAGTCAAATATTGTTTGCTTTTGTTGCTTGTTTCTTTATGTCTGTGCTTTGACTGTGAGTTCAGGATCTGCTCTTCAGTTCTAAGTAGCGTAAGGCTTGTGCATTGATTGTTAATGGTCAACAAGTGCTGAACAGGCTTCAGCAAAAGGGATAGTGCAGCTGCTTTAGTCTTGCTTCCAATCTCGCTCACGTTTCTCTCTCATTCTCACTTCCTGTATCCCCTGCATAAAGGCCAGCCCTAGTCAATGTACGAGAATCCTACTCGTCCGAATGCATGAATTCAAACCTGTCATTCATGTACACACACAATTCAAACATCGTGCAAGCAATACAAATGACTTATTGTCTGTCCTACACTTGAACTGAAGAGCAGCTCCTGAAAGCACTTGAAAGTCTTTTGATTAAAAAATAAGCGGTTGCAATAAGAACCACACAGACTGATTGCAAACAGCATAAATAGGCAAGGGGCGATGTGAGAAATATATTTTCACTTGAAGGGAACACAACAATACCATCATATTTGCTGGATTTAAAACCCCTTCCTTTATTTTAAGGCACCAGTCATATTTATCTTTGACAAGCATGCAATACAAAGTGACAAGGAGGGCGGTGAGAAGTCCAAGGACATTGAGTTTCTTTGAGAGCACTTAGAGACTCTCAAGCCCAGTGAAGCTTGTCTACAGCGTTGCATTGCAGACAGACAGGCAGACAGGTGCGTGCATGGGGTTGAAGGGTTAATGCTGACGGCTGTTGATTCCATTTCCACAGAACATTTTGGAGAGAATTTGGTCCTTAGTGAATAAATTAAAGTCTAAGTTTGGACGCTTGAGATGTGCAGATGCAGCCGAGTGGAATGCTGTCAGTGTTGTGGGCGGGCCCTGAGGTGTAACATCACACTTCACACTGCTGTGACCCATCATCAGCAGGTATTCTTCACTCCCCACATTCAAATACCATTTATACAGAGAGAGCTTATCAGATTACTGTACTTTATATGGCATGTATGATTTGTATCATATGCATGAATGTTTTCACTAGATTTATCATTTTTGTGGAATTTTACAGCAGGTATGTAACTATATTAAAGAGTTTTTATATAATAATAATAATAATAATAATAATAATAATAATAATAATAATAATAATAATAATGAGTTTCATAAAAGATACACAACACACACTGGCGCTATACAATCTGTCTGTAATGCACGGTATACTGGATGAAGAGGACCACAGCTGGACTGCAGACCCCCAGGGAAAATGACTGCCTGAGTGAGGATGGAAATTGCTGACAGGACGCACAGTGCAGAAAGAACTTGCCCCAGGACCACCAGGTGGGGTCTTTTTAGTTTTGCTGCTTGAGATGATCGGCTTCTGTGAGCCCACCGCCTCCCCACTCACACCCCCTCCTGAACCCCAGCTCTCTCTGTTCTGTGGAATCAGCCTGGCTGTGCTGGAATGGCATGTTTCCTACTGGGCTACAGAGGACACACAGGCTAGGGGCCTGACAGAGTGTTTCATCCTCATCTCTCTGATGCCTGGTAGCTGTTTTGAGGCTTGATACACTGCAGCACATTGTGACAGTTTTACTAATTTGCTCTAAGTCCTTCTGTTTCTAGAATCCATCTCACGGCTTTCTCAAAAAGCAGTGTAAATTGAACTGTCAGAACGGTGTCGCTGGGGTTATGTCCTTGCTAAGCTGAACATTCTTCCAGTTTGCTAGTTTCACATGCAGGTCACATGGGTGAAGGGTTACTGCATTACATCCAATCCAATACCTGATGTTCACCCTCACAGTTATCACATACAGTGTAGCAGCATGGTGTTTTATTGAGGGATGAATAGTACCAGCCTTTTCATCTCTATAGGAAAGTGTATATGCAACAGACAGATGCTGCACTTAACCACCACACAGAAATAGGTCCCCCTGGACGTTTGTTAAGTTATTACTTCATCTTCCACACAACATTCAGCAGGATCCAGGCCAGCAGACCCTCACACAGCACTGTTGGTTAGATGTACAGTACGGATGATAAAAAATACAACACATGCCACATTGTTTATCATTTTTAATACAAATATATTACAAGAACACGCTCTGATTCTGCCGTATTCACATTCCTGTATATTTACCATGTTTACTTACAATCAAGGATAGAAGGAAACAAGGTTTTTGGAAAAAATATGGAAAATAAGTTGATGGAAGCAAGGTACTTTACATAAGGCAATATCTATGTTTGCATTAATGTAAACCCATTCTTAATACATTTGTCAAAAGTGTGATTCGGGGCTAGCAAGGTAAAAAATGTGTGGCTAATAATGTCACACGCTACTGTACACCCTAGAGCAATTCACAAGAAGGTTGTTACCCTCTGATGCAAATTCAATCTCTGCAGGTGTTTTCTGTAGAATAGTATCAATATACTATTTGTTAAAAATGAGATCCATTTCTTTCCTTTGTTCAATTTTTCCTGCTGCAGGTAGTAGAAGGGGCAGGTTTATTTAGATCAAGTGATAAAAAGGCTTCAGAGATAAAAGGAAATTTGTGCCAGCAGCTAAAACAGCCTTTAGTTAAATGGGATAGACAACATCTGCTTTTTATGGAAGAATGTCTTCAACTGTAACCAAAGGAATAATACCCGATTATAAAATGTGACATGATTGCGGGATACAAAGCAATAAGATATGACTGGTTTAACAGTCCCCGATGAGCACTAATGTTGGACTGCAGTACTCAAAGAGGTCTGTGAAACTAGATGTATAATAAAGATTGACAGAAAGAGAGTCTTGGGAAGAGAGGGTTTCAGTTCAACAGATTCTTCATTGTGTTTTTTCTGGATTGACGGCTGTCCTTGAATATTGAATATATTCTGCATAAATATTGCACTAAACCCACACTTTCACTTTGTCTCAGAGAAGAGCAACCCTGTGCAAATCAATTGACGGTGATTCATGTGAGTGTTCTATATAATTTAGATCCCGGTAATAAATCCATCAACATTTCAAACATTTTGTCTTTCCAGGCTGAAACACACAGTGATGTGCCTATACCTTACAGACAATGAACAGGTTTTTAAGAATGAAGGGAAGCCTGATGAAGCTACAGGATGAATACACAGTGAGTACTGGTATAAGAAATGAGTCCTTTTAATATTACCCATCTCATAGACATAATATTGGGTACCACGTGATATTACAGAACAGATTACTGGGTAATTAGCAATGCTTCTTCGTTCACACAGTGGCTACTGTGTAATTATATGAATGGCTTCGGGAACAAGATTTTGTTATCTGATGTAATTAGATTGTAACACCGGGATACAGGCATTTGCCATGTAATTACATTTATAGATTATATATAGAGAGAGATTGCAATGCATTACAATGCATCAAATATTGTACACATTCACTGGCTTTCTTTTAAAATCATTGAAATTATAACGGTCCTCTGTTATCCAGTTGTCTTGATTGTTTGTAACTTCATTTTGTGACACTACAACGACTTGTGTTGTTTAGGAGGATGTTGTCTAATTAAAATGTGTTACAATTTTAAATGAGAATAATTTAAAAACAAAAATCAATGTCAACATAACAAACATATTAAAAATAATAAATAATTATTATAATTATTATTATTATTTATGGCAGCGTTAAAACTTTAGCATTCAGTTTTAAGATGGTGAACAATTTAACAGTTAGCATCGACCACCATGGCTTGACAGCAAGGTCAGTCCATTAGTGTAAAAGAAAACCACAGGACCTGTTAATACAAGTGATCTGAAGTCTAAAAGGATTCTCCATATTTAGAATACGAGAAATGCATTTTAAAATCTGATTATCAGAGGTGCTTAGCAGTTTCAGTTTTCAGCCTGACAAAAAAAAAAAATCCATACAGAAGTCCTATTGGGTTTCGCTAACAATGTTCATCTACATTGCAGGCCGTTGTATGAATCCCCAGCAGCACGCTTTCAGTGTCCACCCTTGTTATAAGCCTGTTCCTCTAAAGCCTCGCAGAGTGTGGTTTGAATCAGTCCCTCGGAGGCCAAAGCCTTCTTTCCAATTGAAAGAATGCTTTTCCATCTTCCTATCTGGAGTCTGCAGCAGTCCCTCCCAAAGGAATCCCAGATGCATTGTGTGAGAAGCGAGCTGCCAAAAGGACGGATAAGCTTCTAGAGATTTCCAAAAGAAGCTGGAAAGAGAGAAGGCAGGGAATAAATAATGTAGGAAAGCAAAGAGGGGATAACACAACTTTAGATGACTTCTCTGGGGTCCCTCCATCCACCCATACACATCTACAAATCATTTACGGCTGTTTGATACCAAGTCCACGTGAAACGAAACTAGACAGGTTTTAATCTACTGGAAATTGAATCTTTATTTATCTTTCAAGTGTTCACTCAATGGGCCATGTTTAAATGATTTAAAATGCTGGTGATCTGAATGTTGTTGAAATTACAAGACACTTGCATATATGTTGTTTTTCATAATATATATACACACACTAATTAAAGTTACATTTTAAATGCAACAATTATTAAAAAGTTTTAACCAGGCTCATAGCTGCATGACTATATGTCATTTTTTGGCGCTGTGTAAACTTGCAATATCATCTGCGTTAAATACAAATCTTCCATTGAAATACTATGAAAGAAGTAAAACTAGCAAAATCACATGTCACATTAAGTATGAATGGGACCCTTGTTTCTCCTCAGTCTGTTGTCAGATGCCCTACAGGAAGTTCAATGGAGCCTTAACATATTGAGCAGCCTTCAAGGAATATCACATTGTGCTTTTCAGGGGTGCAGAAAAACACATGCAGGCTTGTTTACAGAACCATGTAACTCTCAAAACCAGTAGGTTTCAAGTTTGACAACATTTTACAAAAATCTTCCTAAATTGAATCTGGCACAGATTTTCCTCAGAACGCCACTTCTCCAGCATTGTTCTCAAATAACGGCTCCCTATTCTAAAGACCACGAGCTGTACTGTGTATGGTAACCATGGGGCAATTGGGTTGGAAAGAGGAACCAGGGAAGTATCACATAGCTACAAACCAGCCCTGGTTACTGCAAGCTGCTGCTCATGGAATAAACCCAGCAGCTTTGCTCAGTTGATGAGTGTGAATAAATAAGAAAAATCAGCACAATCGTGACTGCGTTAAAAAAAAAAAAAACTCATTGTAGGAATACAGTGAGATAGTAAATAATGAGCTGGCTCTTATCTCTCTTCTGTGTTCAGAATGGCTATTGCAAGTTCAAACCCAGGTAGGCAGCCTATGGTCTGCTAATGAGCCTGTTTGTGACAAGCACCCTGTCTATCTGATCATGACAGAGTTCCGCTCCGGGCCATGCAGATAAAACCCAGTTCATTACATCTGCAAATGAATCCACACGTTTCCCTTTGTCCCTGGCTACCTGAATGCTTTCTGATGATTTTCACCTGCCAAACCTTTTTAAAAGGACAATTCCCTGGGCTGAATTTGCAGATACAAGAATCTGCAAATTGCAATGTTGTAGCTTCACTGTTTGATATTTCGATAAACCAGAATAACTGGAAGTGAAGGAACGGTTTGTGTGATATTTGTGTGTAATTTGTGTGTATGTAGCTACAGAATGAATCAGGGTCCAGTCTGCGTATGAATGCAAATGTACCTGCAGCTGATTAAAATTGGAGTAAAGATATACTGTATTTTGAATCCTGAAATACAGTAAGGGATAATATGGCATTGATGGCAAGTATGATGATTTAAAAACACAGTTTCCTTGACAACATGCACAATTCTGTTTTTTCGTTCCTAAAGACGAAATATAGATCATTGCTGTTATATTTTCTCTATACGATCAAAGCACGCTGTGAAAGCTTGTTTCTCCCTTTGCTATAAACGGTGTGCTCCTTGTCTCTGCAATCTTCCTGCCACAGTTAGAAGCATGGAGCTCCGGGAGGCACTGCCCTATGGATTAGATTTTAAAACGAGATCTTGTCTTCTTTGTGAACATCCCATGACACCCATTTAATGAAGAGCAGAGGTGTTGACCAGATTCCCGCAATGGTCAAAAATACTGGCCAACCTGCAATTCCCCCTGTTCTAGCTCCTTCACAAACAACTGGCCGGGTTCTCTGCTATTTTTCTGATGAGCTGTTTCTCGGTGAACAACGTATTGCAATTGTTATCAGCTATACAGTGTTTACGTGCAGACATTTATGTTCATTTCCCTATCAATACTATTACTAATTATATCTTCCCTCATGAAACCCCTACATTAATTTGAATGGTGTATTATCTAATTCCCCTTAAAAATAATGCGGTGAACCTCATTGGAGACTCTACTGTTATAAAACTGCTCCAAAATATAGACAACAGTGGAGCATCAAGGGCTCACTCTCACAGCTCAATCCCCTATGGCAAGAGCCCCAGGCAGCTGTTATCAGCAATGCCTGCTGTATGTTCACTGGGTTCAGACAGAGGAATAGTGTGTCTACAGAAACATCATACATGGAACCTCAATGTACCTGAGACCACAACAGATGTTTGAATTATGCCACTGAAAACATACACTAAAACATGGACTGATTAAACATAGCATAACATCCCCATGTTGACTAACCCCCATACCTGGAATGTAATGTGTCTGATTTGACTATATATTGTGCATACTGTGTTGCATGCTCTTTATAATCCCACTGTGTGGAAAGGAAAGGTTGTGTGCACGACACTTTGAATCAGAATTGTATTGTGAAGAAATGCAAAGAGTCAAACATGAAAATGTTATTGCAACTCAATGTCACTGTTTTGATTATTAAAAAGGGCACCTCGTGTACCAAGATAATGAAAATCAACATTCTATGTGCATGATATGTTTAGTGCATATCTATTTTTTGTATTCATGCACATCTGTTTGTCTTTAGTAAAGCATATAGCAGTATATTTTTCTATGGAAATGCTGTGCATTTGTTTTGAAGCTTATAACATTTTAAATATTTACAAGGTTCCAAGCAACTAAATTGTCTTCTACCTTGGAGCAACACATGTGTTGATAAGCCAGGAAGGAATTTGAGGTCCATGTATATTGAACAGCGCTACACATACGCTGTCAAATAAATGATCCCATCTTACACACACCACGCTACTAGATTAAATAAGCAAGCAGGTTCTACACCCCAGCACAGGCTATTAATAATACAAAGGGAAAGTTTATAAATGCTTTTTTGGGCTGTCGGGCAAATTTATGCTCCTTTCCTGCTGTGTGAGATAAGAGTTAGTGATAAGAGTTTATGGTCCAGGCTAATGCTCTCTTTCTTAATCGAAAACTTAGCAGGTCTCCGCTCTCAACAGAGGCTCCATCTGTCTCATTCACAGACTGTTCAAACCTTTTATTATACCTCAGCCAGCGACCATTCTTCTTTCTACATTTAAAGTAGTGGAAAAAGATGAAAGCGTAACCATGCATCCTGAAGTGTGTTACTTTATATTCCAGTTAAAATGCAAGTGCCTTCATTGTAGGTGTCAGACCAGCTGTACTGTAACTTCCACTGTGCTGCTCACTCTGCATGGCTTGTAAGCTATCATCTCTTTGCATTGCCGTAAGTGAAAACAGGAATGGTGCAATACCAGCTCCACATGGAAATCGCTCTTCGAGTTGAAAAAACAAAGACAAATCAAGCCAGAGGGCTGACAGAATGACATTGGGATTTCTGTCCCTACACTCCCAATCTCTGGAATTCCCTACGGAGTTAGATGTTGGGAATATGGCACCATTCAGGTGTTAAAAAAAAACTAGCCTTATCATTGCTCCCAGGGCTAAGCACTTGCTGTGGCTAGTGCTCTGTATCAGTGGTTTGATACCACATGATAAAGACTACTCATTAAAGGTCTTGTCCTCTTTTATTACATATGGTTTTTAGGTCATAAGTAAATTGAGTGCTACAATTATTCTAGTAATATTACAATGGGTAGAGTGGAGCTAAGTCTCTTCTATTGTAATTAAAGAGATTATTCTTGCTGACAAGCATATTGCAACTGTTATCAAGGGTGCAGTGTTAACAGCAGTCATGTGTTTTACTGGGAGCATTTATTTGAATCATTTTCTGGAGATAACCTGTGGTTAAATAACCTCTCTTGCATTACTCTACACACACTGCTCTAGTTGTATGGGCCTTGACCTTGCCTTTCTGTCTCTCCGTAGTTCTGCATTCCCTCTAGTATACCATGCTCAAAATCATGTTGGACTTGTCAGAAATGCTTTGCAATGATAGGAATTACAATTACAACGTTTGTCTGGAAGCATCAGGTGATCTCCACCTATTACGCATACTATTATCCTAGTTTACAGTACAGTAACTATTTGATGTGTTATAGTGCAGCACAGATTCACTGGTCCTTTGCATACTACATACTGTATTGGGGAGCGACAAAAGTAATACTTAAAAATGTACTTTCCAGATCACACAATTTAATGGTTAGGTCAGGGGAGACGGATATCCCTATTATAAGTGAATGATAAAAAAAATCTATTGTATTATAAGTTGTTTAGAGTTGTGCTGCGTTTGCCCTGAGAAATAAACAAGGATGCTTGGACTTGATGTGGATGTTATGCTTCGTTGATACTGTCAGTCTGGGACGTTCACTGTTAGGGAAACCCCTGGCCCCTCTTACCTTGACTGAGGAGCTGCAGGTTCCGCACCTCCTCTCGCACCTGCAGCTGCAGCACCTGCTGTAGGACCTCCTGCCGCAGAGTCTCCTGAACAATGCCCATGCGCTCCAGCTTCTCCCCGTTCAGTCTCAGGAGTGCTCGCCCTGGAAACGACACCAAACGCAGGGTGAGCAGGGGCTCCACACCAGGGGAGGTGCCCACTCCCTTCCACAAAGGGTAGCTACAGTACAGTGGTATGACGGTACCATTACATACATACAGTACCAGGAGTCACAATGGCATGAAACAATTACAGTGCGGTATGGTATCAGTACCAGTGTGCCACTGAATAGGGAACCTTTTTTTTTTTTAATAGCATAGCAATACAGGAATAGCATAGCAATACAGCAAAAGTCCAATAGAGCCGAGCACTATAAAGGCATAACATAAGCATGGGGAAAACAATTGCAATAAGACTGTTAATTGTAGCTGCAATTTATAACTAAAGGCAATTAGAATTAAATCTGAAAAGCTAGGAGTATTACCATTCCATTACCACGCAATTTAAGCAGCATGACAATGAAATCAAATTAAATTGCTGCTGCTGAAGTGTAAAACATTAAACAGGAAGCAAAAAAAGAATAAGCATTTCACTCTGACAGTGCTTTGTTTTAACTGCTCATGCAGACCCTTGTCCTTGAAACACAGGGGGAACAGAAGGATTTATCTTTAGGATGCATGAGCACTCTGAGGTCTATATTGTAATTACAGATATCAATCACAGCACTCATCTTTCATTCATTCCTGTATCTCACCTCTCCTTATAGCCAAACACACCGGCTGCCTGCGGGAGAAACCAATCATTTCCACTGATTGTCTTACAGCTGTGGCCAAAAGTTGTGCATACCCTAGAATTTTAGGATTTACTTATTAAAGTTATTTTTTAAAGTACTCTGCGGTAGTATACTTAGCATCCAAATGCTGCCTTACAAAGTAAGGCTAATTAAATAAAGTGATTAAATATCTAAATATTAAGTGACCTTGGCTTATGCAGCTTAAAAAGCAAAGCCATTACACAGCTGTTCAATGCACCTTGTGAGATGCAGCCATGATTTCCATTGCACTTTTACAATAATTTGTTCATGCTTCCTTCTTTCTCAGTCAGAGGCTAATACAACCTGACCCAGCTCATACTCAGCTCGTCTCATAGTATTTGATTCAAATCTAGCCAACGACCATTCCTACTGGGAAATCTCAATGTAAAGAATCAACCCATAGCTTCTGTTCACTGCTGCCATTGAGAAGGACAAGAAGCACTGTCTTAATGGCACAACTCAAAACACCTCAATGGAAAGTGTCGAGGCTCAGATTTCTCCCACAGCACCGAAACCTCTTGAGGATAAGTTCACGCAAACGTATTGATCCTTCAAAGTCATAGGATGAATCATCCTTTCATGATTTGATTTTATATTTTTGTCTGGAAAAAAAAATGTCATTGTCATATTCAATATTTAAAAGCCCACAGTTGGGCTAAAATTCCCCTGTGAGAAAGATTTCAAAAACCCATTTTGGCAGTTTGTTCCCATCCAACCTGCTTCTCTTCAATCAATCAACCAACCAACCAACCAATCAGTCAGTTAATCACTTCCTTTATTTAAAAGTTCTCATTTACAATGGTGACCTGACAAAGAAAGCACAAACCGCAGGAACAGCAACATAAAACAATACTGATGTAACAGAATACTACAGTACATACATTAAAACACAACACCAAAATAAGTCAAATAAAACAATTCCATCAGGAACAGATCCATTTTATGACTAAAAAAAGATCTGCTGCAGCCATTTCAAATGAGTATCTGCCGAAAGCAGATGAAACTCTTGGAACTGCCAATTTTATAAATGCAGCGGATCTAATCCAATAGTTTGAAGAAGAAAATGTCTTCTTACTGTCAAAGTCAGCTCTTCTACAGTTCAATGCTACACTGCCCCCAGCCCTTGAGTAAAACTGCTACTCCCACTCCACCAGCACAAACACATTGCCTGTCCGCTGTCAGGGAAAGGATTTACAGGACACACAGATGAAGGCCATTGCTGACAGCTTTTTATCTGTTTTGTTGGGGCTGATCTCAGAATCCACACAACCACAGCGCTGCTGCAGGGTCACGGAACAAGGCTGTAGTTATATATTGCAATTGGTGAAATATTTTGTATAATAAATGTAGGGGAAATTTATAAATTATGAATGTGACAACCCTATTTTTTCTGCTTCAATAAATCTATTTTTAGACCATGATGTCCCGTGAACTAAATACAGCCAATGCTGTCTCCAGATATGTTTTTTTTTTTTCAGAAACAAAGCTTTGAAAATCGAGCCTCTCGACTCCTGTGCTTCCCGTGAAGAGTCAGACTTTTGTTTTCTCCAGATTCTCGCCTTTATTGTTTCTCACTTACCTACCTCCTGTGATGCTTCTTTAGTTCACATCAACAGATTTTCAAATATGTCTTTCATTGCAAGCACCGGCACTTTGCTCCAACATTAACTCCCAGCAGTAGTGTGCAGGCTTTTTATACCACTTTCTAATGCATTCTCCATTGATGGAGCCAGTTCTGAACACTATTAAATCAATGTATTTACATATCAGTTTCTAAGTTTCTTCCATCATTAATATGCATGAAACTTGGAGTACAGAGGCCAAGGTTTTAAAATCCATATTGCTATTATTACCACCAGCAATATTGTCACTGGAAACTGCTTTCAATTGTTGAAGATCCTTTGTTTCTTTGTTTGTATGTTCAAGTGGGAATATGTCAATATTTCGCTATAAAGTGTTGTAGTTCAAAATGACTCTAATGTTCCTGCTGCAATCAGATCACGGGATCCAGTTAGCTAGTATTATATTTAAAATATTTGCAGCTCATTTAAGTGTAGAACTAAAAGATTCAGCACAATAAAGAGGGGGGAGGGGCGACAATACCTGGTAAGAACGCTCATAACATTTAAGAACGCTGTAAAGCATTGGTTGGCATTTCTTTCACTCAGCTGTTTAATAAAGGTGCTTGAAGACAGCGTGAGATGCGTTCTTTCTGCACAAACGTTGCCTGCAGTTGACATTGAGTGGCGATGATCTGGCTCTGGCTGTTTTACGTTTGCACCACGTTTAAATCACAGCTTCAAAAAGACTCGAGTGGAGCTTGCTGCTCAAAATTCAAAGTCCCTGCACTTAACAGAACAGCTCCCCGGACTCACTGCACACCCTCCATCACGACAAAAGGGGCAGTCATTCACTACACACGGGTCTCAGCATGAGTAGTGAAGGCAAGACATGAGCGGTACTTTCTAAAGCTACATCACCCAATGCTGATTTTCTTACACTACTGAATAAAACTGAATTCCATGGACCTTTTAAAATCTGGAATACAGGTTTACTGCATTTTCGCTGTAGAAAATAACACTTTTCATATCAGAATACTGGTATGGCATTATATATATATAAAAAAAAATCAAAAACAGCACATTCAAAATTCACCTGTAATTCAGGCCAGTATCCTAAGGGGAGATATCTAATTTTATATCCACCAGAGCACTGGAAACAGACAGAAGCCTATGCTGGCTAAAAACTCAATGTGCTGTGTATTTATAATCTGAATGCATCTCGCTATCTTTTTACTATCCTAATTCTTAACACAGTAAGCACGTTTAAAAAAAGAATAAAGCTTATGCAATGAACCCAAATCTGTTATCTGTACACCATTGCAATCTATCTGGACAGAAGCCTTTTTCTCTCCTCTAAATTCAATAGAACTGGTATGTTTTGACAGCTGAGTAATAGCATCTTCAAGATTAGTTTTTTTAAATGCTTTCAGCCAATGCAGAGAATTTGCACTTATGACAGCCCTTCTTTCAGTTTATAGACACATTTTTTTGTTTGCCAACCTGTCCCTTCACTTGACATCACGGTGCCCTGCATATTAATGGAAACAAACATCGCTTGACAGCAAGTTCTTTCCACAGGCTGCAGAACAGTGCAGAAATGTGGAGAAAGTGCATGAAATAATAAAAGCAGTAGGATTATTTCCAGGGTTTTCTTTAAACAGCTAATAATATAAGTTAAGGCTATATTCAGATTCATTATTCATGTAGGTATTAGGGTTATCATCCTATTACAAGACTAAAGGTAGTAAGATACCTTGCTCGCTGTATACAGAATGGACAGCAGGACAGTTTCCTCCATAAATCTCCAAATTCTGCAACACTCCGTGACTAAAGAATGCTGTAATGAAGTTTTAACACAATCGTAAAAGCGGTTCTCTACGTGTAATTAAAATGTCAGTGTGACATACAGTATGTAGGTGTGTAAAGTCAAATGGACGGACAGATTCTGATACTCTCAGTGACGTGTTCTTAGACTGTGCTGTGATGTGTTCATTGCCTACCTGTAATAGCGTGGTGTGAGAAGGCCTCTACGTAGGTCAAGTAGTTGTGTGGACAGTGCTTCTTCAGCCATTTGCAGACGTCCTGCTGTGTCCAGAGGACGACCGGTTTGGATAGACTGGTCAGCGTGGGGCTTGTGTGGTAGACACTGAACGCCTGACCCGATCTGATCTGAAACAAGATGAAATGAGAGTCGTGTTACAGAGGTGGAGTGTCTCATATATGGAAAATATCAGCTCTATAGATTTTGTTTTCCTGTAGCATTTTAACAAACCCAAATGCAAAAAACGATTATAAAATATTCCAGCTTAAATATGTGGCCAATGTCGCTTATTGTAGCAAAGTGGTTTTGAAGGGTATCTCATCTCATCTACATTTTCTGAATATTTTATTTCTTAACTGGTCAACACTCTGTTATGTGTGTTTTGTAGAACTCTTCATTGTAGATTCTTCTATCATTTACTAAGCTTATCAACTAATGTGGTTTTTCAACCACAGGTTAAAACAGAGCTGAATTTCTCAAATGTAGTGGTTTTAGGAATGTCCACTAGGGGGTGTAAAACTGTATTTTCTGCCCCTTTTGCCACTGTGGCGACTGCAAGTAAGTAAATGCAAAATCTCTGCACAAAGTCACAGTTTCAGAGGGGACAGAAATTACAGCTGCACACCCCTAGTGGTCAATTTTCCAAGTATCCTAGGCGTTTAGAAGCAGACCCTGAAGCTGAAAAAGGACACTTTGCTGGATTAGCCATTAAGCCTGGTGAATAATGACCTAAGCAGAAACAACAATAGAGAGAACAGGTACTGTAATACGATATCAAACAGGAAAGAAATTCAATATGGTCATCCTAAAGAAAATACATTGCTGATTCACTGCAGACCTCTTGCCATTGTATTGCTTTGTGTTTCGTAATGCCAAACAGAAAAAAACACCAGCAGTGACTCACAGGCACTCACATTTACTATCTTCAAACCATTCTCTTAAAAGCACGACTTTCAGCTCAGTGAGGAAGGTGAAAACAGCTCAGAGAACACCTCACTCGAGGGATTGTTCTGGCAAAGAGTCACCATCTCCAGCTACTTAACCAGTCACACTGACATTGAAATATCACCAAAAGACATCCACACAGATGGTATTCGTTGTGGGCTCTTGTTGTTCGTACTGTATATGCTATGGACCTATGCACGGTCATTTTGCAGAGTTCCCAACCCCAAGTAGAGTACTTTAGGTGGAATTTTAGCACTGCATTCCCCATGACTCACACTTTCAATGCAGTGTCATACAAATTACACTGTAGCGCTAATACTTGTAATCCTATTTGGAATTGCCTTTAAGAAAGATTTATCAGCAGGTATTAAATAAATCCGTTCATTAATGTGTTGATTTCAAACCAAGAAAAGCTGTCCTTCCCTCGCCTGTACAACTGAGTACCAATCAATGGCAATTAGCTTCTGCATTGAGGGTTTTAAAAGCCGATTGGAATCCAGTAATATATGCACTTAGCATACAAAGAGATTGTGAGGATGGAACACTGTATTTAACATCGATTTTCCTGATCATGTCATTAAATAATGGAATACAAGTTTGAGCTCAGTGTAGTTTTTCTGAACTCAGTTAGTAATTCTTTGTACATCTTCTCACAATGTAACTGAGGGCTGTTTCATATTGTAGGTACTCCATCGTAAGGTGCTGTGCTCTGTCTTCTCCCACTGAACACAGGTCCCATTACCTATCCCCTCCTGAGACCTTCAGCGACACCTGCCACTAAACATGTAGCTACTGCTCTTTAAATAGGCTGCTCATATTGAATTTGCTTCCAGGATTTTAATTCCCAAATAGTGCTCTTTCATTTCAAGGACAGACGGTTTTTGCTCTGTTGCTTCTCCTCACTGAAATGAATGTTGTCCTAAACCTGAAAACCAAGCTGAAATGCAAGATAGTTCTGGCTTTTCTGTGTCCAACAAGTGTTTGCCTGATGATCCAAGGCAAAACAGGCTAAGCATTGCACAAAGAGATATTGTATTTAAAGTGTCTACTAATGAATATGCTATACAGTATCAAAAAAGTATATGGTACTGCAATGGATTACCAGCGTGTATTGTGAGTTATTATCATTGTGATAATATCAGTATGCCAGCATGTGATAATAATAACACTGTGGTAGCATTCTTTCAATGGCAACCACCATTGTCTACCATGTCCCTTCCAAAGCCAGTGCAGTACCACTGAATTGACATTTAAGACCCCAAGGTAAGGAATCTGATTTTCTATTGACTTATATTGACATATTGAATCCAGGTGAAGCAAAGCACTCTCACCTGATTCTTTCTGCGCTTACTAAATATGAAAGCCTCAATGCTAACATTAATTTACCGAGCGCGAGGAACCTTCATTTTAAAACGTGACAGGATTATGATTACATTTTGACACTAATAATAACAAATCACCTGACTTCAACACTATCGCCTGGAAAGAAAGAAAATGTCAAAGAAAGGGGGAGTTTCTCAACACTAATGGATTCCTGATTAATGGAGCTTGTCAGCATCCTCAATGAGATTTAATTAGCAATTAGCAACAGCATGGTTGGATTGGGGGGGGTTGGGGGTTATGATACAGCGATAGACTTGTGCTGCTCTGAATAGAGTGAGTTTATACCACTGCCTCACAAAGCGATAGGGCTGGCAGTTTATTTATTCACTTTGTGTCTGCAGCACAGGTACATCATAATAGTGCAAGCACTAATACAAAGAGAGAATACACCATACTCAATAACTAACAATAGAACAATAAAGCCATTCCAAACAATTGCGATAGGGCTGGGAGTTCAATAAAGTTCACAGCTGTTTACACAGATCTGCCTCTGAAAAACCGGTCAAGCAGTTTGGGTAACACTGTATATCTAGTGTTGACAGTTCAAATGCGATTCCATATTAACTACAGTACCCAGAATGCAATATATCGTGTCTTTCTGAACTCAAAATGAACTCCATATATCCAGAAGGATTTCTTTTATGAACTCAAGATCCATTTAAGCTGTCAGTGCGTGTCGAGTTAGGGATGTTTTAAAAGTAGGTTGATTAAACAATAGGCAACACAAGAAGCCTACTCTAAAATGAACTCCTCTGAAATAGGCATTTCTCTTGAAGCAATCTGTTTCTTGAGAGTGACAAACTAAAGCTGGGAAGCAGTGAACGGAGTGGGCACATGTTCTTTGTAAGGAAGCTACATTGCACATTAATAGGCCATCTGCTTTTTTTTCTGTGGGCAGCAATGTTTCTTTAGGGTTTATTCATATGTAATTATTTAGGGTTTGAAGTTACAGAGAAGGTTTTTTAGTCAACTGGTTTAGGGTCAAAGGACCTTGTTATATAATCGGTTTACAATTTTCAATAATTCTGTTCCCAGGACTACATGGGTTGTGCTGTACTCTGTATAGTGAAATAGCGGTAGGAGAGGATGCAGTAACAGCTAAGTGTCATTCAAGTCACAAGAAGCAAACTAATTGGATTAGCTAAATTCTTTGTATCGATCACAATATGCAAATACGATTGTGAAGAACAGCCGTGACAGTGTTTCTAGTTACAAGGTTTAGTGCAAGCAGCAGGATTGCATATTCACTGTTTTTATAAGTTGTATGTGGCCTTATTTCTGTATATGTGTGTACAGTCTAATGGTAGTGTAGATAGACTCAGAAACTGCTTATAATGACTCTTACCTGGGGAGTCAAGGAAACTATCCCCTTTGACCCAGACAGACCTGTCATTTTTCAGTCAGTACATTAACTTTTGTCTACTTCACCCAATTACGTACTGTCTTCCCTTAGAATTCTGACAGTTTTGATGTTATGGATGATAACATATTTTAAACATCTTGAGTAGTTTTTGAATTAAGCAACATTTGGGGCAGTTTGGTAGCCCCTTATAAACAAACAAACAAACAAACAAAAAATCCTTCACAGTCTTTGTATCAATAATAAAAGATGTTGTGATTTTCAATAATAAATCATACACTACACAGTAGGTTTTTTTTTTGTTGATGGGACCTAGAATCCGTTTACAGACCCAACAAATAACAGGACAATGTCAACGCCCTGGATGAGAGGAAAATATTCTTCCACTCGGCTTTTAAAACAGTCAATGCGGAACTTAATTGCCATTGATGGGTACTCAATTGTAAAGGTGAGGGAAGGACATATTTTCTTATTTTAAAATCAACGCATTAATGAATGGGTTTATTTAATACCTTCTGATAAATACCTTTTACAGACAATTGCAATCAAGGGTGCAAGTGTCAGCACACAGCTAATAATGATAATAACTAGTCTGTAGGATTGCAGACACACTAGTTTACCTAATGATGCAGTGCTTTTTCATATTGGTCAGGGTAATCACGGCCTAGTCTCTGTATGGTTCCAAAGTCCAGTCTTTAACACTTAAGAGCTGTCATGTCAGAAGCCTTGTCTGTCACCTATTTAAAAAGCCCTGCTGCTCACGTCCCAGCCTCCTAGTTTTTGTTCTGTTTCCTGCAGCGAGAGCCGAATGCAAAGCAGGGCTTGTACAGCTCTCAGCAATGACCTTGATGAAAAGCCTGCAGGACTTGAGGCATGAGTCGGGCTCTTTACTCAGGGTCACAGAGGAGCTCATTCAGGATTAGCCAGTCCGCATCGTTTTTTTTTAATCCCTCCAGCGCTCTGAAGGTGTTGTTGGCGGGTACACCAGGCTGGCCTATTAGCTTCTAAAGGAAACAACAGAAGTAATTAATAACTGGCAAGTTATTGTTCCTTTTTATCTATTATTGTTTGTATTTTCCCTGTGATTAATCCAGACATCTAAGAACAGCAGCACATAAGCATGGCAGGGTCCACCATGGTAAAGAACAGAGACGGTAAAAGCAAAATGACATGCACATTTACCATGGTCAACTTTTATAAGGGAGTAGAAGAATGGCAAGCACTCACCCAACGCTAGCAATCATGCTTTCATGTTTTATTGACAAAAATTCATTTCGCTAGAAGATTCAAGAGCTGAATACAATGCCAGGTGAAAGCAAACGGCATGGTTTTTTAAAAAAATGGGCAATTGGAAATTCATTTTTTACACTGATATATTTAATAATGTCAATGAAACACATTATGAATACATAATTATTTGTAGCGATATGTTATCCTAAATTACTTAATGTGGTGATTTTATTGATGTTACTGTTAGATCAATTTACATGACTATTCATTTAATAATGTGTGTTAATTTTAATAAATGCTGATGAAGGCCTGTGGCCGCCATGCATTTGCTTTGGCCTCGAATTTTCCCTTTTTTTGTATTCAGCTCTTGTTTTGAATCTTCAAGCAAAATGAAGTTCTGTAAATAAAACATGAACACATGATTGCTCGTGTGTGGTGAGTGCATGGCATTTTTTAGACTTCTTCATTAACATCTTGCGCCTTTAGCACCTCAAAAAAAACTAACTTTGCATACAATTTTTACAGCGTGCTTTATCTTTTAACTATCCAACTTTTATAAGGTGTCTGTAGAAGTCAAAGTAATTTTTTTTTTAAATCAAAGAAAATATTTTAAACCACAAAAGAAAGCAAATTATAATATGCAGCTATGGGTTTGAAACACAAATGGAGCCTTTGTCAACAAGCCTTTCTAGCTTAGAGCAGCTCCCTTTCTGTCTCTGTATGTCCCAGCTTTGCACTATGGCTAATTAAGTATCCAGTCACTGTCTCATTTGAGGGCTGATTGGCAATTCACACACAGTTTGAAACTCTATGATGTGCACGAAGCGCATTGCTTCAGCACAGGTATCCAACTCAACTGGCACAAGCCTGTGTGTATATTGGACTCATTGAGAGAGGCAAGAAGATGAAAATCAGTTTTGAATGATGTCTCTACCAGACACCATTATAAAACACATTATATATTTGTGACAGTTATTTGTAGTGGAAAGCCATTTATACAGTAGAGGAGAATATTCTTCCAATCAGCTTTTAAAACACTCAATGCGGAAGTTAATTGCCATTGATTGGTACTCAATTGAAAACGTGTTTTGACACCAACTCGCCAGTGAATGGATTTATTTAATACTAGCCGATAAATACTTCTCAAAGAGAATAATGAGTTTAAGTAATAAGTTTCTGCACACCACTACTGATATGGTATGAAATGCACTGTAAAACCATGTTAAAGTGGACTAAATCATCATGGCTGAGCAGACCAACTTTCTGTGCCCAGTTTTGGAATCTGAATGCTCCCAATCACAGGACCTCTTTGAAAGTGCAATTGTCAGGGTAATTGGTCATTCTGACCTCAAGCTGGGACACTGCTGGCCCCTTCCGAAATGCAAAAACTCCATTAACCCATCTGGTAAGGTCTGGTTTAATCTAAAACCAGAACCACAGGATGCCTGTGAAGACTTGAGAATTCTTTTATTTTATTTTATTTTATTTTTGAGGGCTCAGTCAGGGCTTAATTAAAATGAGTTGGATGGTTCTTCACATCCTGATTCCTTCTTTAACAAACCTGTTTTTCCGCAGGGGTCAGCAGCAACCTGCCGAGGTAATGAGAAAACTAAAACAAATCAAAGACTAATCTTTCTAGGCCAGTGCCTTTGCAATTCAAATAGGGGTTTGCAGTCATGACTAGCGCCAGCTGCATGCAAAGTAGTGTCAGAGTTTGCTGCAGTTTATTTATTTTTATTTAGGCTAAGGATTTGGTCAGTTGCTTCTTATGGTGAACAAATACTTCTTAAACTGAGAATCAATATTGAATATTATTACTTTATAACATGAATTCCTTATTTACAGGCATTCATTTTAAAGTATGACTTTGACAGCTTAAGTCTAGGTCTTGTTTTTGCATTGTAAAGTGTGCACATTACAAAGGAACTTAAGGCTCTTATCAGACCTGCCAGGTGGCGATTAAACCTGGCTGGATAAAGACACATTCAGTGCAGGGGACAGTCCACACCCACCGCCTGGAGTGCACAGCAGGGAAGAGATACAGTTCAAGCTAAATGTAAAACACCTTTCAGAACCTGTCAGTCATGGGTTGGGAGGTTCTCCTCTATGAGACTTTACCAGAAATAGTCTGGTGGTGTGAATCTGCATTATCTCATCCAACACCAGCTCAGAATCCATGTGTAATCTTTTCATACTGATGTGAAACAAGGAAACCCAGATAACGAATCTCTCTGGGAGTACTTAAAAAGCACACAACGGATAGTGTACCCTGCTTCCATTGTCATGCACTACCTCTCTATGTTCTGATTCTGTTTTTCAAAAAGCCACCGTTTCAATTGAAGTTTATGCACTGTAATGCCTCCAGATGAACCAGGTCATCATCCCCAGAGAACTGAGTTGCATTAGACTCAAAGTGTGTACTGTTGTGGGATTATGCTGTGGTCAAGAAATGGGGTTAACTGCACCTTTTAAAATACACAGCATCCTGGAACAAGATTGAACTTTCGTTTCTTAACATGAGTCTTTTAGCATCTTGAAAATTGTTATAAAACGGATTGCCTTGTCAATATTTCTCTTATAACAGACTCAATGTAACTTTGCATGGATGTGGTAGTGAGTGATTATGTAAGCACTGGAACATTTACACTTGGCTGCCAATCAGTTTATGGCATCTCTATTTACACAGTTTATTACTCTGACCTTTTTAGCTGAATTGTGCAAGTCCTGGGGAAATATCATATACAAACACACAGCCTTCAATTACCCGTGCATGTCCTTGTGCTTAACAGTACTCCACAATCACAGAGTTGTTCATACAGTGCTTGTAAAGCTGCATTATGCATATTTTTATATTAAATGTACTTTATATTTCGCCAATTTTGCACGCCCATGTAACTGAAGGGGTGTCTACACTAAGGTAAAACTACATTTTAAAAGAGGTTTTTTAATTTTTTTTTATTCTACACTAGCTTCAGTTCTATGACATTATATTTCATGTATCAAATGCCTAGATTCAGACACACTTACTGTTTCGGTCCAATTGGGATAGATATGGCAGTTATTTTCTGAATGTATTTTGGCTTGACCATTATTTCTGAAAGCTAGCTTTGTGTATCCAAAACTAAAAATGAAGGACATGTTGTTCTGTTATCTTGTAAAGGCAAGGCAGAGTGCAAATGTTGTTCTGGCTTTAATACATGAAATAACCACCAGGAAGAAATCCCATAACTATGACCTCTGACAAGCAGAGAAACTGAACGACAACCTATTAAATATAAAGAAACAAGCCAGTCATTCGGTAACAATGGCCTGTATATGCATTTTAATTCATGTCAATAGCAGAGAGATTCAATTGGTCATATAATACCTATATAAACATAATACTTAATAATGCATTTTAGACTGTACTAAACTATTTTAACTGCATAAAACTATGCATATATCTGTTATTACAAAATAAAAATAAAAACTTTTAAAAACATTTTTTCGGCTTATTTGATAATGGAGGTATGCAAAGCAGGTTTTTTAAAAAAATCACATGAAAAGATGGCCTTACTTTTATACATACAGTGAATTAAGTATGTTTTTACAATTGTAATTTCAAACCTCTATACTGTCAGTCTTAAAAGATACATTCACAACAGTTTGGAATAAAACCCAAACCACATTGGAAATGCAAGGGTATTTTTAGTGGAATAAATAGCACTCCCACAGTTGAACCTTTAAAGATGAACATTTCCATGACTTTCAGACAATATCTAACCCATCTGCTCAATCACTGTAAAGAAATTCCCGTCTGTATAAAGCAACTCTTTGAATGTTCGGTACAAAGTCAGAGAGAGCCTCTCTGGCTACAGGCTTGTTCCCCAAGCCTCTGGAACAAAGTGGTCATTTGAAGGGAAGAATCGGGACTAAATGAAGTCCATTTATTTCTTGTTTTAAAAGCCAAGCAAGTGCTCACTTCAGAAGAACAGTTTCATACATTTTAAAAATGTAAAACAGTACGCAACACATTTCCCCATGACAAGCACAGCTCTGTTCTTCTTTTTTTTTTAAAAATAAGTCAGTATTTTACCATCGGCTTATTTTGTTCAATGATTTAATGGGAGGAAAATGCAATCGTAATACAAAACCATGCCTGTATCTGTACACAGCGTTGTAAAGGGTGGTGGGCTGCAGCTACTGTACCTTGGGAGTCGTAAACCAACTAGACTGCCAATGGAGTCTGTTTTCTAAAAACTGGAGTGCACAGAATACTAAACAGACAAAAGCTATAAAATCAGTATAAAGCTGAAAAGGATTATGGGACGCTGCGTCTTTCAGTACTGGATAGTAAACAACATCTACCTGTATTGTTTCTGTCCCTGGCTGCTGCAGCAGTTTGACGGTCCTGCCACCTGCCACCCTTTGCCCTCTCCCATCATGCCAGGTAAGGCTGCCCCCTGGCTGCCGGGGCAACTGGTAGTTGAGCTCCTCCGCCGAGACAGTGTGCTCCAGAACATTCCTGCAGAAACTGAAGCTGGCAGCCGCTGGGGACACAAGAACAGAGAAATACTGAGTATCTAATTCGGTGTTAACGCGGCATCACCAACAATAGGAAAATGTACTGCTGTAAGAAAATCTGTAGTTAACTTGTCCCACAACTAGAACATCATTTAAAGCAGTATATAACTCATATCAAATTAAAAAAAGACTGCCCTATTAATGCTGGCAGGAAGACTCTGTTCTCAGTCCATCCAGTAAGAAAGCACTTAGGAGATAGTGTTAAACTTTCCCACACTCCGATGTAGCCTGGAGCCATAACAACTTGGATTCTGATTTTGTAACATCTTCAAATGAAACAGAATCGGGCTAGTAAACTGCAGAGCCTGAAGTAGCGTTGGCAGCTCAGTAAATCTCTCTCTCTCTCTCTCTCTCTTCCTCCTGGGACATGACTCAACAGATGCACCAGCATTCTGTCTGCCCCGGGTTACTGAATTGTTGGAGACACCATCCTTTTGATGAGACACATACGTGATCTTGTTTTGTAAACATTCAAGGGGAGCAGAGCCCAGGCATAATTCTAATCTGTCCTGGTTAAATCCATATCCCCTTTCTAATTCTCAAGCAAATCTGTAATTCTGCTACCCCTGTAAATGAGAACAGAACATTCGCGAAAATGTTGCTTCTCAGTGGAACTAAAGTGTGAAAGTATCTGAGTGTAATTCCAGGTGTATTGAGGGTGGGATAATCAGCTCCCCCTCTGATTATAACCATTACTGATGAGGAGGCTCCAGATGCCTTTCTAACTCCTCTCCTCATCAATGTGTACTTTTTGCTGCTTTTCTTTAAGCACTTTTAATAGTTAAATGATTCTGTTGGTTCAATATTGAAGTCAAGCGTTCTTAATTAAGCATAATTATTTTGTATATATTAAAGACGGTTGCTATAAGTACATACATTAAATCACATCCGTATAACAAAAACAAACTATTAGTAAATAAAATGCTTTGCTTTCCGAGCAATATTGACCCAAGCCCTGAAACTAGCAAAGGATGCACTGACTGGAAACAACTCCAAGCACTTTATATGCTTTAAAAGCACTAGGCTGCCACTTATTAACCTTTATAGTCTGCAAAACCCATATTCACGTTTATTGGGACCAGGCAGAGGTCTGGTTAATTGGCAAGACTTCCAGATAATCATCTTTGTACTGTATAACCTTGGAGGAATCAAAGTGTATGTAACTGGAATCAAAGAGTGCCATTCTAATTTTAGACATATTGACATTGGCATGGGTATTGAAATGAATATAAATATTTAGTTCTGATAGAGTTCAAGGTATCCTGACAAAAAGGACTGAGTGCTATTCAGTTTTCAATTTCCTTTTTAAAAAATATATTAACATCCTGTCTGTTAAGTGCCTGAAACAAACCAAACACTGCACCTCGTTACTGTCCTTCTTCAGCTTGCTTAGATTTTTCTTTTCTTTCATTAGGAATGGTCTGCAGCTCTTGTGAACTGGGGAGCTCCTTGGTTGACTGGCTGACTGAGTGAACACTGTCCAAAGAGAACACAGGGATCTGTCCAGATCAGTAAACAGTGCCTAGTCATCTGGAACCAACTGTCTGGGATTGTCGAATCTCAGACTACCTGACCTAAGGTAACATTGGTTAGTCCAAGGTCAGTGTTAATCAGGGTCAGTGAGCCAGTCAGAAATGTAAAGTAAAATACAACACCAAAGCAGAGTTAGTAGTAAATTTACTCGCCTGCAGTAGCTACATGTTAGGACAATATTATCTAAAAAATGTTTTTTAAATACGATATCCTCTGGTATTGGCATACATTTTTTATACTGTGAATGATTTTTTTTTTGGGGGGGGGTTACTTTGTTTCACTCTCTGACTGATTATACATCCCCTTGACAAAAGATATTCATAATATAACATTTACAAGAACAAATAAAATAAAATACAAGTCATTCTATAGCTAATTGTGGTATTCATTCTGTAGCACAGATTGGAACATTCTGAACAATGAATTTGTTTCCATCACCTCTCCTGTATAGTTTATTGACTCTAAATCACCAGTCTGAACTGCACGTTTACAGCCTTTACTGTATAGAATGAAAAGTCTGATTTGTAACTGCAGGGATGAAGCATAAAATTACATTTTATCTTGAAGATGCAGTTGTGCAGACTTTCCTATACACCCAATTCCACCAGTAACAATATAATACTTTTGATATCGGTGATGGAAATAAGATATGCCACTGCATAGCAAATTGATCAATTCCAGGATTTAGTGACAATGTGCAAAACCTAGAATGGCCTTGCAGTGATCATTGCAAATCCACCCTGCTTCAGATGGATAGTAGGTTAAGGTTAGTAAGAAAAGACAGAATATTAAAATGCATGGCACCCCCCCCCCCCCAGCCAAAACCAAACAAACAAACAAACATACCCTAAACAAACGTCAACTTGATTATTTTAAACTCAGCTAAATGCTGCCAAGTGTTGCTAACTGCGGAACGCTGCAGTGTCACTGCTATGGAGCCTATTGATTTTTTGAGTATATTTGATAATGGGCAATTTGGTATGAAGAGGACTGTCACAGGGCTTCCATTTGTTGCAATGCTTTGTGCTGCTGCATTTGTTCCTCCACTGCTGCCTTATGGTGAAGGCCCAGCCTCAACAAATGGACCTGTTTGGATTATTTATAATGCCAGAAGAGACTTAACAGCAGCCCTGTTAATAGGTCTCTAGAGAGTCAAGCAAGCACGTTGGTATTTGCAGGTGTATTTCTGTTCCCTCTCCATATCTACTCTAACTCTTAACAGCAAGGAAGGACCAGTCCCAGTATTCCCAGTCTGACCAGATTGCAAGGTGCTGAGGCAGTGGATAAAGAGACAGTGATCGCTACCATTAAAAAAGCCACGATTCCATACCTCACAATCCCTATAATGATACATGTGATGGTTCAAATGGACTTGACATGAATAATAGCAAATAATTATGCAATTGTTATTGAGATATGGGGGAACGTGTATTCATACCAACAACAACGACCACAATTATTCACCACTCAAGAGCCACTTGTGTAAAATGCAGGTAGCTGTTGAAGATGTATAAGACGGTATAATGAAGTATTTCAATTCACAGGTTCATATATATTGTTTCTGGGCAGAGAGTAAAGATAATGTCAGGGCTCATCCTGTCTGGGGGAGTGCTGAAAGGTAAGACCGCACACACAGGAAGTGACAAGTATTAATTAAGCTAATGCACCCTATTCGTTTTTTTTTTTTTTTTTTTTTTAGAAACCAACCAATACAATCACCTTTCAAGGGCTCTTTAGAACTCTCAAGTTTGTTTCTCATTTTGCAAGATTATTTTTTTCTCTTTTCTAACAAATAAGAGTAAATATTTTGGAGAAACTACTGGAACCTTTTTTGTTTCGTGTTTGACTAAATGTACCGTGGATGTGGTGCAACAAAGTAATGCATTTCTACCGGTGCACCGCCACTCTTCTCTTTTAATCCAGAGAGATAAATATTAAAAGCATGTGACTTCAGGAGTGAGGAATCTAAACCGTTCTAAATAAAATATTTCAACCGGTGGCTAATCAAGCATCGCAAACCTCGAACCATTATTTCTAACAGGCAGACAGTTTTAAAGTTCAAAACATTAGTTATACAAAGCAGGTATTGAAAAGAACCATTTCCTGTTTAATTGCAGAGACCCAGACATGGCTCCTCTATAGATTAGACATTTTCTTTGTCCTTAACCAAAAAGGTTATCGTCATGGTTGGCAATCTATCAAATGATTTTCTGTCAAACGACCAACGCAAGCGTAAAAACCACAGAGAGCGGCCAGAGAGAATCCTTTCTGCTCTTGCTGGTCTAAATAATAAAAATAAAAAAATGGGAGAAAATGGCATTCGGCCCTCCTATCACACGAATCAATCTTAATCTTTCGGTCCATTACATTCAATTATGATTTCCTGCTTGCGCAGAATGGTATTTACTTCTTAATTCGAAAAGACTATATCAATATTTGTTGCTCTATTTCCTTACTGGTTAAATAATAATAAATAAATAATACTACTAATACTACAACGACAACGACAACTACTACAACTACTGCTGTCACTACTGAAGTGGATTTGCTGGCACTTGTACTGTCCTCTTCTGATATTGTTTATGTTTATTTGGACTTCTCGCTGAGACCAGTTACATACATGTGCTCTTCCACATGTCATGATATTCCTGTTTCTGAAAAAAAGTCTAGTGATCCTGAGACATACCCTCTGGGCCTATTCAACCCACTGCATACTGTTTAATTGAACTTCTTTAATTACCGTTCCAAGAATAAGTCAGCTTTTCTCTTTAGTAATACCTGAAATTACTGTCAGTGTCTGCTGTCAGACTTCATCCGACAAAGAAAGCAGAATCTCCAGCAGACTGAATGCTTCTCATATTGCTGGGTTATACAAATCATGTGGAAAAAAGCTAAATCAGTTTTTTTTTTTTTTTAAACAGCTTTAACTTGTGTGTAAGACAGATACAATATATAAACCTACAATGTGGCAGCATGTATTAGTGCCTCTACTTCAGTTAAAGTCCACTGTGATAAAACACATTATTTTCAGCATGATTATTTTCTGAACCTAGGAAAGTAATTAGAGAAGAGCCTGTCCTATCCCTGTGCTTCTGTCTGCCTTATCTGAGGAGCCACAGCACATGACAGGAAATAATTAGAAGAAGGCAGCCACTCTGTACATCTGCATAAACTGGATATACTCAGAATCATACCTAGGGTAGATCTGTTTAATAATGTCTCTGTAGCTGCAAACGAATCCCTTCAATATTGTCATTATTTCGAACCTTCAGGCAGGTAAAAAGAGTGATAATGGAATACAAGTTATTTTTTTGCAGAGCCTCTGGATTTAACATGGTTTCCTTTAAACAACTCCTGGGGAAATAACAGCTTCTTGAGATTTAATTTCTCCTGCAGCACGGAAAATTAAAACGGTATGCAATGTGATTTTCCCAGCTACTGGAGGAAAGCAATGACCCGTTTGCCACTGGGTGAATACAGTTACCTTATGATATGTGTCAGAATGTCATTCACCTTCATGAGCACAAAGAGAAACAGAACGAGGAGCTTCGGCCATGCATAACACTGGGGCCGATCTAACTTGTGTCTGAATATAAGAAAATGAAACCGGTTTGATTTATATTGAGCTGGTCATCTACTTGACAGCCATCCAATAGCAGCGAATGACCTTCTTTCAAAGCCGTCTATGCCCCAGATGCTCAGGCAGGTGGCTACAGAAATTAAATAGGATTTGTCTTTTCTTTTTTCTGTTTTTTCTGTGATGTAGATTCATCTCTGTTGTGCCAAAGCATGGCTCTATGTTTTGACCTTCAATTTGTCTGTCCAGTCAGCCCTGCTAATTTTCCAGCTCCTATTTATTTGAATCAGTTACTTCTGGACTGCTTCCATCACATCAGTGCCACTGACTGCCTCTGTGTATATGGCAAGTGTCCTTAAAGAAGAGACATCTCTTGGCTAGCTGCCAGCAGGATAATCCCATGGACAATAAAAATTAAAAAAACAGACCTGTTGTCAGGAGCAAGTGGGTTTGTCTCTCTATCAAGAAAATGGTAATATTACACAATATTGTATATACTGTATAGGTGCCTTATTGGGATTTGGAAACAAGTCGCACTTTCAGGACCCTGATTCAACTGTAAACTTTTAAAAGATAAATTAATTAAAGCAAACCTCAAAGACTCTCTCTGCCTGCCTTTCGTTCAAACCACCAGTCTTTCTCTTTCCTTATTCAATTGATATGCTTGCTGCATTCTGTGACATTAGTTTGTTTCAGCCTGCGAGTCTGAGAACTGAGCCAATTAACTTCAAATTTGTAACAAGGCATTTAGCTCCCAGGTAACAGCCAGGTATTAAAAAGCAGAGTTAAAGCACAATTCACCCACTCTGAAAATCTATATCACCCTGAACATCCCCCCGCCCCCTCCCCTGCAGTGTCAGTCTGCTCCTGTGCACACTCCCCTCTTGTTCTATAAAAGAGGTGTGAGATACGGACTGATGGCAGAATCAGACCCCTGTGGTATTTTATCTGCTCCATGCCATTTTGCTTTGCCTGCCTCTTCATTCCCTGTTTAGTCTGGCCCCAATTTGCTTCCTGCATATCACTGAAATTCACATCAGAGAACTTCAAACCCCACCAGCGCTTAGAAAGCAACAGGAAGCCCAGGAGCCAAAGAGATTGCAGAGGGACAGGTCAACAACACATGAGATACTCAATCAGATCTCACGCTTGGCTCAGAGTGAACGTTGATAGTGGATGCTTTTCTTTTACCGGTCAGTGAAAAAAGATCAATATGTAAAGTGAAACAGAGAAGTAATGATCAAGGCTTTTTTTTAATGGGAAAAAAACTTGAGTTTGACATCCTTTTACTAGGACAGAGGAACAGAATACGGCAATAAAAATCTTTCCCCTTGGGCCCCATATTCCAGCTTTCTCCACAAATTTTAAAGCATTTAATCCTGTACTTCAGAATACTGTAATCTGCCAAGTTTTTAACCTATAGTACTTTGTATTTAATCACATCTTGATGTAACTATCACTATTTAATCATATCCTGATGTAACTATCACTATTACCTGCTGTATTATTGAATTGTGGTTTGTCAAACTTGTACTTTACTTGAACAAAAGTTATTGTATTTCTTGCTCTTATTGTATTACTTGTATTGTAACGCTTGAAATGTTTTTGCTTACGATTGTAAGTCGCCCTGGATAAGGGCGTCTGCTAAGAAATAAATAATAATAATATATCTCACTCTAACCTCAGTAACTCTGTAGACTCTAGAGAGAGCCTGGAATTTTCTTACATAGTACCAGCAGGGCTCTGTAAAAGCTGTGTTAACGTTAACACTAAAATACAATTAATATGTATTATCACTCAAAGCAAAATGTATAAATTAAACAAATATTACTAGAAAATGATAAAGCATAGAAATATTTCGGTTTTGAGGTGGCTGATGATGGAATAGTAAAACAATATAACAAAGTGTATGTACACAGATACAGCCCCAGACATGATCAAGTATGTGATTTATTAATATTTTTTTTTTTTAAGTGGTGACTGTTTTCACCTTAACTATTCGACATAAAAGTAGTGGTTCGAATCCTGTCTACTGATTGTAAGATATTCTGAGTTGCTCTGGTTGGCCTCTGCTTACACAAAGCTGTCAGCATTACAGAATGCTCTGTTGTGGATGTCTTGTTTATCTGAATACAGATTTGCAAGACCAATCTCTGATTGTACTCAACTAAACCGCATGCCATGGTACATATTAACAATCAGTTGTGGATGAGATGCAAAATGCTTATAAAGATTAAGCTGGACTGCTTGATGAGGTCTGGATTAAGAGCGTCTTGTGGAGCAGGATCTGAAGAGCAGTCCTGGGGGTCTCTGAAGGAGATGCATAGACCTGCCCCATTGAGGTCTCAAGGAGAAGTTTTGAGCATCATCCTACTGCAGTCCTAACTCTTATATCACCCTCATTAAAAAATTGTAATCAGTATCGATCTCCTCTTAATGTGTATTTATCTCTTAATCTGACACTTTTTCCCCCAGTGTCTCCATCACTCACAATACTGATAACCGGCTGACAGAATGGGTATCAGGGAAGTGTCTAATGAGAATGAAACACTATGTGAATTAAACCTGTTCCCCTATGGACAGACAGCCTATTACATTAGCTGTACATGATGGGAATATCAACTGATCATGTTGGTAAACAGGAGGCAGATACAAAAAATATTATAATCTGATGGGGGTTTTTTACATGGAATCTCCTGGTGACCATACTGCAGGTTATAATTGCTCGGATTTGTACACCTATAGATTATGGGCAGAGTTAAGTGGGATAAAATTAGAACTGCGTTATGTTTTTCATGTCAGCTCTGTTTACTGTTTCTCATTTGAGGACAAGACCCACCATGTTGAAGTTGGTGTGAAGCTTCCTGCCTGTGCTTATAGACATGCTGGATTGAAAATGCTGCTTCTGCTGATGTGTACCCTTCAGTCTGCTGATAATAAATCCCATTCGTCTCTCGACATTATTATGCTGCAGGAAGAAAAAGAGTTTGTGGCAGCCCTTTAAATATGTTGCCTGATGAGGTAGCACAATACCATTTATAGAGATTTGAATCCATAACCATTGTGCCACAAAAACTGATGACACAGAAAAAATGATACAGGTGTAGAAATGCATTTTAGCAGGCTTGCTCTCCTTTTTAGATTCTGGGACGGTAGCTTGATTAAGACAATGCTGGTTTCAGATTTGTCTACAGATGCTCAGTCTTATTAAGAGTGCCATTCTTGTGCAGCACTAATCGGATAATGCACGATGGTCTCCATTTTATGCCACATAAAATAAACATTTGACTGCCAGACTCTTTGTCCCAATCCTTTTAATTAAAATGTAAGTTTATTGCTCATATAAAATGGGTGACAGAAGAGGAGAAATAAACAGGTACCACTGTAGACCAGCAGCTTGTGTTAGGTCAGGAGCCAGAACCACTGCATATAACGTTATAACTAATTAGCTTTACCCTCTCAGCACTTTTACCACACCAAGCAAAGCTAATTAAAATAGAAACATTGGACACGGCCTTGTGAGTTTCACATTGTGGTGATGGGATGGTAAGGACGAGCAGCTAAAATGTTCAATAGGATTAGCTAACTGGAATAAAGAGACCGCAGGGGTCCCTCAGAAATCAGCAGCTTAGTCGCCACAATTTCATTTTTAAAACGACATTCAACAATCAAACGTTTTTAATACCTGAACTAGAGACAGTCTACACTGGTTAAACCAATGATCCCTCTGCTCCTTTCAGACAACCTTAATTCCTTAATAGGAGCTGAACACAGTGTCTAGAGGCTCCGGCAGATTTATGGGCTATTGATTTTCTCCTCAATCAATGTGTTTAATCCTCACAGACTAATAGGCGAATGCTTAATGGAAACCACACTGTATAGTAATCAGTGTACTGTATACTGCACAAGCCACCAACAAAAGAATATGGATATATTAGGGGTGTAGAATTCAAATCAGAAATCTGTATGACCTCTTATTAGTTTTACTAACATTATCTCTTGTAGTGCTAATAATCTTTGGGCACTTCCTTTGTTTTGGATACGTCTTTTTGTTATTTAATTTGGCTTGACCAAATATTTCAGCAAATTTTTCATCTGTATCAATGACTCAAACATCTGTTTGTATTTTATACTTCAATTTAGAAAATGCAGAAAAAGCAACAATAGAAGACAAAAGGAGACCTAGTAGGATGGAATTAAGAAGTAAGAAAAAGGATTTTAAAATCTTGGTTAGCATAGTTATGAGAAGGAATAAATATGCATTAACCCTTGAATATTTTGATTGCTATCTAGTCCCTTTTAACAGTTACTGATTAGTGTTTTGCATTGCAGACAGTTTAACTGGTGGCTAAAGAGTGCATTAATTGCAGTTTATTTAACTGGTATTTTACTAAGCAGACAGTGCCACCACCTGCCTCACTGTTGTAACTTCTTGGACCAAGTTATCACACAGTGCCACCATGTACAAAACATATAATCTATACATTCTTCATGCATTGGTTAAGAGGTTGATATACTGTACAGCTATGGCCAAAAGTTTTGCATCACCCTATAGAATTGACAAATTTTGCTTCAAAAGTCGAATTAAACCTGCTGAATAATGTTACGTTAACATATTGAATTACATACCGCTTTGTAGTTTTCCATATACTTAATGAAAAACTGACAAAAATTTAAAAAATGTGACATTTCAAAATCTTTTTTGTGTTTAAATATGTCTCAGTCCTAAAATGCTAGGTGATGCAAAACTTTTGGCTATAGCTGTATTCTTTGAAAGAAAACTTGAAAAAGAAGATTCAGTTGGATGTGGTAATGCTGGGAACTAAAATGGAGCAGGCTAAAGCAAGGCTTTTTGACAGCAATCCTGCCAGGGATGTCTCGGATTTCAAAGCCAAATGGGAACGCTACCCAGTGTGTCTGCACACAACCTGCTGTCAGTGTGAAATTAAAAGCCCAACTCAGTCTTTGTGGTTTAAAAGAAGACAGTGTTATACAACTGCCTGCTGCAGCTGTTAACTGGCACAGCCCTTAGAATCCTAAATTATACACAAACGAAACAAAAAGGCTGGGTGATATTGAATTGCAAGCACATTACTCAATTATCTATGGTAAAACAGTTTTTTTCAGAAAACTTGCACAGGTATATTATGATTGATTTGTAAAACAGTGACTCACAGCCAAATGCATTCACAATTGCATCTTGATATTGTGACACTCGAAGTGACATGTGTAAACTGAACGAAGACTTGATGGACCAGCTCTCTCCCTTCATTGCTTTCTTTGGTTTAATTGGTTCTCTTCCTTATTTTAAGGTTTACATTTTTTTCCTTACTTCAAAAATGTAAAACCGCCCATGTAGGTTACTAAATTTGAATGAATAAATGAATGATGGCATGCTTCTTTTTCAGTATTTAAATGTAATTGTGCACAAACTAAATAATGCTTTTAAATCTTGAATTTGGATATAAACTAAAAATTCCCCACCTATTGACCACATTCTCATATCTGTTCAAATGAATACATTTGAACTGTACCATTAGCGCATGCCACTTTATATTAATGAAGCAGAAAATCATCTGCTAGTCCATATGCCAATGTATTTTAGAAACAGCCATGTTGGGGGCAGCAGTGTGGAGTAGTGGTTTGGGCTCTGGACTCTTTTGTGGGTTCAATCCCTGGTAGGGGACACTGGTGCTGTACCCTTGAGCAAGGTACTTTACCTTGATTGCTCCAATAAAAACCCAACTGTATAAATGGGTAATTGTATGTAAAAATAAATAAATAAATAATGTAAAAATAATGTGTAAAAAAAAAAATGTAATTGTATGTAAAAATAATGTGATATCTTGTAACAATTGTAAGTCGCCCTGGATAAGGGCGTCTGCTAATAAATAAATAAATAAATAAATAAATAAATAATAATAATAATAATAATAATAATAATAATAATAATAATAATAATAATAATAATAATGCAATAAAATACCATTACTCCCACGTCTAATTTGATTAAAACTGGGGGAAACTTCAACATCGTAGCTATTAGAATATGAAGAAGTCTGATCAAATAGGTATCTTGTGAATAATGTGTAATTATGATTGAGCCACCAGAGAAGCTTGTAATTAACTTTGCAAGATGATTTTGTTAAGAAGGCACGGAGCTATTGCAGTCACACATCTGCACAGGCTGCTGCCGGCACAGCTGGATCTATCGCAAATCATCCAGAGCGAGTGGATATCATCAACACATCTGCTGTGTGGGGATCTACCGTATACTTTTCATGGTTCTCCTGTACAATTAACTCGACGGGAAACACTTCCTATTTTCAGAAATCCACGAGGTTTATTAAGCTTTAGTTTGTAGGTTTCAGTTTCCTCGAAAATGTATGCCATTATTACTTCGGCTATATGTTTGATTTGTTTATTGTTACCCGTGTACTTAAAAACATGTTACCCATTTTCATTGGCAGGAAAGTTATTGATATAAATAGATAATAGATTATTGAAACAAAATCTTCCGAATTTAGGAGGGTGGACAGCAGCATAACCAACACATTGATTAATGCAATGATACTGTCAGTTTAAACATTTCGCACTTATTGCATATAACCTAAAAAATATGTGTTATTTATTTATTCTGGCCTGTGAAAGTTAAACGTCTTTATTCCTTTCCATTTCAGCACCTAGGTCATTAAACAGCGCTTTTCTACTAAACTGCGGTATTCCTTTGAGACGGACTATAGTGCAGGCCTGTATTTTAACACCTGCATTACTAGTTTTTAACAAACATTTGACTTGATCAATCAAAGTTTGTGACAAAACCATATCGCGCCCCTTAGGAAAGCCGGTGACTCAATAGTATCGTACCGGTATTGCAACTGTTACGGACGGCTAGAGCTCCGCTCATCCAGACTCTACTGGAATATATTTGTGTTGATAGAACATGAAGTCAGTATTTACAATTCCAACAGATGCCAACCGTCCCTTTTTAGAATGGGCTGACTACCCTAATTTGGCGTTAACTGTACCCCACTGAAAATGAATTAGTGGGGTAAAACGAATGTCCATGAGTTTTTGTATTGGATTATTGTAGTGAATATTCAACACTCATGCCGAATTCTAAGAAAATGTCCGTTTGAAACCATATCAATGCATAATGCACAGTGCACAACAGTGATGCAAATGAAACAGTTCGATTATATATAGCAAACCGTAGAGCAGCATAAAAAAACTCATATTTTACGTTTTTATGCGTTTTTTATTATTGTTATTTATTTAAACAACTTAAAATGCATTAAGAAAACTGCTGCCTTGCAACTTTTGCAATGATATTACCTGTATCACACTTAAGTCACCATCGATTCTAAAATATCTCGGCTACAGAATAAACTGGAAACATTAACATCAACAGGAAACAAAATAATTTTTATTGATTGACCGAGCTGTCTGAAAAATAAATAAATAAATAAATAAATTCATTTACGTTAAACTACAACAGCTCCTATAATAATACAACGGTGCAGTAACACGCCTGGTAAGCAAAATCGTGCTCCTCAATGAACTCAATAAACAACACGCGATAATCGGATATACAGTAGCAGGAATTTCTCTGCGTCCTTACCATCCACAGCCATTGTAGGTCACAGTATCTCCCAGAGTATTTGTTTAGAAATCGCCCATGCTGTTAAAGGTTTTTTAAGGATGGGATAGTGTGAAAGCTGCTAATACACAGCACAGCTCAGCTCCCGCGTCTGTTCCGCTCTGACGGCTGTCTGACCACGTATGCTGCTGTTCGCCTATTCAATATTCCCACACGACCGATCAAGATTACTCCAGCCAAACCAGCACTCGTTTTTCCATTTGGAACTGCCTTCAGGCAGCCGGAAACACATAGAAATAACTCCTCCCTAAATACCTGCTCGTTAGTGATCAGCAAGTGTTCTCGTGGTACCTCTGCTGTAGCCACCTAATCAAAATATGCAGATGTAAAGGTAATACTGCAATAATAATAATACACGATAATCTGTCGGCCAGTGCGAATCAGCCTTTGTGGAAATCTTGGATTAAGGGTGCATTCAAGGCAAACCCAAATTATTCTGAAGGAATTTTGAAAAATACAATATTCTTTTGCCGACCCTACTCCCAGTGTTAAATATAATTGGATGTGCTATGCATCTACTGAATTAAATTAAATCTAATTCAATTGACGTACTAAAGAAAGGTGACCACAGCACAGATCCCTAAAAAATGCATGTGTATGTTCACTGTGTCTCGGATGAGACGTAAACCTTGAGTCCTGTTGAAAGTGACTGCAGCAGCAGTTGTTCACCCCTTTGGATAAAAGCGTCTGCTAAATGACTAACTAATAATCCAAAAAGAAGAATAATATTGGCTGTCTAAACTGGACAGGCTAGTAGGCATTCAAACTGAAACCCTCAAGGGATCTAGTCTGTTCTGGGTGGTGGTAGATATGTCATAGCCTTTGAGTTTTGGACTTCAGAGTGAATTGGGTCCTAGTGTTCTCAACGCTGTTCTGAGTGGACAATGGACCACATGGCCATCAGCATTGGCACTGGAATAAACCACTGAGCACATAGAATACTGCCTCCCAGCAAGGCAGTGCATTTACTCAATAATGCAATGTGCATGACAGGTTATTTTAATTTAGAGTGAAAATCTATTTCTTTTTTTTTTTACATTATGCTAATCAAATTAACACATTTACAATTTTGTCTCTACCAAAATAGTTTTCCAATAAAATGATGTTAGTTGACTGAGAATATATCTCCCCTAAGTGAAGGTTAACCGTACCCATTCACAGCATCTATATGTGTTACTGTTCAGACCCTTATAAAAGTTTACCATAGTAGTATTATTATTATTTATTTCTTAGCTGACGCCCTTATCCAGGGCGACTTACAATTGTTACAAGATATCACATTATTTTTACATACAATTACCCATTTATACAGTTGGGTTTTTACTGGAGCAATCTAGGTAAAGTACCTTGCTCAAGGGTACAGCAGCAGTGTCCCCACTGGGATTTGAACCCATGACCCTCTGGTCAAGAGTCCAGAGCCCTAACCACTACTCCACACTGCTGCATAGTAAAATCATAGGAAAGCGCAATGAAAGCGTGGCAAAGCATCTATGCATTGTAAAGCACCGACACGTATGGTAAAGCATGTTAAAAAGACATGGCAAACTATGGCAAATGCATAGTATAACCATCAAAAAAAAGCATGGGGGAATTACTGTGTTAATGTGCAGTGGTAAACCTGTATAAGGAGAAGCTTGGGTAGAAGCCTGGTTAATACAGGATAGGCACCACACAACTACAGGCAGGTTCTGTGAGTCTAATCCAAGACCCCACTAAAATGCTTTTGACATCAGGAACGTTACCATAGAAATGTGGATTATTCATGTATAGGTTAAGTCAGTGTTAAAAGACTGGAGCGAAACTCGCATGGATATTCACCTCTTCCTCCCTATTCTTCCTATTGGTACAGTGTGCCTGCACTGTTGTATAATCAGGTTTGTTTCTAGGGGCTTTGCAATCCAGCTGCCATTCACTGGATTTCTTCTGGGATAACTTCTATTTCTGTGGCTATAAAAACAAGTGAACCCCTAGAAAGAGAGTAAAAACAAAATCAAAGAAGCTTCTGATGTCTTCAGCATCTGCAAACACGCCTTCAGCCTAGTGTCAACAGCAGCATATCTAAGGCGCTGGCATCCATTTGCCTTGTAGTTAGATTCCAGTAAGGAAAACCCTTCCCTTTGGTGTTTGATGGTACCACATATTTCTACTGAATCTGCCCTTTCTTTAATAAAAAAAAGCTGTTGTCAAGCGTTCAGGTAATTAAGGAGAAACTGAAACCCTGTTAAAAGGAATTGCACAGTAAGCCAAAAATAGTTTTATGTCCAATATTCAATTTACCAGTACAAGTTTTCCATTAGCACTTTATTTTTCAAAAAGGCATCAATACAGTTAACAAACCCCAAATAAACAATTCAGGTTTATATTTTGATGCTTTAGAGGATTTAAGTAACGTTCTTTACACCCCGTGTGTCAGTTACATAGAAAGAAGTGTCTTTACTATTCCAATCACACATTAGACCCCGTTAGTCTTGTGCAAATGAGTTCATTTAATGACCAAGATTCACTCCCATTTCAAATGCTGTTTATCTCCCACACTGATTTCAAAGAATATAGCATGGCCTGCTGTGTGGCTTGTTTTGAGGTTAATGTCTGTCTCTGGACTGGTTGAAAATGTGCTCAATCTGAAGGATGCCAAATCATTTTAGCCTTTTTTCTGACTTACAGTTCACAGCTTAAAGCTGTTCTTGTATGTGAATCCAAAGAGTTTAAAATTAGCATGTAGTCATTTCTACCACAGTGGTGCAGTAGCATTAGCAATGATTGCAGTTCCTATTCTGCCCAAACAGATCATTATCCTGATAATTAGAGCGGTGGAGGCCATTGGGGAAGATCAAATCTAGAGCCTTAAAGTTAAGCTGGAGTGTACTTATTATTGCTACACATGTTAAATAAATGAGTGTGAAAAGAGTGCTGACTTTTTACTGATTGCAAAAATGCAATGCAAAAAAGGACAGTGTCGGATACTCGTTAGCAAGACTGCGTACAAGCTGACACACTTTCTCCCCCACCTGCTTTTCCCACTTTTCATGTGAAGTACACATCCTGTCAATGTGCAATATGAAAGCCTTGAAACCTTCAGGGCCACCGAACATTCGATCCATGCAGAGCTAGGGACTCTGATGACTACTAATACTAAGTGTGGTAATGCGAAAATAGGAATTGCAGGGCTGAGACAAATAGGAAAAATAACAGTGGTGCCCCAGGCCTAAATAAAATACAAGGACTACAGAACTGTTATTTATTATTATTATTATTATTATTATTATTATTATTATTATTATTATTATTATTATTATTATTATTATTGGCAAAAATACTTTATAATAGTCTTTTTGTCTCTACAAAAAAAAATAATTCTAGATTGTATTTTTTTAACACTGGTTGTAAAAATAAATGTAAATTATATATATATATCTCAAAACAGACTCTTGTAAGCATCCTTTCCTATGCATATGAAATTTACTCTGCTGGTTATCCACTTCCCAGAAAGAATCAGCCTCACTTCTGTTCTTAACAAGTCTTTGATTGAAAAGTGGTTTTCAAGTGGAAGACTCAGCCTGCGCTGTGCATGTGATGGAACAGATTAACAGAGGGATTTCATATTTACAATCACTGCCCTTGCAATCCCGCACAGCAGCTCTCAGGATCACAGCTGCTGGCTTTAAGTGTTCCACACATTAGCTTCACAGCACAAACTACTATGCAGTGATGCATTTCCATTCAAACCCGCCAACTGAAGAAGGAATACAGCAGTAAGTTGTGAAAAGTCTATGACGGGTTTAAAAAAAAAAAAAGTTTTTTCAACATCAGTTGGTAAAATACTACAGAACAGAATCCTTTGTGTGAAGTTAAATTGATTTCCCTCTTGGATGACCAAATATACAAAATATAATATGAGTAAGATTGTATTTTCTTATGGTAAGTGCATATTAAAAACAATTACTTGGGTCAACATTGTTAAATGCTAAAAGCTTCTGGAATATAAGTGGCTCATATTAATGCATTCGTGTAATGTTAGATATGGAGGCTATTGGTTATGTTTGTTGTATGTTAAATAAATACTATGTTAAAGAAACAAATAGCCAGTAATATGACATACATATCGCACTGCACTTATAAAAGTGTACCATGATAAAAATGTTATAATAGGTCATAAAAGCATAGGTAAGAATTGTAAAGCCCAGAGAGGTATGGCAAGGCATATTAAAAACACTGCAAACCATGGTAAGTATATAGTATACCCATGGGAACAGCATGGGAAAGCTATTGTGCAAATGTGCTGTAAGAAACAGTTTTTTTTGTTTTTAAATATAGAGACGGTAGGGGATCAGTATAATAACTCAAATACAGTAAGAACAAATGTGATTTTTTAAAATCTTTTTTTGCATTTTACTTCGTGTCCATTTTTTTCTATCATTCAACAGTGTGAAAGAGAAACTGCCTCTGGGATAATGAAGGGCTGGATGGGCGACATTTAAAGGAAAAGCACAGACAATATTATTCATTGCACAGAGGCACTGATAGATCTGACATTAATTGCCTGGCTCAAACTTTGACGCCTCTTTCGTGGGAAACACTGCTGTTTATTTGGCATTTCTGTCAACGAGCTTCTCTTCCATGATCAATGCAAAATGTATTCAAGCCTCTTTGATGAATACTCTGCTCCTGATGTCACATTTGTCTCCCTTCCAGGACTAAACTATGTTTGTCACTTCACAATCCCCATCTGCTACAGAGGGAGGATACCATTTGGTGTTTTTGCTTTTCTAGAACAGAAAGGGTGTTAAAAACAGAGAACAGTTATCCAAGGTGAGATTCACATAGTAATTGAACACCATTTTCTTTCCTATCATATGGTTTTGTTGCATGTATTAAATAATGTAACAAAATGCCCAGAGGCTTGAAACTTCAGTGTAATCAATGAAAACCCATACTCTATTTTCATTTTGTATTTGCTCAATAGAACATTTAATTCATCCCCACCCAGTAACTGCAGCTCATATCAGGCCAATTTGAATCAATGTGAATAAAATGTAATCACAGATTGAAGTTGACAGGGTGGAGGTTTTATTCCTTTTGACTAAGCGGTATGGACCTTATTGACAATGTTCTGTTTCAGTTTGTCCCAGTTTGATCTTTCGTACTGGGCTGCATATACGTTAGCGTCATTGCCTTGACATCTGGGTCAACGCCTATGACACGGGTAGGAAACCTGGGTCCCCTCATTATTGTACTTATCAGTGCTAACATTTATAGAACCAGCAACAGCGATGAAACACATCCAATTAGCATTTCACATTTGCAAAAGAAAAATAAACATTGACAGAGAGATAAATGTTGTGTTGTCTAATTTTAAAAGATAGAAAATGACACTAGATTCCAAGAACCAAGATTAGTGACTTTGTATTAAAGTAGTGTTGACTCGAAATCATGTGATATATATCACGGTCCTGTTCATGCTATAAGAAATCTATTTTAATACAATCTATGTAAGCTGAGTGCTCTTTCCATTTTACCTACAAAGTTTTAATGCTTTATTTCCTGTTGCCAAAAGGCTTAAGTGTTAATGTGGAGCATCTACATTATTCCAGTCACTGCTTTCCTCAGTGTAAGGGCACTTATGTAATGTCCTGGAGCACAAAAGGCACATTGACCAAACAGGTGCAGTGCCCTGGGAGGGACTGAGGCAAATTGCAAAGGCTAAGTATTCTTGTGGAACACATCAAAGGGGACCACAAGATCTTTGGGTTAGCATTTCATTTCTTTCACAGGGTTTTATTTATTTGATGCATCATCTATCTTTCCCACTCAGCACTGTGGTGCCTTCATTTAATTTCAAAGAAGCTGCTGAAGTATATTAATACCAGGTTGTTCAGACAAGGTTGATGGTAACACATTTCACATAAATTAGTATAAAAAATAAAAATAAACTCTGACATACTGTTAGAACTCATTTTAAGGTTCAGAGAAAAAAAATATCAAAAAAAATATTTTTTTACATTGAAATGACTATAATGTTTACATTTCTATATATTTTTCAGTATACATTTCCGTTTCAGATCTTTAAAATAGAGCTCAAACTGAGCCCTTGCCAAGAAGAATCTGGAGCTTCTATTCATTCGTATTCCTTTGTTTTATTCTCATTTTGTTCCACTCCTTTGTTTTTATTGGCACCCATACTAAAAGGGTTCTACCCATGACTCCTTCAGACTGTACCTCAACAGTTTCTTCAACGCTTTAAAACACTGCTAAGGTGTAGTGCCCCAAAACTATTACAAAAATACTGCTTGCGTATTTAGGAAGGCTGTTTTGGATTCCTCAGAGTGGTCGCAACAATCAGGTGGTCCTATACATCTTTGCTGTAGGCGTGGCAATACTTTAAAACGCTATTTTAATGTGCTAAGAATTTAATCGGGTTCCTTCTAAATCATTTTTTTTAATACGCTTTGACATACCTCTCAGAGCTTCATTGCTTAGCTATGCTTAGCCATGTTTTCACTATGCTTTATTACTATGGGAAACTTTTTGAAGCGAATATGGGTGTTGACTGATTTTTTTTTTTTTTTTTTTTTTTTTTTAGCAATTTCTGCCAAGTGAACGGCTCTGCACTTGCAGTTAACTCGTTAGCCTAATTAATTCAATTTTTCTGACATGCTTCAAACTAAAATAATGAGCGCTTCGATGAACAACCTCAGAGGAGACGTCTACATTCTAAATGGTATTTGTTTTGGTGTGGAATAATCGTAACATAATCAATAGTAAATAGGTGACGCATGAACTAATTGAATAACATTTCTATAAATGTGTGGAGTGGTTCAATCCCAGGTGGGGGGACACTGCTGCTGTACCCTTGAGCAAGGTACTTTACCTAGATTGCTCCAGTAAAAACCCAACTGTATAAATGGGCAATTGTATGTAAAAATAATGTGTAAAAAATAATGTTATTGTATGTAAAAATAATGTGATATCTTGTAACAATTGTAAGTCGCCCTGGATAAGGGATTTTATGTCATCGCTTTTTGTTGGGGTAAAAATAGATTAAAGGCAGTAGTCGAAAAGTTTGTCTTCTTGGTAATCAGTCGGTTATGGATTGGCGTCATTTTAAAGTTATGGGTTGAATCAAATTTGTTCTCAAATGATTGTGAATCTGGACTAAAGGACGATAACTAGAGGCCAGCATACCAAAAGTGAGAGAACTGGTTATGCATTTAGTCAAATATTTAAGCCTAAGCAGAGTAAAAACACTCCCTAGTCCTTCACGCAAGTTTGGGTGAAAACTCACCTAATTTTGGCGGTGTAGTAAATCATCCCACCTTTGAGTGCAGTCTGTTTTAGATTACTCTGCTGCCCTCTGGTGTTTCCTGCATATATTACATCGACCATAATTCAATTTGTAAATTAAACTCATTGTTACAAGTGATAATGTTTTTTATTTTTTTTACTTTTTAATGACAATATATGACATTTCATCTCATTTATTTATTTATTTATTTATTTATTTATTTATTTTTTTTGGGGGGGGGGGGGTCATTTTTATTTAATTTGTTTCCATATGCTAATCCAAAACTCTGTTTTAGTATCAGAAGTTAACTAAAAGCCTGGGGACAGTTTCATAAAACGTTTCTTGGTAGCAATCTGCTAAATCCAGTTTAATTTAATCGAAGAAGATAAACTGAAAAAGAAATAAAAAGAACCGTTACAATCATTTAGACTAAATGATCTGCTTTCTACAAAACTAAACCGTCCTGTCCTGAAATCTAAAATGTTGTTTTGTGAGACTAAAACAGATAGCTTGCTAGCTAACAATTCCTACTGATGACGATAGGCTCAAGGGTTGGGAAACACATTTTATTTCAAACCCCCGTCGCTGGGGGGCGCTAACTTAATATTGATCTTCCTAAACAGAGACATCAAAACCGGATCTGAACCCCTTCCAACGTGAAGCATTACTGGGACCTAAAGGCGAGCGTTTCCGGAAAGCTGCAGAAGAAACGACTGCAAAGATGGCATCGAAATCAACAGGACCGCCTGGCGGAGGCAGAGGCGGCGGTGGAGGAGGTAGAGGCAGAGGAGGAGGCGGCGGTGCTGCTGGTGGAGGAGGCAGAGGCGGCGGTGCTGCTGGTGGAGGAGGCAGAGGCGGCGGCGGCGGTGCTGGTGGAAGCGGTGGTGGGGGAAGTTTAACGTCGAGCCTGTCCGCGGCTGGGGCGGCGTCAGCCCTGACCGGGACGCTCAAAAAAAAGAAGAAGCCCTTTCTGGGCATGCCAGCACCGCTGGGATATGTGCCTGGGCTCGGCAGAGGGTAAGTGCATTCACTTGGCTGCGGTAGGCCCTTTGCCTGCTTTAGAATCTAGTACTAACCAACTCCATATGAACCCGTGTATAACCAATGTGAGAGTCACGCTTGGTTCAGAAATAAAGAAATATGTGCAGTAAAAAGTAAACCGCACAGGCTGCAGTATGTGCAGTAAAAATAAAACGCACAGGCTGCAGTATGTGCAGTAAAAATAAACCGCACAGGCTGCAGTATGTGCAGGGGTGCGTGTTTGAGCACTTCATTCAGACGCGTCGCTGTGCAACTAGAACAAGCTATAAATGTAAAGAACAGAACACATTTGAAGCCATTTGGCACGGCTGCATTTTACATTGAACCTTTTTATAGGCTGTAAAATGTTTTCTGGAGTCTAGCTAACCCAAACCGGTGGATGTTTGCAACTTCGTGTGGCAGATTTACTGCGTGTCTGTTTTGTTTCTGTACGTACTACGCACGTCACGAGTGCCGTAAACACAAAGTGGTACGTAAAGGAAACGTGTGCTGATGAAAAAACAAACTACTGCGGCGGGCTGTCAGTATCAGAACTGTAAATACAGTGGTATAGTGTGCATGATACACCGTTAAACGACCATTAGCAATACATGTGGAACAGTATACATCATCTTGAAAGTCTTCTGTATGAAAGTGAATGCTGCAGGCGCCTGTTTTTAAAGTGTTCAGTAACCTGTCACACTAAAGACATATAGAACACAGTGTAAAAATCCAGAATCGGCATTGCTCTACTGCACATCGCTGTTTTGAATTTCAGTCTTCAATAACATCTATAGCTCTTATTGGTATTCTTTCTAATGACCTGTTGCTGACTAACACTGTCAGAGTGTTGACTAATTTATTAAAATAAATATCTTATTTCTGGTTGGAAATATATGCAGTGACAAAAGTCCAAAAAAATAATATTGTTGTTATTGGTCGAGGGTTCAGCTCGGCGCTATGTCCTGGTACAAGGAATATCTGAGATTTAGCAGTGGTGACCCATTTTTCCTTTTTTTCAGTGCTACTGGTTTCACCACGCGTTCTGATATCGGTCCTGCCCGAGATGCCAACGACCCGGTGGATGATCGCCATGCTCCTCCAGGGAAGAGGACCGTGGGGGATCAGATGAAGAAGGTGGAGGACGAAGAGGAGGATCTCAATGACACCAACTATGATGAGGTGTGGGACAGTACACAGCGGCTGTACATATCCACGGTGTCTTGATTATGAAGGAGGCTAGAAATAAAAAAATAAAAAAAAATGCATGTAGTATACCTGGCATAGATGGCTCTCAAAACATGTCGTATCTTTTCCACCATGCACCAGAAACAGTTTGTCACGCATATCTGCTGATTGCCTCAGTATTTCAAACACGTTAATCTTCTTCACCCTAGCACCTTTGTTCACATCGTCTGATTACAGGTCGACCATTGGTCTACAGAACTAGGATGCAGTAAGCACTAAACATCGTTGAAATATCGGCATATTCCTAATTGAAGTATAAAATACAAGCAAAATATCTTAAAGGGGATCAATAACTGTAAAGTTGGTGCAAAGAGAATGAAGTTGATCTAAAAAGCCTTTGGGTTCGCACTCCTTTTAAACTTTTTTTTATTTTTTTTAATTCAGTTTAACGGCTACGCTGGCAGCTTGTTTTCAAGCGGTCCGTATGAGAAAGATGATGAAGAGGCAGATGCTATTTATTCAGCGCTTGATAAGAGAATGGATGAAAGGAGAAAAGAAAGAAGGTAAGTGCTGACTTTAAATAAGCGGTCAAGTCCTTGATGTGGAAAATAAATGCATTCAATAAATACAAGAAAGAACTTTATATACAACAATAAAACAAATTCAGTTGTGCGTTCTTGCGTTGGTTTTTAAAATGGGGAACTTCTATGTGAAAAGGTTATCAGGTAGCGCTGCTTTGTGTTTCCCTTTAAATACATGTTTTTTTCATCCTTGTCCAGGGAACTGAGAGAGAAGGAGGAAATCGAGAAGTACCGTATGGAGCGTCCCAAAATTCAACAGCAGTTTTCCGATCTGAAGGCATGTAGTTCCAGAATTGCACGCTTTGCTGGGCTGTGCTTATAAACGCTAAACTGAATGCAGAAAACTTAAAGTATTGTGTCTTTTGTGTAAATGCTGCATCTGTGTTTTGCAAGACCACTTTAGGAATGAAATATATAGGGGTGTTAATAGTTTTGAATTTTAACATGAAACATTTGGAATAGTGCCTTTTTATATGCTGTGCACATTGTCTTGCAGACACATGCATGTTGCATTCATTCATTACAATAGTGATGGAGGTTTTTCAGATGATGTTACTGGTAAGATTTAGGTTAATACACAGAGGATTGCTCAGAAAAGTTAATTTTGTAATGTTTCTGATGTAGAGGAAGCTGTCCGAGGTCACCGAGGAAGAGTGGCTCAGTATTCCTGAAGTTGGCGATGCCCGAAACAAGCGGCAGAGGAACCCACGCCATGAAAAACTGACTCCTGTACCAGACAGCTTCTTCGCCAAACACTTGCAGTCTGGAGAAAAAAACACATCTGTAGATCCGAGGCAAGCGGTTAGTATTCGAATATGAAAACATTTCAAGTCCCAGCAAAAAGCTGCATATGATGTTGGATCTGTATCTTTTGCAGGGATGGAAATAAGACTCCCATAACATAGCAGTTTGATCCATTCCTGGTTTTGTTGTGAGTTTAATAAGACCCACCTAAGCTTATTACCTATACACAGTGGCTAATCAGGCACATTTTAAAACCTGGAGTGGGTGAAACTGCTATGCAATAGGAGGCATGTTTCCATCCCTGCTTTTGCTATATATAGCAAAGCCTACTCACCCCCAGGATGGCATAATAAAATTGGACAGTGTCCTTGGTGGAACAAAGTCAGCATTGACCACTTGAATGTATTAGAACATCAGGTAAAATGCTTCTGTTTTGCTGTAATCTGTGCATTGACAGTTTAAAACCCTCCAGTAGATGTCAGTGTTTCACATAGTATTTTGGTAAGTTTTGCAAAGCTCTGATTCTAGCACGTAATGTTAAGAAGATTAGAGGTCATAAAATATTTACAACATTTTATATCTGATTTTGGATGCTGTTGAGTTTTAAAGCTGCAAGTTCTGGTTCCCAGGAGTTCCAGTTCTGAATCCAGCCCCAGGCCATCATAGAAATCCCCTGTTTCTTGGAAGGCTCTAGTAGTGTGTGTGTATATATATATATATATATATATATATATATATATATATATATATATATATATATATGTATGTAAATGTTGTTTTTTTTGTTGTTTTTTGTGTTTTTACTAAAATATACCATATAAACATGATTGTCTATCTGTTTAATCGTAGCAATTTGATAGTTTGAGCGCTTTCCCTGGTGGTTTGAATTCTCCTTTTCCGGGGGGATTGACCCCTGGACTGATGACCCCAGGGACAGGGGAGCTGGACATGAGGAAGATCGGCCAGGCCAGGAATACCTTGATGGACATGCGGCTCAGTCAGGTGAGTGACTACTCTTAATTACCTGCTGGGTAATTATGAACATCTGAACATTGAATTAATAAAGTTCAACAACAAAAAGGAAACCAGTGCTAGACACCTGCTTGTATGGCTTAGAATTTCAAGCATTTGTTCGCTTGTGCTTTGCTTGGTCTGATTGTTACGATCTGTTTTTTTTCTACAGGTGTCTGATTCGGTCAGCGGGCAGACAGTTGTGGACCCCAAGGGTTACTTGACTGATCTCAACTCTATGATCCCAACTCACGGAGGGGATATTAAGTAAGCTGACAATCAGTTTTTCCCTTCTTAAAATAAATTCTGTAAATTTTTAAAATGAACTAAAATTGGAAAATCTGAAAATATAATATAATTATGATTATCAGGGTTGGGGTCAGTTCCTTTTTTTTTCAATTCTAATTCAAGGACTTGACATGGGAATTACAATTGACCCCAGCCATTATTATTATTATTATTATTATTATTATTATTATTATTATAAATCACATCGGAAATCAACCAAACTGCGCAAGATGACATCTTATGCAATGGCTATTATTATTATTATTATTATGATTATTAATTACCTTTTAAACCAGTGATATTAAGAAGGCCAGGCTGCTGCTGAAGTCTGTGCGTGAAACGAACCCACACCACCCCCCTGCCTGGATCGCCTCGGCTCGACTGGAGGAGGTCACAGGCAAACTGCAGGTCGCCAGGAACCTCATAATGAAGGGCACAGAGATGTGCCCAAAGGTGAGGGCTGGAAACAACTCTACAGGACATTAGCTCTGCAGGTTCTGGTGTTACCATGTCATAAATATGAGACAGCCTCCTGGCTTCAGGGTATGTGTATGTATAGGTACCTTAAACGCGTGATATTTTAATTTTACTTCAATGAATGTATTTGATCAGGGTAGATGAGAAGGATGGAAATCTAATTTCCACAATTTTTATAAACATTTACAATAAACCCATACAATGGGAAACGTAAACGCACAGCCGTTGGATATAACTTCCCAGTATTCCAGGAATGCATGTAAAGACTGCTCACAACAGCAGAAACCGATTTTCTGCTAGCTGGTGTTGTAGACTGTATAGTTGTGTGATGTGTTTGAATGTGTTTCAGAGTGAAGACGTGTGGCTGGAAGCAGCCCGTTTGCAGCCCGGGGACACGGCGAAGGCTGTGGTGGCCCAGGCTGTCCGGCACCTTCCTCAGTCTGTCCGGATTTACATCCGAGCAGCCGAGCTCGAGACAGACATCCGGGCCAAGAAACGTGTCCTCCGGAAAGGTGAGCGCCAAGCAGAGTCACTATGTTTGCATGCACGTTAACCATTCACTGCCCTGGTGCGTTCCCATACCCGTTTAATTACTGTTTAAACATGATGTCAAATATATTGGACACTGGGCTGCAAAGGGTTGATTTGCTATCGATAACACACCGTATTGCAAGTAAATATTTCAGCCTCCTAAACTGCCTGCTAGGCATCCTATGCTTCATGGAGTATTAGTGAATTGATATGCTTCATGGAGTATTAGTGAATTGATAGTATATACTGTATCCATGGTCATGTTTTTATGTATTTAAGAATTTGTGTCCATGGTTACAAAGACGATTTTAATGAGGTCTCTGGAAATAAGTTCTTAAGACAGTAAACACTGTTTATATTGGGACTTTCGCTGTAACTTTTAAGTATTCATTACTTTGGACTAGAGCACTAGTATTTAGTTCTGTACAGCCGTATGTGAGACTTCAATCTTAAATTGAGTGAAACTTTCAGCTTGGGAAAGTGTTGGCAATCAGTCAAACCCGTTTTGTCACTTTGATGAAAGAACAACTGAGAATATGTAAGTGATTTGCAGGCAAGTTTGGGACTCCAGATGGTAGTTCAAATAGTCTTGATGTCATAGCTGGCTATATGAGAAGTTGTTTAGAATAAGCGGTTTTATTAAGGTTTTATATTTCAAAATCGCAGCTGGGAGATGCTCTCTGACAAGCTGCTGTTGTGTTTTTTTTTTTTTTTGTGTGGACAAAAAAAAAACCCAAACCTGATACAATCTGAATTGCTGGGCTGGGAATAAAGTAAAGCTGAAAAACTACCAATCTGATGAAACTGAGTTCTAGTCAATCCTTAGTCTGTCGTCCGTGAGCTACTGGTATTTCTTGCTTCCCTTGGCCCAGTATATTTCCATATAAGTTTCAAGAAGCATACTTTGATCACAAAGATTAATGGGCTGTTTCCTCTTTTTAAAAGCTTTCATTTCTGCTGTTGCAGGCGATCTGTGCCTCTCAATTTTATCTGCACCTACTTGCTTTAAGCTTTTTTGTTTTATTACATTTTTTTATTTCTTTGCACAGCATTTTGCAAGATTAGACAGACTGGGTCAGCCTCCCTTCGTGGGCATGATACACTGGTTACTGTAGATAAACTATTTGCAGTTGCCTTAAGAGGTTTTAAACGGGTGAGCAGATCGCACGCAAACCCATACACACCCCGCATGTGGATTCTATGAAAAACAATTTGGAAGACTCGTCATAGTATATTCTAGCGGCATATTGTTTGAGAGCGAACACGTTAATGGAGTGCAGTAGTTGTGTTCTAGAAAAACAGCCTTTTCCTGCCTGTTTACTGTAAAAAGAATAACCGTCTGCATGGCAAAGGCAGAGATTTCTTGGCACCCAGTGTGGATTTGCAGCTCCTGGCACCGCTTCTAAGACTTAATGTCACTCCTTAGAAAAGTAATTGATGCCTCATGAACAGCTTTTCTTTCAACATTTCTAATCCTTTATGCAAGTGGAAGCGAGAACCCATATTTCTTAATGGAATCTGTTCACAGGCACAGTTGTATTTGATGCGGTCAATAGCAAGAGATTAAAAGGAGGACCAGGTATTATCTAAAGCTTACTCACATGGGCTCCAGTGCCTCATTCCTACACCCTGTACCTACAGTGTGTTGCATGGCAGTGTCTCCTTGATGGCATACAGTATATAATTTGAATATTCAGTGCCTTTTCTTTACAATCTTTTAATACTATGCCTGATGCAGTTGCCAACAGAAAGCTCTTTTGAATGAGCTGTGAACTCTGTTGTCTTATCCTCTGTAAATAGTTTACAGCCAGTGTAAACAAGAACTTTTAAACTGAAAACGTGTGTGTGTGTTCTCACTGCAGCCCTCGAGAATGTTTCTAAGTCAGTGCTTCTCTGGAAAGCGGCTGTTGAACTGGAGGAGCCCGAAGATGCCAGGATTATGCTCAGCAGGGCTGTAGAGTGCTGTCCAACCAGTGTTGAGGTAACCATACTGATGAGAAGTGACTTTCTCTCATACCTCAGACTTACTCTGAAGACCTTGGTGTGTAGATAGATAGATAGATAGATAGATATATCGATAGTAACCTTTTAGTCAGAATATATTATTGCTCAATAATGTCTCTCATTCACAGGTGTCTGTATTATCTGTAAACTGTTATCGCTACTTCTGAGTGCAACTGTTGTTCCTGTTGGCAAACAAAGCACTCTTCAGACAAGCGTGATTAGAATTCAAAGTCAAATCTCTTAATTACTTTACTGTCATCTTGCTAGACAGTACAAGGAATTAATGACCTTTTAAAAGTGTCGTCTCAGCAGTGCACTTTGTCACTGTGCCAGACAGGAGCTTTTTGTTTTTCCAGTCACCAAATCATAGGAGAGTGGAAACATCCCAGTGTATTTGTTTGCATTTAGAAGACAAAAAAACTCCACGTCTTGTGCCCTTCTGGGCAATTTGAAACATGTTTGTCTTGTTTATGCCAAGTGGAGTTCTCGGTATTTACTTGTGTTCACAGTGGCCTCCTTTATTGCTTCATTTAACCCAGTTTTTTTTTTCTTGTTCGCTCTTTAGCTTTGGCTGGCCCTCGCCAGACTGGAGACCTATGAGAACGCCAGGAGGGTGTTGAACAAAGCTCGTGAAAACATTCCCACTGACCGTCACATCTGGATCACTGCCGCCAAGCTGGAGGAAGCCAATGGCAACACTCAGATGGTGGAGAAGATCATTGACAGAGCTATCACCTCTCTCCGGGCCAATGGAGTCGAGATCAACAGGGAGCAGTGGATTCAGGTGAAGGCTCTTTGGAGGTCTACAACAATAAGCAGCATCTTGTACACAAGTGATCATATTTGTGGCAATAAACGAAGACAATAAACTGAGACTGTTATAACTGTTTATGAACAATTTCATCCGAGTTATAGGTTGTCTGTCTCTGGTTGTCTTTTCGCGGTTTGGTTCTGGCGGCACAAACAGTGTCAAGTAATGTCTCTCATAATAAGAGATGGTTTATACACACCCATATTGGCTTACTATAAGTCACAAAAACGATCGTACTCGGCAACTGCTTTTAAAAAAATAAGGCTTTGCTTTGTTTGTTTTTTTACTTTAATGTGTTGTATACATGTTAAGATGTGCTGGTATGTCAACAAATATAGTTGTCATGTATGTCTGTATTTATAAAATGAATGAGTGACACTCTTGCTTATATAAAAAAAAACAAGGAGCAGGGTTTTATGATTTCAGGTAATTTCTGGTAAACATGACTGCACTAATGAACATTGATTCTCTGTTCACAGGATACAATCTTCTAATCTTTTTAACAATGATTTATTTATCATAAGGCCAACTATTGTAGCAGTTTTTTTTTTCTCTAGTGACTTTCCCTCTAAAACTGCCAAGCACCCATGAGAATAATAGGACTTGGCTTGTCACTTGGCATTTTTGTTACACACTAAGAACAAGACGTGAAAGAATGCCAAGTTGCCGTTTAATTAAATATATATTTTCCTTGCTGTGATGACGCCTGTAAATATAGGTGACGCTTTCCATTTTGAGTTTGGCTCCTGTTTAGATATTAAAAGTGGGTCACTAAAATGAGAAGAAAGCTTTTAGAGGACGGGCATTTTAACAGAATAAACTAGCACAACCATTTTTCGTGCTTGAGAGTCCAAAAAACGAACTAGATAAGCCACCAGGTTTATGAATTTTGGTCACCTTGACGTGACTTTACTCTGCTGTTCCTTGGATGTATTTTTACATTTGAAAGGTATTTAAGCACAACACCCTGCTGTTGATTTTCAGGATGCAGAGGAGTGCGATAAGGCTGGCAGCGTGGCAACTTGTCAGGCTGTCATCAGAGCCGTGATCGGCATCGGGATTGAAGAGGAGGACTGTAAGCACACCTGGATGGAAGACGCAGAAAGTGTATGCATTCTTGTTTTGCGTGCAATCAAACATTACCAGGAATTGCGTACATAAAAAAAAAAACATGTTGCCTTTCTATTTAATATATACTTTGCAAAATCCATTTTAAAGGATATTTTTTGTATTTTATAATCCTGACGGACAAATCCTGCCTTTTTTAGGTGTTCAACTAAATCTAGATAAACACGGTATTTACTCGTTTTACCTGGTACGCTTCAAGTTTATTTTTTAAACATGGGTATACTTGTTTAATAAGTTAAATATTTTTCAGACACCAGTTGCCAGTGGCTGTAAACTGACTGACAATTGGTGACAACATTCTTGATCAGCATGTTCATTGTCTTGCTGCTCTTCCCTTTCCTCAGTGCATTTCCCATGGTGCCGTGGAGTGCGCACGAGCCATTTATGCCCACGCTCTTCAGGTCTTCCCCAGCAAAAAGAGTGTGTGGCTGAGAGCAGCGTACTTTGAGAAGAACCACGGAACCCGGTACTCAAAGTTACAATGGCCTGACTAAAGACCACACCTTGTAGAAGTATTGACTTATGTTGGTAATGGGTAGCTGTACAGGATCTTATTAATTTGTAATGAACACCAGGTTCAATGTGTTATGCTGTTTGGTTTCTACATTCAGTTGTTGGTATTGGCCATTGACTCACCATTGGATGTGGTTACATTTTGAATGGGAGTTTAATCCTTTTGACTTCCATATGCAACTGCTGCAGCTAAGCAATAGGCTAATTGTCAGCCCTTCCAACATTTACAGTCAACGGTAATAAAGCATGTGCTAATTTCTTTGACCTTCATCGAAATATTATAAAAGCATCAATTAACAAGAACAGCTGCCTTTAGTTGTCTGTAGATATAACACTGGTACATAATGTGTGAATATAGTGATAACACCAGGTAAATGGTTTTATGGCGTCTGGTTTACTATGAGGGGTGTGTGTAACTGTCTGGCTGTCTTGTTGCAGGGAGTCTTTGGAGGCACTGTTACAGAGGGCTGTGGCTCACTGCCCGAAGGCTGAGGTCCTGTGGCTGATGGGTGCAAAGTCAAAGTGGCAAGCAGGTGATGTCCCTGCAGCCAGAAGCATTTTGGCACTGGCTTTTCAGGTAAGGGTGATGAATGCACCATGCATATGTGGACAAGAAATCTGTTGTAGATAGTTTGTTTCCCTTTTGTAACTTTTCTCACCAAGACCCACTTTGAGAACCCATTGACTTCCAAGGGGGTCCTTTGGTGCAATTGTTGTAATTGCACAATACCTTTGATATCGGTGACCGTGCAATGCATGTTCTCTTGTAGGCAAATCCGAACAGTGAGGAAATTTGGTTGGCTGCTGTGAAGCTCGAGTCTGAAAACAATGAATATGAAAGAGCAAGAAGGCTTTTGGCAAAAGCCAGGAGCAGCGCCCCCACTGCAAGGGTAAGCAAAGCAACCAGGGTGTCGATCACGCTGCAGCTCGTCTGTCCCGGACATGTATTTGGTTTTTTTTTGCTACATGCACTTTTGATAACCTTTTAATTTAAGAAAAGAACGCACAGTACTTACTTAATATAAACTTGGCAATTGAATTATAAAGTAATTCGTCTCAATTTTATACAACCTTTGACTTGACCTGAGGGAACTTCTAAGAACATCTGAGCTGAAACACATTCTTAGAGCAGTTCTTGAAACGTAAATCTCTTGTGAAAGGGGTTTGACCTCACGGCGAACTACAGTGAGAGCACAGCCTGCTCTTCAAAGGAAGTTGATTTGTGCATGTGTAGGGTTAAGACAACTTTTAAATCTTTGAATAAACAAAAATATATGGGGTATGGACTCCTATGGAGCAGTACTACAGTCAGGTCTCTAGAGAAGACATAATGCACAGTATTCAGCAGTTGATACATTTTTTTTTTTTTTTAGGTTAACATTGTTCAATGTATTATTATTTCTTTAAATGCCGATTTAAAAAAAAAAAAAAAAAATATATATATATATATATATATATATATATATTATTATACAGCTGTGTTTACTTAAGGTAATGGTGCATCAAGGCTTGTAAACCTGATACTTCACAAAGAGGGAAAGCATTTTGCACTGTTGCTTTCATACCTCACCTTATCTCCAGGGTTCCAGCTGTATCTTGTGCATCAGTGGCTAAAACTTCCTCTGTTGCCAGCAGTGTAAGTGAAACCTGAACAATGGAAAAGCATGGATTACTGATCGCAGTGAAATTGAAATGGCTTGTAGTCCTGTTGTGGTTTCACGCTCCAGAGGTTTACAGTATGAAATTAACTCTTCTCACTTGGTTTACATATTGGCAAGATTCCTTTTCAAATGTTAATGTTTTAGGTGAGAATTCTTGTTATTGCAATGCTGTGTTCAATAATTTGCGCTGTATGGGACACGTGTAATTGTGTACTTGACTAAGCGCTTGTCTCCATCCTTGAAACACAGATTGCAAGCCTGTGTACCCCAGAATCTCAGCACCATCCTGTTTTGTTTTTGTGTGTCTTTGCAAATCCTTGCCCTTATCCCTGTTGCTTGTAAACGCGGTGCTCTTAAATCAGTCTATATACAGGGCACTCTTTGTATCGTCTCTGATGCCTCTCTGTGACTGGTGTGTTTCCAGGTGTTTATGAAGTCTGTGAAGCTAGAGTGGGTGTTGGGAAATATTGCTGCAGCCCAGGAGCTTTGCTGTGAGGCTTTGAAACATTATGAAGACTTCCCTAAGCTGTGGATGATGAAGGGGCAGATCGAGGAGCAGATTGAAAACATGGACAAGGCTCGAGAGGCTTACAACCAGGGGGTAAGGGTCTCTCTCAACCTTCTAGTGCACCAATTGCACCATGCAATCCTGACTCTACCTAATCTATAGTCTTGTATAGTTCCATTCTCTATACAATTCGCACCGTTCACACTTCCACTGAATGTCTAAAATGCATTTTTATTGGCCAAGTCTGTGAATGCTCATAACCCTTGGTTCCTTATTGCTGTTCCAGCTGAAGAAGTGCCCGCAGTCCATGCCTCTCTGGCTGCTGCTGTCCAGTCTGGAAGAGAAAGCCGGGCAGCTTACCAGAGCCAGAGCCATCCTGGAGAAATCCCGTCTGAAAAACCCCCAGAACCCAGAGCTCTGGTTTGTGGCTGTGATATAATGGCTGTGTTTTACTATTTAAATCTGCCTATTGTGAATCCCACTTGGTGGGAAATTCAATTATTTATTTATTTATTTGATTGCCTACCATGTTATTACTGTCCTCGATTAACTGTCATGACTGTTTCAGGCTGGAGTCTGTAAGGCTGGAATACAAAGCTGGTCTCAAGAACATTGCGAACACACTGATGGCCAAGGCACTCCAAGAATGTCCCAACTCTGGTAAGCACCATTTACACTAAGCAGAGGTTAACTGCGTAGGCAGTGGAGCTAAATATCATACAAATGTATCTGGGGTGCCATAAATTCTTGCATGAATTTATGGCACTAAGTCTGCTGCAGAAGATGACATTTGCATTGTCTCTTTCATTTCAATAAATGCAAAATGTCTTGCAAACTAATTGGGCTGAAATGAATAGATCACACTGTGCAGGGCAGGAGTGTCTGCTGTGGTTCAATGGAAGCAGGATGTGTCTGCTGTACCTTCCTCATCTAGAAGAAGAAACGACCAGGGGTTTTCCACCATGTAACCAAAATCTAAACCTGAATGCATCCCTTTTTGAAGCAGCCCTTGACAATGTGTAGTTGAACCCTTGAGAAAATGTGAATCTATACCAGCTCCCTTCACTTCTGTATAGGGTGATGTGCTACAGGTGCAGACAGTCCCTTTTCTGGCTAGAATTCCACTTTGTGCATGCTTTGTACTATAGTGCTGTACCCTCAGAGGTGTTTTCCAAAGATTACAGAAGTAAAAATGCTATTTAAGCTTATTAACTTGCTTCCCATTATAATTGAGGCAAACCCTCAACACACATGCTGGTTAAATGCATAGCCTGTAGATTAACTTCTGTATGAGGAGAATCCAGTTGGTGTGTAAAGTCTGTATGTGAATGCTATAGAATGTATAACTAATGTACTATATGACTGATTCACAAAGATTACTGTTTTGTTAATGTAAATACCAGTATGTGTCTGTTTTAAATGTAGAACTTGCATGCAAAAAGTTGTGTAATAGACTGCTGCCCAGTTGTTATGAGAAATGGAACCGCTAAAGCCAGACAGCCAGCAAGCTGATTCATGCCTTGGAAAGCAGTAACAGAATTCCAGCCTTGGCATCCCGTGGTTCATTGAGATTAAATTGTTATAACATTGAGTTTGTGTACAGTTGAGAAATGTTGCGGCTTTACAGTGCTTCATGTGTAGTCTGCCGTGACAAATGCTTTAAGAGAAAGTTTTAACACCAAGTGAGTAAGATGTACTCTTTCAGATATTGAACATGTGGGTTAAATCTAGGGTGTTTGTTTATTTTAACTGGAATGTTCTTATAAAGAACCTTCATAGTTTCACAATGTTCCTGAACGGGACTAATTAAATAATCATTTGATTTTAAATGTCAAACCATGCTGAAAACAAGCCTTCCCCACGTTTACTGTTTATCCAAACATTTTGAACAGTTGTTCAAGTAGATTGGTTTTTCTAAAGGAATATGAATAAATATGATGCTTTGTCTGGGAAGTCAAACTTTTCATGACTTGAGGGCCTGAACAGGCTGTTGAGTTGCTCTTGAACTCCTGCTACAGGACCAGTACACCAGGTGTGAGCTTGTAATCACTGGCAGGCTGTATTTCCTGTACTCCCCAAGCAGTTTATGCCAATGTTCTCACCAAACCATAAAGATTGTGCTTCTAAGTTAGGTGTTAGCCAGGTCTGTGAGGAGCATGTTTTATTCTTTGTGGGTTTTTGTAATGATTCACTAACTGGTGGACAAAGATACGCAGCATTATATAAACGTGCTCCCAATTAATTAACTGTTCCATATAGGTGTTAATCAGTTACACAGATACAAATATTGCATTGTTGATTTAAAAACAAAAATGTTTCAAAGTGATGTTTTTAAATGTTGGATGTATTCATTTGCAAAACTATTTAGTGTTAAAATGGATTTTAACTTGGACCTGCATTAATGCATACTGGGGTTCAGGACCATAAAATTCAGTGGTGTATGATTTGAGAATAAAAAAATAAAATATAATGATGCCATCATAGCGCTTGGGGGGAGTACCACCAAACTCCCTGATAATTATCTAACATTAATCCTGAAGTTTTCTGCACACAGAGTAAAGAAAATGAACAACTCGTTTTTTCTGCAAAACTCGCAATGGTTTCAATTAATGATGCTAAAGAAAGGCGGAGTTAGTGGTTTGTAAAATTCTTCCATGATTAGGTCATTGTGAGTGTCTGCTTTTGCTGGAATTTATAAAAATCCATAAACTTGTCGAAGGATGTTTACAATTGAATTGGTGACTGGTCTGGGGTGTTAGATGCTGTTCTGTAGGCTTGGCCATTTCCATACTTTTCACCTGTCTTTGAGGATCCAAAAGGCTTGCACAGTGGTGTGTTGGCAAGGGAATAAAGGGTAAGGCGTGTGTGTGTGTGTGTGTGTGTGTGTGTGGTTTTTCTTTCTTTTTTGGGTATGGTGCAGTTCTGAACAGAAGACTTGCAGCATTGGTAGAAGAGCAAATTTCTTCTGGGGGATGAGCTGCATTTTAAGCCTTTGACTATTCTTTGTAGTGATATTTAATCCATTGGTAATCCAGTGGTTGAATTTTGGTAGCTTTAATGGAATACTATTCTCAAAAGCTAACAAGGTCATCCTGGCAAGTCTTGCAGGAGATTGAGTTTGTAACATTTTAGCTTTGGATTGTACAGAATAAAAAGCTGCGTTTACAATAGGGTCTGGCTCATCCAAACTCCTGTTGTCTGAACAGTCCGAACGCTGCTGTCGTGTTCAAATATATACAGAATTATTACTGCAAATCATTGGAAGAAACTGTTCATATTCACTGTGGTATAAAAGGATAAATATGCATGTATTAAACACTGTATGAATGGGGAGACTGTGTCATTTGTTGTTCTCTAATTGAAAATTGCAGTAACAGATCAAATCTTTGTGGTGATATAAAGTAATTAACCTGTGTGGTTTTTTTTTTTTTTTTTTTAGGAATTCTTTGGGCTGAAGCAGTTTTCCTTGAAGCTAGACCACAAAGAAAGACGAAGAGTGTAGACGCTTTAAAGAAATGTGAACATGATCCCCATGTCTTGCTGGCAGTTGCAAAGTAATGTGAATGGTTGAGCAGTGTGCTTATGAAAATGTCTGTATAATAAGTTTGATGTAAATAGATTACAACAGGATATACTGAAATTAGCAGGTTTTCACATTCTAATAAGCTGCACTGTGTAGCAAAAACCTGAAATGAACCTCTGTCTATACTGACAACTCCCATGTTGCTTCAATTGGATCTGCTGTTTTTCAGCAAGCTCCTTTTTCTTTTGCATGTGAATGTTGAATCGATTAGCTGCCCAGAAATGATAATGAGGATGATAAAGATGATCTTGATTTCTGTTACAGGTTGTTCTGGAGTGAACGAAAGATAACCAAAGCCAGAGAGTGGTTTCACAGGACAGTTAAAATTGAACCCGATTTGGGAGATGCCTGGGCTTTCTTTTACAAGTTTGAATTGCAACATGGAACGGAGGTATGGGGTCTTTTACCGGGAACAGGAGCTGAACAAAAATAATGCTTAATGGCGTATACCCAAAATGCAGTGCAGACTGTATGCGTGATGAAAACCAAAATCATTGTTTAATATTAATCTACACGAGACTGGGGTCGCCAATGTATATACGTTATGGATATTGGCGATTCGATCATACATACATGTATTGATTATTTAAAAAAAATTGCAGTATTGAAACACTGCGGGAGATGGCTAAGTCTGCAGTGTCTAGTATTGCTTTAATTGTACATTTCCTCTTGTGCGTTAAATCTTTTTAAGTGTACATGTGGACTGTGAATTGTGATCTGTGTGCGTGTGGATCCTGTCTCCACAGGAGCAGCAGGGCGAGGTGATGAAGCGCTGTGAGAACGTGGAGCCGCGGCACGGGGAGCTCTGGTGTGAGCAGTCCAAGCACATCCTCAACTGGCAGAAGAAGATCGGAGAGATCCTCGTCCTCGTCGCTGCAAAAATCAAAAACACATTCTGAACAGCACGCTAAACATACATTATTTTTATACTTTATTTACCCTTGCACAGCTAAGATAGAGCATGCTCAGGCTTTAAAGGTAATGAGCGTTGTGTTTGTGTTTTTTGTGTTTTTTATAGCGATGATTTCAAGTCAACCCCCCGACCCTTAATACAAGTGACGATTCATTTTGGATTAAAAAAAAAATATCGTTTTAAAATGTGTGCCTTTTTTTTGTGTAGTCCATCATATTGCTTTTTCTTCTTTAGATTTAAGGTCAGTTCACTTACTGGTGGCCACGAACAGAAATGTGATTTAAAAAGGACGTACATTTTTAGGTTTGTTCTGTATAGTTAAGATTCTTGTAAAATTTAAAATATACAAATTCATTGCTACAGTATTCTGTTTGGAACTAAAGATGTATTAAATTCTTAATTGTGTGCCGCACGAGAGTTTCTTTTTACATAAAGAAGCTTGTTACTTATCTCATGGTGTTTTTTTTTTGTTTTTTGTTTTTTTTAAGATATTGCTAACCTGTAAGTTTCAGTTGTGCCCAATTTAATGGTAAATGTTAACAAACTAGGCTGTCAACATGTTCTGCTTTTATATGGCTATAGAAAAAGAGTAGTAATCTGAAGTTCAGTGGAGTGTAAAAATTGGACATGATTTCTGGACACTGCAGCTTTAAGGTCAGAAACTGCCTACTGGTGTAAAATAATACATTAACGTACAGGTGATGTTTGCTTTTCCTCGTATGTGCATAAATACAATATTTACAAACTGCAGTTCATCAAACTATTGTCTGAGAGTTGGTACACTTTGGCATAACAATAATGACAAATAAATAAAAATGCCTGCCTTTAATTATTTTCTGGGCAGAGTTTCTTAAAGTTGTTCATGTTTGTCTTCAAATTGATCTCAAATGCCAAAGGATATAAATTCCTTGATGTTTTACAAGGATATGAAACAAAATATGTTTGTTGGGGGATAAGGGATAAGAACATCCTGTTAAATAAAACAAGACATTGGGACCTGTAATGTAAAGCAGGTTGGTGTGCCATATTACCTTAGGCTAGGATGGTTCAAAACCCTGTGTTCACCTGCCATTAATCCTATCGGCATCCCAAAGGTCATAGTGTGTTACAAGACTTTAATTGAGCATGTATTCAATTGTTATGAATGCCTTGTTGTCAAATGCAAAGGAAGCATTTAAAAGGCAGCTTAATTTTACGATGCAGTTAAAATGTCTATTAGATCCCACAGTACATTACTTGGTTCTGGTTTCCAAGTTGAAGAAGAATAGTTTGGTCAGGATACATATTTCTCAGGGGTAACTTGCCAAACCTGTCTTTATGGAGCATGTATATCTCGGTGGTTCATTTAAGAATATAAGAAAGTTTACAAACGAGAGGATGCTATTCAGTCCATCTTGCTTGTTTGGTTTTTAGTAGCTTATTGATCCCAGAATCTCATCAAGCAGCTTCTAGAGGGGTCCCAGGGTGTCGGCTTCAACAACATTATTGGGGAGTTGGTTCCAGACCCTCACAATATTGTGTGTAAAAAAGTGCCTCCTATTTTCTGTTCTGAATACCCTTTTATCTAATCTCCATTTGTGACCCCTGGTCCTTGTTTCTTTTTTCAGGTTGATAAAGTCCCCTGGGTTGACATTGTCAATACCTTTTAGAAGGTCACTTGAAGTGGCTAAACACTGCAATTAAATGTGCTCTACCAGATCAAATGTTAAACACAATGTTGGTGTGTACACATGCATGCCTTCTAAAAGCACTATAATATACTACTGATACACTTTTGTCAAAGCAATGTTGTATATGACAGTCCTAGAGCTCTTAAAGAGAGTTTATGTAAAATCTTAAACGGGAAAGCTGATAATCGTGGAGATGTTTAGGCAGGCAGTTTGCCAAAGTCTAGCTGCATTGACAGATGTCATATTTATTAAAAACAAAGAACTTCTTTTTTTAACGAAACCGAAAGCATGCTGATTGATCGCGGAAGTTTGCATAACTTAATCAGACTGGAACTGCGCGAAGAGAAGCCCACAGCCAAGGGGCGACGTGAGAAAGCTGAGTATGGCACAAAGTTCAGCGCATTGTAGATCCTACTGCACACATTCAGGCTTTTGGTAAATCTGTGGGGAATACTCCACACCTTACACAGAGAAACTCGGTGCTGTCTTAAAAGAAGGGATATGTAGCCTATGTGTAAGGAGTTTGATGCAGACTGTCGGCATCTGAAAGAAACGTTTGACCATGAGCGACCACTGCTGCTGTGGCTTAGTAACAAATGGGATTCACAAATCTGAGGATCATCCGATAGTCAATGATAAATGGTAGGTAAGAACGCCTCGGTCACTATGCGCCTTCCTTTTAAAATTGCTAATGTTTATGGAAATGATATATTAAATAGTATGACGTATTTGCTAAATGCTTTACGTGGAATAAGATTGTACTTTTACATGGCGTGTTTGTGCGCATTTGCAACATGTGTAGGTTTTCTAAATGGAAAGTTAAAAGCGCATTATCTTAGTCATGAAGATTTTATTTCTGTTCTACTCGTGGAAAGTATTAAGATAAGAGCGTTATGTTTTACTTTAGCTGATTTCATAGTTTCTGCGAATGGGTTCACGAGATGTGGCAGCAGTGGTTAGGGCTCTGGACTCTTGACCGGAGGGTCGTGGGTTCAATCCCCAATGGGGGACACTGCTGTTGTACCCTTGAGCAAGGTACTTTACCTAGATTGCTCCAGTAAAAACCCAACTGTATAAATGGGTAATTGTATGTAAAAATAATGTGATATCTGTATAATGTGAAATAATGTATAATGTGATACCTTGTAACAATTGTAAGTCGCCCTGGATAAGGGCGTCTGCTAAGAAATAAATAATAATAATAATAATAATAATAATAATAATAATAATAATAATAATAATAATAATGTGGCGTTAGACAGCACAGTGGCAGGCTCGTCCACTCACTATTTCTACAGTAGCGCGTTTAGTCACACGCAGCGCATGCAATTGCATGAGGCACCGGGCAGCAAGTGAGCCCCTGTGGCTTAGTTACTATAAAACAAAATAAATAAATAAAAAAAACTTATAGTCACCTCAAGTCTGCACCTAATTATTGTAGGGAGTTGCGTCTTTCACGGCGTTTCTTTAACCTGTAATTTAGTGCTACAGTCCCAATATGCCTATATAGCCTGCACAGTACACCGCGTAATGATCATTAAACCCCATTACATTACATTAACCATTTGAATTTGCCATCCCAATGCTACAAAGTACGTATTAGCAGATTAATTAACAGAACGCTGTAGATGGCATCTGACTTTTATTTAACCCTTACGTCACTGTATACCAGGATTTTAAAAGGAAGTTGTTTTCAATGTTATTTCAGAGCACTTATATGTGTAAATATATTATTTATAAGTTTTAATTTACCAGTACACTTTAACGCAAATCATTTCGTTAAAATAAAAAAAATAAATAAAAATAAAAACATTTTCTTGATATGTCGATCTCACCTAGCACAAATATGTAAGACATTTAAAAATGAACTAATTTTGACACACAAAGTTCACCTTCACAGTTTTTAAAACCTTATCTGGCTTTAGTCCTTGAATGTGCATTGCGCGTGCAGTCAGTGCTGTAAACTTGAGGGGACGAATACATGTAGTCTCACACTTGCAGGGCTGCGTGTTTGAATGAACCTGGAAACAAATGAAATTAAATGCGTTTCCAGCCAATGCGCCTGTTGCGGTAATACAATACATTTAATAGTGTCTTTGCCCTGTTTGAAACAGTCATGGTATCGTGGTATTACTGGTAATAACAAATGCAAAGGGAAAGCATGGCAAAGTGCCGAATTATTGTAATCTACTGTGGTGAAAAGTGGCAGTCTTGCTGCCTCAGTTTAATGAGGATTCAGCCTCATCACTTTGCTGGCTGCTGCGAATCAGGCTTGATGGTCAGTGATATAAGTCTTGAGCAGTGATGTAAGTACTGTTGATACGTTCTTGTTAGTTATCCCAGTGTCGTCTTCTAGTTTGTCCCCAGGCCTGCGATCTGTATCTTCTTATTGGTAACAGCGTTGTATCCGCAAAGCTCTGACAGCAAAAGCAAGTGCAACATTTCACAGATCCTCAAAGATTATAAAGTGGTCATCTTCCAGGACATCAAGAGCCTGGTAGGTACAACCCAATCTCATTAAAACAAAGCAATTGACAGACTGTCCAAATACAACTGCATTTTACTGTTACATGCAGGAGGGTAGATTGTTTCCAGATGATATACTGAAACAAAAGTTCTTGTGGCTTTTTTTTTTTTTTTTTACATTTCTCATTACAATTAAAAAAAGATCTAGGTTGTTGTGACATCCATTTTAATGGCAAAATGCCAATTGTTCTCCTACCGTACATACAGACTGTTTCTGTGCAGTGAGCATGTGTAGAGTTAGCTGTCTGGAACAGTTTGTTCATATAATACTGCTGTTTAAATTTGTAACTGACCTTTTTTTTTCAGAATCTCACAGGACTTGAATATTCAAACAAAAACAGGAATCTGGGAAAATCTTGCCAGTCTGATAAGGTAATGATGTTTCTGGTTTTTTATATATATATATATATATATATATATATATATATATATATATATATATATATATGCCTATTTCAGACATGCCACTTAACTTTTCCTCCATGTGGAAAGATTAATGTAATGTTTCAAAAACAAGAAAAATAAAATAATTGGGTTGTTTAATATTTGTTTTGAAAACATAAGAGGCTGCAATTTTGAAAGAAGTGCAAAAGCAGAGTCACATTTTCAGAAGAACAATTTAAAGCAAAAAAACTAGTAACAAACTTAAGTGATGTTTGTTGCTCCCATACTGCACCGGAACATTCACTAAGGTATATTATATCACAGGTGGTCATACAAATATAATAAATGGGCATAGCGAAACTGGTTTGGTCTGCCATGGAGTTATCTGTCCTAGATGTCTGTAAACTTTCTTTTTGTCATGTTCCCTATATTTTTTTAGGAATACAAGATTCTGCAATCAATATACAAAATGACCCTTTTACTCAAGTGTCAGAATAGCAATAAAACGAATGGCATCATAGAAGCTGTGCATAAAACAACCATGCAGATTGAATCTGCTATCAACCAGCACTGCAAGAAAATGAAGGTAAGTTACAGTAGGCAGTTTGATGCCAGATTTCAGTGTCATGTTGTACAGTATGTGCTTCAGTAAAAAATGACTTGGACTAGGCAAGACTTGGACTAGGCTTTCAGCCAATCAGAGAGCACGCTGTCCCTTCTGTATTCCATGCCACACCACGGAGACCCCCTATTCATGACATCAGCAGTGCCGTTTTCAGTTTTTACAGTGCTGTGTTCTCTGTGTGCGCAAGGTTGACGTGCCCTGCTAAAAAAAAAAAAATAAAAAAAAAATAATCCTACCTATTTCATTGAATTAGAAAGTCCATTCAAAACGGTGACATCACAATCGTCCGAGAACCTCCACCTACTTAACAGTTCTCTTCATCAACCTTTTCCCTCTTTTTCAATGACGATGGACTAAATAAACATAGCTGGGTATTTAACTTGTATATTAATAATAAAGCAATTCATAATAGATATATATAGGACTGCGGGCATCTGTGTGTGGGTTATAGCTGCATTCTGTAAACAGACCTCAGCTTTCAGCCTCTACTCGTGCCAGTGTAACCCACACACACAGTCGTTTGCCGTCCTAATACCTTATAGTATAGTGTACTGTTGTAAAGCCTACTATAGTATAGTATTGTGTATTTAGTATAGTGTAGATCTGGTGGAAAAGTCCATCACTGTCTCACACAGACAGCTATGGTCAGAGTTATCAAGATATTTAACTAATATAACTGGTAGGATTCAAGTCTCAAAGCTATTTACTCCAAATCAGCATAGCATATTTTTTCCCCAAACCAGATATAAACCACCAAGACTTGTAACTTAGGTCTTTGCAAGTTGTCTTATGTTGTCTCTTATTCATTTTAGAATTGTAATGGTAAAGATCTAGCCCATAATGTTACAAAACTAGTAAGGAACACTTTTGAGTCCTGCTGTCCACGTTACTTGTAACATTTAACAGTTTTTACAAACTGTGGTACAAATAGCATTGTGGTTTACACAACCTTGATTAAACACCTAGTCTTTTGCAGTAGCTTTTTATTCCCTTTAGAACTGTGCACTGCTCCTTTGTAAAACTGGTCTTATTTTTCCATATCAAAAGTACCTTGTTTATCTTTACAAACAGAAAAAGAGTCAACAGGAGGACTCCAGATGTACACAGAAAAACTTGAAGAGTCAGAGTAGCATAAGGAGATTTAAGAAGGACTTGTCAAAAACCATTGAGACTCTGGTGCTCTGTTGGGCAAAATTAGACACTATGCATCCCCAGCACTAATAAGAAGCGAGACCTGGGATTGGACTTGGTATATCCGAGGCAGTGAGGTGTCATCACTGGCCAGACCGAGTGAACAGCAGAAGGGGAGGTATTAGAAACTGTGTACAATAGCGTGTCTTTATCTTTTTATAATCTGTGTTTGTAATCTGTGCACATGCTTGATTTAGGCCTATAAAATGCAGACATCCCATGATGAATTTTCACTGCAAAATTGCCAGTTGTTCTTCGTGCATTTCCCTTGCTCATTGTGTGCGTTTATCATGGTTATCCACAGTTTATAGCAAGTTTAACAGTGCGTATCTGTGATTTAGTATGCTGTACTGTACTTTGCTATGCTTACCTTCGAGATGTCAAAATCCTCTGCAGCTCTCTTCTTCCCTTACAGGTCAGGTTTGACTGCATGTTGAGTAGTTCCTGACTGGGACAGTTATCATTCTTTAAAGGCGCCTGACAAATGCTCAGTCAGACTGCACTTTTAAATCTTTCCTAATGGGCCTGATAAGTATTCCAATAGATCCCAATAAAGCGGTCACTTAATTCTTTATGAGTACTGTGTCATTTACTTGTCGAACCTGCCCTGGTCAAGAGAAGGGGGAATGCTGTTTTTCTTATACATGAAGGCTTCAGCGAGCTGTAGGCTCCCTCGTTATGTTTGTTCTTTGTTTGTTTTGTTTTTTAACTTTATTTTTAGGATAGGTCTTTTGAGAGTAGCTATCTTGTTTTCCACAGTATATTAATAAAAAAAAAAAAAAAAAAGCTTCCTGGGCTTTTTGACAGTTGCAGCGTTTTTATCAAAGAAAACTGTTTCTTTTACACTACATGTTGTGCTATGCTGTTTTAATCAGTGCTTGTAACACCTGCTTGTGCTATTAGAAGTTATCGTACAGTAAATAATTGTGACGGTGCGACCATATAAAACATGAATAAACATTGCACCTTAGTGTGAGACTGACCCACCTAATGAAGGGTATTCTACTGGAAACTGTTTTATACTTTTTTAACATTGTTTTCTATTAGTTTCAGTATTCAGTGAGTCAGTGATGTGGCAGTCTGGCACTAGGGTATTTTTTTTTACCTATACAGTGACATGCCTCTTTCATATCTGACAACAAAAAACTGGCACACAGATCTTGGTAAGATGTGAGTTGTTTTTCATTTTTAAAACATTTTATTTTGCTAAATTTGTAAGATTTTTCTTTTCATTGGTGCTTTGTTGGAGTGCAATAACATGTTCTTCACCCCTCTGGACATAGCCGGTTGAATAACATACAGTTTGTAATAGCTTTCAGGGCTAAGCTAGCCTTCTGGTATCTCTCCTGGGCTCTCGTGTGTTGCTTTAACTTGACCATGGTCATTTATATGCAACATTGTACAATAATGATCCCAATGTATTGTATATTTCACCTTGCCACTACAGTAAATAAGCTAATACAATCTTATCTTTGTGTCATGGTTCTTTTTTATACTGTTATTAATGAGTAAAAATGTATTATTGTTATTATTATTATTATTATTATTATTATTATTATTATTATTATTATTATTATTATTATTATTATTATTTTGTATAAAATTAACTAAATGTATTCAAATGCCTTGGGTATGTACCTTGACACCAGAACACTGGTATGTTATGATTAGTGTGAAAGTCCATAATTGGTTCATTATAAAATTATCCAAACCAAAATTAGTTAATAATAATAATAATAAACAAAATATATTAGTTTAATTCTACTAGCTGATGCTTAGGGTTACCAGATGTCCTGGGAAAACTGGGATTGTGACAGTTTTCTGCCTTGATTTTTTCTCCAAGTCAGAAACAGTACAATTGTGTACAAAACTGTAGCAGTGTGCTCAGCAGATTGATAGCACAGTAATGTATTATACAAAGATAATATAAAGAAAATGATGGATTACTTTTTTAATAATTCTGATAAATGGCTGGTTTCACAGACCCTGACTAGCACTAGTCTTGGACTACCCAATGTTAATTTAGGTAAGGTAAACCAAGATTAGTGCTAATCTGGGTCTGTGAAACTAGAGATGTGTGTTTAATAATTGTGATTATGCTTAACTTGTTGGACCATGGCTATTTTTTTAATATGTTATCTTGGAAGTGCAACCACCCACATTTTAAGTCAGTCCCTGTAGTGAAATGAGACTATTAATAAAAGGAACCTCTTTGTGGAGGCGGGACTAAAATTGTATTGAGGGGGTTATGACCCGGAATGTAATAATGATCGCGACGGAAGTCATGTGATACACTGCCTGCCTGAAAACGTGTTCTGTATGTTGTGTTTTGAATAAAAGAAGTTAAACAATTCTTGGCTCCATGATATGGCACAGTGTGAGAAGTGGGATGGAGAACAGTTGTTGTAAGGAGTAAGTATGCAACACCAGGGTCATACATAGTGGAGACACAGGATGGTGTTACATTTCAGCAGAAACCAGAGACACCTTCAGCTTATCCCAAAGGAAACTTCACAGCCACATAACATACCTGAACCTGAGGATCCAGCAATAACAGTCCCCAACCAACCACCTTCTCCCAAAGCTTCACCACCACCACCTGAAACACCAAGGCTGGAAGTAGGAACAACATCAAGTGGAAGAATCGTGAGGGTACCTACAGAGAAGGGTGTTAGAGTAGAGACAGCAGGGGCAGAATAATACCGACGTTGCTGCCAGACCAGTCTACCCCAAGGTCCAGTTAGGCAATGTTTGTGGCATTTGTTGCAATGTTTGGAAAAATAAAGGAGGGAGATGTAGTGAAATGAGACGGTTAATAAAAGGGACCTATCTCTTTATGGAGGTGGGACTAAAATTGTATTGAGGGGGTTATGAAGAAATGAAAAATGTCCTGGTGTTTCACTTTGGGTAACCCTACTAATGCTAGAAACCTACTTTCTAAACGTGACTGTAATCCTGCCAATACAGAATAATTACAATAATTATTGATTAACTTAAATCAGTTCTAATTTAATTAATTCTAAGGAACAGAATGGGAGATAATAGCATAGACTACATTGGGATATTGTTTTGGGGGTTAGACATTTTAAATAAAGACAACATCAAACACAGATATACTTCAAAATGCAGGTACATTAACAACATGTTGTTATGGTTACTGTACCTTAAATCTCCTTCTCTCCAGATTTACAGTTAACAGTATTATGTATTAATGATCACTGAAGGTGTGTGGGTTGTGGGATTTAGAGTTATACATGTATGAATGTTAAAGTTATATATTTGAGAATATGTTTGCATTATAAGATTGCTTGTTATATAAAAATGTCATAAAAAATGTGGGCAATAGGTGGCGCCAAAATCATTTCATATGATAGAACAGCAATATTGTAAATGGGAACCTTTGTACGGCAGTTTTGTTTCCCTAACAAAGGACCAGGCAGAAATGATGCACAGGACGTTATACTTCGGCATGGAGAAGGGAAAGCAACAGGGAAGCGTTTGAACGGGAAAGAGTCTGCATAGATCGCGAAGTGAAGGTAACGCTTGTTATGGCTTACAGAACAGTACCGTAGCATTTTACAAATGTTTGACGAATATATTTTAAAATATGAAAGAAGGCTGTGAAAGTAAAAGTAAAACTCGAGTCTTGAGTAATTTATTGGTGTTAGGTCTGCATCATTTTGGAAATCTGATTTAAATCCTGTTCATTTTATTTAGAGTACAGTTTACGAGATTATTATTATTATTATTATTATTATTATTATTATTAAATAATAACAACAACGAGTTCTTACACATAATAATGGAAGTGTAATAAATAGATACAGATATTACCTACATACCGTACTAAACACAGGATTCACTAAGCATTCACCAGTCTTTCCTTATGCCTTGAACTCCCGCATAGATTTTACTTAGTTAGGTCAATCTTATTATTTTGAATGTGTCCTGGAAACTTTTGAGACCGTGGTATGGAGTTACGTATTGCAGCTAAACTTGGAGGGGGGTGAGAAACCTGCTCAATGTTCATACATTTTATTTTTCTAAGTGACTAACGGTTATAACATTTTGAAAGTACTGTTTTTTTAATCTTAGGTGATGAGACCTAAATCAAGAGACTGGGTTGTCAAATCCAAGTCTGGGTTTTGTTTAATTTCTGAAGTAAATAACGTAGATGCCCTCCACCCGTGTTTCAGTTGTGTGTGTGTGTGTCTTGCATCAGGAGGCATGGCTGAGGTGGAGATGGACCCTGAGCTGGCCCTCGGGCTGTTTGAGGAGGGGGCCACGCTGGTGTTGCTGGGAGTGCCTGAGGGCACAGAGCTGGGCATCGACTACAACACCTGGCAAGTGGGGCCACGCTTCCGTGGTGTCAAGATGATCCCACCGGGGCTCCACTTCCTACACTACAGTGCTTCCAACAGGCCTGACCGTGGCGGGGAGGTAGGACCTCGCACCGGGGTCTTCCTCAACCTCAAGCCCCGAGACATCCGCCTGGCTCGGTGGGACGGGGCCGAGGAAGACTTGGACTTCTCCAACTCTCAGGAGGAGGAAGTGGAGCGCGTCCGAGCCGGGCTGCGAGACCTGGATCGCTTCCTGGGGCCGTATCCCTACGGCACGCTGCGCAAGTGGGTCTCGCTGACTGACCGCATGACCGAAGAAGGTGTGCGCAGCCTGCAGCCCCTGAGTGGCAAGATCTGTGCCTTCGCCCAGGTGCTACCCGAGCTCGCCCTGAGGCACACCCAGGACCGGCTGGAGCAGAACCTACCATCCTACGACAGTGAGTGCCACAGCATGCAGGAGGGGCTGGAGCGGCTGCCAAAGATGAAGCAGAGACCCGGCACAGAGATGCGGTTCTCTGAGATCCCCAAGCAGAACTACCCTGAGGGGGCCACCCCTGCCCAGATCACTCGGTGCAGCATGGACCTTAGCTACGCCCTGCAGTGCGTGATCGACCGCTATTACAAGCAAGATCCGCAGCAGATACTGGGTGAGTGGAGAACTGGGAGCCATGGCCCAGCAATCATTGACATTTTTAGTCAGTGTGTGTGTATATTGTTCAAAAGTGTAAATGTTCATTCCAACTGGGTGGAATTGAAATGTCTGTTTGTGCTGAAGTGATCTCCTCTCCCTCTCTATCTGTGTGTCTGTGCAGGGGAGCTGCAGTTTGCCTTTGTCTCTTTCCTGATTGGGAACGTGTACGAGAGCTTCGAGCACTGGCAGAAGCTTGTGAACCTGCTGTGCCGCTCGGAGGAGGCCATGCAGAGACACCTCAGCCTCTACCTGAACCTCATCTCTGTCCTGTACCACCAGCTTGGGGAGATCCCACCGGACTTCTTCGTAGACATTGTCTCTAAGGACAACTTCCTCACCTCCACGTTACAGGTACAACCCTCCATGCACCCAGGCCTCAGGCTCTGCCTTTCATTTGTACAAGGCAGTGTTCATGAAAGGCGAGGTGCAATCACAAAATTTTATTTGTGGTCTGATCTGCATTTGAACCAAGGCCTCCATAAGCGAATGATATGAGACATCTGTAAAATAATCCACTGCGCTACCTACCATCACCATTTTTTTTTTCTTTTTTTTTTTATTATTGCCATCCCATTGCACAGTGGTTTGAGTCATTTCAGCTGTTAGTGTGTGCTTAATTGGAAGACTGCAATCTTGAATTAGGCAATCCATGACTGTTTGGTGCATGCAGAAAACCTCAAATTGCTTGAATAACGTCCTGAATATGATTGCCTTCACTCAAAGTGTCTCTTTCTCTCACTCTTGCAGGAGTTCTTCTCGTTTGCTGCTGGCCCCGATGTCGACGCCACTCTGCGGAAGCGGGCAGAGAAGTTCAAGTCCCACCTGACCAAGAAGTTCCGCTGGGATTTCGAGCCAGATCCTGAGGAGTGTGCCCCTGTAGTGGTGGAGCTGCCGGAGGTTGTGACGCTGGACTGAACCTCACCCCCTTACCAGCCTCTTGCACCCCACACACACACCACGGAATGACCATCTGAACAACACCGGATTGATATTTTATAATTGGGTCAGCTTCCCATATTCCGTTGTCTGTGGAGTACAGTCAAACCAGCTGATGGCTATCACAAAATTAGCTTTTTAGAGGCAAATTAATATTTTGTAATGGCAGTACCAAGCCCAGAAACAGTGTAAATAAAATATGCTATCAGGGCTATGACATCCTTTTAATAATGTTTTTTTTCTGCTTTGAGTGTTAAAATTAAGTCTGTATGAAGTGTCTTATGCGGTTAAACCACACCAAGGTGACAGTAACTTTATGCATGGCACAAATATTTTCTCTGTGGCTCATGTATTTAGTAAATATAATGCTACATTGCATTGTTTGTGCCCTTGTGTAAGTACATGATGCTGAAGTCCTTTCAGTTTTAAAATTATCCACTGGGTGGCAGACTTCAGCCAGGATTTACTTGTTTGAATTAATCAGGCCACGTTTTTTTTACTTGTGTTTATGATTTGTGAAAGAATAATAAAGCTGCCCATTTTAGGCATACTTGTGAGAAACAACTCTTCAGGTTACTATAACGACTTACATGTTTTGTAAACATTAACTTTGAATTTTCCAGTCTTGCAAAACACTCACTGCATTGAACAGTTTTAATAAAAACAGGCCTTGTTTTTTTTTGTGTTAAAATACTATGACAACATCTTGGTCAGGTCCCCAGGTCCATGTTTCCCCTGTCCACGAAGCAGTTTGCATTTGTCATTTTGCTGTCGTTGTGTATAATACGTGCTTAAGTGTGATTTAGCCTAGTGTAAGCCAGAATCCACTTAGTCTATGGAAAGACATGTAAAGGTGAACCAAGTTGTCAGGTTCTGTGGGACCCTTTTTATCCAAACTGGAGGCATATCCTCCCCCCACAAAGTTTGGATCAGAAGACTAATATGGATGGATAGCAAGAAGACCCCTATTTCAGCTTTTACTGTGAGCTTATTTTGGAAAACCACAGAGAAGAAAAGTGCATGTGGTTATACAATTAAGCTAATACCTGGCATGGGTCAAACTGCTATGCAATTGAAGTCTTGCTTTAATCACTGGGGGGGGCATTCAGTCTTTGAAACTAAACCCAGTCAGCCAATAGGACGCTCTCCTTACCCCCCATTGTATTTCGAGGTGCCTCTGTAAGACCGTTTATTCAACAGTGTCGGGTTGGATGTGACTCCACAGCTGAGAGGCTGACCTGCCCATGCTCGGCTCGTGTCTTCTCTGCTCGCGGATCGTAATCCTCTGGTAAAGAGCTCCGTCTCTGGCTGCTTTGAAGTGAGAAGCAGCTGCTGGGACCTTGTGACAGGCCAGCTAATAAACACGTCCTTCAAAAAGAAATACAAAAGGTCTTCTCTTCATAAACAAGTGGGGCATGCATCGCCAGAAAGGAAAACAGCCTCTGTCGTTGCCCAGCAATGGGAACTGGTAAAGCACTGTTTTCTCAGCTATCCGCTGCTTTCATCTCAATGAGCATGGAAGCAATCTATTCTCTGCTCTCCAGCACAGCCAACCTGCATCTTAATCATGAGCACTAAAACGTTTCGTTCTGAGATCTCTTGATACCGTGCTTGTTGTATTGCAGCACTCATGTACTGTTCTGCTGCAGTCGCTCGCCCTACTGCATTCTTTCCCAAGTCCCTCTATAGAATGTGTTTTTATACCATCATCTGCCTTTGGTTCCAGTTCTGAATGTTTTCCTCTAATTGCTTCTTTTCTGTTTAATTTGAGCAACTCGACCATGTTTGATGGCGGTGTTATCGTGCATTCTTGTTTTCATCAGTTAGATGTAATCAGCGGCCACAGAGAAATTCCCCTGCCAAAACAAACAGCTTTTCAAACTCAGCAAAGCAGCAGAGTCTGGGAAACAACTGTCCTGTCAGGCTGGCAAAGGCAGTCTTAGGCGAACAAGCGCATCAGGAAGGGGCTTGAATACGCATCTATATGCAAGATCTCATAATGGTATGTGTTTGATGTGTTAACCTGCCATAATTTGGGTAGTGGACAAATATCAGCCATTTACAGTTTTCTGCCAGTCACTTGCCTTGTCTGCTTCTGAGATATGGATTAGGAAAATGTATTTTACAGACTGTGCTGTTTGTAATGGCCAGTAGGTGGCATTGGTGTATATGACCTAAACAAATATAAGCATAGGTCAGTATAAGACAGAACATCAGATCTGGTCCATATTGAGGTGCATATTTGAATCAGTTTGCTAAAGGCCCTGAGTGCATGTTTGCTGCCTCTTACAGCTGTGAGTATGAGACTGTCCTGTTTACTGAAGCAACGAGACCCAGGGGAGTGCAGAATATATCAAAACACACAGAGCTTTGTCTTTCCATTCACAGCTGCTGAGTCAGCTCAGGTTTCAGTGAGCGCTACCCTTCGCACATCGACCGCTTTCCCAACTCTGCCGCATCTCTGGAGGATCTGGTCTGACCCTGTGATCTGCTAACAACAGATTCCTTCATTATCAAGTCTCTAAGTACCCATTATAGGACTCAAGATGAAGGATGATTAGATCTTTGGGCTAAGGCAGCATACACACTGCTGGGCTACAAGATCAAAAGCTTCTGGTTCATATCTGAGATCTCTGTTGGGTTCTACAACCCTGTTGTTTCTGTCATTACCAGGTGCTGATCTTTGCATGGAAAAAGATATGGTAAGGTGAAAACTTTCAAGGTATAACAGATAAGACACTCCATTCTCAGCTCACGAGCACTGTCATTACCATCGTAATAAAGACCACTACAACTCTAGAAGCTCTCTTTTGCAGGAAACCTGCTTAATCTGAATGAAAATAAAAAACAGGAACACGAGTCCTATGGTTTTGTATAAATTAGCACTTGAAAAGGGAAGTATAGTTTATAAAACAGCTGGCAGGTTTAAAAGCCTTTGACACGGAACCTGACTCCCCTCTGTCTTTACTGAGGGTTGAGTCAGATAAACACTGTCCTCTTTGCTATGGACTCAACTGGGAGAGTTGCATTGTGTGCCTTAGCGAGTGGGGGGCAGTGCAGGGGGTTTGTTTGGGTTTGATAATTCCACCTGGGACTCACACTTACACTTTCTTTTTTTGGAATAGCTAGAGATACAGTATGAGCAAATGTTTCCACTTCTTGCTGATGAGAGTGAGAGCCGGGGCGGAGTAGAGACGTGGCAGGCTCCAGAGAGGAGAAACAGCTACTTTATTGAATCCACAACTTTCATTGACTAATTAACAAGGTTCATTGCTGTGTAGATGACAATTTTGAAGCACATTTAATGATGGGCAGAATCTATTCTGATTAACCTTTAACCCACAATTTTGCCTGACCACCAAATGGTAATGGTATATGACTGCCGGCTGAAGCACTTTATTACATCATGCCAGATACATTAAACCTCTTTCAACACAGCAGTTCTGTGTGGGGCCAGTACTGTGTTGCAGAACGAAATGGGATCTGACTGAATGTTTGCTCATCCAGAAAAATCTGTTGCGAAACCTTTGTTTTGTATATTGCTGTTATTTTGTATTCATTTCGGTGATGCATTCCATGTCAAAGCTGGTGGCAGAAGTGTACATAAGTACAGGTATGTTTAATTAAATGTAGTTATTAAGTATAGAACGGAATAAACTCAGGTAAGTATTTTAGATAATGTAATAAAATAAAGTGGTTCTGCAAGTTGACGAGAATGTGAAACCAATTCTGAGACTAATCTTTTTATTTTTTCTTCTCTCTTTCCACTGTTGTTACAGAACCAGGCTTCAATGGCACCCATTTCCCATCTCATTCTCTCCCTCGTGCTCTTTCTTCTCTCACCCTCTTTCTCTCCCTCTCAAATAGGTAAGGCCCATGTGCTTGCCATGCCTGCTGCTGTTTTCCTTGGCACAGCGTAGTAAACTCTGGCAGACCCTGACATGTGCTAAAGATCTGAGAGATGGAGCGCAGGAATTTACTCCCCTTTCTTCAAAAACCACAAAGCGCTTCCCGTGTGTGAGAGTGAGATGGATCCAGGTACTTTTTTTTTTAATTACATTTACATTAAATGAAATCTTCCCAGCCGTGAATAATCTCTGGTAGATCCTTGTCTCAGTGCATAGTGATGCCTGTTGGGAGTGGAAAGATAGAAAGTAAGAAAAACAGCAATTTTCAGGCATGTACAGCTATGGCCAAAAGTTTTGCATCACCTAGAATTTTAGAATTGTAAAACTGTTCTCATTTGTTTCTTCCAGCTCGTTTCATGTAAGTTTACTGACCTTACCCATTAAACCTCTTAACACTGAATACACTGCATGAAGTGTGAAGAGGGCTTGCGGTGTTGCCATGGAAATGCTCACCGGCTGCTGATCCCGTGGCAGGTGTGCTACCATCCCGTCATTAATCGCCCCGTGTCCCAGTTCAGGACAGCTCTGACTTATCATAGCCACAGGCCAGTGGGAGTTTTTCATTATTTATCTTTAAATATAACAGCAAATTTCAGCACATCCTGCAGCCCACTGATAGCATGTAATTTTATGGGGGGGCTTCCATAACAACTGGAAGTGGATTCTTTCATGACGGCAGTCTGGCTGTTTCCTTCCTCTGATGAATGTGAGTCCTGCGTGCCTGCTGATTGCGAATCACTTATAGATGGCAGACCTCCAGGACCGTGCTGAGTGTCTGCAGTGAGGGAGCCAGGCTGTCCCCTGAGCTACAAGTCCATCAAGCCCAGGGGGGCAGGGCACAGTCTTCATCAAATACGAAAAATACTGTTCAGTTCTGAGTCTGAATTCATTTTAGATTCAAACATAATCCTTTTGCCAGAATGTTTTAGATTCAGAGTAGTTTCTTTTTGCATTCTTTTTCAGTAAGCCCAGTGTTGATGAATCTTTTCATGTTTTCAGTAGTCACTCAGGCTTGCATTTCCTTGGTTCCCCAGTAATAACTGTTAAGATTGATTGAAGGGTAGGGTTGAGGTAAGGGTTGGGGCAATCAAAATAAAGAATACTTGGTTATATCTGATATCAGGTGTAATTACAGTTCAGGCTTGTCAAGTCTATTAACCAGGTTGTCCATTAACTGGACCACTACCGTTTCTATTTAAGATAGTCTTTAATTTGGTTTTGCAGGCTGCAAAAGTTCAAAACTGGCAGCTTTGGCTTTTAAAGCAATCAAAGTTAGCAGTACTTTTTTTATTCTTACAATGCATCATTGTTACTTTCAGGAAGTAATTTATCCAGATAATCATCTAACTCCCATTATTCCAGTTACATGACAACTTACAGTACTGGTATTTATTGCGGTGGTTAAGATAAAGCGTAAATAGAATTATTTTTAGAAGGTACAGAAAATGGCTAGTGCTGTAATTTACAATGAATACAAGTAGTCTATTGTGCCTCAAATGTTTTCGACTGTAGTTTGCGAGAGCTGCTCATTTCTACCAGACTATTGCTGCACGCCACTCCTGTAACATCTGCTCTAAAAACAAAATGTATAGGTGGTATTATGCTTAAATAAATAGATAAAAAAAAAAAGTCAATTATTCTTAAAAGCATAGTCCAAATCCCGTTTGGGCTGGAGTTGATCAGTCTGTGAGTTATATCTCCTCCTGCTAATAATCTTGGCTGCCTAGTAGCCCAGCGGTTAGAAGATGGAATGCTCCTGGCTGGGTTTCCCTGTAGCCACATTGTCATCATCCTCATTTATTGAGGTCGGTGTGCTGCTAGAAAACCAGTAGCCACCCAAGCAGCACCTGAGAATTGGTGGCACGCTTCATGTGAGCATGATATGAAGCGTGGGAATATTAGTGCAGGTTTAAGGATGGTAAAGCATGGTATGTATAGAACCTCCTCTCTTCTTCATATGGTTCAGCTCCATTCAACGCATACCACCAACTTTAAACTAAAGAGGTGTGGTTTCTTTTAAACAGTACTGATTTATTCCTGGATGCCTGTCCTTTCAAAACGATGTACCTTTTCCCAATAACTTTCAAAACCATTAAAGGGGCTTCATGGGAGTAATGGTGATGACCCATGTTATACCCTAAAAAAAGGGATGTTATAACAGATTGTAATAATAACTCGTAGAGTGAGCATTACACTGTAGTAAGAGCATTCACAGACGCTCTAAAAAAGGTTATAGATTTTGTGGGGTCACGTTTTTTCCCAGTGAGGTTTTTGTACCAACACAACCACAACTGAAAGCTGTCCTAATGAAAACTCTCCGTGGTTCCCGCCAGCTGCTTTGTCGTTTTTGTTTTGATTTTAGGTCCAATGACAGTGTGAGAAATGAATTGCAAATGTTTTATCTGATGTGTGCTGTATAATTCTGATTATCCGTGAAATCATGGTGATCTCATTTGAGGACATCTATTTTGGCAGTGAAAACATGCCTGGGGCCAATATTATTGCTCAATGTTTTCCATCACACATGTTCACACATACACTGAATAATAAATAAATAAATAAATAATAATAATAATAATGTAAACCCAACTGTACATAAAAAGGCTGTAATTCCATCAAGGAGCTCTGGTCCACAAGAGCAAGGAGAGAGTCATTCAGTCCACCACTTTAGCATTAGACCTCATTCAGTACAGTAGAGGCATTTAGTTTGCAGGTCTCGGAGGCTGGCTGTTGTGCTTGTATAGGTCCAGATGTGCTGCTGGCCCCTGCCACAGAGGTCTGTGTTTCCTGGTGCTGATCAAGAACAGGTCTGTCAGGCCCAGGTGAAGGATAGCCAAGATAAAATCACTCACACATTTCTGCTGTGCACAGTCAATCTACAGGACTTATTTTTCCTACAGCTTCTGAATTGTTCCATGACTTAAACATTGAGGATTCAATGTACTGAACTGTATAAATATGAGATTTGGAAAACACATGGTGGCAAGCTTTTTTTCTATACATGTCAGGGTTGAAAAGAAATAAAAACACATTGACTTAATTCAAACCTAAGACACACACTGCACAGAGGACCTCACGGGATGTCTCTCCCTCTGTCTAGTATGAAGAGCTCAGCCATCAACTTCTTGTGTCTCAGTAGTTTATCCACCCAGGAGAAGGCTATTTCCTTGTATACTGTACACCCTGAGGTTATCACTTCAATACTCTGGGATAAAATTGAGGCGGCACATTTCACCAGTTTAACATTTTTTGTATGTTGGCAGCTTATTAAACTTCGCTATTCACATACAGTATTCGCTGGTCTGTTTGAACAATTTAAACATTGACAGATGCAAATCCTGCTGCTCTTTAACTCTGTATTAAGCTAGCTGAAGTTTTCTTCCTAGGCGACTTCTTGAACTACTTACAGCATTATTACATAGAATAACAATACAGCGAAATGAGGTCTGTGAGAAATCAGGGTTATACATTTTACCTAGAGATGGATTTGGAGCCTTCAAAAGGTACTGTAGCACAGAAGGGTTTAGACTCTGTTACAGATCAGAGAATTACAAGACAGGAGACTGAAGCCCTTTATCTAGGGGTCCACCTGCTCGAATGTTTTGCCTGTCATAATTTCAGTCACAGATATTCGATAGCTGCCGAGCAAGGTTTATGAGAAGATTCATGCACACTTGATTTTCAGCCTTCCCAAATTTACTGCACTGCGTACCTGCCAAATATAAATCAGCCCAAAAAACAGTGTCTGCTCAGTGACAGGTTTCCTATCAGCCCAATAAATCCCAGCTTCAATTACAGTTTACACCCAGGGTTGTGGGGCCAGAGGCAAGTCACAACCAACAGGAGAGCTAGCACTGTACTGGAGAGAGGAAGGATTCATGATCTCAGATAGGAATACACCACCTACTGGCTGCATGTGCTGTGCATACCCATCAACAGGGCACAGATAAATAGACAGCAGGCTGATCCAAAAAGTGTATTACATTTTTACTATCCACTAGCTGATCCAATTTATGAGCTTCCAAGTCAACTGGCAGGGAGTAGCCGCACACTGGAGCCGTCACCGTCCCAAAGTGAGCATCTAAACCATTGAACAAAAGGATCAAGTTCCTATTCATGACTAGCTACAGAGCCTGTACCTTATAACTCCATCGCACAACTAAGAGCAGCATATCAGAGTTTGCTTATTTTGTACACAGTTTTCATGGTAGAGCAGCGGGTTCAATTTTGTATTTAAAAAATAAACAGATTCATTTGTTTTCTGGTTGTCCAATTGCTTTCAGGATACATCCCACTGGTTGGTATGGTTTTGTGCTCGGGTGAGTGTATGACATTTAAGTCATTCAGCTCAAGAATTTCCTGAAGGTTTTATTTTCCTGCCAACTGAATCAACACAATAAAACCCAGGATCCAGGGGTCAGACTCAACAAGAAGCCCAACTGCGTTCTCAAATCCCTGTGCTGGCTGAGGAGCTGAAAGGAGGTGAAGAAATCTATACATAAACACAAGGTGGCTGGAGTGATACAGTATGTGCAGCAGGGGATGACTATTTCCACACAAGCTACTCGGTTCCTGACTAGCTACTGGAAAACATCTACATACTACATGCTAACAAGTGAGCACACGCTAAAGGAATTCTGTAGCAGGTTTCATGTTCATGTTTGGAACCCTTGTGTGATAATGTGTAATTGTTGCCCATTCAATGCAATTTGCCTTGCTGTGAAATTCAGCACGTCATAAAGCAAATGATAAATAAATAATAATAAAGCACTGGCATTTTACTGTACTGGAGTAGTTACATTTCATTATTTGTTATATAATTGATCTCAGACAGTACAATAACTGTTACAGTTTGACCATATTTTGATCGTTAAATGGCCGAAAAAGGTTATATTTGATCCCCTTCTTTATCCCATGAGTCCTGTGGCCTCCTAAAGGCATGACTGCTGCGTTCTGTAATAAGGTAAGACAAGATTAAGTATTATAAAAGCCATATAAAATATAATGAGAAAACAAATTCTCTTTTCCAAGGAATGAATCCCAAGGGTACCCGTTAAGTCCTAGTATTGGCTTGCTGTTGCCTATGAAAAGCTATTGGAATTGAGGCTCTTTCAGAACGGCTCATGTTTTATGAAGCAAGTGGAGGAACTTTACTGCAGGTCTCTGCGTTTCCTCCTGTGATTCATGGGGAGCACTTTCCTTGCTCCAGGGGAAGATACAATTACATTTATTTAATCAGATACATCTGTGCACATGGCTGCTTGTCTGTGTTTATATATATTATCTAAATGTATTTCAGTTAGGTTACATAACATACAAATTGCAGTCATTAAAACCCATGATTCTGACCCATTTATCTAGGGCTGGGCCAACAAATTCAAACTGTAGTGCTGTCAATATAGTGCGGGCCACCATGATCTGCCAGGACAACTGAGGTGTTAAATCTGTCCTGTGGGGGATACGCCTATTTCTTTAAGAATGCTGCGTGTGCCTTCAAGACAATTTTGATTGGAAATCTGCAGCAGTCTGTCCTTCATATATTAGCTCAAGAGTGAGGTAGTGCCTACCCTGCACAGTGATATCCAATCACATTTAGCACACAGGTAACTATATAGCTAAATAAGTCAAATGTTTCATACTAATGTGGGAAATATTGCAGGTCAGAGAAAGACACCACATTAGGAGCTATAAATGGTGATCACTGGTTTCATTTCTTAATTTTCTTCAATACATTTTGTGTCCCTGGAGATCAGTTAAAAGTAGAAGGGGGCTATTGGCTGGTTTCACATCTTAGCTGTACAGTATTAGCGCTAATCAGGGTCTGTGAGACCAGCCTCTGAAGACATAGTGCTGGAAGGCTGGGAATGGAGTGTTCTAGGGTTCAAGTCAACAGAGAAACGATTTCAGAGCAATACTGTAGCTGGTTTTTCAGTTCAGAGCCTAAACTGAGCTGAAGTCTTAATTGAATTGTAGAGGCAATCTCTCAAGGGGACCTCACTGTTTTTGCAAGCCAGTAAATGGAGTGTGACAATTACTCTCAAGTTCAGCAGCCTCTGGCTACCCTGACCTTACCTCGCTGCCTGTAATTAAACAGTGTAGGATTACACAGGGCAACCTTTGGAAAATCAACACATTCTCCACAACAGCTAAACAGAACCAGACACTGTATGCATAGGAGTGGCCACAGAAAGGTCCTGGACAGCCTTGAGGCAGGTTTCATTCTACGCTGGGTCAGCTGCTCCAGTCAAAAACCGTTACATTCAAAAAAGCATTTAATCAAGGTTATCTTTTGGATTTGAAATGCATTCTTTTGGCATTCAAAATAGATGGCTGAATTCCTGTTTGATAATTGTTTCAATCATATACAATTATTTATCTCTGTATTTTATCCAATTAAGCTGTGAATCATAACATTTTTTCCCCCAACCAAAGAAATGTTTCCACTCAGAATAAAGCATTGCTTATATAACTAAACATGATTTAAACATGATTTAGTTATATATCTCAACAGAAAATAAAAGTTGGCTGCTGTGGTATTGTCTGTTGTGGTTTTTTTCACCAATTCTCTGTCTTTACTTCATTTTGATAGCAATTAACTGGTGATTTGAAGGATTACATCATAGAAATGTTGACAGGGCTGTTAAAATAATGAAAAATTAAAATAATGATGATTACATTTTTTTTTTATTTAGCATTTATTTGGGCTCACAAACATAAATGTAGTATAATAATCTTTCCAAGTACTTTTTTGTGATAGAGGAAAAGAGTTTCCAAAGTATGATCCAAAACAGGCTGTTTTCTGCTCTCTTTTAATTACTTAATGGCAGAATTCACTGCACTGTCACTGTGCTGAACACACTTTCCCACACAAGGATGCTCTTTGTCTCACTAACCAGTAACTATTTTGTTGTCAGCATCATGACCCTCAGTGTAGCCAGCAATGCGTTGCCAAGCAAATTATCTGGACTTGCATCTGGACTCGAAATGACTGTACAGAATGTTGAAATGACTCCAAAACGACTCTGTTCTCTGTGTCTCATAGCATGTGCTGGAGTTGTTTTTATTCCTCATTTGAGAATTTTGCTTATCATTGCACAACACATTTAGTTTTCTAGTTACTTGTTCATTCCTGTTCTCTGACCCACTTGCACACCTGTTTACCAGTTGCTCTCTCTCTCTCTTTTCTGCTTTTTCACTTACACATACTTTACTGTTTTATTGAAGCTTTTTTTAAATTTTATTACAGCCATATATATTGGAAAGGCACGCAGTATGTACCTTTTATATAGGATTTAAGACTGGAAATAAAAAGGGATACAACGTTTCCAAAGCTGCTTGAGAACAATGCTCCAGTCCGAGTCTACATGTGACCACCAATGAGACAAGCAGGGAAAAAGTGACCCTTCGAAGAGAAAGCTGAGAGGTGGAGTAAGAGGATGGAAATTAAACAAGACAGCACAAAGTAAACCATCAAGCGCATACTGTTTTATTATCCCACATGTATTATTATTCCACATTACAGGTTTACTAAACAACTCATTTATAATCTAATAATCTAATAAGCCTGGCCAAGCCAGAGAATCCTATAGACTGCAGTCACAGAGATTTCTTGTTAGTTTTTGGTGTTAAAACTGTTTACACTGGATCCGCCTGCTGAGCTGTAAGGGGTCCATTTACAAGGGCATGCTGTCAACAGTAGCAGAAAAACACCAAGAGACCAAACTATTCCGCTGTGTTATGTATCTGAAGGACCCCTATTGTTCTCTGTATTGGTATATGGTGCAAACCAGCCACATCCCAGAAGAGAGCACTTCACTCACAGTAATTCTATGATCATGACACTTCTAAATGGAATGGAGAACCATAGCTACTATGAATGCCTTAAATGACCAGCAAAGAGTGAGCAAGTGTTCCAACCTGTGCAAATATGTCACCATGCCAACCAGGCCTCAAACTTTTACAAACACACTAACCCATTCACATGACAGCCAATTCACTTTGCTAGGGAACGGGTATGGTGGTTTAATGATATATACATACACACAAAAAATACAAAAACAACAGTAAAACAAGTCTTTCAATTAAGCTACCTCAACTTCTGTCAAGAAAAAAAAACAGCTGCTAGAAAATACTTTTAATTCCTTACAGCCTAAATAAAGAAATAATTTGGAAAAGAAAATGTAAAGGTTTAAATAAATAAAAATAAATTAAGGATAATACAGAATATTAAGTGGCAAATAAGGAGTCACTACCTGCTGGTGTTGCTTTGTGGTTTGTTTCCTGAGGCTTGGCAATATGTGACATGGTAGCATAGGCCTGACACAAGTGTTCAGCAAGTCAGTTGTAGTCACTCATGATACATGTATAAACCACACTCACACACACAAAACAGCATTGAAATTATAGTACAGCCACGAAACATCTCTCAGTAAAAGAGTAACACATGTTTGATGTTCACATTGGAACATGCTGCTTATTCACAAGAGCTAAATCAAAGAAAACTGAGCACAACAAAAATGGAGAAATAAGATCATTGCCACAAAAGATGAAAGGGAAATAGAAATAATCCGATTATTTTTCCTCTTTGAAGACACTATGTAACACAATTTTTGTTCCTGGGTAGTAAGTGTTATTTCCTAATTGCCTATGCCTCAAAAGTATAGAAAATGGCTATTATTCCCCACAAACTTTGCTTTTGTGACCAGACAGTGATATTTTGAAATTTACCTATTTCCAATGAGAAAACGGGCGAATTTGTGTCTTTTCGTTCACATAAAGTCAGAAAAAAACAACATATGAATCCAAATTAACATGTATTTATACTAAAGTAATACAAAAATGACTACAAAAGATTTAGAAGTGAGTAGTTTTTCGAGATTTACGATTATACTGTAAATCACTTTCACGAATCAGCCCCTAAATGTAGTCTCCCATCATGTTCTCGTTATACTGTCCTTGGTAGCGTTGTTCAAAGACCAGTATATCCTGGTGGAAGCGCTCGCCTTGCTCCTCCGAGTACGCTCCCATGTTCTCCTTGAATTTATCAAGATGAGCATCAAGGATATGGACTTTGAGGGACATCCTACAGCCCATTGTGCCGCAGTTCTTCACCAGAGTCTCAACCAGCTCCACATAGTTTTCGGCCTTGTGATTGCCCAGGAAGCCCCGAACCACTGCGACAAAGCTGTTCCAAGCCGCTTTCTCCTTACTAGTGAGCTTCTTGGGGAATTCATTGCACTCCAGGATCTTCTTTATCTGTGGTCCGACGAAGACACCGGCTTTGACCTTTGCCTCAGACAGCTTAGGGAAGAAGTCTTGAAGGTACTTGAAGGCTGCCGACTCCTTATCTAGAGCTCTGACAAATTGTTTCATAAGGCCCAATTTGATGTGCAGTGGTGGCATCAACACCTTCCGGGGGTCCACCAGTGGCTCCCACTTGACGTTGTTCCTCCCCACAGAGAACTCGGTCCGCTGTGGCCAGTCCCGCCTGTGGTAGTGCGCCTTGGTGTCCCTGCTGTCCCAAAGGCAAAGATAGCAGGGAAACTTGGTAAAACAGCCTTGGAGACCCATCAGGAATGCCACCATCGCAGCCTCTTGATGCCATCTCAAAAAAATGCAGATATGTATCCACTTAGGCAGCTGGAACTAAACTGATCTGGTGGGCTTAAGGCCCCTGTATTTATACTACTATTTATATTACTGGAAAGTTCTAGAAAGTTCTAGAAGTTACTCCAAGTTTACTCAGCACTGAATCTATCTGGAATGTTCTAGAAAATGAGTAAATTTCAAAATATCACTGTCCTGGTCACAAAAGCAAAGTTTGTTAATAGCCATTAATAGCCATTTTCTATACTTTTGAGGCATAAGCAATTAGGAAATAACACTTACTACCCAGGAACCAAAAAAAAATAATAATTTGTTACACGGTGAGTTCAAATGGGAAGAACAATGTTATGCAATCCTACTTTCGACTTCAAGTCCTCCCAGCAGTGTTTTTTAATTCTTTGTGGATAACAGAATTCTTGAAGAGCATGCCATCCTATTGTTTGTTTTCCGGCTGCCTGTGAGCTCTATTGTAGGGGAGTGCAGCTTTACAGGCTATTGGCTGGAGAGCAGAAACATCTGGCCATTTTCCATTCATCGTGAACCTATTAATCTTGCATCAAGATTCGAGGGGCTAGTGCAGCCACCGTGAGCAGACTTGGCACAAGCGATACACCCCATGTTAGGCAGAGGTCCGTTCTTATTGAGCTCTAATGAATGGGGTGTTTTGAACAGGACTATTCTCTAGGGGACCAGACATCATAAACTGCTGTTTGAATGGCTGGAGAAAAATTATTACCATTACACCAATTACATACATTGATTAAGTCCATCTGTTGGTTGTTAGAAAAACAATGGGAAAAGGAAAATGTAAACCTCGAGTAGGTCTTACTTGTCTCTACTTAAAATTACAATGAAATGCCTTCAACTATAATTATTATTAATGTGCCAGCCTATTAATTCGAAACTGAGCGAAAGTAGAAGAAAGTATTACAGAAGAAGACAGAATAGGAGCAAATTATATGCTTTGGTCTGGATCCATTGCTACAGTGGTGTCCCTAAGGCATTTCTGGGGAGGGGTTGCTAGTAATCTGGCCTGGAGGTGGTTATAGATGCCAAAAAGCTGTTCATACTGTAATTCTCTAAACCAAAAACTCCAAATGACTGGGTTTTAAATATATATTTTACACTTATATTTTACTTCCCATTTGACTTCAGCCCATATGTTGATTTTATTAGAGAATTTTACAGCACCAAGGAATCCCCCTGAATTGCATCATTTATTCCCGGGATAAGCATGAATAGCTGGTTTGTGTGATTCAGAGCGATTCCCCAGTACTGTAAAATACTCAGCTCAGAGGGTGTACAAAGAGAGGGGTTATTATTAATATGTAGTCCGACTACGCCAGCTCAGTGCGATAAAGCACAGAATAATACTAATAATCACCAAAGTGCAAACTGCAATATTTCACTTTGGAAAGTGCTTAGTGCATATAGTAAAGGTACAGTTCATTAACCAGTGTTAATGAGGATAATAATAAACACCAACACTGACCATTGTAAAAACAAAACATATAACATGTTCTGTGTAGGGGAGGGAACATCACAGTGAGAGGAAGAATCTGTATAACAATCTCTTACTTTACTTTCCATGCTATTGGTTCTGATCAGCTATACAGGGTAAAAACTCTTAATTCACTCACGCTCATTGTTCAAACCGGCATGCTGTACACCAGCCGAATACTTATCGTTAGGAAAGTCCATGTACAGGCTTGTTTCACTTCCCTCGGTTACTCTATGTTTCAAAAACTAAAATTGTGTTCCCACTCGTGCACAAACACAGGCGAGACAGACACAAACCCCCAGGATGGCCATCCAGTTTGCAAGATATGTGGGTTATTTATAATCATGTGCGTAAAACTATCAATAATTCAATTAGTCAGTACCCAATGGCATAACAAGTGAACTGAGTGGAGAAGATACTAGAAAGTGATACATCAATTCCAAAGCGTTAGTCAAATAATATATAAAACATGCACTAATGAAATCAAAGTGTAAAATGATCAAAATAAAACATACAAGTGACAAATAAATATGTGAAAGATAACAGGGGCATTACTGACCTGTTACATGAGACTGACTTTCAAAGTTTAATCTCAATGTACTCAACATTCTGTTTGAAGCTCAGTAATTCAGCAGCTACTACTAAGATACAATGATCTAAACGAGCCCTCAAGCTCGTAATGTAATTGAAACTGAAGGTCTCCGAAGCTCTGCCTATTCAGCCGCCTGGACAAATAAAATGAGCCTGAAACCTCAACCAGAATGACATTGAATGTTTCCCAGTGGAGCTATTGTGTTACATGATGGTACAATTAAAGAGGGACATTTCAAACTTCAAATGGAAGGCAGTTTGCAAAGAGAATCATGAAGTTGCACATCAACAACAAAAAAAAGAACACAGTACTCCCCTTTGAGGTGTTATTGGATACGTTTCATTCTAATATGATTTTTATCTAACAAGGAGGGGTATCTATTGTCTGCAGAATGGACCGGTTTGCATGTCTAATGACTGACAGCCCCTTTAGAATGATCAAAGAATCTTGGTGCATGCCAATTAAAAAAAACTAATCAAATCCATTACAACCCCACAAGCCTATACACAATGACACGCTCTACTTTGTGGATACACTGCTAACATGTTTCTTGGCCCCCAAAAACACGACTCACCCCAACAGACGGAGCACAAGGAGGTTAAGTGACTTGCTCAGGGTCACACAATGAGTCAGTGGCTGAGGTGGAATTTGAACCGGGGACCTCCAGGTTACAAGCCCTTTTCTTTAACCACTGGACCACACAGCCTCCTTAGCATGTGAACCATCTAGAAGGGAGTCTGCATTGGAGGCCTGTGTGAGAGAGAGTTACTTTTAGGGTGACCTCTTAGCGCTAAGAGCGATAGAGCAACGAGAGAAAGATAATTCAGCACTGCCATATGAGTACGACCATGAAGAGCAGGAGGCACCCTTGCCAATGGCCTTGCAAAGTCCAACATTATAAATAAGCCTATAAGCTCAGTTCAATTGCCCTGTAAAGAATGAGTCAGAAGTTTTGCATGCACACCAGTAAAATGTAATTGAATATGTCAACACATCAAATCATGAACACCCTTTTTAAATTCGGTTTTCCTTGTTTAAATCAAGTCATCAGAAAAATGCCATGTATATATAAATGGCATATATATTATATCGGGATGTTAAATGAGATGTATTGTATGAATTGGATGCGACTGAGTGACCTGAATGACTGGGTTTGCACATCTGGTAAGGCAGTAGAGTTATGCTGCAGCGGAGTCAGGTTCATTTTGCAGTCTTTTTTTGGATTCCAGAGAGATGCTCGATCCTGTCTTGTTTGCTCTCCACTCAGTTTGGCTTCTTATTCAAACTACTACGAGAGACGTCAGTCGTAGTTAAAACAATGTATTATTCATGCCATTACAGATCTGCTAAGGGAGAACTCCTGGAGCCAAGGGGAAGGTTTGCTTTAATTGTTGAGCGCATTACATTCTCCTTAGTGACGTATTTATGTCATTTCATGGATTTCTCATCTTCCGATGTTTCATGTTTACAGCAGAAGGAAGAATGGGATGAAGTTTTTTCTGTCCAGTGAGTTTATTATCTGTGTAGATTCTAAATATGTACCTTTCTCAATATTAGCCTTTATCTTTGATATGGCCCACATTTTTTTTAGGCCAGAGTTTTCAGTACAACAAATGTAATGACCAGTGTTATATGAAGTCGCTGTTGCACAGTAGTTAAGACACTCACTTTCAGTGTGCAGGGTCGCCGGTTCACACCCAGTCTCTGTACTGTATATTGTTTTAATTTACAGCTTCTTTCTCAGATCCAATGTGAAATCAGTTGCTTGCATGTTAATCAACACTGTTTCTGTACAAACTTGGAAGGTATATTCCAGTCTATTCCGGTCCAGGAGTGGGTCTTGCAAGGAGCGTTAAATGAAATAAACAAGACCCTATCTGGAAAAAGCTCAGAGGCTGGCATGGACTGGAAGAACCATGGGCTGGAGCTACTGTATGAGTGCCTGCATACTTGGGAGGGGGAGGGGGGTCTCTGAGGGGTAATGGAAAACCCAGACTGAGCTCCAGGCTGCCTCTGCACACCTTTGTACTGATGCCAGCACAGCTCCATCCTCACAGCGTTTGATCTGTGGCACTGCTTGATCTACTGCTCCAAACTGTCTTCATTCTGCATGCATTACAGAAAGAAAGAAAGAAAGGCAGCCCATACAGTGCATTAAACACCCAGCCCTAAGATACTCAACTTAAAAGAGACACTTTCTCAAAGTCTTTTGTGTTGTAATATTTCCACTAGGGATAAACAAGGTTAGTTTATTTAAGACTTTGTTTCATTGCATCCAGAAAACATTTTGCGGTTTCTTTTCTTGCCCACCCAAAGTGTTCACAAAAAAAGACTTACTGTATATCCCATTGAGACACTAAAAGAAATCAGTTTGCTGACCGCTAATTCATTGCACAACTATCCTCACATTGCTTGTCGTTACTATGATGCCTTTGGTCTGTTCTGTCATGATGCCTCGTTTTTACCTGCACTTTTGAGAAAACTGATTAAAGAAAAATCTTGCATTTCTCTTTTCCTCCATCTCCTCTCCTTTATATTTCCCTTGTTCCTTCACTAACTCTCAGAGCTTCACTTGCTCTATGCCCCCCTTGCTCTCCATCTTCCCACTCTCTACCTCACATTTCCTCTTTCTCTTTCTCTGCCTACCTTACCCCCTTTTCTCTCTCTTATTCCCTCTGCCATCTCTTCCGTCCCTCACACTCCCTCTCTTGCGCTCCCTTTCTGTCCCCCTCTCTCCCCCGGGGGAGTGTCAGCCCGCTCAGCTCGGAGTGTTTGCACAGCTGGCCCCTGAATCCACTTGGGGGAGGATGTGTAGGGGATCAGGCCTGGAAAATAAACAGTGTGTGGACTCAGGGTAATGAAGTTAAGATACCCTGGGGCGGGTCTGTGAGGGAAAAGGGGGCCAGCTGTTATAGACACAGGTCAGAAGAACAGCAAATGACATAAATAGATAGATAGATCTGTTAAAAAAGAACACTGATAGATAAAACAACTGTAGACATAAAAACAGACTTATTGACTGACCAAAAGTGGCAAATAGAGCAGGAGTAGGTACTAGAGATATAGACAGACTAATGGCTTTTTTAGGTTGTTATTGTAAAGCGCACTCGGATGCTCTGCATGAAGAGTGCTATATAAAAACAAATTGTATTGTATTGTATGTAGATAGCTAGATAGACATACAGACTGTGAAGTATGTGAATGAATGTGTGGAATGTGGAATGAGGAATGAAACTAGAACCCCGGAATGGCGGAGTGCGGAATGGTTGTTCTGATGAGGCCCGAGGCCCCTCTCTTTATGCCTCGTATCACAGATAGAGAAAGAGGGGAACATGTGGGTGCAATGTTCAGTAAAGCATGCCTGCTGTCACAAAGTGCGTGACTCTATGTGTGTTTAGTTATAACGTCGAAAAGAAAAGTTATAGTCACTATTGAATTGTATACAACAGCCACCTGACATAATGCTTTTGTGGTGAACTGTATATATTCCAGGCAAAGATTTACTGCACATATGTGTGCATTTATTATTACAGGCGTCATTCTCGTTCCACTTTCAATAATTCTTCTCATCTGACAAGCGCTTGAAACTTGAAACATAAGATTGTAATGCTGTGCACAAACAGTGCTTAGCTGAAAACTGTATTTGTATAACTGTATAACTGTATAAACTTGTATAACTGTCCAATATAACATATTTATAGATGCATTGTTGCTTGTTTGTAACAGATCTTTAATCTGAGGATTTTTATTGCGTCTGTTGTCAAACAAAATTACATTTAGTAGAAAAAGACATATCATACATTCTAAAGTAAAACTACAACAAAACTATATAAAAATTATCTGGATTTCAATGGTTCATCCAGTTAGAAATTTAGACTTTTTTCTTAAGCCTCACTCCAAGCAACTTTCATAAATGGCAGCAGTGTGGAGTAGTGGTTAGGGCTTGGGACTCTTGACCAGAGGGTTGTGGGTTTAATCCCGGGGGGGGGGGGGGGGGGGGGGGGGGGGGGGGGGGGGGGGGGGGGGACACTGCTGCTGTACCCTTGTGCAAGGTACTTTACCTAGATTGCTCCAGTAAAATCTCAACTGTATAAATGGGTAATTGCATGTAAAAAAATAATGTAATTGTATGTAAAAAAAAATATATATATTTTGTAACAATTGTAAGTTGCCCTGGATAAGGGTGTCTGCATGCAAAAAGATTTCAGAATATATTTTAGTAGCTGTAACATATAAATAACTCTGAGAAAGGCAGTTGGCTCACATGAGGAATGGTTCAACGTTGTTTGAATATGTTATAGAAGACGAGTAATGTAATAATATCTTCCACACCAGTATAGGCCTTGCCTCTTAAATTTAAGGCAGCAAGTCAAAGGGGAAGCATGAAGTTAATATCACAAAACATCAACAGCCCCATCGATTATTTTATGACTTGTTTGGTTTTTCCTTTTCCAAATAACTGTGTATGTCTTGCACTGGATGTCAATGCGTACTGAATCTGGCCCCATTGTGTGGAAACACTTGACTAAATCAAGTGTCAACAGAAAGGTTGATTGTCATGGTCATGATGATAGAATACTATTGGTTTCAAAGCTGGCTGTTGGGGTCAGGAGGTCAGTGTGATTTGTAAGTGAAGTGAGGAGGTTGTGTACACGTGCCAGTCGGACAGAGAGAGGGGAAGGAGAGAGACAGCATCTGACTCATAGAGACCGTCGTCTCACACTTGTTTTACAAAGGAAGCTGTTTTTGAGCTTTTTAAGGCACTGAAATAAACAATAGATACACCAAAAAATTATTGCAATCTATATCTCTGAAATATCAGATATACATTGCCATATAATCCATATCTCTGAAATATCAGATATGCATTGCTATATAATCCATATCTCTGAAATATCAGATATGCATTGCTATATAATCCATATCTCTGAAATATCAGATATGCATTGCTATATAATCCATATCTCTGAAATATCAGATATTCATTGCTATATAATCCATATCTCTGAAATATCAGATATGCATTGCTATATAATCCATATCTCTGAAATATCAGCAATGCATTTACTAAGCTTTAGAGCCCTGCGGATGAGGTCTTTAGAAAACGTAATAATAATGACAAGTAGTAGTAGTAGTAGTTTTCTGATAGATTTTTTTACTTTTGAAAACTTAAACATCTGTCTCTATTAGTTGCCTGTCGCCCATTATCACATTTGGCAAATATCCCAGGCTGAACTGTGTATATAATTATACATATTAAAACAATAAGAATAATAAGTAATAAAGGTAATATGCTTTAATGTTTTGTGTATAATGTATATGTGTACCTCTCCTATGCATACACAGATGAAAATGTACCCCTATTTAGGAATGAGTGTATGCAGTATAGCGCGCAGCATGGTTTATGTATATTCATCCAGACCATATGGGAATTTTTAAATTGACATTCCGAACAAACATTGAGCCTGATTACCGCAAGTTTGAAATGCACCAAATAACTGACCCTCTGAACTCCTTACAAAACCAACAGCGATAGAGACTTACTGAGGGACGAGAGGAAACCAAGAGGGAAAGAAAGAGAGATACGCTGTAGGCTGTACTGAAGAAAGGAAAGGTAGGATAAAGTGGAACGGAGAGAGGGAAGACAGGGAGCGAGGAAAAGGAAAGAGACCCAGGCTTGCTGATTAGCCAAATAAAATGTTTGTTAATGAATTAATGGAGCATGGTGTTTGACAGAGAGAGTGTGTCCGAATGGCCCTTCACCCACCATAATATTACATTTGCACTGTATTATTGCAGTTTAAAAATATTCATACAATCATTTTGTAAATTGTGCTATTGTTACTGCAGTTTGTAACTTGCAATTAATTATTAATTCATTATGAATACATTTTACCGGATCTAGTAATGTCTAAAAATAATTTCTAGCATTTTTGCTAGCATGTTCATATTTTCTATTATAACAGTTGCTATTTTAAAATGTATGTTATATTTCTTTACAGTTATTTCAGGCACTCACCACATGAAAATAATTCTCACTTGGTGTCTATCATGAAACTGCTGAGATTTTCAGCACACAGCTGGATCCACTACTAAGACAAGGCTTAATTGACTAAATAATTGTACTGATGCAGTCTGTCACCAATCACCAGTGATTTCAGAAACACAAAAAATAGAGAAAGCCTAGCCAATTTCAGCTTGAATCTGTAACACACCTATGCAGCCAGTTATGGACTTATGTTGCTTATCTGTTCATAATAAATTCAGTGATTGAACATTGCTTGCCCAATGAAGGACAATTTAAACCACACATTGAAAACCGATGCCCTAGCCGTTATCAAAATGAAACATATTCTCTGCTCTCTGCTCTATTACAACAACCCTACACAGTTGTTCATTTACACATCTTTCACGTCTTAGTAGGTGTGAAATGAGATCTGATCTGGCTCTTTGAAAAGGTAAATAAATAGACGTGAGAAGTTAAACAACTGAAAATGATCAAAATAGCAGACTTGGTGAGTCAATGGAAATGGATGCCTGGACAGTCACCTCTGAATTATTTGGATATGATGCCAAAGAACCAGATTAATCAATTTTCAAATGTCACTAAGGTAACCACTCAATACAAGAGCATGCAAGTCCTTTTTCCTTGGAGGTAAAACTGGAAAGATTGATAGTCCCAGTGACTAAATGAATCAGTATAGCTCTTGGGGAGGGTTTGTGTTCTAATGGGCGATTTCCTGAAGACTAGCATTCTGTAACATGGATCAGTATGGTACATCCGATCACAGTGTTTCCCCAGGATGTGATATGATTAATGCCCTGTGAAACTAGAGAGGGAAAAGGTTATGAAGATGTGTCTAATTAACGCTTCTAAGCTGATTGGCCAAAGCATATGAGTGATCAGCTAAAGAAGACTGTGCTGTGCATTGTTTGAGTGCTGTTGATGATTTTCTGTGATATGGGCCTCTGTTGAACTTTTTGAAAGACTTTCTAGCTAATTATGCAGCTGTTCTTAATTGTAAATACTGTAATGACCTGAAACAATTTATAAAACAGCTCCTTATCTGTTAAGAATTGTAACACTTGAAATGTATTTGCTTACGATTGTAAGTCGCCCTGGATAAGGGCGTCTGCTAAGAAATAAATAAGAAGAAGAAGAAGAAGAAGAATTAACACCAGTTTGTGGGTAAATTATTTGGCTCTTGAGATTCAGCCCTACTTCCCACAAGTCTTGCATTCCTCAGAACAGAGGTATCATGCAGTTTTATATCTGGGACCAATTATCAATTGCAGTTTGAATTTCAATCTCACGTAGTGCCCAGCAACCTTTGGCTTACGACTGATCCATGTCGAAACTGAAATTGAACCTAAACATAGGGGCATATGCACAAATATTTCAGATTTGTATATTTAATTTATGAATTACGGCATTAGCTGCAGTATTAATTTCTCAAATTACCTGTTTGCCCATGCTTTAGCAGTAAAGCCAGGCAGTTCCTGTGAGTGAGACTTACACAAACAACTTTAAATACAATACAATACATTGTACATAAATCTCCAACAGGACTTACATCAGAGGAAAGGCCTTTAACCTAAATTCAAAGATGTGAACTGCTCCTGCAACACAAATTATAGCTCAGTGAATTCCACACCACAGGAGCCCAGTCAGAAACCTGGGAAATTAAGCAGACCAGTCACTGCAGACAACTACAGACGGCCAGGTGCACTAATTCTGTACTTTTTATAAAACTGCTGGGGTCTCCTCTCTCAAACTATGCAGATTCCAGGTGACACGCTTCTCAAATGGGCTTTTAAAATCTGAGTGAGAGTTGGTGAGAGATATTATACAGTAGTTTTAACACATGGGGCATTCCAATGGATTGCTTCGGGAGTATTGGGCTTGTCAACTATTCCCTGCAGTTTTGCCTCTGTGATAAGGCAGACAAAGCTGCTGGTGAGAATCTGTGGATTAGAGCCTCTCTCCTACCCTCAGGCCCAACCCTTGTCTTGTCTGCCCTCATTAGAGCAGTCTGTGGCTCTGTATGATCTCCCCTTGCACACCTGTCTCTCTTCATTAGGCACGCCACCCTTCACTTGGGCTCCAGGGCCCAGTACAGACTTGAACCTATGAGCTAACCCAAAGCACCCAGCATAGTGAGAGAGCCCGCTCTAATAGGAGACGACAGCTAACTCATCAGCTTAGTCAACCTTAATATAGTACATGGAACCAGCATGTCTGTGTGTCTGTTTCACTGACTAATCCCTTTCCTGAGTTTGATTGCATGACCCTGCGTGTCATTAAAAATGAGAGCTGTATCAAATGTTTGCAAATCTACAAAACACAGGAATTCACAGCCTTGCAATGACAGCATTCCAAGAAACTGGTCTACCAAATACTGCAGCTGAATTAACTGACAGGGGCAGAAAACCTAAATCTGACATAGATGCTCAAAGGCCTTAAGTTAAGCTAAATTAATGCATTTTACAGAAAAGCTTAAAAAAATATAATTGGGATTATAAAAAAAAAAAAAAAAAAAAAAAAAAGTATTACCCTGAAGAACTCTCAAATGGAAGCACACTGGTATTGATATGGTACTGTAATAATTATCAGCATGTACTGTATAGGCCCATAACATTGTCATTGTTCATATCACGTCATGTGAGAAGATGGTCTACAGAGGCATATTAATATACAGTATATATATATATATATATGCATGATTTGTTGTATCAGTGTTCTACACATCTGCACAGCTCCCTATGAAGTCATTTCAGTTGTTATCCTCTGCAGGCTGATTGATCCCAGATGTTTGTGGCTCATGCCACAGAACCGCAGATGACCCAGAGCTCGCTGTGAGTCTGCAAGACTGCGGTTTGTGAGCTTGTGAGAGACAGAGAGAGTGGCATCACAGTGTAATACAGTGAGTCTGCAAGACTGCGCTTTGAGAGCTTGTGAGAGACAGAGAGAGTGGCATCACAGTGTAATACAGCATCGATTAGCACAGTGCCTTTCATCACCAAACATTCCACGACTCTGAACATGGCAACTAGTCTAGAAACAAATAAACATTCAAGTACGTTGAATCAGAACGATTGCAAATACATTAAAAGATAAATAAAAAAACGAAGCAAATTTAAGTTACTTACTCTTTAAGATATCATGTGATAAAAAGTGAAAAGATTTTGAAATGAGGGTCTGGCACCACTGCTTGTAAACAACAGCTGATGGTGCTGTTTGTTGCAGGCAGTAAACACACACACACGCCTCTGACCCTGGCAAACTCCCGGTATACACAACTTCAGTTAGCCAAGAAAAGAAGAAAGAGAAAACATTATTTTATATTTCAATCATTTCCAGTGTCTTGAGAACCCTGTTTATGGATTATATCAGCAAGCAGGCCAGTAAAATTGAATGCGACTTTCCTAGCATTTTCAAAGCTTTAAGAACAGCGTTCAATAAATCATTAAAATATAATATTGTTTTGTGTCATTTAACCAAGGGGTTTCCTAATTTTACTGGGAGGTCTTTGGACCTCCAGAACCACACACTGAAAAAAAACCCTGGACTGTACTTTATAGGGTCCCTTATAAAAGTTTACCACAGTATTGTTGCGTGGTATCTTTGCAGTTTTACCATTTTTTCCCCATGGTTATACTATGCATTTACCATAGTTTACCCTGGTTTTATAATATGCTTTACAATACCTCACTATTTTTACCATGCTTGCCTGTGCTTTAGCATGCCTTCTCTATGCCTTATTAAACTTTGCTAAGTTTTCACTATGTCAGCATTTATAAAGGGTGGACCTACGTTGTTTTTCTTTCAAGGGTCTGTCATTTCTTACTTTTGCAATTTTAATTATATGGAAGGCTTCGCTCCACATCCTGTAGTTGGCTGTTCGAGTGAAAGTTGAGAAGGGGCTGCATCTCTCTAGAGCAGTAAGTGACCATGCAATTCTTCTGACATGGAAAGTTTTACCTCAAACAAACCTTTTGACTTGAAAACGTATTGTCTGAGAGTACGACTGGATGATGCTAGCCTGATATGTGAGGGTTTACCCCCAAACAGGTCTGTTTGTCTGTCTCAATGAGACATTGCAGTTTGGCTGTTTTCACCTCACCTTTATCCCTTTAGTAGACAATGGGACGTTCAAGCTCTGCAACTTTCTCCAAAACTCTTGGTGTCTGCTGGCCCTTTAAAAGATTCCTTGCAATCACATGGCACATTAAGCAGAGGGCTGCTTTTCAATGAGCCTTTTGTTTCTGTCAGATTCCTGAGTTCAGCTAATCAAATGGATTATGGGCTGCTTTGAACATCTACTGATCAGAAATTGTTATTCACAAACTACAAAAAAAACCACACATCCACATTTCTGTTTTGTCCTGTTTGGTTGGTGCTGGATTTAGAGCATGGGGGTCGGCATGAGGTCTTTTATCCACAGAGCAGGTTTAACACAAGGAAACTGCAATGCATGTTAAGCTTCCACTTTCATCTTCCACTTGGGAAATGACAAGGCAACCTCCACGAGAAGATAAACTCCCCGAAAAGGGTACTGCTAATTTTAATGGGGCCAAAACAATGATGCTCAATCATGACAAACCTGAGAAGTTATCGAACAGATGCCTCTTGTCCCATGCCGGAATACAACCATATTTATTTTAAATATGTATGTGCATGCAGTGAACAGTTCCTTGTTAACTGCTAGAGACAGGAGAAGTATGCCCCAGAGCCAAGTTAGACACTCTTTTTGACAGTTGTCCTGTAGAAAGTGATGGGTGCAGCCAGCAGAATAATCTAATTGACCATCCAAAGCACCAAAGCTTTGATGTCATTGAAGGACACAAGGAAAGAACTTGGTGTAGCATCAGATAACAAATTATAATAACAATGGAGTCAGTGACACAAGGAGTTAAGCCATGACATCTTTATTTCTGGTTACCTTTCAGTTGTAGGGGTCCAGGGGAGACACGTCTGTAAGGTTAATCTGCTTTCAGGACAGGGGGCAGGCTTAAACTGTTAAAGCTGTCCCCAGGTTGTATTATATTATCTAGGCCTCACCGTGCAGCAGCTTAGACACTGGCCTACTTTCTGTCTGAATGCCTATACAGTTCTTTCCTGCTCAGAACAGACGCTACAGTGAGTAAAAGTCTGACTTTTCTAATGTACTATTACCCAGACTTGATTGCGTTGAGAATTAGCTAGAGGCTTAGAAAAGGATTTACTTAATGGTTTCACAAGAGTTACCCATGTCTCAGCGATTTCTTATGATTCAATTTCTGTAGCGCTATTTAAGAACAGTGAGTATAGCGCCTCCAGGCGCTCAATTACAGACTATATAGCTGTGGTTCACTCCCCTGTTTATTACTCAGATAGCGAAGTATAAAATAAAATGGGTATGTTGTATGGTGTAGTGTGTATTTACTACCTTAAAAAATATATATTTTGCAAGAAACACCTAAAGAGCAGATATTTTCAACATGGGCTTAATGCAACAACCTTTAGAAAGTTAAAATGAGAAAGCATTTGCATGTTTTTTTTTTTTTTAATTATTGTAATTCTATTCATCCTCTGGCTCTGAGTTCTACATAGTGTATCGGTCTGATTAGGTCTTCACTGGGTTCCAGAACTCTGGAAGCTAAGAGTGATTTCATGCTAAATCTTCTTTCTGAATACAAGTTCCTTAATCCAGCCAGACGGGTGTTGAGTGTAAACAGTGCTGTTTCCACAGTGTGAGTGTGTCAGAGAAGCCTATTGTGCTTCCTTCTCATTCTCCGCTTGCCTGCCAGTGACAGATCAGTGACATTACAGGCATGATGCTCCAGACCTGAGACTGCCTGCCAGTCTCCCAGTCCTGGCACCTCCACACTAATATGGACGTATATATTTAACATGTATTGCAAGGACAATCAAATCTGCCTATAACAGCTGTTCAAGGGCTCATCTAAAAGTGGTACTTATAGTTTTAGATTCAAGATTTTTCACATAGATGGGGATAATACACAGGAACCCATCAGTGGTCACCACAGAAAGGCCATCCTTCTGTACAGGTGTTAAATACAGGTTTGACCATTTCAACAATCCTCTTGGTGCACTTCCAAAGGTTTACAGTGGTATACCATGGTAGAGGTATAGCAAGGTGTGGTACATTAAAATAATGTAAAAACCCTGCTTACCTATTGTAAATTAAGGGGGCAAGCATAATACCAGACTGCCCTGCAAAAAATAGTGCAGACACACAGTATCTGTGAGGATACAGGCTCTTTCAAAGATGACCTGAACCGCTGTGAAGAGCATATTAAATTAGTTTACACTGGCAAGCTCTCTGAATGGAAAATAACAATCTGGAAGCAGCCTGCCTGACCATTCCACTCATTACCAGGACAGCAGGGCATCCCGCTGGTAGACAGGGCAAAGGGCACCTCCTCTGCTATGACACCCTGTTGTGGAAACACACTGCCTGGTGCCTGCAGCTCATGTTGCCATGGAAATAACAGTGGAAAAGTTGGAGGGAAGAGAAACTGTGAAGGATTCAGTCTTGTAAATTCCAGTATAGAGATTTTTTTTTTAAGCATGTATGATAGATCCAAGTATTTTGGAATGCATGTGGGAATACAGTTTATACTCTCCTTCTAGTATTGGAACCCAGGCTATTATTATTATTATTATTATTATTATTATTATTTTTATTATTATTTGTTTATTTAGCAGACATCTTTATCCAAGGTGACTTACAGAGTCTAAGGTGTGTGAACTATGCATCAGCTGTAGAGTCACTTACAACAACGTCTAAACCGAAAGACGGAGCTCATGGAAGTTAAGTGACTTGCTCAGGGTCACAGCACGGGTCAGTGAGTGAGCTGGGATTTGAACTGGGGACCTCCTGGTTACAAGCCCTTTTCCTTAACCACTGGACCACACAGCCTCCTGTGGCTCGTGTTTACTATTGACAAGTGTTTACTTGTTAGTAAGTAGTGCACAGTATTCTAGAACATATTTCCATGTAACATAATATTGTCTCGGGTCTTCCAAAACCTTGCATCTCCACCTTTACTGTTACTTGAGGCAAGAGTATAGATAACAGCTGTTCATGAAACCGATTTTAATAAGAGAATGTATCAGTCCAGAGGATTGCGTCGTGAGAAGCTGTTTTTCTTCCAGTGCTTGCTGTTTCTGTTTGTTCCAGATGCTGTTTATCGCCCTCCAGGGTTTGGGTTGTGCGGGTGCAGAGGGCTTGGAGGTGTTGGCAGGCTGACAGTCCAGGGTCAGGGTGCCAAAGGCCATCGAAGAACATTAACACTCCCGCACCCCACTGGAACACAAAACAGAGGCCAACCATTAGAGAGTTATGAGCCAACTGGACTTCTGCTGATACACGGTCTGATACACGGTCAAGGGAAAACAAGTGCAGTCCAAATGATGCAGAACCCTGGCTCAAATCTTTAAAAGCCTTTTTACTCCTGTGTGCAATGTACGCAATTTTCTTTAAGGGAATATAAAAACTGGTTACTACACTTGCAAAAATCTAGATCAGAAGGTTAATATTTAGGTAATCTGAAGTTTCTTCTTAGGTTTTACCGGCGTGTTTGTCTTTCAAAGGTTATGTCTTTCAAAGGTTATGCAAATTCAACCTTGGATATAGTTTGGCCCCCTTCCCTTTCTCAGACACAGCAGACTTGGGAAATAAAGACACACACATGTTTTTTCCTCTGTAAATGGCATAACATTCTGATGTTTTTCTTTGCTTTTGCACAATTCTGCCTTAGTTTTGATGTTCGATTGGGCTCCACAGCTGGGAATGGAGCGTTTACATGTGTATTAAGATACAATGCAACAGCGCAGGGAAATTGAGAATGGAGCTGAGATCAGAGTGTTTTTATTACTATTATAAATGAAGGTTCATTGTGACAGGGCTGGAGAGCTGCGAATGGAGTAACTAAAGCTCAGTAAATGACTGATGCTAGTGCTGGAGAGTGGAGAATGGAGTGTTTTAGTGGTCGTTTTAAAGTTGGGTGGAGCACATTTCTTGGCCGCACTACCTCCAGTCTCTCTGCTAACCAGTAGACTGTACTGCTTCTTAGCTTCTCAGCTCAAACATCTTCACACTGCTGCCTCCTAGTCTGTTCCAACCACTGCTTGGCTGCATGTTGAAGGCAGACCAGTGGACCTGAGATGACAGTCTCGGTTCTGTGTTGTTGCAGCATGCTGGCATGGGTTCTAATTGGCTGCCTTGTGTTATTTGAAAGAAACAATGAGTATTGTAATCTGGAAACTTCGACTCATTCCAGATGTCTTTAATGATGACAGGAGGGTCGTTCCAAGCCACGGGATAATATTGGCACCTTCTCTCTTCTGCATTTTCCACAGGGCATCAATGATGGCGTATTGTAAATCTTTAGCTACCTCAGATTAATAAGTAGTTTTAAAATGCTGTGATGCAATTATGCAGTACTACAGTACTTTTTATATGCAGTCGTTTAGAGTCAGTGACAAAATGTATTCTATGCAAAAAAAAAAAAAAATGGCCAGTTGACATCTTGCCAAGATCCCATTGTAAGTGATATCTACGACCTCAATTGTCTTGGAAAAAAATAAATAAACAGGATTGAATAACTGAAATGCAATTTGCTCCTGTCAGTTTTTGCTTGAAGCCCAGTCTTCATTAAAAAAAAAACCCAAAAAACTCCATTATGTATTGCCTTTGACATGTGTGAGAATCCTTGTACCCTGATGGAACTGAGTGTCCGAAGCACACCGCAATGAGAGAAAGTGCCCATGTATGCAGCTGCTGCCGAAGGGACTGTGTGTGCCAGCTGCCAGGACCACCCAGTCTGGCTTTGCTTGAGTACAAACCGTGACATTACAGAAACCTGTTTCTCTTTTTAAATTCTTCCGAACCGCTTCTCTTCTCTCCATCATGCCAGCGGTCTCTGTCTCATGAGCTCTTTTTATTCATTCAAGAATAAACATTTTCTGATTACGTTTTCTCTTAAACAAAACAGTGAGAAAACAAAAGGAGACTAGACAACCAATCACACATGCAATGATCCACAAGATAGTAATACTATCTCACATTATATTGAATATTGACCTCTGTCTCTGTGCGTCACTATACAGCAGTGCTTGCCTGATTGCTAAATTGGTGCGCTGGCATTTACAGATATTAAGGAAATGAGATGTTCTCATTCTGATTTAATTATTAACTGCTTTTGTTAAACATTGTAATGCAAGTTGCAGGAGACCAAGATTATTTTCACCAACTGTTTATTCCCAACAATAGTACAACAACCCATCACCCCCCTACTCCTATGCTGTCTATTAATTAACCCTTTAAACACCAACTATAGTACAAACTTATTTCACAGTGTAATTGACCACTGTGCAGTGGCTCTTGTTCCAGTGGATGGCTTGCACAAACTCCATCACACTCCTTTCCACTCTCTCTCTCTCTCTCTCTCTCTCTCTCTCTCTCTCTCTCTCTCTCTCTCTCTCTCTCTCTTTGTAAGGTCATTTTGCAGCTTCATACATTTCACATATTTCTCGATTCTCTACCATGCTTGTCTATGCTTTCAAAACTTCATTGTAGTTTTTCACCATGTTATGCTTTCCAAATAATTGTATAGCGTTCAAATGCTCTTCAACCTTTAAATTAGATTGTAGTAATTATGATCTCCGTGGAAGACTGCTAGTCTATAAAGATAGCATTCAATCAAAGAAGACCAGAATGTGGTGTCATCTTCAAATACGTGTCAAAGAACCCAAAGACTTTTATGTGACTTCCAGGGCCCTTCTCTCCCTACCCAAACAAACAGGCTCTCTGGGCTGGAATAGCTGAGCGGAAGCAGGTTATCACCTTCCCCAGTTTATAGAACAAACAGACATACAGCCGGTAAAGACACTGCTATGAGGAACCTTTGTTAAGGGAAGCATCAAAAGCTTAACGCATCGGGTCCGAATGTAGACCCTCAACGCTAATGGTAAATATTTAGAGAATGCTGGGGAACAGCAAATAGAGGCACCCCTTCATCATCCCTGTTTACTAATGAGATCTGTTTTATAGCCTGTGTGGCATTTTCCATTTATAGAAACCCCTGTAGTGAGGCCTGACTAATTTAGTATCTTAAATAAGCACAGTATCAACACAGCCCACCACGGAAGCATGAGGGATAAGTCATCACAAAATTGTGTTAAAGCACTGTGAAACGCATGTGCTAATGAATAACATAAGATATAAACAGTGCTGTAAAATATGTCAGCTGACCACAATGCATACTTCATGCTCTTAAAGATTTCCATGAAATTGTGAATATGGCAGATATCTCCATTAGTCCAGTACCTCCTTTCCTTGATCATTTAATTGCAAAAAGCTTCAATCCCCTAACCTCAGCATAGCCTTAGTTAGATGAATTGTGTGTACCTTATTGGCCATTAGCGCCAAAGATTATATGAATCATTTAATATTATGTGGCTGTAAAATTCTTAAACAAATATTTTTACTGTGACACAGCAAGAGAGGTGGCGTTATATTTAGCCGGGCAGTGAAAAGGTTACTCAGCGTAGTAAGGGCAGTGAGTCAGGGTGGGATTAGCTGGATGAAGATGCATCTCAAGTTGTTCACAATATTTGTGTGTTAGACATCTGTTAATAATCCCAACGATGTGAGGGATTTAGGAACACACCAGCTGGTGCTGTGGACTAGCTTTTTTTTTCTTTTTTTTTTTTTTTTTTGCAAGCGCAACATTCTTTCTTAATTAATTACAATAATGATCAGAGCCCAAGAAAGGCTAGAGTTGTATTAGAGACCCAAACTGCTTTTTAAACTAAGACACTGCTGGAGTTCAATTAGCCCCAGTTTGAGAGATTTACAGGCATTGAATTCAGAATCTGATTGAGATGATCCGAGAGGTTTAACAAAGTTTCACAAAGGGAAAGTTTATTTGATTGATTTTCCCATCTTGTACAGTGCAGCTCTTGAAATCACAGTCCACAATGTGTGCATGCATTAGCAGAAGTGCGGCTTCCCATGTTACCAGCATGGGGGCTGCAGCCAAGTATGGTGGTCCATGCTTATCACTGTCACTCCATTATCTGCTCAATAGAGCTTCCACACCTGGTATAACATTGAAATGGGGGGTACAAGTGCACAGCAGTGTCTGTTTAAATGTATTAATTAAAAAAAAAATCATAAAAGCTTTAACTCAAAAAAAAAGTTTTTACATTTTTAAAATCAAGTCTAATTGGCTAAAGTTCTGAAAGGTTTGATGACTGTTCAAAGTAGTGTAGCTTCCACTATTATCAGCATGTGATTACAAAGCGTGGTGGTTCAATTTGGGGTCAGTACGGGATGCAGGCAGACGGTTCTTAAAGTGCCCATGCCACCCACCTCCCTTCATCTGCATACCAATCTAAACCATCAATGTGCCTTTCGCTCCTTATCCATTCATTGGGTCACAGCCCCATTGTTTCCATTGTCGCTGTCATATAAGTAGTGTTTCGCTCCACTAGACTATCAATCTGTTCAGTGCTGGCCTTTGACTGTCCTTTCAGAATGCCTGTGTGCCCTCATTCTCCTCGCTTCATTCAAGACGGATTACAACAAAACTATCAGGTACAGCCCAGTTTAGCTGGTTAAGGAGAGGTTTAACTGAAGGACCACTCTGGAAATGTACCATGCTGCACTAAAAAAAACATTGACGCTAACACTATTATCTAACCAATATATTTCCCTTTCCCTTACTAGCAGATAATAGGCTGTATTCACAAAGCTAACATTTTTCTTTACCAAAATATAATGTATTAGAATTGGCTGAGAAGGATTTATAATTGTGTTATAATATTGGCATACCAGCACTGGTCATTCATGAATGGTAGGCAAAATAATATTCTGTTTCATGACCACTTCAAAAAGTCCAAGAAAAATGTCAGCATTAGGTATGGTATTATATTTATGTGATCTAGCCTGGATTTTAGACAAACACCATCAATTGTTTTCCTCATATAAGCCATAGAATTAAAGTACTTAGTCTCAACACTTTAAAATGGTGAGGGTCCAGGGAAAACAGCACATTTTGAGACACAAGTTACCCCATTAAAGTGTTTGAATTTCAGGAGCACACTGGGCACACTGAAATGTGAGCTTGATTTGGATATTGGCAGATCTGTGTGTTATTGGTTTACACAAGTTTTTTAAGTCAATCATATAAAACCATAAAAAGTGTTTCTTATTCCAGCTAAGAGATCGAACTTATTAAAACATAACTGTGTTTGTCAGCTTAATATGAGCAAAATAATGTGCCAAGAAATAAATTCTAGATCTCAAAAAAACAAAATACTGTATTTTAAAAGTAGTGTAAATGTAATGTTTACATTGAGCAGCCAGATCAGAGTGCAGCACACAAGCCAAACTTACAATTATACATCTCCCTGTAGTAGTATGAGAAGCAGTATGACCACAATAGAACAACTGATAATGAAACACTAAAGAACCACATTAGTTTCATTGAAACAGTGCACTAGTCACTCCACATACTATGCACTATCACACCGCTTCTAAAACTAAACGCCTGCATTCCATTTCCGTGCAATCACTGTTATAGTTGTACACTAACCACATGTCTGCTTAAAACCATTCAGCACTTTTATCAATAGCTTTTGGTCCTTCCAAAATACATTCCCACAAAAATATTTTAATAAGAATTTTATTTTTTAAAAGTAGAATTTTCATTCAATGCAACTCAAGCAATTCAAAGATTAAAATATAACGTTTTACTTTCAACTTTTCAAACTATATCAGAAACTACAAACTTCTGGGTTTGGGGTTAATCCTGAAAGCCAACAGTTTCATTTTGTTTTGGGATTCAGATTTTGTTTGGTTTTGGTCCGAAGGATGTCTACTTTGAAATGGAAATGACCAAAAACAAAGTTTACTTCACAGGTTGCTCCAGTCAGACTGAACAGACTGTGTAGTGTGCCTGGTAGTGTATCCAGTATGGTCTCGTCACAAGTACAACTTGCTTTCAGCACCTCACACTTCTGTGACACTGTTTCATAGCGTACACCAGAAATAAGACAAATTACCCGACATCCGAACAAATCCAGGATGAGGATTTATTACCCTGAATAAAACATGCTTACTGTTTGTAATGGGGCATTTATGAGTGGTGGGCCTATAAAATAGCTGCATGCTCTCCAACCGCTTACAGTCAATGTGAGTTATTGGTTTTCAGAGAAACAAGACATGACTTTTTCCCTGTTGTGGAGTGTGTGGTTTTACAGGTTATCATCCGAAGGCTTTGAGGCTGGTCTTTAAAAACCAAGCACAAAACAAGTAATTAAAAGAATTTGAACAAATAATAATGATAATAATAGCAGGCTGATTCTAATAAAACAGTTCTCTTCACAGTCCACAATACAGGCACGAAACATCTTTAACAAGCAAACCAAGAAGCAAACTCGTTTGAAAATACAAAATAAATATTGATTTAATGTTCCTCATCTGCAAATAATCACAGATTTCAGCTCAAAAACATGTTTATATAACATTTTAAATAGTTTCAATACATTTTTAATTACACATTTTTGAAAAACGAGTTAGTTCCCTTCAAACCTTTAAGTGGTTTATTTCTTATTTTGAATGATTGCCATCGTTGTGTTGCTTTATTAGGCCATACCACGCTTGCCAACTCTTTTCCATGTTTTACCACGATTCACTGCACATTTACTAGCTTCCCTTTGCTTATGCCTTTATCATTCTTTATGATGCTTTACCATGCTTCCAAGTTTTTTGCCATGTTTCCCAAAGTTTAGTTTGTTTAGAGCATTGTAGCCCATACTTTAATATTCTTTGCGTTTTTTGTTTGTTTGTTTGTTTGCATTATATAGAATAGTCTACTTTTCATAGAAGAAGAGTAAAGGTGGGAAAAACCTGGCTTGGCTTGACTGCAGAATTCCAGATCCCCAAGCTCGCTCCAAGAACTTGCTGGTTACTGTGGCTGGAGTGAGTGGCTGACTGTTTGTGTTTGATTAGCTCTGGGACCGTGGCCTAGTGGTTTGGACTGAGAACTCTTTATATAGACTACTCTGTGAAGACAGGCCAGCACAGAGAGCTGCCAAAGGTTAGTGGTGATGATTGCTTTATTCTGGGTTAAAGCGGGGCATCAAAGAAAGTGAACCACAAGGCAGGGCTGCGATGGCCCTTAGTGTGAACAGTGGGGCTGGCTGCCCAGTTGAGCATGTGCTGTTCAACTCATTGGAATCAAATACGTCTTGCTTGCTAATTCCTAGAACACAACTGGCGTCTGCATCCTTTTCCCAGTCATGTTGTGATTGTTACTCAACAGCATGCCAGGAGTCAGCTACAAGGATGCTGTAAACAATTTTAAAGCTGTTCAAAGGTCCCTTATTGCACCTTTTATGATATTTGGAATCATTCTGTGACTCTGAGTTCTGCTGCTCCAGTAATGATATGTAATCATTATTTTCTTCCGCCTAACTTCACCTCACATTACCACTGCTTGAGATCAGCTTGCTTGCAAAAGAATGAATGAAAAAGAAGGTAGAAAGAGAATCAGAGGAGGAAACTCAAGAGGGGAGCAAGAGCGAGAGAGCGTTTGGAAAGAGAAGAGGCTGGGGGAGAGAAGGAGAGAATGAAAGGGGGAAAGGGTTGTGAGCTGGTTAAAGAGAGGGGATATGGTTGAGAAACACATTGTGGCAGGGCTGGAGCTGTGAAGAAGTCCCCTGGGCAGAATTTCAGACAGGATGTGAGCACCAAAGCTGGTCCACAGAGAAAGAGAAAGACCTGGGAAGCAACACCACTGCAGCAGAGTTAGTTGGTTGAACTGTGAAAACATCCCTTTTAATGACAGCTGAGAGGTGCACGCTGAATTTGCAGTAGAACAGTGTGAGGATGTTGATTGAGTGAAGAAAGAAACGTTATTCCCTGTTAACCACTTAAATAAACAGTTAATGAATACTGTGCATAAGAAAGTTACAAATTCAGACTGTTATGTAAATGTAGTGCCAGATACAATTCATTTTGATTCCATTTTGTAACAATGGTTAATTCAATGAGATGGCTTGCCATGAAAGGCGCTATATAAAATTAAATGGATTGCTAATACACAGGTCGACTGTATTTAGATCACCCACTGTGCTTTTACAGTAAATTACCCAATTCTGAACCAAAGATAATGCAGATATGATTCTAATGTGCTGGGGGTTCTAACCATCTAGCACTGAAATGACCTAGGTTCTAACTAGGATCTTAACATGCACTTGAGTTGTGCTAGAAGTGTCTATGTCATACTGAATATAAGGCTGTTTTTGAGGAAATAATCGCATTACAGCATCACAACATCACAACATCACAACAATCCCTAGTGTTCGCTGGCTACCTCTAATCAAGTTGAGAGTGTATTTCTTGGACACTTTGCTGTGTAGGGCCTGTGAGTCAGGCCTGTCGTATAAAGAGTGCAAGAGAAAGAACACTTATAAACATATAAGTCATGAAATCTAAATTAAAAAATCAGTCAAAAAGCTGATATTAATGTGCTTTGTCATTGACATTCTCAGCGCAAGAGCTACACTTTCAGCAATATTATAAGGGTGGTTGATGCTAATATGTTCCAATGGTTAGTTTCTGCTCCGTATGTCTTCTGAAAAACGTATAGCCTCTCTCAGTACTGCCTTCCCCAAAACAGAGATGGCAAACATGCGCCCCACCAATATGAGTACCTTATAGAGAGCAGTAGTGTTAGTGTATCTGTTCCGTACTATAGCTTTCCTGTGCTAACCAGCATAGCAGAGTACCCAAGTAATGAAGTAACTTTTCAAAAGGTCTTTGTGAAAGACTCTGGCAGGAGATTCAAACATAAGCCCTGCTTTGTGTGTGGATGTTTGTATTGGAAATGGATGTTTTGTAAACTCCAGGGGTGCATGTTTGCTGGAGCATTTTACATCATAGCACAGTACTGAAGCTAAACTTAGAAGCTGACACATTTGATTGTCCCATAGGGGGTGGGGGGCTGACCAGGCTGCTGCCAGTGGAAATTGTTTCCATTATTACATAGAAGGGTGCAGCTCAAATTCAATGCCCTCTATTCTGGTCTCATTCAAATTGCTCACACTTCACCCTAACACCTTAAACCCAGAGCGAATGCCACTCCACCACACCTTAGGAAAACAGGCTCTCATTCAAAAAACAGAACCTCTCTCTACTAGCTCCGTTCTGTGCCCTTCTGTTCACTCAAGATTCCAATGAGGGGTCAAAGAGTGGGGTGCGCTGGGGGTGTTGTCTAGAGAGTCTCATTCCACTTGCGTCACTTGTGTCTTCAGCTGATGTTGCTGAATCCAGAGACACATATCATTTCTTTGAAGGCTAAATCACATTTTCAGTTTCTTAAAATGTGAGACTTGCAGTCTTCATTGACAATCTAAATAACATATTTTGGCCCGTGGGAAGAATACTTGCACTCCCACTGGTAAGAAGCCTTAATTAAAGTATAAAAACAAGAAGACCATCTTGAGAAGGTGTTGAGAAGGTCTTGAGAAGGTCTTGTGGGCTAACACTTGTTAAGCAATGTTTGATCGCCAGCTGCTGTTGCTTTCACAGAAAACCTAAACAAGACTGAAATGGGCAACTGATAATGTCATAGTATTCTCTTATCACATTTAACAGTAACCGGTTTAATTTGACACAGCGGTTGTTACCTTATGTAATAAATCACAAGCCAGGTATTAGATAACATGGCTGGGTCTTACTGCACATTGTCAAATGTATTACAAATACACCATTAATGCAGATGTAATTGCCACCAGAGGATTCCTAGGATGACATTTCCATTTGTAACAAGTGAGTAAAGCAGTGATATCACCTTTTTTCATACAATGCAAATCCCATATGTCTATAGATATTTTAAGGTAATATTATGATATGACTTTTAGTTTGTGCCAAATATGCCATTCAAATATTTTACTGTATTGCTCAGGTAGAACTGTCTGATTTAAAAAATGACAGCAATCATCTGGTTGGGGTTTGGTATTCAGGTTTTGGGTTTGTGCACATACCAAAATGCTAAGTATTTATATTGCTGTTATGTTAATATGGAAAATGCATAGTCTATAAAGTAAAACTACTGAATAAGAAACTTTACCTGTATAAATGCATGCACTTTGTAGCTACTGTACAAATGTCTCTGTATATATGAACAATAAAGGGGAACATCATTCATGTTAGCATGTATTTGGTATATTTCTGTATTTCATGAAGAGAATATGGAGTGTTAATACTGTCATTAAAAAAATGTTATACTTAATTTCCTACAAAATGTAATCACTTAGGGATAATTGTCTGGCCCAGTTTGCTTTAAAAAAAATATCCAAGCTTATTTTAGTGTAGGTAGTGTAGTGTAAAATACATTTTAAAAAGGCTTACAAATTGTTCTTTTTTTCCTACAAAGAATGGCTTTAATGTTCTCAAAGAGGCCCTTTTAAAACCAGAAAAAACCCCAAACCACACGCACGCACACTCACACATAAACACACACACAGTGTAACATACCCACTCGCTGTGTGCCAAGCTGCATTGTGTAGGCTTATAAAACCTTTAAAAAGGGGAGAATAGAAAAGAGATTGTGTGCAATGAAAATGAAAGCAGCGTCCGATAGCTTGCAGCCGCCTGTTAGACCAGCAGTGTTTCGGAAATGATGTAAACCGTAAGTTAGGTGCTTGTGTTCAGTGAAGAGGGATATTGTGCTGAGGGCTCTCTTGCACTCACTGAGGGAGGGGTAATGAAAACCAGATGCACTGCAGACAGAAGGTACTGATCCGATAGAAGGGGACTCGCTACTCTCTAATATAACTAGAGCAAGAGCCATTCCTGTGTTCATCCCAAGCTCTTTTGTTATCAGCACAGAGAATCAGTAGAATCTGCAGAAATGCAACAGGCGCTTTTTGGAATAATACTGTAATCCTGTCTTTTTCATGTGGTTACATTTCCAAATTGCACCTCTTTTGACTGTTTAGTAGCATGTAACTGAGCTTCAACAAATGGGTTATTGCATATCAGATGAATACTAATGTATGCCACGCAAAATGAAGGGTTATCTGAGCTGTTGTTACAGAGGTTCGGTCGGTTGAGAGGGACTGCATGTTTTTTTTTCTTGTTGAAGCCCCAGGTCATGCCAGCTCACACTGGCTCTGTCCAGGTCTGGGGACCCTCACAGGAGAAAGCGAAGGGAGGGTGAAGTGTATCCTTTACTTTTCTTTATAGCAGTTCCCCGGGAGAGTTAGACTGGCCTCAGTGTGATTTCTTTTTTTGCCAAAGTGGTGCATGCCGTGTTTTCCAATCCAGACCAATTGCTGAATTAACAAAGCCCGTTCTGTCTGACTGCCCCTCAAAAAAAATATAAAAATAAAACCTGGCTGGCAATCCTGAATAGACCAGCTCTCTGATTCACTAATGGGCTGGATGGATTATGTCAGAGCTCTTTACTAAATCGCGTTTGTGGAAAAAAAATAAAAAATGGAATTAAATAAACTGTAACTTGAGTTGAATCCAGGAACATACAATCATATTAAAATTAGGGCCTCAGTCTTCAGTGCTGCCCCCTACAGAATTTACACGAACACTGAGGCCCTTTGAACACCTACCTATTTACTGTACCTGTCTGCTTGCCTACTTGTGTCTTGTCTGTCTTTTTATCCACATGGTAGATACAGCACAGAAGATAGGTCAACACATGTATGTATTTTGCACTTTCAAATCTCACATTAAAGTGAGGTGAATGCTTTAGTTCCGTCTCTCTCTCAAAGTGCCAGGAATTCTCTGAACAGCATCCATTGCTGCTAAATACCGACATCAATCAAGCGTCAGGGAAGGGCGTTAATGAACAGCAGCTGAGTTGGGGACAGACTAGTAAAAGTGTCACCAACTGCAGAATTTAAGATGAGAGCTGTACGTTTTATAGTCACTTACATTCTTCTAGAAATTGAAGACATTTCACCGCTGCAATAACCTTAACCTCGATAAATGCGATTGTTTAGTTTGGCTGTGTGGTCCAGTGGTTAAAGAAAAGGGCTTGTAACCAGAAGGACCCTGGTTCAAATCCCATATCAGCCACTGACTCATTGTGTGACCCTGAGCAAGTCACTTAACCTCCTTGTGCTCTGTCTTTCGGGTGAGACGTAATTGTAAGTGACTGCAGCTGATGCATAGTTCACACACCCTAGTCTCTGTAAGTCGCCTCTGCTAAATAAACAAATAATTAATTTAGTTTTCATACCACAGCCTAGTTTTCATACCACAGCCTGACACTCGAATTACTAATCTAATCAAAACTTTACAAGCCTCTCAACACCTGCACTGCAGGAATCTGGTAGGCAACACCTTGACACCATAAGAGCAAAGCTAGAAGGTCAGCACAAGTGAGTACAGGGCGTGCCACCAATGCATCTTGGTTTCTGGCTCAGTGTGTGCGCAGTGTGAGGGGCAGCAGCGGGGTCTGTGCTGGGTGGGGCTGCACAGCTAGTCACAGTGTGGTGACAAAGACAGAGCCTTTAATCAGCCTGCTGTTTGTTCTGCACCACGGAGAGAGCAGGGGAGCTGGCTGGCGTCTCTCTCACCCAGCCCTGGTCATTAGCGGTACGTCTGATTGAGCACCCTTGTGCTCTGATTGAAATAGCCTGGTGTCTTATAGAAAGTCGATTGTTAATACTATAGAAGAACTGTGCAGAGTGACACCCCTCAATAACAAACATCAGCTTGTTAATTCATGAAGAAGTCAATCAAAAACATATTTAACACTTTAGGTTAGGGAACTATCCCGAGTGGTTATACACAAGCTATAAACACATTTTTAATTCTGATTAGATATTAGAAAGTCTTATTGGCAACACACATAAGAAATGAACACTTGCTATAACTTGTTATAAGAATGTTATAAAACCACTGTAGCATCAGACAGCTCAGCACCATTCAAGACATATCCCAGGTGCTATATCGAAGCTGTTAGGGTTTTATCCCCTCTAGAGCTGCTATAAGTATTCCCAGTGCATGGAGTTTTATGACTGTTTTCTTATTGATGTGAAATGAGATTTGAAGCTCTAAAACCACACACATTGCTGTTTCTGCTACCCACTGTCATAGAGCAGTATGATGTTAAGCTTAGCCGTTTTTTTTTTTTTTTAATTGGGATCGGAAAGCACCCACGGGTTTCAGTAACTTAATATGTCAATAAAACAGCGGTTCTTCACTGCAATCCGTTTACCGCTGCTGAAAATGGAGATTTAACGTCAGGGGCAGTGTTAAAGGTCAATGGCTAAGGTTTAGGGTTTTGTATTGAGGTTAAACCGCCTACAAGCAGGAGGACAGCTGCTGTGCTGCTCCCTCACTGTTCACAGGGACGGTTCTTTTTTTGTTTAACTTCAGCCAAGACGAATACACATGTTGTGTACCGCAGTGCTCTTGCTGCAAGCTGTGAAAGTTTATTGAGTGAAATGTGTTAATTATAGAGTGTGGCTACAATAAGGCACCAAGCACTTGTGGTTAGGTACACATGTGTACAAGGCGAGCGCTTCTCAATTAAAGACTGTGGTTAGCAGCTGGTAAAGAGTATTTATGGGCTTCTACTATGCAGTACCTATTAGGTACTTTGGAATGACACCTATGGTGCCTCATATTTCTATTTGGTAGTGTACACAATTTCATTCACAATTACCCACACTCTTTGTCTGTTTAAAACAAGGTTCCCTCCCTTGTGGGATTTTGGTGAAGCTCATTGAGATTAATCAATTACCAATTACGTCTGTACCATGTTTCAATAAAAAATGCAATGAGTAAAAGTAACCATTGTTGACTTGGACCTGATATTGTGACAATATGTAACATCACACGATCCAGAATCTGTAAAGCAAATGCTCTCGTGAATCGAATCAAAGACAACAATCTCACAGTGAAGAGCGTCAGTGTTTAAATAGCAATGACTGCACAAGGAAAACTATTATGAGGAATGCACCTCCCAGCAGGTTTGCTACAGAAGCTGAATGTGACTTGCACAGCAGGCGCATGTGAATAGGAAACACTTGATGTGAAGCTCCTACAAGACTGCATGCGTAACACTGGAGAAAGAAGACGTGCACTATAAATTGTGAGGAAAGACTCTGTTTGCACGAACTGTCACTTTTACATGCAGTGCATTTCATGCATACATGCCTTTATACATGTCACAGGCTGCACGGAAAAAAATAGATACATACCAATACATATAGTACATACTCTATGGTCCAAAGATTTGGTGAAATTTAAAGCAAATGCTCAATTCTCATACCCTATCAGATCAGAAGCACCACTACCAGCTTGACTGCTCGAGTGATGAGGCTTTAGTTATTTCCCCATACTTCAGTGGTGATGCACGTCATTGTGAATCCCCTTGGCTGTTTGCTATGGCCAGTGTTGTGGATTGCACTGTATCTGAGTTGCTTGAACTGAGAGAACTGACAGTCTATTCACAGTTCTGGTGAAGTGACCCATCATTAATTTGTGACTGTTTTATAGAAAAAACATATGACAAAAGGTATTAAAAAAAGAAAAATATACAATAAAAATCATTCAGAAAGCAACCTGTACATTACTAATGACTGCTGGCAAATCAGTTGAAATGTTTAATAAATACAGCAAGAACTGATCTGAATCAGATGAGGAGAAAACAGGGCAGTACATATCACAAAGGAAACACAATATAAAGATGCTGCACTCTGTTTGCACAATACTGAGCACCTGTTAGCAAGCTCACAGAATGAGAATGGCTTGCTAGAGAGAACAATGGGGATTACTGATGTGTCAGACTTTTGCAACATGGTATAAAACACCGCACAGAGGAAATAAGCAGGTGAATGTCTCTATCTACAGGTGTCCAGGCCATGATGTTGCAGTAAAATTCACAGCTACAGTGGATTAGCATTGGGGTGCATGGAGGTCGATAGCTTCAACCCGCTCGAGTGACAGCAGACGCTTTGTACCAAGGCTTGCATGGGCATGGAGAAGCATGAAGATTTGGAATTCTGCTATGAAGTAATCACTGAACATGTGTGGGCATGGCAGTATTCTGAGGTCATATTGCTATTAGTATCTTCCTTTGAATGACATACATAATTAAAGTACAGATTACATTAAAAATAAAGTTGCCATCCGATCCGACTCAACTGTTAGATATACCGGTCTATAAGGCTAGTGTACAAAGATACACAGCTACTGTATGGGGGGTGGGGGAAGCTGAAATGAGACTGCTAGCCCCTTTGTCTTTGCTTCAGTGGTCCACTTTGATACACCATGCAGGGTAATTCTCCCGGTTTATTTCTTTGATGTTAGATTGCTAGAAAGAGAGAGCGGGGTGGAGACTGCAAGCTAGCTGGCAGTGGGTTGGCTGTTTGGAGTATTTTCCTTGCATATGACTGGCTGGAGTGTTTTTTCTTGTGCGTGTGTCTAGCATTTCAAGGCAGCAACTGGGCGGGGCATGCAAATGTGCGGCTCCGATACTGCCAGCCCCTTCAAGAGACACCAGCGTGCTTGTACTCAAAGAGACTCAGAGTTGGGTTAGAAAGCCATGTTAGCAGGTTGGAATTGGCAAAACCTAGTTATAGCTCTCTCACTGCCTATCCCTCTCTCTGCCTCTCTGTCTCTCTTTTCCTCCCTCTGCCTCTCTATCTTCTCCTTCACTCTCATTCGCTCACACCCGTCAGGAGCTCAGAAGAAAGAGGTCACACGGATGTTCCAGCCTCAACTTTTCCTCACAGTCCTTTGAGATCTCAAGCAGCGGGGCTTCAAAACTTTGAAAGTAAAAATAACTTTGGATTTTGGTTACCCAGTGAACGGCAAAGGAAGGACCGTGAACTGTGAGCTGTTTCCTTTCTTCTGTTTTATTTTGGCTTTTTTGGACCAAACCTGTAGTGCAGAGATGAAACTGAAACATCCTCAGATGGTTCTCCATCCCCTTCTGCTTGGGGTTTTCTTTGCTCTTGTTGATGCCAAGGGAACCTTTTATGGCAGCCCTTACAGGTACAACCTGTACACTTCAGGATCCAGCCCACATTACAACCCAGGCAAACCCATGAGCCGACACAAGTGAGTATCCCCTTCCACCTTTCCTGTTTTGTTCAGTGGTCTGTGGACACACACCCGCACATGCATCCTACTCCTCAATGCAGAGCACCCTCCAGCCTGCCAATGCACTCCTTGGAGAGGTGGGTATGATGAAGCTGCAGGCTCCCCAGTAGCTTCTGCAGCTACTGTGAGTGCAGCCTGTTCCTGGGGAGACTGCTGATGTCAGGTTCAGTTGGAACAGAACTGTTTTCATCAGGGATCTGTGTTGGACAGAGCCTGGTCCCTCACAATCAAGTTAATTAGAGATAATGCACAATCTAATTTAAATGAGAGATAATGCAGATGTACTATACGAAGGGATAGGAATTGAATGCATTTTTAACAGTATACATTTTGCTCCAGTTTAAAATCAAAGGTGTATTTTTTAGTTGGCTTTTTAACAACTAGGCAATTGAATATCAAACTTTATTTTAGTCAAATCAAGTTTAAAAAATATATATATATATTATATATATATATATATATATATATATATATATATATATATATATATATATATATATATATATATATATAGGTCAGAAAAACAGACTTTGTTTAAGCATTCTTTGAATGTGAATAGGGCCTAATGTTACTTACCACAGGAGTACTTGCAATTGCTCAGAGCACTTGTCCTTTACTATGATTAAGCACGCTCTACGTGAGTAAACTATTCAAAGGGATATGAGAAATGTTTTCAGTGAAATGGTCTGTCCCCCTGGGTTGTTTATTTCTAGCACTGCTGCAAGTTCTTTTTCTGTCAGTTCATTTATTTAACCACAAGAGAAACCTTTGATTGCTGCTTGTTCATGGAAGCTTCTGTATTTGACACAGTTGTTACCGATTGAAAGCATGGATTTACATGAAAGTCTGAAAGTGCTAATAAATGATCTGGGTGCACAGGGTCCCAACACCTCTGGACAGATATGAATGAGTTATAAAGATGAGCCGTAGTATACCATAGAAAAAGCATAGCAAGATACAGCAAAGCATACTATAGTAAAGCACAAGGAACTTCTGTCAACCACATGCAAGTAAGGTAAAGCATTGCAAAGCAAAATAATTAAGCATGGTAATACATGACAATACATTGTATTAGCAAGTGAAACTGCAAAATGACTTTTAGGCAACTGTGTTTAGTGAAGTATTTTAAGAGATAAGAAAACTTAGAGTTTAGTTTAGAAAACTAACAGTTTAGAAATGTTTTAAGACAAAATGAACACAAAAGCAACTGAAACCATCTTCAATGAATAATGCACCATCAAACCCTCACAGCCTCACTGTGTCCGCAGCTTATGAGTTAATGACAACATAAAAAGAATGTGATCAATCACATGCAGATAGCTAAAACGTGTGGGCATATTTTCTATTGCAGAAAAAGCATTAGAGCCACCTGAAAGAGCGCAGCACTTAGAACAAGGCTTTTTTTTTCACTGCCATGGCCTCACTTCCTCTGCTGATTCTGGGCTGCCCTACAATCTGGGTTTGATCACTGGGTCTGGGAGTTGTGCAGGGGTTTGAAACTTTGCATTGGTCTCTGGAGACTCGAGTTCAATCTCGGCTCAGGTCAGGGACTGAGCAGGAGAATGTGTTGAATTATTTTAAAATGATTTCCCCTAAGAAAAGCAACTTCAGTGAGAGTCAGTGTACAAGTATATTGCAGTATGCAGAAGATGGAGTAAAGGATTGAGACATTGAACAAGTCCCTAGTTTAAATGTTCCGCTACTAGTTTGTTCACTCAGAGTGTTTAATGGCTAGAATATAGAGAAGGGAAGCATAGTAAAGAACAGAGAAGGTAAGACCATGGGAAACTGTGGTACATCTACAGATGATGCATCTTGCAGAAACAATCAGTGAAGGCACAGAAGACATCATTGGCCACAAGTCCTCAAGTTGGTTATGCTTTTCCTCTCTAATTGATTGATATTTGAGTTACCAATGCAGAACCCACACGTCTTCTCATCATCATCCTACTTGAAAATGAATACCAAACCTTTTCTGCTACATTTTACATCAAGCATATAATCTGAAGCTTTGAGCTCAGCTGCGCTCAGCTGATCTGGGTAAGCAAGCCAAATATAATGAAAACATTTTCTGTGCATGGTACATGGCACTGTGCTGCACCATGTAATACACCATAGTAAACTTCATGCTACTAAATGCAAGTCTTCAGAAAATGACATGCTTTGTGCTTATATGAACGACACAGCCACCTTCTTTATTGAACCCTTTGCTGCACTTCCCTCGTTCTCCAACTCCATACTTTTCAAAAATGGACCGGGATCGCTGTAGTTCCTAGGTGTCCACATGTTTGGCTGCTGTATTTACATTGCAATGTTCTGCACCATCTGTCAGTGGTCCTCATCTGATTTCCCTGGGTCCTCATTAGCAGCTGATTGAAACTGCTGAGGATTAGTGGTGATGTTAACACCTCCAGATGTGACTGCGCAGTTCAGGGAGGCTTTTCTCCAGGCAGTTGCAAACAGCAGCAAGCAAGACCCAGTCAAACTAGTTTGAAGCCAGCAAATATCAAAACAGCTGCTGATACAGTGAGAGATTGTTTCTTATTTTCACAAGTGTCTTGCGAAGGAAGAACGCACAACGCATTACTAAAAGGAAATCACTTCACGATTAATACAGGGGCAGTTCAAATCCGTATGGTTTACGTTGTACTGCAGTTGTAGCATTGCATGAGGTAATGAATGAAACTTGTAATTGTTTCAGATAAAAAAATATACTGTACTATATGGTCAGGTACTGGTTAGCCCATTGTCATTGGAATGACTAATAGCCTAATACATCAACGTTGGTGGGACAGTGAAATCTGTAAAGAAGTTTTACAGCTGTGGAAAGAGTAAACTCTCAATCTCTAATCTCTCAAAGGCACTGGACTCTCTGTCCCTGTGCTGTACCTGCCCTGTGTACAGACTGACAGTCAGATATAATTCTTCAGTCTCCAGTACTCAGTCCATAACCTCTCGCAGACACTAAACTCCCACTGTTGTACCTGCCCTGTGGAGTATAGTCAGACAGACAGACAGACAGACAGAGGGCTTCTGTGATCAATGATGTCGGCTCCACTAACAGTAACAACATGCTTTAAAAACGTCTTATCTTTCACTGTCATAATACCTTTCTTCCAAATGCCTTATCATTGGTCTGTTTAATTGTTATGCTCTATTTTTTAACCTGTCACCTAACACATCCACTGACTGCACAACAGGTATTATGACCCTACTTGAAACATGGTGCTACATGTCAGGTGGGATGCTAATACCTGCTGCACATGGAGTGAATCTATAGGGTTATGGCAGAATAAATGGGGTTGACTCAATTGAAACGGAAAATGAAGTGATAATGACAAAGAGGTCAAATAAATGTTTTTTAACGGCTTGGTTACGACTCTTTTAAATGTTCCCGATGTTGAAAATAGAGCTGTTTAAGACAAGCCCGTTTGAATGACACATGTCCCTTGTTGAACTTTCTTAATCCACCCAGCAGGATTTCAAGGGAAGGTCACCTGGTTTCTCTACCAGAGAAAGGATCCCACTTTTGAATTGTTCAAGTGTTCACATTTTGAATTCAATAAAGTTGCTTAAAGTTGGTATAATAATATTGATCAAACAAAGCAGTATTTGTGAATCTCAACAAGAATTCTCTTTTACTCCAGGGATGCCAGGAAGGGATTCGTCAGCTGTAACGCTATCCCGAAAATATTTACAGTGAGACCACACTTGCCAAAAAGAAATACAAATATTTTGAAAGCCAGCAAGTTCATTCATTCAGAATGTTTTCAGAAATCCTTCGCTGGAATGAAACCCTCTGAGAGCACACAGTCCAAGTGTCTCATATTAGTTTTCAAAACTCCCTTTTATAAATGGAGGGATTCTGCCCTTACTGTCTACCATAGTTCTATAACAACGCATAGATTTCCATGGAGTTGTTCTTAACAGACCAGTTGAATTATATTTCAATGTCTTTTTTTTCTTTTCTTTGTTGTTTGTTTGGAAGGGTGATTTGTTTTTAAATATTTAAGCAACGTGCTGTTTGGAAGTCAGAATAGTGTAACCTGTGATGTTTTCATAATGGTGCATGTATGTTTGAGCTTTCAGAACTACCTACCTACCAATGCTTTACATACACTATCCTCCAACAAGTATTGGGACACCTTGTCCTTCAATACTGCCCTATATTTGCTGGCCGGTAGTGTATTTTAACTACCAAATTCGGAATGGTATATGTCAATGGTCCTTTATTTAGCCATGTGAGCACATGTGCATTTATTATAAGGGCATGGAAACAAACTGTTGCTACTGTACATCATTACTGGAGTGTTTCTTATTATGCCAGTTGTGGGCAAAACAGTTTTGAGGATCTTGGTGTATGGTATATGTATTAGGTGTACCTCATCATCATTTATTATTGAATTATTTGAAGTTATGGTTGAAAAATAAAACAACATTCATGAATTATCCCCAGATTGTGACCTCTGTGTGCCCTACAAATGAAACTAGAGACTTTTATTCAGGATTTTATGTTTATGTTTTAGTAACTAGACACTGCTCCCCGGTGGCCAAGAAATAAATACTTCAACACAGCCGGTCACATACTTCAGAGTGAAGGAAAGTCAGGCGAGCGACATCGAAAAAAAAAAAATTGGCAGACAAAGGAAGCTGAATTATTTTAATAACATCTGGAGCCCTTAGCTGGAAGCTCTTAAAATATGTGAATGATATATGTATATATTTAGCTACAGTACGTTTCCCCAGATGTACACCTGATGATCCAATAGCTTACTTCCATCTACCAACCCCTCCAAGCCGCTCCAGTGGCAGACACACTCCTCCTTCACCCACTAGGGGGCAGTGTGGCATGCTTTCCAGGTCCATGGGTGAGGTTCCCAGTGTTTGTTTGGTTCACCTATCCAGCCAGTGGAACCAATCAAATAAAGAAAATGTTCTGAGCTGCAGTGTCTGTAGATTACAAGAATGCTGCAAGTTATTATTATTATTTTTTAAATGTCTTTTCTAACACAAAGTGTGCTAATTTGTAGAATATGAGATATGTACTCCATAATGTTGGCACTTTCCATTGGATATTTCCTCCCCATTTACTTGTAACTTTCTATCCAAAAGCACCCTGTTTGTTGTGTCTCACTTATTGATTGTGCAGTGCTCCAGCTTTTTGGATTCTGATTGGCTAAGAGATTGACATCCTGTCCTTCTTGTTTCCATAGAAACTTCTGCGCCTATGTCGTTCAGAAGAACATCTCGTGCACAATGCAGGACGGCACATCCACCTACGTCAAGGCAGAGTACAACAAGTGTACCTGGGGGCAGAAGTGCCCAACTGTCATGTGAGTACTGCAGCTCTCTCTCTCTCTCTCTCTCTCTCTCTCTCTCTCTCTCTCTCTCTCTCTCTCTCTCTCTCTCTCTCTCTCTCTCTCTCTCTCTCTCAGTGTGTAACAACCATGTCTTTATATGTTGGTGATTAGTAAACTATAACTATACATTTATATACATTGGCCAGTTAAAGACAAAGAACTACAGTTTGCATTTATAGTGATCTGGTTTTGAGCAACTGCAGTCACAATTTATAGTCAAACTAACGCTGCCCCCTTGTGAATCAAACTGGAATTACTACATATAAGATATGATAATCAACATTATTTATCAATCTTACCTGTGTGGTTATTTCAATAATAATAATAATAATAATAATAATAATAATAATAATAATCTCTTCCCATAGGTACCGCACCTTCTACAAGCCCAAATACAAGGTGGGTTACAAGACGGTGACTGAACTGGAGTGGCGCTGCTGCCCAGGTTTCTCTGGGGAGGGCTGCCATGATGGGCCCACCTCCCTCCCTGATCTGATGCCCCCCTTTAAGGACTCAATGACACCCCCGGGCTTCAAGGGGCAGCCTAGAGGACATCCACAGGGACACCCTGAAAAACACAGACCCTTTCCCATTGGACATCCTGAGCAGCATAAACCATTTCCTATTGGCCACCCAGAACAACAAAGACCCTTTCCCATTGGACAGCCTGAGCAGCCCAAACCCTTTCCTATTGGCCACCCGGAGCAGAAATCCATCCCCGGCGGACACATGTCTCCTGGGCAAAAGAAGTCGTACTACGGTGAGTTGAAATCAGTCGTAAAACTCGAAAGTGTGCAGATTTGTATTAATTAAGCTTTACATTAAAATGAAAATGCCTTCAACATTTAAAAAAGCATTTATCGGCTTGTGCACGTGTGAGTCTGTCAGCGTGTGTGTCAATACTAAAAACTGAAGAATACAAGTCCCAGGGACACCGATTTCTTTAAAAAGTTCTTCACCACAATTACTGCTTCAATACTTTCAGTATAGTTTCAAGTCCACTGACTGAGTTAATACTTGCTGACTATGTTTCTTTTGTCTCCTCTCTGTCCCGTCACAGCTCGGAAGTTTCAGGGGGTGTTGGGCGAGCGTCTGGACCGCGTGGAGGAGGAGCTGCGCCGCCTGTCCCAGTCTTACGAATCTCTCAACGGGATGGTGACTGGCCTGGAGGCCAGCCTACGCCTCTCCCTGCGCGAGGACACCAACAAGATGCTGGGCTCTCTGCTCAGCACCCCACCCCGGGGCTCCGACTCCAGCGTGGGCTTCGGAGTGATCCCTGACGGCACCCCTGAGGGGCTGGAGGGAGGGGAAGGCTTCCTAGGTTTCGGGGAGCTGGCAGGGAAGGTGACAGAGGTGAAAGATGAGCTGAGAACCAAGAGCCAGATGCTTGATGAGCTTCATGGGATGGTGGTCGGCCATGATGGGCAGCTCAAGCACCTGATAGAGGCTGCAGCTGGAATACCTTCTCCCATAACCTCCCAGACACTTCTGGAGGAACTTGTGGACACCAAGCTGGCAGGGATGCGCTCAGAGATCCTGGACGGCTTTGAGGCAAGCCTGTCTGGGCTGAAGAGTCAGTGTGAGGCCCGCATTGAGGAGGTCCAGCGCCAGTGCCAGCAGGAGCACCTGAATGGGCAGCACCACATGGAGCAGTCCCTGGACGGCCGGGAGACAGGTCTCAGAAAAGAACTGGGCAACTTGCAGGCTCAGATCCAGGGCCTGACGCTGACAGAGAGCTGCTGCACCCAAGTGTCCAGTCTTTCCCAGAGAGTCTTGCTGCTGGAGGAAGGCCTGAAGAGCCTTGCCGAATCCCAGAGAGTTCAGCAATCCAGCATAATCGGGCAGGCGGCCCAAGTGGAGACCTTCTTTGATGGGCGGCTGGATGAGATAGAAGCCAGGCTGAATGCCACAGAGAAGGCGGACACAGAGGAGAAGATGAAGGAATATATGGGCTCCGAGGTGGACGGCTTTAAGACTCTTCTGGATGAGAAGCTGAGGATGTTGGAGGAACGGCTTTTCGTAGCAGTGGAGGAACTCGGTAACGCCACCACTCCAGCTGTCCTGGAAGGTCAGGCTGTTCCTGCTCTGGAGACAGAGCTGGAGGCCCTGAGGAAGCAGGCTGAGGGAGGTCTTGAGGGGGTGCAAAGCCGATTGACTGACCTGGAGACCCTGTGCTCCTCAGCATGCCCGCACGCCGCTGGAGAGGTTCAGAAGCTCCACAGTGAGATGGAGGAGTGCTGTGAGACGGACAAGAAAGTGTCGGGTCAGCTGGATTCCCACGCGGATCTCCTGAGGAGGCTGAACGGCACGCTGCAGGAGATCCTAGCCAGGCTGGCCCGGAAGGAGGAGGAAGGGTCAATCCAGGGAGAGATCACTCTGCTGAAGATCAACGTCAGCACAGTCAACCGCTCCCTCAAAGGACTGCAAGAATCCATCAGCATCTACGCCCAGGAGGTGAGCCATGCCAACTCCACCTGGCAGCAGCATGAGCTGAAGATGGCAGACCAGGTCCAGGGAATCCAGCAGCTGGTGGGGCGGCAGGGGTCTCAGCTTGGCTTCAGCGAGCGCCGGCTCCACCAGCTGAAGGGTGAGCTGCAGAGCCTGAAACACAGGCTGACTGGGGAGCTGAAGGGGTGCAAGAGCGCTGCTCTGGGAGCCCAAAAAGAGATCACCCAGGTAGATGGGAGGATCTCGCAGGTGGAAGGGCTGTGTGGCAGCCTGGGAGACCTGGCAGGAGACCTGGAGAGAATCCGAGGAGAGCTGGAGAGTCATTCTGATGATTACTTGGCCCAGGTGAATGGGACACTTTCCACCCACTCTCACCAGCTAGCTGAGCTGAAGGATGGGCTTAAAGACTGTCTGGACAAAACGGGTGGTGCAGAAAAAAGGGGCGACCATTAGGTTCGGAATTAGGGGGGAGGGAGTTCAACAAGATTTTATATCAAAGGGGCATTTTTGTTTTCACTTTTTTTAATAATTAACTGCCATTCTTAACTTATATGAAAAAAAGACTGCAATGTGATATATTAGTAATATTTTTTAAAAAAGAACAAAGATAACAGAAACTAATAAGCTGCTACGAGTTCATTCTGGCAAGTCAATTCTACTCGATTTTACTGTTTCAAATGGTGCTAAAGTTTTTGTACATGTTTCTGTTTCGTGTGAATAACATGAGTTTGTAAAAAAAAAAAAATCATTTTCTCTCATCTCTTCTTGTCTCTTTCTTTCCTAGCTTTAGACAAAACCTGGACAGTGGAAGCCTTGCTAAAATGATCCTCTTTAGCATTGTGTAGTTTCCAATACATTTTTTTCACTTAGAAGGCCTGGAGGTAGAAAACTATATCACCGACCCTGCTTGTACATTCCTTCAGAGATAAACCAAGAAAAATATTTTTAGAAAAAAAAAAACAGTTGAACTTTGTTCTTTTCTCTGGAGTGCTTGATTAGATAATCATATTGCAAACAGTTTATCATTATTAGTTTTAATGCAGCAATATAGAGGTTACCAAGGGTTACTAGAAATTATGGGCTGGATCCTCATATCTATTTTCCAACAGCCAAATTGTCATTAGCACGATTTATGTCTGAAATGACAAAAACACTATTTCTAAAATGAATATGAAACAGCATCAGCCTACTAAAGTACCAACTAATTTTATTGATATACAGTTGTAAATAATACTGACTTTCAAACGGTATATATGGTACAAAGTAATAATAAATTCTTTATACCACCTTCATGATTTTATTAAAGTCTGAAGCATGCTTTCTTTAGAAAATGATTTTGAGCAAGATGGGTTTCATAAATACCTGCTTTTATACATTTTCTTTCAGCATTAAATGGGCTAAAACAACATAAAAACACGATGATGTAGTTTCAATATACGGCCACAAGAGGTCAGCCAGGTACACAGAGAGAATGAGTCGCTATGGAACCTGCATAATGCTCAGCTTCTTCAGCCCGCAAAGGTCATAGACCGAAAAGCAGACACACATTTGCAATGTTAATTAGTGTCGTTGTTGTTTATTTAATAATAGTTCACCGAGGTTATTTATTAGTAGTCGACTGAGGTGCAAGCACATCCTTAGGGCATTAGCAAAGCGTTAAAATATATGTTTTATTATTTTATAAACACGGTCTAATAAGGTATGACATATCTTTTAAGGTTAACAGATATGGGAGTCACAATGTATCTGTGGTTAGCTGGCAAATATTGCTAGTACCCGTCGTTTACGAGTTGTGTAAGGAGAGAGCAAGCAAACAAGACTGCATTATTGAAAAGCAGAGAGAACACAGAGCGATTTGGCGTCAGAGGGATCTCATCGAATCCGTCTGCAGGGCATTACTCGAAAGAGATACTCTAACACTTTTTAATTAGGCTGCATGGCAGCTGCGAGGGCAATGCGGTAAACCAGGTGCTGCGATCTGTTACAATTAATAAAGCACGTTTCAAACCTACTGAGGGTTAGGAGATGCCACCCCAGGTCCCGCCAGCAGGCTCCTGCTTCGTCAAAGGAATTACGAGTATTTCTTAATTAGCAGGAGCAATTAAAGACACCTGTCACACAGGAAAAGGTCAAGACGTCTAAGTAACCACGTCTAAAATGACTATGGCTCACGGTACTGTACACGTGGGCAAAGGGGAGGTTGTTGTTTAGTCCAGTACTTAAGGAGACTTCCACACTTCAAATAACATCTGCTGTTTCTAGAGTAATATTTCAATGAATTTCGGTTTTGCAGGATGATAGCTGACTTTATAGGTAGGATTACATGAAAGGTTTGAGGTGCAATTGTAATTTAACTGTATTTGCTGTTCCTGATGGGCTGTTTTCTATGATTTGATATCAGATTAAATGATGATTAATGGTGTTCAAAGGCAGAAACCTAAATGAGATAACATTGGGGCATCATGCCAACAGAAGTACCGTTTATTGATCATTCAAGAAGCATTTGGTACCAGTGGTCGTGTATTGCTTTTTGGTCCTGTATTACAATACACAACTTCTGTCAAGTTACACATTCTGTATTAAAACACAATGAACTGCAGCACCCCTGCTGAGAATCCCAAGATTCATGAAAACACAGGACTGCGGAGAGAGAGAGAGAGAGAGAGAGAGAGAGAGAGAGAGAGGCGAGAGGATGAGGAAAGAGGAAGGGAGAGAGAGACGAGAGGATGAGGAAAGAGGAAGGGAGAGATTGCAAGATATCGCAAGCAACAATGAGGGATCCCAAAGGAGACAGGAAATGAGAGTGGGAGAGGAAGAGACTAGGCTCAGGGTCCTGCATGACACCTCATGTGAGGAGATGAGTGATCTGGAGCGGTGCAGAAGATCTGATGAAGCGTTGAAATGGCAACATGTCTTCCTGTAGCTATGGTGATATCGACTGCAGAAGGAGAAGGAGGGAGCAATAAAGATAACAGCCTGAGCACTGATAACAGGAGAGTGTCTGTACAATGAGCACACAAGAGCTTTGTCAGGGGCTGATTTTCCCTGCCTTCCTTAAGCCATTCAGAATATATACAGGTTATTTTACCTTATATATAAAAAATTAAAAAAATAACGCATTACCAAAATAAACTCAGAAGCAGCGGGATAAGCAGCCTGTGAAACCATTGTAATCAGGTCATACTGCCTTCAGGACAAGCTTATTTGATCAGTAACCAAAATGGCCACTCTATGCTGTATTTCCCAGTTGTAAACAGGTGTCCTGCGCATTCTAATCGAAACATCCTGCTAGCTTACTTTCAACACAGGTGGCTTGCAGATGAACAATCTATTTTATAGAGTCGTCTCATTATTCAAACTAGGCGAGACACAGCTTTTCTTCTCGTGTTTTTTTTTTGCAGCAGCACTGGGAAAGATATCCTTCAGCATTAAAACAGCTATGAAAACAAATTGTTAATGCCTGCACTCTTTCAAGATCTTAATGTTTTGTAGAAGCACGTTAGGTTGGAAGGTCTCCCCCTTTGCATACATTACAAGCACATCTGCATACAACATTAGTCATGTGTACTCTGAGCGGTGCCTTTATTTTTGTAACAATCCCTGTGCTTCCCCAACAGTATAAATATTTAGAGAAGCTTTGTGGCCCTTTGAATGAATATAAATGAAGCTCAACATCAGTCACGAACGTACTGATCACTGGGCAGGTGCAGTGTGTGGATCAGTCGGATTCTCTTTTATTGTGCCGAGAATCTTCTCTTTTTTTTAACCTTAATTTCTTATGTAGAAATAATTATAACCTAACTGTTTGATGTGGTTTAACATCCCACTTTTGCTGAATCTCTTTGGACGGACAGCTAACATACACAGGTCTTACAGAAGAGCGTGGCAATAGCTCTGTAAATATCCATTAGCAGAGTTATGCAGCTGGCTAACGAGTGTGTGTCAGAGTTGGGCTTGTCACAAGCTGGAGTTAGACTTGTAGCTTTAATCCATGGCTTGTTCTAATTCTCAGCAAGGTTGTTCTGTGGAGATTAAGGGAGACTGGCATACCAATTACACCAAATACAGACCCAGAGTGCCTTGCAAAACTGGAGCTCAGTAATCGCTTATGAAATGGGCTTCTGTAGTGTGTGGTTTAACATCCCACTTTCGCTGTGTCGCTTTTGGACAGGTAACTAACATGCACAGGTCTTATAGAAGAGTAATGTAACAAGGGCCACATCAAATATGTTGCCGTTCCAGATCTCTCTCCTGCATGCATTCCTGCTTGAATATGTTAAACAGGCAAATGAGTCTGAACTACAACAAATTGAGTTCTACTGAACCATAAACTATTTCTTAGAATTTTATGAGGTAATGTTTAAAGCAAATGGAAAGAATTCTCACAGCAGGAGTTAAGCCATCACTGTCACTGCGTCTATAATAAGATCACGCGACTCCAGGAAGTACAGGGAAAGCATGTGGAAACAAGCTGAAAACAAAGCAAGAATTTCCTGTTTAACAGCCAACACGTATTGTTCTAAAAAAAATGGTTTCCCTAAATGCAGTGCTTCACAAGAATGAAAATGTACCAGGCTCACAGAAGACATTCAGGGCAACACATTATGTACCATATATAATAATTTATTTATTAATTTCATTAAAAAAAATTAAAAAAAAAAAACCACATAAAACTTTTAAATAAAAATATATTAATATGGAAAGCGTCCAATCTTTCAGGGACAGTAAGGCAGATACTGTCCCCTCATCCAGATTAGTAGGATTATTCCCCATGGCCCTTAAAGACTTAAATTGCCCAAACAGGTGCCATTCTGAGATGGGCACTTCTATTCCATGGTCCATGCCCTCTTAGAACAGTGCTGAGACCCAACAGAACTCATTTTAGTCAGGCAATAAAGTGCCATCATACAAAATGGTCTCCAGTCCTGGGACAGAACTGAACTGGAATGACCTTACAGGACTAGCACCAAACCAGTACCTCTGCCCAGTGCCCAGGACTGGGAGCTGGAGGCAACATGCCCACCTCAGGTCACAAACCCATTGTAGCTTTACTAGGACTGCTAAATAATATAAATCACAACAAATACAGAGGCCAGCCTCATCCGTACAGCATCATCAAAAAACAAATGTACAAAAAAAAAAACACAAAAAATAAAACAGCTGAAGGATTCTTTTTTTAAATGTAAACATTCCCAAAATCAAGGTTTTTAAAAGATAACACTTTCTTTTGTATGTTTTAAATTTTTAAAAGATTCAATGCCATTATTTGAGCCAACGTCAAAATCAAAAGGTATTAGAATGATATCTTTGTGAATTGTATATGGGACATAACTGCTGTATATAGGGCTCTATATACCAGCAAGTTATAAATTAGCAGTGCCAGGTGCAGAGTACCCACACACACTTTTTTCCCCCATTGTAGCTAGTTAAAAAGATTCACAGTATCATTCTAAAACGTTTAAACACTGGCACACAATTACCAAGTTTAATTGCAATCTTAGTCACCTGTTCCCCCCCATTGCATTACATTTGGAGCAAATCAATGCCACCCCTTAAGAAGCAATAGCTGCCTATTAGCACTGCAGACGTCCTCTTTGGGAGCTGCCTTTTCCAGTGATTTATTCTGATGACAAGCCATTGGCAATACGATAACACAGTAGTTAATCAAGTCATGGGGGGCCATAAAAGTCAAGTCCAAAGAGTCTTAATTACACATTGAAAGTGTTCATTGACTCCCAGTGGCTGTCTGTGGAGAACCATGTAATCCTTCCTGTGTGCCTGAAGCTGACAGAACTTCCTGCTTTCTTTAGTCTCTTCTCTCTCCCTTCAAATTACATGCAAGCTGGACAGGAACTGCCCCACTCATGCTCACATCTGAAATGTAGGGTCACTGATACGAGACAAAATAAAGCTTCAAATGTTTTTAGCCTTTTCAGGGAACCAAAAAAATCTGCCGATATCAATAAACACACATTTGAACCAAAAGTTTTCTTCTTTTCTTGGTATTTGAAAATGCAAGACCAAGTCACTATCAGATTGCTTATATATCAGATTGTTAATGGCCAATCTGATATAAGTAAATCATCAAGGAACAAACTATTAAGCCACAGCAGCCATAGAAGGCGTTGTATCCGACACTTAGTTACTTAAACTTTAACTGAAGAGCAAACATTTGGAGATGGCTGCTGTAAAAGCAATAGCATAGCGATGAAATAAATCAAAGGATTTCTGATCTACCAGATAACAGAGTTATTTTTCTGTTCCTAATAGCGTAACTACTGTAATTCGACTGAAGTAAAGAGGGCGAGGAAGGGGGGAGTGAAGGCTCAGGTTTGGCACACTGGAGAGAGATCAGTCTTCCTGGTGATATTTCATTGCGTCTGAGTGAAATCAATCTCCCTCCAGATGATGGCGCTGAGATGTCCCAACTCCCAGCTCCAGACAGCGTGTTGTGAATATCACTCTCTTCTGAGATGGTGCTGATATGTACTTTCCAGGCCAGCCTTGGTATGCAAGGTGAGAATCTGAACGAGATTCACAGCTCTGGGGTTGGGGATGTGTTAAAGACCACGTTCATTTAAAGATCAACGTCATTTCAAGGAATAACTGACCAATTGTTTTGTTAAACAGCTAAATTCAAGTAATCACATGGCACTAGGATGTACAACTTTGTCAAAGAGGTACATTCACAACTGCAGGAGTTACTTACATCACATTTGAATGATAAGCCTGGCAATAGCTCTGTTAACGGATAGTGAGAGATATCCTGCTGGCTAACAGATATGTCATTCAGTCAGTCTTAGAGTGTGTCAGAGCTGGACACGTCACAATTTGGAGGTAGACTTGTAGCTTTAATCCATGGCTTGTTCTAATTCTCAGCAGGGTTGTTCTGTGCAGAGTAAGTGAGACTGGCACACCAATTACACCAAATACAGACACAGGTGCCTTGCAAAACTGGAGCTCAGTAAGCGCTTATGAAAGGGGCTTCTGTAGTGTGTGGTTTAACATCCCACTTTCACTGTATCTCTTTGTGACAGATTACTAACATACACACATCTTATAAAAGAGGGACTCTTTAAATCTGTTGCCTCTCTCTGCACGCATTCCTACTTGAAGATGTTTAACAGGCCATTGAGTTCGCCCTTCAAAATGGGCTGTTTCTATTTAGTGTACAGCAAGACTTTTTTTCTTTATATTATTTGAAATCCTTAGCTACAGATCTAGAGCAGAACCAGCTGCTTAGACTGTGGATGTGATTTTTTAATCTTATCAAATGTTTGCTCTCCTACACAGTACAGTGAAACGTCTTGAACACGGTGGTCTTGTAAGCTTATCGGTCCCACCAGAGATGGAACTACAGCTGTGCAAACCTACTGCCGCCATCCATGTGACTGCAAACAGTGTGTATGAGCTGAAATGAATCCAGAAACTCTGTGTGCGTTTTCACGCGAGTGTGTGTGTCTGACTGCGTGCGAGTACGTGGTGTTTGGAACAGTTGGGGAACACCGTGGCTGTCCTGTGTGTGTGTCTATGTGATTTGAATGGTCTTTGTTGCCGGGGTGCTTGTGTCTGTGCGTTTGTGTTTGTGCTAGTGGACACATTGTTCATTGTGAGTCTTGCTCAGTAGTCGCTGACAGGAGCCAGCTCTGGTGTCAAGTTGACGGTAATGTTTGAGTACAGAGGCTTCCTCGTCACCTGAGGGAGATACTTCAGGTTGTTGAGTCCGTCCAGGCTCTGTCTCTCCTTGGAGCGTCGCAGCAGTGTGTACCTGCAGGGAAGACAGACTGCTCAGAGCGGACAGACATACACACCTTCCTAATCTCCCTATACTAACCTCCATGGCCACCACATACATCAAAACCACACCATAGTGTTATTCCCCAAATGTGTCTGTTGTGATGAAAGCGCCATCAAGTGCACAGCTGGTATGCATTTAACAGAAGGTACTTAAGAAAAAATCCCTTTATAGTAAGCGTGATGTCACAAGTGATCCTAAAACCCCTTGTACAAGGTGCTAGCTCCTTTCGAATGGAAGGCCTATGCTGCAGAAGTATATGGCCCATCAATAAAAACAACTTAATTTCTTGGGGGGTTCCCCACTGATGATGGAAATGATAATGAGGCATGGGAACTCACTGATATGAAAAATAGTGTGCGTGAAAAGCTTATCCTGGGGTTAGAGAAATAGAGAAAAGCTTGGTACTGCATATTAATCCATTTTAAGGAGCAGTGTGACATTAGAGTATATTCATTTTAGAAATAAGGGCTGTCTAAAAAAACAGATAGGCTTAATTAAGCCTTCTGATGCACAAAGCAGGGAAACAGTCTGATCAATTTTGGGGGCAAAACTGCAGTTTAGTCATCAGTTGAGTTTGGTAACACAGACTTAGCTGGTCCATCTCTTGCAAGACCCTGCTGCGAAGCTGGCTGCTGGTGCTGTATTCACAGCTTCGGGCTTGGACGATTGTCCTTTCTTTGTCCTGTTTTATATTTCAAGACATACTTCTCTGAAAAAGAGAGTAAGCACAATCTTGAACTTATATCTCGCCTATATTGAAGCATGTATTGTAACCATTGTAACCATATTGCTTTATAGTATTAATTAGTTTGTGCAGGCGCCTGACTGCCCGGATTGTCTAGGAGCTTGGATTCAAACTCGATCTGTGATCCATTTAAGCGTTAATAAACCAAAGGAGTAAATATATATATATATATATATATATATATACTGTGATTCGTTAAACTATAAATAAACTGAGTCTGTGTGATTATTCTTGATTGGCTGCTGTCTGGGTATGTTAAAATCTGTAAGCCAGTACACAAACTATCCACTTTTGAAGTGTAACCCATCTATGCGTCCTCCTGAGCCTCCCCTGGTTCTATTAAAGAATAAAAGAAATGCTTGAGCATGACAGTGCACTAGATAGCACTAATCACTTCTACAGTAGTGTATGAGGGTGTGACAGAGTGGAAATGTGAGCAAGCCTCACCTGCCCAGGAACTGCACCTCCCCTCTGTGATGGTGAGGGATGGACATGTATCTGCCGATGTCCCCTTGCGGTCGGCTCACGTTGTATCCGGCATTCTGCACCCTGCGTCACAACACAGCATGTAATTAGATACATTAGTACAGGATAAATACACTGACATACAACAGCCGTTTTCAACTGATGGGATTCATGAGACCTTTTCAGAACTAGGTTCACCTGTAAAAGGGCCTGAGTGGCACTTCAGAACTAAACACACATGGCTCAATGTAAAGCATTTGGAGAATGGAAAGGTGAATAAAGTTCTGGAAATATCATCCGCTCCAAAATCAGATATGAGCCTGAGCCAAAAACAACCTCCGAGTGGACTGAAGCACTGAGCCAGACCAACCTCCGAGTGGACTGAAGCACTGAGCCAGACCAACCTCCGAGTGGACTGAAGCACTGAGCCAGACCAACCTCCGAGTGGACTGAAGCACTGAGCCAGACCAACCTCCGAGTGGACTGAAGCACTGAGCCAGACCAACCTCCGAGTGGACTGAAGCACCTTTCTCTTCCTGAGAACAAGGGGTGTGATGTGCAAACACTTGCTTACCTGTTCCAGAGGTCATCATCTTCTCCGCCCCAACCCCAGAATGCATTGGGGAAGCCATTGACTTTCCGATACTGCTCCACCGTCAACCCACTGACTCCCCCAAAAAACTCTTCATACGGCAGCCTAACAAGAAGGAGAGAAATACGTTATTATTATTATTATTATTATTATTATTATTATTATTATGATGATGATGATGTTAAATACAATAAACACATTCCTATTTTATCTACTTTAGTATTATTTACTTTTAATGTTGAAATGGAAATGCATATTATTCAAAAGCAAAATGTATACTTTATTGTTATTCCGCGTAATGTTTCTCCCTCCCTGATACTGAAACAATGGTTTTGTGCCGGCTCTTGAACAAGGACTCTTGACCCGATTTGTAGCACACGGACTCACAGGTAGGAATACTTGTTGAGCTTGACTGCGAAGTGCCGTGGCATGTCCCCGCAGCCGTAGTAGTTGCGGTCGTTCTCCAGGATGTGGTCCACGTCGTGGAAGATGACACAGTCCCAGTCCAGATCCTTCATGGCTTCCAGGAAGCCCACGTTGAACAGCATGGCTCGGTTGAAGGTGTGAGTCCCAGCCTGAAACACACAGCCAGCCTCATTACCACTCTGAGCCTGCAGGGGGAGCCTTCCATTCTGGCTGGATCTGAAGACCTACACGTCTATATAAAGTTTAACCCACAGTTGAAGCACAAACTCTTAACAACCCTGCTCTGGTCCTCGACAATGGTTAATGGTTGCCACACCATGCTTGGTATATGAAACAGCAGATAAACCATTTTCTACTCCAGTCACTGGTATGCCATGAATGCCTATGAAACAATGATAGTCAGCAATGGTACCATGGTTTACTGAACGGCTGGGGTCTGGTATCCCTCCCCCGTTTCAAACCCAGCTCCCACCTGCTCGATGACGTAGAAGGCAAAGTGCAGCCGCTGTCTCTGGAGCGCTGGGATGAGATGTCGGAAGAGCACGGGAAGGTGTTCGTGTCGATTCCGGAACGGCACCAGGATTGCCACCTGCATCAGGGAATGACAGGGGAGGTGGCGTCAACAACGCAGCTGGGGTCAGTCTGCTCTAGTAAAACCTCATGGCAGGGTACAGTACAACCATTCCAGGCTTTTCTGTGAGCCCTAATTTCAAGAGGTATGTACAAAACATGCATGGTATTTCTAATAAAGCTCAGCATTTTCTTATTAAGCTTGCCATACAAGCTGGAATGGCTGAAACTACTATGTAACAGGAGTCTTAAATTCTGCCCTGACACATTTATAACTATCAATTACATCACGATAGTTGCTTTATTTTATTTATAGCAGCTGAGTAAAGTAGTTAATATTATTATTAGTATATTATTTACAGCCTGGCAGAGTCCAGGCAAGCTGTCATGAAAATCAACTGCTATAATAATAAATGTCTCCTGAAAGTAATGTGAATAATACATTTTGAATACATGAATACACCAACATCTAAGACGCATTTCTAAAAAAAAAAAAAAAAAAAAGTTGTTTTAAAAAAAGGGATTTTTTTTCAAAAAAATCACCACAAGCAGACACCTGTGAACACTGCAACATATTCCTGTCGCAATAGGAAGCAGACTGATAATAATTTTGTTCTGACTGACTTCACAGTGCCAAAGGTGTCGTCACTCATTGCAGCTGGGCTTGTCTCAAGTCCTACAGTGGCCTCAAAAGTGGCATTATTACTACAGGAATGATAACAAAGTATAACACAGTGACACAGTCAAACTACATAGTACTGAATTTCATTCTAACAAGAAAACAACGTTGGTTATTGAGTAGCAAAATGTGGGAGGTAATTCTTTGATGATACAGTACACAGGCTCTCAGCTCTTAAGACATGGGGGGTCTACTTAAAATATTTCAACAGCAGAGAAATAACGCTGCCCTCAAATTTATAAACCCCAGGGGAAAACACTGTTTATATAAGAGGTGCTAAGATCCCCAGCTGCTTAGAAATGCCTCTACAATGCTGTTTCTGCAACAGCCTACGTTTGAAAAGATTATACAGCTCCCTACTGAGCACGTGCTGTAACTGCACAATTATGTCCTGCAGATAACAATGAAACTGGAGTTCTTTGACTGAGATTACAGGTATCACATGATTAAAAACTACTTCTTCTTTTTGTTATAGTACCTCATAATACCATTCAGATATCAGGTATGTTTCCCGTTTCTGTTTTGCTGCTTACAGTAAAATTAAGCCCAAAGATGACTTTTTTAACCTTTCTGCAGCAACAGCATGTCTGTCTAATTCACTGAGTGCCTCGGTGGAAGCGCTTGCAGACAGGAAGAATGCCTGTGTCCTTACCAATAAAAATACTGCTATCTCAGAGGTATAATGTAATACACAACCACTGACCACTGTCTATTTTTAACAGCCAATAGAATTCAAACTAGACGTTCTGTTAAATCATTATAGGACGCAGCACTACACCATGTGCGTGTGCGTGTGTGTGGGGGCAGGTATTACTACCAAAGTGCGGACAAAATTTGAGAAAATGTCCCCACAAAGATAGTAACTCCTGAAAAAATGAAGTTGTGGGGACGTCCCCACTTTGTAAAACACATTTTTAAGAACTAAATATGCCTTAAAAAAAAAAAAAAAGTGCCAAAATATTTAGTTTGTTGTCGACTTTCACCCTGTGTGGATATTTGTTTGACTGGAGTTAGAAATAGTAAATAAAATTATAGTGAGAGTCAATGAGAAATCCCCACAAATATAGAATGCAAACGTGTGTGTCCATTTCTCCATGCATTAGCACTGAGTAGCTTACCTTCCAGCGAGGCACACAGTCCTGGGGTTTCCAGTGCCCCCCCAGCATGATACCAGAGTCCCCCATCAATGACTGCTCGACTTCCCCCATCGAAATCTCACTCATATTGATGTCCACTGGCCCCTCTAGGAAAGGCAGAGAAGGGGGGCAGATAAAGGGAGAAGGGGTGTAAGTACTAGGCATGGCGTGTAAAATAAACTCACATTGAAAACCAGTTGGGGATTAGGCTGTGCAAGGGTGAGTTTTGTGAGCTACTTATCAGTTCAGAAACGATTTATATTTAGTGTATATAAAAACACTGTATGAATATATGACCTGTGGGTATTAGACTGTATTTATATATGAAGCATATCAGATTCAAAATGTCTCTAGCCCAACTTGACTCGAGAAATTAACACTTGGGTAGCAATGGTCTAGCATGTGTAAAAACAGTGCAAGGTTCAGCTCAAACAAACTGTGCAGTGTAACTTTTTGTTGCTGAACCAATCAGGAAGACTTAAGTGTCACAAAAAAATGAATGGTAATTTAATAAAATAGTTTGCGAAGCTTGCAAATTCTCTTGGCCTCTATCACAAACGATATACAGTTAATTAAAAAGCAATAGACAATGGAAATATCTGGTAAAAAGCTGCTTTGGATTAGGGGTGATCTTTTCAAAGATATTGTACTTGGGTTACTAGGAAAAGCATTTATTGGAGCATCCTAAGTGTTTTTGTGAGTACTATATTTTTTCCATATACATAAGAATAGGGAATACCCTGTGCAGAAATACAGTACAGTAGGGATGGAAACAAGACTCCTATTGCATAGCAGTTTCACCCATTCCAGGTTTTAATGCAAGCCTGATTTGCCAGAGTGTATGCAACAAGCTCAGCTGTGTCCTATTAAACTCAAAGTAAAACCAGGAATGGATCCAACTGCTATGCAATGGGTCTTATTTCCATCCCTGTACAGTACTAATGTGCTGTGTGTGTAGATGACCCACCTGTGCCATTGCTGTAGGCTCCTCACACCACCTGCTTGTACAGAAACTGGCAGTGTACAGCGTGCTGGTCTTAAAGCTATTAGCTTCAGGACTGACTAACTCTCACTCTTACTCACAATCCAATAAACTACTGGACTGATTACAAGGCAGTGGCCAGTGCAGTGGATGGGAGGGGCCCCTGGTCATACTCACTCATTGAGGGAAGTCTCTCAGGACAGGTTTCATTGGGCAGGTAAGTAAAGCCTTCAGGTAGGAATGTGGTGGTTTGGACATAGGGCTCGCTGAGGTTAAACTCAAAAGGATAATCTGTGAGAGAAAGAAAAAGCCATCCAGGTTAATAAAATATCAAGCAAACCAAAAATGGTACAGATAATCACAAATGAACTGAAACAAAATAGAACAGTGTATGACAATGAACTCATTCTTAATCTGTGATACATTCCACGATAGGGTTTAATACAGTATGTGCACAGCAGGTGCTCAAGCAAATCCATTCTCCCTTTTAAAAGTATAGCAAAGTGCAAACAATGCACCATGAAAGCATGGTAAAGCATAGGTAAGCATTGTGAAGCACAGAGAGGTATGGTGCAGCATATTAAAAAACATGGCAAACCAGGATAAACTAAAGTAATTGTATAGTATAACCATGGGCAATGCATGCTTAAATTACAAAAATGGTGTGCAAAAACACTGTGGTAGACATGTATAAGAGCTGTGCTCAACAGAATTCTTACAAGCAGTTATACTGCTCTTCAATAAACTAAGACACGTCCACTGCACCCACCAGGAATGCCAAGGACTGAATAGGTGGTACCTGTTGGGCTTTGTCACCGAATGATCTTGAGATCCAATATCAATCCTGTAAAAAGTGTTTAACTCTCTAAGCTCCTCTGTACCTGTCCTCTCAGCTGGTCACGTGTACTTGCTGTACTTGTGATCTCCGACGACTGCGTTCTTGCACTCATGCACTGACCATGGTACACACCGGAATTCACACCTGCATTCCTATCACCTTAAAGATACTATAAACCCACAGAACACTCCTCCAAAGTACCATTCACTTTCAGCACAGTACTTAAAAGAAACCAGAGGCTTAGACAACATTCAGATGAATGTTTGAACAAGCAGATACTTTATCTGGGTTGGTTTTTAACACCCACTGTTGCCTGTTGTTATATTGTGTTACATATTTGCTAAATGGTCTCAAAGAAAGGCATTTCTCAGAAAAGATTGTTTTGTAGGGCTGTGTCCTACTCTGCCTATTCACCTTGCTAGTCTTTAAAAATGTACTTTCTGACAGATCATTCGTTTTAGTAGTGTTGTCTCTGCTGTCTTAGCTTTGTTTATTGTAGCTCCATACAACAATGGGAAGTTAAAAGGGGTTTTTTTTTTTCGGGTCACACCCTGAAACACTTTCTAATATAAAATTAATAACTTCCTTGTTTTGTGCCCACAAAGAAAATTTAACAGACTAGAAGGGATATCTGTTATCTACCATGACTTTCTTCAGCTCTTTCCAGCATGTTTATTAACTTCTTGTTCCTTTGCAATCATTATAATGACACAGCAATCCTGTATTTATTTTTAGATACGACATGCTGGATCACGTTAGCTATTAAAACCTGTAATTGCCTAGTGATATCAATGTTACAAGCACACAGTAAGTAACATTTTGCCTGTGTATGATGTGTAAGGAGAAACAAACAAAAGAAAGTGTCAGTCTGTTAAAATTGAGTTCCCAGTTTTCATTTAAAAATGTCATTGTACTTGGGTTAATAGGAAAAGCATTGATGGGAGCTTCCTAAGTATATTTGTGAGTACTGTTCCATATACATAAGAAAGGGGAATGCCCTGTGCAGATATACAGTAGGGATGGAAATAAGACTCTGATAGTATAGCAGTTTCACCCATTCCAGGTTTTAATACAAGCTTGATTAGCCAGTGTGTATGTACAGTGCCAAGCTCAGTCTTATTAAACTTATTAAGTATAAAAAACAGGAATGGATCAGACTATTATGCAGTGGGAATCTTCTTCCCATCCCTGTACAGTTCTACTGTACTGTGTCTGTAGCTGACCCACCTGTGCCATTGCTGTAGGCTCCTCGCACCACCTGCTCATAAACCTGGGCTCCAATCGTCCGCACGTTCTTCCGGAACTGGATGCTCTGTGCTTGCACCATGAACAGATACTCGTTTACTAAGAGAAAACAGAGAGAACAGAGGGCTGCAGGGTTACTTACCTACTGTATTTCAGGTTTGTGTCACTAGATCACATAAACCAAGGGCAGGACTGGAGTAGAGGCACGCATTAAATATGAGAAATGAAGGAAGTGAACAGGTTTCAACAAAAGGGTGTATGTGGAATAGTTATCCAAGTTTTGAAATCATTGTGGCCATTTAAAAAAACAAATAGACAGTGCCCTGAAGGTACAGCGTGTTCTTAAGAGTGCTGTTCTTCCTTGCCCTTTCAAATTGCTAAAGCAATCAAACAAGGTGACTTTTCTAACCACAGACTTCAACCTCTTTAAAGAGCTGCTTGTTCAGCACATACCAGCCAGGCTCCTTGCCTTACAGTATTCTATGTGCCTGGACTCTGCACCTGATTAAAGTGTCTTTCAAGCAGCTTGTTTGATCAGGCAACACCAGAGACACATTCACATGGCTAAGGGGATACGAGACTGGGGTCAGTTGATTCCTCTGCCATGCCTATTGTACATTTGAGTTATTTATACAGCAGAGTAACTGATACTGTACCTCTCTGTCTTTTTAACAGGATAAAGTTTCTGAACTGTGTTCTGCAGTCCTCATATGTGAGTCATGCACATAATCATCAATATACAACAGTGACTCAGACCAAACTCTTTTAGAGATTTAACAGTGGTAACCTTTTCTTGGGTTTGCATTTCACTGTTTATATAGAAGGTGTACTTAGAAATTGTTTATGCACACATATCAAAAAGGAATTTGTATTTTATCATAGCTATTGTTGTATTTGTGGATTTCATTCTTATTGCATGTTTATAGCTTTGTCTTTTTCTGTACACCGTAAAAAATAAGCTAATCATTTGTAATGCAATGCAACCAGCCTGTAAGTGTTCCTAGAACTGCACAAACTGCAGTGTACCACTCAGACCAAGATGAACCACCTAACACTGATAAGCTACAATATCTAGAAACAATACAGAAGAATGGCTCCCTCTGGAAATGATTCATTTGTAATTCCTAAAAAAAACCTTATTATCAATTGTAAAGACAAGACAGGGCCTGTAAATATAATCTACCCACCAACAAAACAAGCATGATTATAGCACATTTACTAAGCTGAGCTGCAATACGTAGACTTCAGTTATACATTACAGGGAAGTTTTAGTTTTGTACAAACACACAGCTGTTATGCCTTCAGAAGTATGTTGGGATCTCTGGAACCTGTCTCTCCTGGCTGTCCTCTTACCTATCTGGAAGCATGCAGTCTGTTTTCTATGATGGAAGCAGTGCTGACGCAAACCTGGTCACTTGTGGAGTCCCTCAAGGGTCTGTTCTCAGGCCTCTTCTCTTCAACATCTACATGCTTCCCTATGATAACCTCATCCGCCAACATAGCCTCATGTTTCACTCCTATGCAGATGACTCCCAGCTCTACCTAAAACTGGACCCTTGCATCCAAGACATCGAGGCCTGGATGATTTTCTTCGGCTCAACACCAACAAATCTGAACTACTTCTAGTAGGATTGAAAACTCAACTCAAGAATCAATATTGCTGCCTTGAACCTCAGAAACTGTCTGCTGCTGCCTTCCCCCACTGTACGAAGCCTTGTTGTACTTCTGGATAGTAACCTCTCCTTTGATGCCCAAATCTCCTCTGTAGTCAAATCCTCCTTCTACCACCTCCGAAACATCTCAAAGGTCCGTCCCTACCTTTCCCTCCCGGATACAGAGATACTCTACACCCGCTCCCTGGGCCCCCTCATCGCATCCTATGGTTTCTCATACCATTTCTATGCTGATACTGCTCAGATTTTCCTCTCCTTCCCCACCTCTGACTCCACCATCTCCTCCCGTATCTCTACCTGTCTGTCTGCTATTTCCTCCTGGATGCACTCGCATCACCTCAAACTCAACCTCTCTAAATCTGATCTCCTTTTCTTTCCCTCCTCCTCCCCCTCCTCTGATCTCTCTATCTCTGTTCCTCTGGAATCTACCACACTCTCTCCCTCTTCCTCTGCTAAGAACCTCATAGTCACCCTGGACCCCTGCCTCTCTTATTCCCAGCACATCTCCACTCTGGCACGCACTTGCCGATTCTTCCTGAGCAACATCCGAAGAATCCGACCCTTCCTCACCAACTACGCCACCCAGCTCCTGGTCCAGGCCTTGGTACTCTCCCGCCTAGACTACTGCAACTCCCTCCTGGCTGGCCTCCCTGCGTCCGCCACCCGTCCGCTCCAGCTCATCCAGAACTCCGCTGCCTGCCTAGTATACTCTCTGCCTCACTTCTCCCATGCAACTCCACTACTCCGCTCACTCCACTGGCTCCTGATCACCGCTCGCATCCAGTTCAAGACTCTTGTACTAGCCTACAGATGCCTTGACCAGACTGCACCCAGCTACCTCCAGACCCTCATCTCTCCCTACACCCCCACTCGACCTCTCCGCTCCGCCTGCACTAGAAGACTGGCTCTACCTCCTCTACGCTCCCCTGCCTCCAGAGCCCGCTCCTTCTCCACCCTCGCTCCGCAGTGGTGGAATGACCTTCCTACAGATGTCAGGACCGCCCAGTCCCTGACCACATTCCGGCGCCTCCTTAAGACTCACCTCTTCAGACAGCACCTGTAGAACTCCTCTGTTTTTCCCCTGGGACACTATCACCCTCCTTAAATGCGCTTTATTTGCTCTTATCTGCCCCCTATTTTACTGCATTTAATCCTGTACTTCAGATTACTGTAATCTGCCAAGTGTTTAATCTGTAGTATTTTGTAGTTAATCATATCCTGATGTAACTGTCACTGTTATCTGCTGTTTTATTGAATTGTATTTTGTCACAGTTGTACTTGCTTGAACCAAAGTCATTGTATTTATCTTGCTCTTATTGTATTATTACTTATACTGTAACACTTGAAATGTATTTGCTTACGATTGTAAGTCGCCCTGGATAAGGGCGTCTGCTAATAAATAAATAAATAATAATAATAATAATAATAATAATAATAATAATAATAATACTCTGTTATGCATTCATCTCCTCTCGACTCGACTACTGCAACTCTCTCTACGGTGGACTCCCGTTACGCACCATAAACAGACTGCAGCTGGTTCAAAATGCCGCTGCTAGGATAATTACCAGATGTAAAAAACATGATCACATTACCCCGTCTTCCAAGCTGCACTGGCTACCTGTAAAGTTCAGGATTACTTTCAAAATTCTCCTGCTTGCCTACAAGGCCCTTCATCACACAGGTCCAGAGTATCTCTCCAACCTGCTGACCCGCTATGTCCCTGCACGCAAGCTGAGGTCCTTTGACTCAGGCCTGCTTGTTATACCCAAGCAAAAGTACACCACACTCGGACAGCGCTCTTTTAGCTTCATGGCCCCGACTCTCTGGAACTCTCTCCCAGCTTCAGTGCGTGCTCTCAAACCCACTTGTTCTCTCTTGCTTTCAATGCTCTTTAAGTCTGATATCTGTTATTAGCTGTTGTCTAAATTGCTATTTCAGATTTGACACACACATCCACAATGTTTAGAATTCACACCCCAGCCTCTTATTTAATGTATTATGCCTGTATTTAATGTATTTGCATTGTTCTATGCCCTGTATGTCACTGTATTTAATGTATTATGCATTGTTCCTCACTATCTTGTAAAGCGCTTTGTGATGGTGGTCCACTATGAAAGGCGCTATATAAAAGGAGGCAAGTTTTGCACAACCTCAACTTCATATAAATCTCAATGCAGACTCCTTGACATTCACTTCACAGCCTGGAGCACAGACTGACAAATCATGTGGTAGATTTATGATGCACTGAACCTTTGAACCTTCTGGGGGCTGACATTAAATTCATTGAGCCAAAATGGAACTAAACCCAGAGCTCTGGCAAGTCTCCTAGTACCCTATTTAACTGGGTATTATGTAATCAACAAGTAAGGTTTCTACACCCACACCCAAGACAGAAGGTATCCATTAAACCCCCACACAGATTACTGTAAAACACAACAGCTCATTGTAAAGCAATAACATCAGATTCCACATACCGGTCCAAAACCGTTAAAGAGTTTCACGTGATCCAGATCTGAATCAAATGTGATTTCATTTGACACTAAAATAGAATCCCCTGGTGCCTGTTTACAGCACTCCACTGTACTTTAGCACAAAGCAGCTGTTTGCCGACTGTCCCATTTGTTTGCAGGGCCAAAAGAGACAAGCTTCCTCCCATTCAAAACCGGTTTGGAAGCAAAACTGAAACTACAAAAGATCAACCTATCAAGGTGACATTAAGGTAACCAGCTTCTTATAGACGTAACCATGTTTTTAAAACAGTACATCCCAGACAGGAACGGTTGATTTCACATCTTTCTACTTCCTGTTGCAAATATTGGCTATTGCAACCAACAGAGAAAAAGAGAATTGCATGAGGAACTACAACAGCATTTCCTGGCAACACCATGAAGAAATACATGTGCTGTACATGCTGTACAGTAACAACCAGTTTCAGTTGTATGATGAGTTTGGAATGAAGCAGCAACTAGAATGTGGAAAGCATTCTTACAGCAATCATTACAGTAAACCACACTGAACCCCCCCCCCCCCCCCCCCCCCCAACAGTACACGGTTATTTATATCTTAATGTATTAGAAAGGGATATACACCTGATCCTATAATACACTGTTAGTCTTACTGTACAGAATAACTTGTCATTTATTTATTTGCTCATCATTTATTTATTTTCCTGATTTTCAAGGTTGATTATAAATACAGGCCGAATACAGGGAGCCCGTGAGGGTTCATGAGAGAAAAAAATACATATTTTGTGTGCATGACTTACTATCTCGTAGCCACGTGATAGTAAGGAGTGTGCACAAGATTAAAAAAAAAAAAATTCCATTGAAGAAGAAAATGTGGTCATGCTATGAACAATTAGCCTAAACATCAGCAGCTTCATGCTTCACATTATAACTGGATAAAAACAGGAGATTCCTTCAAACATAGCCTTGATTTATACACTGCATTAATGAAGGGATCTTAATTTCAAATCTCAGTTTGGAGGATGACAGCATGTTCTACACAGTACAAGTCTGTAGAAATCACTACAAGACTCGTAAATCTGCATGTTCTTGCAGGTTAAAAGTGGTAATTCCAGGGCTGTGACACTGAATGTTTCAACAGCCAGGACATGCTGCCACATGATTAATTGAAACCACATACTTCATCTCGCCTGAACCTTAAATACACTTTAATAGTAATGATGCACAACAGGATTACGCACATACATATTTGTACATTTTTTAAGTGCTGAAATAGACGTATCTGGACTATAAAAAGTAGGCTCCGGTTAACCGGTCTACATAGCCTACAGCATACTGTATCACAGACTGCTTACTGGAGCAGGGGTGAAAATAAGACTCCCATTGCAAAGCAGTTTGCACCCACATAAAGAATAAGCAGTAAAACGCACAAGATCTACAGAAAAAGAAAGAAAGCTCACTACAGTAGAGGATTAAAGTAACTGAAGTCCTGCAACAATCTGGGTTCTGTCTGTGCAATGGAATTATCATCCCATCCTGTGACTCCACTCAAACTCCAGAGACAAGAGGAGGCTTTTCTGGGGCTATTACTCCTGACGCTCATTTAATTGTGAGCACAGGACCCCCCCATCTCTTCAAGACAGGGAGCTGCAGTACACACTCACACTTGGTATCACATGTGGCTGAGTCAGGCGTACAGCACATGGCAAGAAGCAATCTGACTGCACTCTGACCCTTTCCTTTTAAATCTGTAGTGTACCAAAGTATGTGTGCATTTGCCCATAGTTTATCCTTCAAACCTAGTTGACAATTCTCGTTTCCACTGACAACTGTATTATAATACTGTACAAAGTTCCTACAATAAACTACTTTAGTATTAATTACAGCTTCAAACTTCTAGTTCAGGTAAGAAATCTGAAACAAATATGACAGCTGTACAGTAGTACAGTGTTTTCTTATTTTGACAGTCACCCTTCAGACTCCTGTTCTATCCCTGTATAATGTATATTACATAAAAGAACTGCCCCTCCACAGCATTAAAGGAACCCCTGCGAATAAAAAGAAAATTAAAAAACGTCAGAGTTAATGCTGTGGTTCCACATTTAAAAAAAAAAAAAAACCAATACCACCAAACATAACTTTATTTGTCACAGTTAAGCCAAAACCACAAAGTTCCATTTAACCAACAGCATTTTTATTTCATTTATTTATTTATTTTTACAAGCATTAAGTTAAACAGCAGTTACAAATATAATTAAGACATTATTACCCGGATTTTATGTATGAATAGATGAAACGTACTGTGCCAATTAAAAGAGATTCTGGGACAACAGGCAAGACGATAGATGCAATGCAGATATAATGGCAGTGAATGTTGTAACTCAGTGTGGTATCTGTGTAACCCCAGCGGATTCATGCAGGGATGCTGCTCGTCCCGATTACATCACTGTACACAGTAATCCCTGGGAATCTTGTTAAGCACCGCTGATCCCATTCATACAGCACACTGCTCTCCTGGATGACATTTGCTGTTTTGTTTAAACCTAATAAGCAATAGCAATTGCCTTTGTATTTAAAAACACATACTCAAATTACTGATGTCTGAAATAAAAAGAGCAGTGTTTCTGTTCTGTGTTTGTTACAGTACAGCTAATTACAAAACAGTATCGCTGATGACTGTATAATTACTTAAGCAATAAGGCATGGCAGGGTGTGGGTTGTACTTTAATATCACCACGCCACGGCTGTGTTGTAAGTCATGAGGTGAAGCCGTATGGCTTCAAACGCCTGGCAACACACACCCTGAAGTGCCTTATTGCGCTTATAAAATGGGCTAACTAACTCAATTTAAAAAAATCATTGCAAGCGATGCAACTGAAAGAACGAACATAGACGGTGGCAGGGACAAAAAAAAAACATCCACTTAACCACCAAAGTCACTTTTTAACAGCAAACCAAATCTTGTTTAAAAAGCTGAAAGTTTAAGATATTGTTTTTTTTTTTTTTTTACTACTTGAATTAATCACTGGTGTCCGATTCAGACTCATTCAGCAAAAGGTCAACATTGACATAAATCTCGTCAGTCATGTACATTGCGATAAATTCCAACATGTCTGCCTTCTTTTTCAGAATTCTAGTGGCGTATGGATATCTACCTGTGATTTGCCTCATTTTGAAACGAAGTGCCGACCGATGGGGACACACTGTAATATCAACACCCCCATGTGAACTGTTTTGACCAATCAGGATAGAGTATTTAAAATAACCATTTTATAAAAATGCTAATATTAACGTAGACATCTGAATTTTGAAGGAATATTCAATTAAGAAAAAAAGTTGTGCGACCACAGATATTACTATTAGTCCCAAGATGGGGGAAGAAAACTCCATAGCCAATATCACGACATACTGTATGAGATCAGCTCTGACCTTGATGTTTTTGCATACTTGGACAGTGTCACGGCAAGGATGGGACTCACCTCAGAGCAGAGCTGGTAGCTGGTTTGAGGTCGGAAGCTTCAATGCTTTAGACCTTTGTTCTGTGAGCAGTGCAAGGGACAGGAAATTCTAGCATGCATCTTTAAAGGAAATACAGCAAACAAGAGCATCTAGGTGTTGCTTTTTTATTTTTTCCAGATGTCTTGCCTAATCCTTCCAGAAATGGAGCACATAGGTTCTCAAGTGACACACTGACAAATAAACAGATGACCCAGTACTGAAAGGGTTAAATGGAGCCATTTTGTGTGTTAATACCAGGGTTGGGCCTGATCAGGATTTGGGTGTGAAACCACAGGTTGTGCTGCAGGCAGTGGTTTAGAGAGGACTGCAGTTGTATTGGGCCACCATGTTGTTTCAGGTAAAGTACAAACTCCTATAATGTACCCTGTACTACTTTGAGACTGTAACTTGAGACACAACTAAACACAGGTAAATACAGACGGCAGCTTATTCAGGCTGCCTCTGCTATTTATCTGCAGTGCACAACAGAAAATCTGTTGCTAGTAAATACAGCCTGTGCCTCCAGCAAAAAAGTCCTTTGACTGTAGAGTGGCTTCCTCTGCCTTGCATGAGGATCCTGGATGCTGACCCACACCACAGGGAAATCATTCATATCCTGCATCCAAGCTGTTGGGGGTGGGGAAGCCCTCATTGCTGTAGCAGGGTTCCGGAAAGCCACGAGTGTTACATTTCTAAGGGCTGACAGGCTCTAGTCATACTCAGGGAGCAGTCAGCGACAGAGCTATGACAGAAGCTGGCTAGACTAGAACAGATCAGATCAGTTCCTGGAGGAAATAAAAGCAGGTCTGTCACTGTAGCACCCTGTGACACTATGCAGCTGTAGGTGTTATACCAACTTGCTTTACATTAGACACTCTGTGGCATTATTATCCTTTCTGAATGCTTATAAAATACAAAACTGGCCTGGTTATGTTATCTCTTAACCCATCTCGATGTACAAATAAAAAAATGCGTTCATGTCATTTTCTCAAACCCATTTCATTAGCCCTGTTTATTCTTAATCGTCTTTGTTGTCATTACTGTAATTGACATGTTTTTTTCTTCAATCAATCCTATCATCCAACTTGTGTGCAAAGTCCAGTATCTCATATTTTTAGGTTTTTATCACCAAGAAACCAAAAAAAATTGTCCGAAGGTCAAATTGAAGGGTGAGGTTAGAGTTTGCCTGAGGAGTTTCCACAATAGTGAACATTTGTAAAATTGAAAATATGCTAGGTGTGCTATTGTAAAGAGACATATTAAGCCAGTATCTACAGTACAGTATGATAAATGAGGTGATTAAACTTTCAGAATAATCAGTATCAGTTTATATACTAAAGAATGAATCAACATCAGAAAACCTTAACAATGGCAGATTGGCAGCAATTTACTCTCAAATATCATAGATCATTCATAAAGATTAAAAATAGCTTACCTTTTTGCTTGTGGAAAACCTGACAGGCAGTAGCCTACGTCATTAAAGGTGTAGTACACTACTATCTGTAAATCGCTTACTGGCATGTAAAACAACCTAGATACCATTCTTTTCCGATCTTATCATGTGTAGGCTTATGTCATTCAAACATATTCCTGAGACCTGGCATCACCAAACTCTTCATTTGATTTGAACAGAAGCCTGTGATAACAGAATGCCAAACCCACCACTCTTCTGGGGTTTACCTTCCAGTAAGCTTGTGCAAATTACTGTACATGTTTTTAGGCTGGATCTAAGCAGAGAGGGTGGAATCAATACCATGCTGTATTCTGACAGTGATTGTGGATCCACTTCTGACCTTTGCAGGCCTTCATGGGTAAATTGATGAGCATGCTTATGTAGACTATACTTTTTTTGGGGGGGGCCAAAATTACCATCTCACACAGCAAGCCCCTGTCCCCACAAAAGGTACCCGTTTCAAAATGGGTACTGAATGCAAGCACATAAAATACACAAAAACACTAATGACCACTGATCCGTTTAGCCATCCAGCATTTAGTTATGTGACCCAATCCAAAAGCAGCAATCAAATCTCCAATTATTTATACTGTCACGACCCCTACCGCTGCCTCCCGCACCCAGCCCCACCACCAAACAAATTGTTTCCATAATCATTTCAGGTGCGGATTCCGTGTTTGCTGCCTGGGCGAGCAGTGGCAAGCGGCAGATGTAACGTAACGTAAACGTGTTTTATTATTTATTTTACCAATGAGATTTTACTCATTCTACATAATGTACTAAAGTATAATAAATGCGTTGAATCTTAATGTATATAATATTACAAATATAACACTTGATAATAATAATAATAATAATAATAATAATAATAATAATAATAATTTACTTACCGGTCCCAGGTGCTGAATATATGAAGTACATTGCAGAGGATGAGAGCGAAAATAGGAATAAAAGAGCCATTAACGACCGTTTCGGTAATCGAAAATGAGTCCGCATTATACAGATAAATGAAAAACAGCTATATACAAAATAAAATTAATAATTATGTAGCCTATACTACTCCTGTAAAAACTGCCCAGTAATATACAGCCGGCTATCGGCTGATTGAGGAAGTAAGGACCCTCAGACCATACACACGGGTATCAAAATAAAATCTTAAAATGTAAATCTTCAAAAGACGGATCGTATTCCTGTAGAAACGGAAGTAGTGAATAATTTTAATAATAGCTTATTAAAATTACAACTGCAGTTCAGACGGTCCGCAGCCGTTTCGTCAGACAGATCATTGAATGAGGAAGGGAGCGTCTGCAAAGTATTAAGGTGTTCGATCAGGCGAGGGGAGCGTCCACAAATTACACACAGAGAATAGGAAAGGGGCCGTCTACAAATTCCTGTATCCTTACAGTATTAGTTTAGTACTGTTGGCGTCTATACAGGTAGATTACTGAAACTGTTTAGGGACAGCATGGAGAGAAGTTTATATACAGCAGTGCCCATTCGCAAAGATGCCTTGGTATCTATAAAAATGGCCAACAATGTAATTATTGTAGATATATTTCAGAGATTTAATTTTGCCATGTAATTAATATTTCCTTAATATATTTGTTTTCATTTGTGGTTACCAACTTAAATAACCAAACACAAGTTAATGCAAAGGACAACTGACTGCTTGTGCAACCCTCCTGACCACATTTAAAACCCTGAGCTTTCATTACCAACAGGGCAAGCATGTGATATTCCAAGGAACACTAAATGTACTATTGCTAACTACAGAGAGAAAAACATAAAGATCAATTTGAGTTAGTTTGTGAAAACAGCAAGTTTAGGTAAGATGTAAAGAGAGGGACAAAGTCAAACAGAGTTACCCAGGTTAGGCATTATGGAGCTTGGATGGTTAGCAACAGAAAGCTGTAAAAGACATAACTTCTACCACCTACAGTACTAAAACCTTAGTTATAGTGCGGACACTAAACACTTTAATACGTGCATTATTTAAAACAAATATAAACGTAGATAATTAGAATTAGAGCACACCGTTCTGTTAGTTTACTATAGCAACCACACCCAGATCATATATACCAATCAACAGTAGAAAACAATACAACAGTGACGTAACCCACAGCAGAAAGGTCACCTGTCAAGTTTTTTTTTTTGTTTGTTTTGTGAATGGCTGTTACAAACAGATTGGGTTGCTAGTCAAAAGTTTAAGTTTACAATTCCTGTTTTGAAACACAGTTCAGAGTGTGTTACGAATTATTTTATATTGTGTAATGGAAATAATGACTTCAGTGGTTAATGGTTAAAATTCGTATCAACGCTTGCAAGTCTTTATTTGATTAAGTTGACTTATTAAAGAAAGTAGTGACTTTTAGAAGCCTTTGTTTCTGTGGATCACTGAATAAATCATAACATAAATATTGGCCGAGGGGAACTTCACAGGAAAGCCTATGTTATGTCAATATCAGATAAGAAACTGCGGCGCCCGTAGGTAAACACTCAACAGCAGACCGGAGGCACTACAAATCAACCAGGAAAACTACAAATCCCGAAGACACTCAATACCGCAGATTACGCATTTGCTATACGGAAGGACTGTATCTTGCAATTTCTTGCCTCGTTATGACGATTTCTATTAACCTTTATTTATTTATTTATTGGAGGTCACCATAAATAAATAAAGAGAAAAACGAAAAGCTACCAAACCATAAACACTACAATTCCCGATCACCTCTTGGGTGGATGAGAGAAACCAGGAAGTAGAGTTGTGATGTGGTTTAAAGGAGCGACTGCACAATAAACATTAATCGCAATGTACAATTATAAAGGGATATTTTTTTAAAAAACTACATATTTTTAAAAATAGTTTTAAGAAATGAATATTTTAACGCGCTCAGCCAATGTATTCCACAGTCTTTTGGTAATGACGGCGTGTATGTTTGTACTAGTACAGGGAATTCAAAGCCAGCATTTGTCTTTACACGCTAGAGGTGATACTGGAAAAGAGGACCATATTCATAATAATAATAATAATAATATTAATAACAATAACGAGGTTGAGCTGGACCCAGACGCCAAGGTAAAATCACCAAATACTGGACCAGAACAAACGATCAGGTAATAATTAGATAGATACAGAGCGTGACGCGGCGTAGTGTATTGTATTTTGTTGTAACCAGGTTAACCTTAAATTGTCACCGTTGAGAGAAGGTGGTTTAACTGTCCTGACACAGTGTTGCTCACCAGATTAAGCACAGGATCTAGTAGCGTTGTCTCTATAATAAATGTACCACGACAGTGTTCACTAACTTGAATCACACATGGTACTTCTTAAAATCCAGGGTATATTAGTTTTTGGTAATGTCATTTATGTTATACAAATTATGCAAAACGATGTATGTTTCTGTAGTTATGTATAGAAATAGGCATGGCCTTTAGGAAGGTATAGTTTTGCTATTTTTGTTACAGAGGGTCCCAAATGATATCCAACAAATGAATATATATATATATATATATATATATATATATATATATATATATATATATATGATACACAAGCATATTAAACTATTGGATGATATAGGCTAGGAAGCATGTTAAATTCGACAGTAAAATGAAAATCTTTATTCCATTCCATAGCCATCTTATTTTCCAATTGGTTACAGCTTGGCTTTTGTTAATATAAGATACACCTCAAAGACAGAAATGGAAACCTCACAATATGTTAAAGAAAATACCTACACAAAATTTTGATATTTTCAATGTATTTCAAATTTGACCACTATAACCAAGCAGGAATGTTGTTTTTTTGTACATAGTTTTTAATCTGCTTGTATTAACCCATATTAATTTGACCTGAAACAATGATATAAACTCTGCATGCAAACTGATGTCGCTCTTCAGTTTGGGTAGATGGTGTTTCAGAGTAACATCACATTCACCACACCAATAAACACAGCTCATTTGCATTTCTCACTCACTTTTTTTTTAAAAAGGGTAAATGAAACACAGGATGTGGGCAATGAGACATTACACACCACCACTGTTGCCAAGGCAACAACCCGGGCACCCCCAACCCCAGCAAAGCCCATCCTGCCGGAACAGACGGGGGTGGAAGCCCAGGAGGAGGAGCAATCCAGTGGCATGACCATCTTCTTCAGCCTGCTGGTGATCGGTGAGCTGGGGAGGAAGACCTTCCTGTGCAAAACATATTGATACGCTGGAGCTGTTCTGATTGATGCCTCAGTGCAAGTGCATCTTATCTCAAGCCTTGCACTGTACAGTAGGTGGCAAGATTTCGTTTTATCCAGCTACCATACTCTCCATTCACTTCCTGTGTAATGTGTATTAAGTTCCCACTTGAGCCTCCAGCTCAAGTCTGGAACTCTGTGGGTGTCTAATACTTGCTACTTAAGAAATTGATTAATAGGTAGGTGGCAGAGCGAATGAGCTTCATCTAGCTGCTTTAAACATTTGGCTGCCTGTGCAAAGTTCCCTGTAAAGCACTTGTCTTGTATTATAGGATTTACTGACTGAGGAGGTGACTGTAAAAACAGTGACCCTTGTCATGGTTGTGAGAGGTTTTGCCATTTCAAAGTAAAACACAAATAACTTATGACCAAGTCTGCAAGTGTATTTTGGACAGCATCGTGCTATAAAAACACTTGTGGTTAAGATTCATAGGCAGAGCCCCAGCACGGCATGTGGGTTTGTAGGTGCTAACTGCTGCACTTATCTGTGTTCACTGAGCCATGGTATGCTGGAAGTGACCCATTTACTCATTTCATATGGTAATTAATTCATTAAGTGCCTTCTGTGACTATAATCAGGTACCTCTTTGCCAGTGCTATTACAGGTTATTAGCTAATGTCAACACTGGAACATCTCTGTTTTGCAAAAGAAGTTCACATCTGTACATAGACCATGTTGAATAAAACATCTAGTACAATATAAAGTGGCTCTAGAGGCACTAAGACTAATGAACCACCTTTCCTTTCTAGCTAGTAAGTAAGTTTGTTTTTCTTTATACACAGAAATAACAGATATGCTTTGAAGAAGCAGCCACCTGCTTGAAGTAGATGTGTCATTGATCATTTCAATGTAAAGATTTCCAGGCTTCGTTTTCACCTTGGTGTAGGCAGTTTATCCCATCACGTCACTACATTTTTTTATATATAAATCCTATACAGTCTGGTAATTGCTACTTCTCTTGTTTTATATATGGTCAAGAAGCCTGAGAAATGAAGGTTTTTCAGAAAAATGTCACATGCTTTTAAACACTTTCATCTGTCCTGTTGTAAATGAAATTCCCAAAAAACACAACTTAATAAAACAGGTAACACAACATTTCCAGAACAGAAATGACCAACTTCATTGTGAACCTCAGCCAGCATGTTAAAATAAATATATCACTTTTTTGTAATACAGTATATGCATTTATAGACCATTCACTAAAACGATTTGCAAGAACAGAAACTGTGTGTGAGACAGAGTGAGTGAGTGAGTGAGTGGGCAGCTTAATAATCCGGAACATAAGTTCAATACCCTCCTGCGGACTTTAATTAAGAAAACCAAACTTCATACCCATATACCAAGTATATACTGGGTACTTGCACAGTAGTAGTGCAATGGATAATAGTTATGGTTGTATTATTAGTTGACTTCCCCATAGTAATAGCAGACATGCTGTATTAGAATTTACTGACATAAACACATTATTTAATTCCTTATATGTCTCTGTTTCCTTTTCACACAGGTATTTGCATCATATTGGTGCATCTGCTTATTAAGTATAAACTGAATTTCCTCCCTGAAAGCGTGGCAGTGGTCTCTCTTGGTAAGTGTATTTCTCAAGCAGCAGTTTCAGTTCTCATTCAGGGTCTGCAGACATGGGAGGGGTAGTGTCCTGTCTTCTGTAACCCCTAGGGGCGGTGAAATTAAGACCGCTCCACACTTCAGCGCTCCCCTACCTACGAAGTGTCCTCTTTCCCCACCTGTTTCTCCTCTGTAATTGCATTGGATCCACCTGAATACAGCAGATATGGTTACAAGGTAAATACATGTACAATAGGTTCACAGGCTTCTCCCTCTTGTTAAACCTGTGTGCTTCTTTTTCTGTTCATTTTAATATCAATATGTAGCAATATGATCTGAGGTATACAGATGGAAAAGCAACACATTAACAAAAGAGCCCTCAGTAAATGGAGGCGTATGAATAGTATTTAAAGGAGAGTAAAAACTGTGCAGAATTATGTTTGGTAATAGAATAACACATGATTAGAGCTAGCTCCCACGATGAATGGTATTTATATGTACAGAGTGCAGTCATTTGTTTATGCTAGTCATGCATTTTGTTAACACATTAATGGGTTGTGGGTGCCCTTACAAAAGATTGCAGTAGTAAAAGCCTCACAGTGAGGTTTGGTAAAGCATATTGAAATACATGGGATGAACTGCAACATGACAGATTTCCAGCGGAAAACATTTACAAGGCTGGTAAGTCAAGATTTCCAGAATTTGAAAGAGCACTCAGAGTGTAGTGGGTGCTGTTGAGATCGCTTGAACACACCCTAAAGACTCCTTCACTCAGCTGTCATTCTTTCTCCTTAATTACAGTCATTATTTTCCAATGCTGCTGACGTCTGAGTCCTTTCTTTTCCCCTGGGGAATCGGCCACAATAAGCACATTTGACAACCTGGAATTATAGTTCCTCATGTCACAGCAGGCAGCTGTTTGAAATAAATAAATACATAACAGAAGTCCTCCAGCCCTGGTACTGGGTCAGTTTCATGTGATTATAGAAAAAGAAGTGCATGTTATTAATGTTAATGACAAATAACCTGTTGAATTGTGCAAGCTAAAACTAATAAATTAATTCCATAAATCTTATCTGTAGTACACTTCCATATGTACACCACAAATGGGCATATTTGAAAGAAACACATACCGATATAGAAATATTTTAGTTTTAAAAATAATTGGCATGATAACTAGGTTAAGGAAAGTTCTGAGTTTGCTTTTCTTATTTTCAGGTTGTCAGTTACTGTATCACTTCCGAGGTGATATCAGCTAGTTTAAGACTGGAAGTAAGGCTTGCAACACTAACGTAGTGTAGTATTGGGTCTCATTGGAAAATATATGTTTGCAACATTAGATTTGAGACAACAGGTTTATTTGTGCCGGATCAACCAGATCCCAGATCCGGTACCTTTTTGTCTGACATACAAAAATGATATACAGGTAGTTTGCAAATGAACCATAAAAAAAAAATATATATATATATAATATATATATATATATATATATTGGTTGTAAAACATAACGTACAATAAAAAAGCGCTTTTGTGTTACATGAATTGAATGACAAAAATTTTTATAATATGACATGAGATCTATGAATAAGAAAATGACTAGTTTTATTGCACCCCAAACAGCAAAACTCCAAAAATCTATCGCTCTTAACAGCAATGGTGTGGTCGCTCCTGTTTTGTCAGAGCAGTAGCCCCGCCACTGGTATCATTCAAACCTGAAGATCATGTTAAAACATGGCTAGACAAAGGATGGCATGCAGCTACTGACAATAAGGCACGAAACCCTGATCCACAAGCACATGAGACCTTGATGCTACTTAAGCTACTGTAACTTTAAGCTACTGTAAATCAAGGTCAATGCATTACATCTAGAAACAAAAATGATATCCCTCTTCCTAATTAAAGATCCGGTACCCTGACCTACTATATATATCCCCCCTCAATGGAAGGGCACAACAGTAAAGATTTATCGAGTTATCTTGTTAGCTACAGCCACTTTGAACTTATTGAGGAACAAAATCGAGAGAGAGGGACATTGATTTAACAGAGAACGTTTACAGCGTGCCTATCGCCTTGACAATCACATGCACTTTATTTCCGTATTTTAACCGTTTTTTTGTTTTTTTTTGTCTTTGAATTATAGGTATCCTGATGGGGGCATTCATAAAAATAATAGAGTTTCAAGAGCTGGCAAACTGGAAGGTAGGATTGAAAGTTTTGAAACCTAAGATTCTAAGTGCAGATAGTTGGTCAACAGTCATAGAATGCTTGATTGTGGCTTTCTACTACTTCTCTATCAACCTCACACATTTCCTAGCATTGGTCAAACGAGAGTTCTCGTAAACTATTGCACACACACACACAACAGAGTTCATTCAAACAGGGTCATGTCGTTATAGCGGAATCTGAGTACAGTTAACAGTCTTGAGGGTGGGAGTTACAGACGTGCTCAAATTTGTTGGTACCCTTACAGCTCACTGAAATAATGCTTCATTCCTCCTGAAAAGTGATGAAATTTAAAAGCTATTTTATCATGTATACTTGCATGCCTTTGGTATGTCATAGAATAAAGCAAAGAAGCTGTGAAAAGAGATGAATTATTGCTTATTCTACAGATATTCTAAAATGGCCTGGACACATTTGTTGGTACCCCTTAGAAAAGATAATAAATAATTGGATTATAGTGATATTTCAAACTAATTAGTTTCTTTAATTAGTATCACACATGTCTCCAATCTTGTAATCAGTCATTCAGCCTATTTAAATGGAGAAAAGTAGTCACTGTGCTGTTTGGTATCATTGTGTGCACCACACTAAACATGGGCCAGAGAAAGCAAAGGAGAGAGTTGTCTGAGGAGATCAGAAAGAAAATAATAGACAAGCATGGTAAAGGTAAAGGCTACAAGACCATCTCCAAGCAGCTTGATGTTCCTGTGACAACAGTTGCAAATATTATTAAGAAGTTTAAGGTCCATGGAACTGTAGCCAACCTCCCTGAGCGTGGCCGCAAGAGGAAAATCGACCCCAGATTGAACAGAAGGATAGTGCGATTGGTAGAAAAAGAACCAAGGATAACTGCCAAAGAGATACAAGCTGAACTCCAAGGTGGAGGTACGTCAGTTTCTGATCGCACCATCCGTCGCTTTTTGAGCGAAAGTGGGCTCCATGGAAGAAGACCCAGGAGGACTCCACTTTTGACAGAAAAACATAAAAAAGCCAGACTGGAATTTGCTAAAATGCATATTGACAAGCCACAATCCTTCTGGGAGAATGTCCTTTGGACAGATGAGTCAAAACTGGAGCTTTTTGGCAAGTCACATCAGCTCTATGTTCACAGACGAAAAAATGAAGCTTTCAAGGAAAAGAACACCATACCTACAGTGAAACATGGAGGAGGCTCGGTTATGTTTTGGGGCTGCTTTGCTGCGCCTGGCACAGGGTGCCTTGAATCTGTGCAGGGCACAATTAAATCTCAAGACTATCAAGGCATTCTGGAGCGAAACGTACTCCCCAGTGTCAGAAAGCTCTGTCTCAGTTGCAGGTCATGGGTCCTCCAACAGGATAATGACCCAAAACACACAGCTAAAAGCACCCAAGAATGGATAAGAACAAAACTTTGGACTATTCTGAAGTGGCCTTCTATGAGTCCTGATCTCAATCCTATCGAACATCTATGGAAAGAGCTGAAACTTGCAGTCTGGAGAAGGCACCCATCAAACCTGAGACAGCTGGAGCAGTTTGCTCAGGAAGAGTGGGCCAAACTACCTGTTAACAGGTGCAGAAATCTCATTGAGAGCTACAGAAAACATTTGATTGCAGTGATTGCCTCTAAAGGTTGTGCAACAAAATATTAGGTTAGCGGTCCCATCATTTTTGTCCATGCCATTTTCATTTGTTTTCTTATTTACAATATTATGTTGAATAAAAAATCAAAAGCAAAGTCTGATTTCTATTAAATATGGAATAAACAATGGTGGATGCCAATTACTTTTGTCAGTTTGAAGTTATTTCAGAGAAAATTGTGCATTCTTCGTTTTTTGTGGAGGGGTACCAACAAATTTGAGCACGTCTGTACTTTTGTTGTCCTCTGAAAGGTTTTAAAAAAAATCCCATACTGTTGGAAAGAAATACAGTGCTAAACAGTAAACAAAACAACTGAGGCACACATCTGAGTCATTAAATCAGCCTTCTGAGTTGCATTGTACAGTTCTGTCACATTTGTAGTCAGTCATATTTTCCATTCACCAAAGGTGGTGCAGATTATTTTTGTGTAACGACCTTGATGAAAAAAAACAAAAAACCGCCTCAAAGTGTTTCTAAAAGAACAATTGCAATATTATACCATGCAAAAGTACAATAGTCTGAAAGAGACAGTAGTGGAAGAATCACTAAATAAATAAAAGAATCATCAAAAATGAAGACATTTTTTAATGCTGACATCTGCATTGCAATAACCAGAGGGATTGGTGGAAGGGCTATTTTTCTTTCTTAGCCTAAAACAGGCTTACTGGTAATCGTGTGTCACAGGAAGGCAGCTGCTCACAGTGGTAAGAGCACTAAACATGCATGCAAACTATGAGCAACAGGAATCCGCGTGTGCAGTGAATCATTTGCATGGATTTGTGTTGGCATGACTTATATTCTGGTTTTTATTTTTAGCTTAGGGAAAGTATATTAAAAATGTAGTGCCAGATGCAGGTTTTCTTTTTTTGAAGTCAGCATTTCTTCTAAAATTTCTTCTAAAATGTTATCTGTTTAATAGCCAGGGTGGTCAATGTATTGAATGTATGTCTCTATGCCAGTTGAGTGGTTTTGTTGTCATCCCTTGGGTTGATGGGAGCTGTCAGTGAAGTCTGCACTCTCTAGGACCTGTCTGGTCAAGCGTTTTGCAGAGAGCACTGCCAAATGAGATGAGTAAGGGAGAGCGGCGAGGGCTGACTGGTTAAACTGATCTGATGCAGTAATGTACTTGAGTAGCTCTGGGATCAGCATTTCAGGATGTCAGAGACTAACAAAGAGAACCAGTTCAGACTGAAGCGAATGTATGAGTACTCAAAATGAGATGTAAATAAACTGATGTATAAAAACACCAGTGCAGTAGGAAATGCCTAATGAATGATCTAGTACAACAAAGAGACATATCAGAGAAACACTCTTTGCCCCTCTTTTAAAGTAGCTGTGGTCCACAGGAGCTTTTGTACATGCTCTGAAATTCTGTGTTATACTTAGACAAAAACGGATGTTAATTTAGTGGCAAATGCTTTGTTGATATGGGCACTTGTGTTCATTCCAGATCACATTTATTGTGATTATTTCACTATGTCACTTTTTACTTTCAAGATTTTTGCCAACAATACATAGTACCGTGAAAGTAAATAAATGTTGTCCTCTCCTGTAGGAGGAAGAGATGTTTCGACCAAACATGTTCTTTCTTCTGTTGCTGCCTCCAATAATATTTGAATCGGGGTATTCACTTCACAAGGTAAGGAGCGCTCTTACCACACTATTATTGTTATTTGGTGTTTGGAAAGTAATGCACAAGCATAACACTATTGAATTGACATGCTCATCACTGTGGCCCCAGATCCAAGGGGCTGACATGCCCAGCACTGTGGCCCCAGATCCATGGGGCTGACATGCTCATCACTGTGGCCCCAGATCCATGGGGCTGACATGGCCATCACTGTAGTCCCAGATCCATGGGGCTGACATGCCCATCACTCTGGCCCCAGATCCATGGGGCTGACATGCTCATCACTGTGGCCCCAGATCCATGGGGCTGACATGCTCATCACTGTGGCCCCAGATCCATGGGGCTGACATGCCCATCACTGTAGTCCCAGATCCATGGGACTGACATGCCCATCACTGTGGCCCCAGATCCATGGGGCTGACATGCCCATCACTGTGGCCCCAGATCCATGGGGCTGACATGCCCATCACTGTGGCCCCAGATCCATGGGGCTGACATGCTCATCACTGTGGCCCCAGATCCATGGGGCTGACATGCCCATCACTGTGGCCCCAGATCCATGGGGCTGACATGCCCATCACTGTGGCCCCAGATCCATGGGGCTGACTTGCCCATCACTGTGGCCCCAGATCCATGGGGCTGACATGCCCATTACTGTGGCCCCAGATCCATGGGGCTGACATGCCCATCACTGTGGCCCCAGATCCATGGAACTGACATGCCCATCACTGTGGCCCCAGATCCATGGGGCTGACATGCTCATCACTGTAGCCCCAGATCCGTAGGACTGACATGCCCATCACTGTAGCCCCAGATCCGTGGGGCTGACATGCTCATCACTGTGGTCCCAGGTCCATGGGGCTGACATGCTCATCACTGTGGCCCCAAATCCTTGTGGCTGACATGCCCATCACTGTGGTCCCAGATCCATGGGGCTGTAATGGGATTGTGCTTGTTTTCAGGGTAACTTCTTCCAGAACATTGGTTCCATCACCCTCTTCGCTGTGTTTGGTACAGTCATTTCAGCTTTCATTGTGGGAGGAGGCATTTACTTCCTGGGGCAGGTGAGGTTGTTACACTTCCCTTGTGAGGGGAGTTGATATGTAATTGTGGTTCTGCCAACGTTTTGAATGAGACTCAGTATCTCTAAAAGGGAAGAATGGAGTGCATTCAAACGCTGGTGAATAATGTAAATGTTTCTAGAGTGAATAATGTGCCTCCGTCACCGGATCTCCCTTATTCAGTCAGTTGCAATAAGATATAGGACTACCTCCTGTTGAGTCGCTAAACAAATAGTTAAAACTGTAGCAGATATAGTCAAAATAGCACATTTTTATCATATACTCAGGAAATGCCCTGCTTTAAAATGTGTTTACTTTTTTAGACAAATATTTCTGTATAGTTGTATAAAATAAATCTGTACCTTTTAATAGTCGTCTTTTTGTTTTTTAGGCAGATGTTATCTACAAGTTGACAATGACAGAGAGGTAAGAATCTCTAAAATACCTCTAGATCTGAAAGGAGACCTCTGCTTATTTGCAAAGCATACGTGCTACCCTTTATCAATGTGAAAAGCAGATTAAGTTACAAGTATGACCTTTAAAGAGACATGCAGTTCTTTTTTTCTTTCTTTTCTTTAATTACAGCTCTTTGATACTCTCATCAATAATTAAAATGAAATAATTAAAACACAACTTTTGAAAGGATCCACACTTTGTAGACTATAGGAATTGTTGGAGATGTACCTGCATTTTTGTTTTCTGATCTGTGGTTGTTCCTCCCAGCTTTGCGTTTGGATCTCTGATCTCTGCGGTGGACCCTGTGGCCACCATTGCCATCTTTAATGCCCTGAATGTCAACCCTGTCCTCAACATGCTGGTATTCGGAGAGAGCATCCTGAATGACGCTGTCTCTATCGTGCTCACCAAGTAAGAGCTGCTGTCTCAACCTCACCCATCTCCACCTGGTTTTGCACACAACGCCATTCACTGCGGTCCGTGTCTTCTCCATTTAAAAGAAACAAACTACAAACTGTCATTCACTAAACAGAATCAGAGGCATCTGCCTGAGTACAACTTTTGTTCTTTTAAACTGGTCAAAATGTGTGCTGTGGTACGATCCCATTCTGTTCTAGTGCGGATGTAGTATGTGTTTAAAGACAGTCTGTATGAAAAGGCTTTTTTTTTTGGATGTAGAGAAAAGGTTTTACTTTTCTTTCTACACAGCTGAAGAAAGGCCTTTTTTTCCAAAACGTCCTGAAATAAATTCTTTTTTAAACCGGTTGCAGAGCCATTCCTGGAAATTAAGCACATAATCTGCAAACAAAACAACAGTACAGTGGCACATGACACCAATCCCTTTTCTTTTAGGAATCACAATTGAAAGCTTGCAACAGGAAGCTATAGCGTTTCCCAGAAAGCAAGGGCAGCATTGAGCCAGGTTTTGTTACTGCAAAAGTGCTTCAGGCATCTTTGGATCATGATGTTTTTTGAGTGAATCCAACCTTAAGCACATCTCTACTTGTGTCCTACATTTTGAAAGAGCAAAGCACTTGTATATAAAATGTACTGTGCTTTGAGCTGCTTTGGTATTTTACGGTAATTGAAAGAACACCCGTTTCATGTTTTCCTTCTACTTTTAAGTTATATTGATTTTAATATTGCGTGATTCCTAAACTCGAGTGTTAATACCAGTCGTAAGTGACACGTCTTGCTTTTATCTACCTCCTTTTTTAACCCCTCTGTCTCCCCTCATCCCTCCACAACCTTCTCTCTCCAGCACGGCGGAGGGTCTGACTCGCTCGGAGAATTCGGACTTCAGTGGCTGGCAGACATTCCTGCAGGCTCTCGGCTACTTCCTCAAGATGTTCTTCGGCTCGGCTGCTCTAGGCACGCTCACCGGCCTCATTTCAGCTCTCGTATCCTTTGTTTAAGGGAACAAATCGCCTATGTGTCATAGTCGTGACACCTGTGAAAGCACAGCAGTGTGTGCACCTGTAGCACATTTTCCTTGATGCAAGATGGCATTAGTTTAAAAAAAAAAAAAAAAAAAAAAAAAAAAAAGACTCCAAAACACATGGAGGAGAGAGTGTCTCTAAATATTTTGCAAAGTACAAAATTGTATATAAATGTATTTAATTAACAAATCAACTGCACAGTGATAAAGGTATTTTAAAAGCTCTGAGACGGCTCCCATAACTATATGCATGTGGAGACACAGAAACGGCCAGCTTGTCGATTCCCTAACCATGCTCCCCCAGGCTTTGAAACATTTTGACCTGAGGAAGACGCCTTCTCTGGAGTTTGGTTTGATGATTATCTTTGCCTACTTGCCCTATGGGCTTGCTGAGGGAATCAAACTGTCTGGTAAGACTCTTTTTTTTTCTTTGTTTCTCATCTTTCAATGTCACACCTGTTGTGTTATATTCTCCAGTTCCAGCGAGCTGCATTTCCAATGTCTGTCTCTCTTTCTCTCTCTCTCCCTCTCCAGGTATCATGTCTATCCTGTTCTCGGGGATCGTGATGTCTCATTACACTCACCACAACCTGTCTCCCGTCACACAGATCCTCATGCAGCAGACCCTGCGTACTGTTGCATTCATGTGTGGTGGGTGCTGCTCAAACACCCTGTGATACTTGACCTCGGAAGTAAATTTTAAAAAAAACATGCATAATAAAATAGATACATAGGTAGGACACTTAACATGGTACAGTTATGAACAGTGACTGAAGGGGATATAAAACAAGACTGCAACGATACAATACAAATTAGGAGGCTGTGTGGTCCAGTGGTTAAAGAAAAGGTCTTGTAACCAGGAGGTCCCCGGTTCAAATCCCACCTCAGCCACTGACTCATTGTGTAACCCTGAGCAAGTCACTTAACCTCCTTGTGCTCCGTCTTTCGGGTGAGACGTAATTTTAAATGACTCTGCAGCTGATGCATAGTTCACACACCCTAGTCTCTGTAAGTCGCCTTGGATAAAGGCGTCTACTAAATAAACAAATAATAATAATAATAATAATAATACACTGCAAAAGAATGCGGTTCAGATCGCTGTAGCTACTTCCTTTTCCTTCATTCCTGACCACAACTCAGGTCTGAGTCTGAGAGTGCGGCACCAATGGTCTCTTTTTAGTCCTTTATTTAAAAAGGTCTGTTTTCTGAAGCTGAGAATTGTCAGCCACTCAGTTGTCTGGCTCAGAAAGATCTGGCCTCTGCCCTGAATACAATACCTGTTGTATGTTTCTGTTTTTTAATTTCCTGCCTCATTTGAAATTAGCTTTGCCTAAAATGTTCTGTACAAAAAAGTAAAAATGATTACATTCCCAGCGGTTATAAAGTCATTTTACACTGCTGCTGTGAAACAATCATTCACCACAGAGCATTCCCTACAAAGGGAGTTTGCAGGTGGAGGCACCGATAGGTATCCTTAGCCTCCTCTAGCTGGTAATGTATACTCCCAAATGAAAAACTAATGTTTAAAAAAACTTTGCTTTGAAATAAATGACGGTTAGCTTTAAGGGCATCTGAGCTAGGATAATGACGGCTGTTCTCAGAACCTGATTGGCTCAGAAGGTTTGTAATTTGTAGTTTAAAAACTACTTCTCTATTGCAGTAGTGTTTCAAGGAAGATCATTCTAAATACCTTTCTTAATAATACTGTACTTTAAATATACCTTTATATTTCAAACTTCTGGGTGTCTGTGATTTGATGTTCTTTAGCTGCTACACATGTATGTTTGTTCATGTAATTTGATCTGTATTATTTATATCATTTTTATTAATAACTGCCTTTAACCTTTCTACAGAGACCTGCGTCTTCGCCTTTTTGGGTTTGTCCATATTCAGCTTCCCTCACAAGTTTGAAATCTCTTTTGTGATCTGGTGCATAGTAAGTGTTCTTGAGTTTAAAAAACAGAACTGCAATTGCGGTCATGGTGTCCTCAGTAACAGGAAATGTATACAGTTATATGGCAAGGCAATCACACTTGATAATTCACTACATGTAATTTTCAACCAAATTATCTGGTCCAAACATAAAAGATAGGGGTCTTGAACTAGAACTTTTATATATGTGTTCATGGCATTGACACACTTGTAGTAGTAGCAACAATAAATATAAAAGATCAACTACAGTGAGCCATAACAAATTCATCTGAAAGCAAGATGCCAACCCCACATTTATTTGCACATTCTTTAAGCTGGGATATTATGGGACATTGTCAGCACAACTTAATAAGGGAGACGGAACAATCCAGGCTATTATACTATGCTGTATTAATGGCCCTCTCTCTGCAGGTGCTGGTGTTACTGGGGCGTGCAGTGAATATCTTCCCCCTTTCTTTCCTCATCAACATCTTCAGAGATCACAAGATCACACCTAAGATGATGTTCATCATGTGGTTCAGCGGTAAGGGTTTGAAACAGTTTGAAACAGAATCTAGAAATGGATGAAGACTTTAAATCTTGCATATTCTTAGTATATTTGAACTATGTCCATTCTTCAGGTTTTGATCCCCTTGACTATAGTTGCATTGCCCCCCCCCTCCAGGTTTGCGGGGTGCAATCCCCTACGCCCTGAGCCTCCACTTGAGTCTGGAGCCCATTGAGAAGCGACAGCTGATCGGCACAACCACCATTGTCATTGTGCTGTTCACCATCCTGCTGCTAGGGGGCAGCACCATGCCCCTCATCCGCCTGATTGACATTGAGGACAGCAAGAGCTCCCGCAAAAATAAGAAGGACATCAATCTGAGCAAGACTGAGAAAATGGTAAGCAGCCACTGATGATAAACCTCAACAGCTTCGCTAGGATAAGAATTCAAGGACCGGAGATGCGCTATTACAGTGGTTTGAGAATACTGTACTTCCATTTGGTCAGAATATTCTCATTTTCCATAGTTTCTGAATGTTCAGGTGATTTGTGGTGCCTTGCATTGGTAGCCAGTGAATAACAGTGTGTCTGGTTGGCAGGGCAACACGATCGAGTCGGAGCACTTGTCAGAACTGACGGAGGAGGAGTATGATGCTCAGTTTATCCAGCAGCACGATCTGAAGGGCTTCATGTGGCTCGACGCCAAGTACCTGAACCCCTTCTTCACTCGCCGGCTCACACAGGAGGTGAGTGTCCCAGCCAGCTATCTGTCACTCTTACATGCAGAACAGACATGTGACACGCCTGGGGGCTGTTCCATTGTGCAGGATAGATAAGTCACCATAGCTAAGCTCTTTTCTGCTTTTACAGAGACGGAAGGCAGTGTTTGGTTATGGGGCGGTCATGTTACTGGTATTGTTTCATACAGTTTACACAGTGGATGCTGGCATATTTGCTGCATACAGTAGCCTGGTTATGCAAAAAAGAAAAATAATTCTGATTCTGATGTCACACTTTTTATTGACATTGCCTGTTTGACTTAAAGGGTGGTGCTGGGAGTGGACCTGAAAAGACATTCCTTTTGTGTTCTAAAGTAATTGGCACCAAACATGTATCAATCAATAACGTACACCATAGAGATGTGAAATGCTGCGTACAACACTTGCAGGAAAGTCCTTCATACTTTGAACACATTTTGTTTGATTTATTTATTTTTTATTGCTTCTCCACACAGCGATGACTCTGTTACAACACCAAGGTCTTTATCTTAGCTGGCCTGTTTTAGTTCTGTACCACTCGTTTGATATTTGAATCCTGCATTAAGACATTGAAAGAAAACATCTGACTGTTGTAACTGCTCTGTCTGTCCCCAGGACCTACTCCACGGGCGAATCCAGATGAAGACTCTGACCAACAAGTGGTACGAGGAGGTGAGGCAAGGGCCCTCCGGCTCAGAGGATGAGGATGAGGAGACTGAACTGCTGTGAACTGGACACTACACTGCTTGGGATATGCAGGCAGAAAACGACTGCGAAACACATTGCTCAAATACAGGCTGTGTCAAGGCAATAGGGGTGAAGCAGTTCAAGTGGGCTGCAAAAGTCAACAAGATTGTGTTCACATGGTGCGCAATTGAGTTCACTTTTTATAGGCCTGGTAAAATAATTAACTTTTTTTTCTTCTCAGTTAGGATGCTTGATCTCCTGCCAGGCCTTAATTGACTGCTGGAGTGTGGGGGTGTAATTGCGAGAAAGCAAGATGGATTAATAGGAATGTCTTACCTTTTGGAGACTGTGCCAATAAGAACAGCTGCTAAGACTTGCCATTTTTAGTGTATTAGTTAAATCATTTTTCGTGTCTTTGGGATATTGGGCCAAATACAAATTGTGCTTGTGGTGTGGGTGTAGAGTATTCTCTTTTCACAAGGAATGCGGGTTGCTTCTCTAAGTGGTTAATTTCAGTTGAGACAGTAAACGAGAGAGTATGTAAGAGCCGTGTGTGGCATTGTTTTTTCCGATGCCAGAGCGCTGGTTCAAGCCCAATGACTTTGATTTCGTGACATGTTCGTGTGTGCGGTCAGTCCCCTGCTTGAGACGTACTGTCTGCTTGGTCAGGTTTGAGGGCATTGCCACTAAATAGTCACATGTACTGTACAGACTCGAGGAAACAAATGGAAGGATGTAATAAATATTAATATATGCAACACTACCCACTGTCTTCCTGACTTTAATGCTTCAGAAATATTACACCACTCTGGTCTATAAACATGCATCATTATGGGTTCATTATTTATATATAGTATTTCATTTTTAAGTAAGACAAAATATATAAATAATACATACCAGATCATGCATGGTGACCTCGGATGTGTACTGATACAAAAACCTCTGTTCTAGTCTTGATATGGGGACATATGGATGATGCAAATGCATGACAGCTTCATATGAGGATGCTAAAGCTTTTCCAGCATTTTTTTTATATTTCATGCAAGAAAGGAATAAAATCAAATATGTATGCATTTATTTAATAATATTAATATTAAAATACAGACTGCATTCATTTTATATTCTGTCTTTCCCCAGCAATTTCCATAGCTAGCAAAAGCTTGATTGCTAGCATTCCCTTTAATCACCAGCAGAGGGCACTGAATCCTACACTATGAGATACCCGCACTGTACTGCGAGGCAGGCTAGTCCAAACAATCTCTGAAGTGATTAGAGGTTAATTGAGATACAAATACAGTAACTACCCCTCAGTGGAAATCGTTCCATAATTTCCCATGTAATCAGTAATACTGAATGGCAAATGCAAATTCCTCTATAAATAGCTCACAAGCTGCTGCTTGTTTTTGTTACTAATAGAAGGATTTGACTCCAACTCTGCAGATTGAAGACTGTAGATTAATACCCATCTGAATTTACTGTATAAGAAAATGACAATTAATATTCTTTAATATTAACACAAGTGAAATGTGTAGCAGGTTGGAAAACAAAATACTAATTACCAATGTGTTGAAGGAGAAAAATATTGCAATGCATTTTAACTTTCATTAATCAAAGTCGTGGAACACCAATGGCGAGTCCACTCTTGGCGCTGCCACTGTCCTCGGGAGATTGCTGATCCGAATCCTGATCATGCTGAGGTGGTGATCCTGGCTGGAGGCGCGCAGGGAACACTGCAGTGCATTTGCCTCAATAGGTTGTGGAGAAAGGCGGTCTGCTAACACAGTAGCTCAACCTATCATCTTTTAGCGACCATTGCTGGTCAGGCACCCAAGTTCTTTAGATGTTACCAAGTCTAGGTTTAACTACAGTAGCTGGGATGCTGGTTTTGGGGGTTAAAAATGCACACACACATTTATTTTCCAGTGGCTACAACAAAGTGAGCTGTATTTAAAGTAGACAATCTTGAGAAAGATATGTGGCTACTATGTACGGTCCTCAGCGCTTTTCTTAGGCCCACAGCCATGGATGATGCAAACATTCTTGTCTTTTAGAGTGAATCAGGTCTGAATCGTGGCATTAACATAGGAAAAGGACTGAAAACTGCAAAATGCTTTTAAAAAAATGCCATTGCAGTTTATTGAAGTAATATTGCATAAGCTTGCAGGATATTTATTTGTGGTTTGATTGAGCCAACCTTCACAATCTCAGGCAACAGTTTATTTCTGTTCCCTAGTTAAGCCATCAATCCTTATGAAGGTTTACTGTACTGTCTATGCCATCGTAGTAAAATGGAAATCTGTAAGTCAATGTCTAGAAAGCAATCTGTAATTCTTAGCACTCAGGACAGCAAAGTTAAAGCCTGTTTCAACATGGTTAAAACGTATCGGATTGCACTGCACATTTTGAAACAGGCATTCATTAGAAGCAGCAAAGTTAGATTGAGGTGTTTGTGGAGGGAGAGCGGAAGAGGGCACCCCAGCGATCTCCTCGGTTGTCCAGTCTGGGAGCTGATCTGGACGGGTGGATGTGACACTGTGTTCACAGCAATTCATCAAAAGTGACAAGCCATCAGAGGCAGCTTAGCCCCAAGCACCTCTGTGAACGCAGGAGTGGAGGATGAGAGATTAGAGGACAAAGTCAGCATCTCAGCTCCAGCAGAGGGAGCGGGGCTGAGAGACACTGACAGTTAACAATGTGTTTAATATATGGCCTGGAAACTTGAGAATCCGATTTGCTAACAAGCGTCCCTTAAAATAGGCAAATCACGCCTGCCTTATCAGTTAAACACACAAGACTAGACCAAGTACTGTTATAATGACACAGGGAAAGATCCTTACGTGCAGGAAAACCTTCATAAGGGGTTCTTGTTAGAATAAACAGCACAATAAGCAGCTATGGGACCATCCTTTCTCAGATCCATTTTCCTTCAATCATTAGCCCAGGTTTGTGGTATTTCCTGGAAAGTGAACTACTGAATACCAGCAGACTTGTTTCACTTGCAAGCCGGAGAGCCATATAGGAAGACAGGACCCCAGAGGTGAAAGGCTAGTGCACAAAACTATTATCCCATTTGTTTTCTTCATTCAATTTCCATTCCATTTTATTTAATTTACCACCCCCTGTAGATAGAAACAGAGGAGTAAAAGTGAGCCTGGTATATTATTTAGAGCTGTCTGTATATCCCATTTGATAATCCAGGTTAATCCTTTTTTTTATCCCAGATAAATCTCTGGATCTAATTTGCTCAGTCTCTATAGGTGTGAATGTAAAACTGACCTTCTGCTGACTGAATAAGTGCATCTGTTTTTTTTTTCATGTTGCAAAGAGGCTGTGTGTGTTTAGGACCTTATCAAATGTTTCTAATGCAGAAGTGTGTTGGAAGAATGCCATCTTACGCCTGGGGGTTTGATGAAGATAATGCAGAAGTACTCCAGTCAGAAAGCGCCTCTGTATTTCATCATTGAGGGAGGAGAGGAGGGGGGCATGATAAAGAGGGAGGGGAAAGGAGAGAGGAGGAGGGAACTGCACGATCACAACATTTATTCCGATAATCGGAATTTGGATTGATCAGTCACAAAGTGATTTGCAGCGACACCTGGTCAGAACAGTTACAAACTAATAACGTGTCAGACCAGCCACCTGGGCACCCTCTCTTATGGCAGTCTAATACCTGGCCACACAGAAGACCACATGAACACCTGGAAGCCTAATAAATACCTGGCAGTCCAATAAAACAGGTGCTATCTACTGTATATTCTAATATTGTTGACCTGACCATCTGTACAGCACAACTCCTTTTGAGCACCTGGCTGTATTTGGGTGCCAAGACTGTGACTCTTTGTTTAAAGCATACAAGACCGTTGTCCTAAGCAATGTTATTTTCACTGGCTTCTCTCATATGGTCTTGACTAGAATTGAACTGAAAAGAAAGGTAGATACCATGAGATAGGACGTGTATGTAATTCCTTAAATTAGATCCATCATCAGGTTTAAATAAATAATAAAATGTTCAGTGATCATAATTAAGGCTGTATTTTTTTTCACGGTAAAAAACAAAAAATAGCTTATTTCACGGTCTAAAAATAGGTATTTCAAGATATTTTACAATTAAACATAATATTTATTAAAACAGAAAAAAATAACGTTGTCACATTCAAAATTTGACCTGTTTTCAATGAATCCACTCACTACAGCAGTTTAGTCAGAAAGTTATATTTACCAGTTTTGGAGATGCAGAGGGCAGCAGTCTTCTAATTACACCTATTTCATACCTAACTTGGGTTACATTATTCTTCAACAATTCTTCTTTCATTATGACCGCTCTGTTTAATTTATTCTACTCCTTCGTTGTATTCATAATTATGCAGTTAGCTCATGTAACGATACCATGGATATATATCTGCTCATTAACAATAGAAAATGGTTACATGAACTCAAATCTTACACAAAGCTATTCATTAAAATGCTGCATAGTACTGTGGCTTGCAGCTGCTGGGTTAATACAGTTTTCATTTTCTTCTGTGTTCTCCCACCAGAATGGCTGTGTTGAGGACACAGCCGTAACTTCTCAGCAGTTCCAGCATGTCCAACCTTCCAACAAACTACTGTAGGTGAATACAAATATAGAAAAGATAATAGTTACTGTGTCAAACAAAATACATTTCAGCCAAAGTATATTGTACACAGGAGTGTAGCAACCAAGAAACGTCGTAAACAACTTATAAAATTCAGTGAGTTCTAAAGACATACTGACTGCACCCTGGCCTTATCTTAATATGGAGCAGATATAAATAAACAGTGTCATTTCTATGAGTCTTGTTTGCATGCTCAAGTGTTAAATAAAGACATTGCATGTTCAGAAAAGGCTTGATTTAAGCATGCGTGATCCAAGCTCAGATGGACAAATATAAAGTGAAGGGCAGTGCTGTGCTACATTATTATATATTCTCATGTTTTTAAAGGACAATGTGCCCTATTGTACGAAAAGGATCATTTTAAAACCTCAATATTAGTTACGTTAATTTACTTTACTACAACAATCCATCATGGTTTTCTGTTCTTAATTTAGTTCTCTTTCTTTGGCAACCTCCTGCAGCAACACAATAAGATGAACAATCCACTCTACAATTCCTAGGTTAACCATCCCTGTGGACAGTGCACAGTTAACTCTGTCTATGGCTGGTCCATGTCTCATAACTTAATAACATAATTACCCTTGTTTCCATATCAGTCATTTACAAGGCATAGGTAAATCATGATTGCTCTCATCAAATACTCACCAAAGTCTTCTAGCTGTCTTTGAAGACATCTTTATTATTATTATTATTATTTATTTCTTAGCAGACGCCCTTATCCAGGGCGACTTACAATTGTTACAAGATATCACATTATTTTTATATACAATTACATTATCTTTTACATACAATTACCCATTTATACAGTTGGGTTTTTACTGGAGCAATCTAGGTAAAGTACCTTGCTCAAGGGTACAGCAGCAGTGTCCCCCAGCTGGGATTGAACCCACGACCCTCCGGTCAAGAGTCTAGAGCCCTAACCACTACTCCACACTGCTGCCCCATCATTGCCAGATCTTAAATGTCATTGCTTTAGTCTTTTAGTCCCTTTCAGTCACAATGTGATTTTCATTCTAATATGTTGGTGTTTCATTCATTCATTCTGTTTGTTTGTCTGTGCAGGAGAGGGTAAACAAGTCTGGACTTAAATATAGAATGATAAGGAAAATCAAATACCAAGCTGAACAGTTTGTTATGTTCTTCTTGTGAAGATCAAAACAGTGGTAATACAAATTTAATTGTAACTACAAGTGACAGAAGGAGATCTGCAAGTCATTACCGGACTTTAAAGAAGCTTTTCTGGGTTTTGAAAACAAAACAAAGCTTCTAAAGGTAGCTATGACCTGTGCTGATTACAATTAACAAGAGATATGGAGGTGCTGTTCTGACTAGTGAGGGATCACACTGCTGTTGCCATACCTTATTCCTTTGGGTCAAATTACCCGTGTGAGAAAATATATTCACTGTACTGGTTACTGGCTGACAATGACAAGAAACCAGATACGCATCTGAATGTGTTCAGCTGCATTCCAGATACATACCAGGCATCTCTTGGACGTTTTCACATCTTTTGCCATCTCTCAGTAATATCTCCCTTCGGGATCAATATTTACCACTTTATGCCTCAACTCCAATCTATATCTGTATAACATCAAAAAGCACAGATGGTAACAAACAAAAAAACAAACAAATAAACAAACAAATAGATAATTAAAGACTTGACTTCTTGCCAAGCTTTATGATCCGTGTTGTAATATGTCACCAAAAAATGCACCATTCCATTGACACCCCTCCAATAAAAACAATGCCCCATTCCATTGACACCCCTCCAGCAAAAAACAATGCACCATTCCATTGACACCCCTCCAATAAAAACAATGCCCCATTTCATTGACACCCCTCCAGCAAAAAACAATGCACCATTCCACTGACACCCCTCCAGCAAAACAACTGTTTGAACCTCAAAGTTCTGGTCTAATACTGTTTTACCCTCATGATCACAATGCTCTATCTGTTCAGAATAATCCCCCTGGAAAACTCTAGAAACAGTGCTCATTGACTGACAAACAGCATAACCAAATGGTGTATGGAGTGCAGTTGATATACATTTTAATACAAGGACAAAGCATTGCTTGTTGTCCTAGTTTATTTCCCTGATCTACATTGTGATAATAATTCATCAGCTTTTTGTTCCTGAGATGGGGCTGTAGGAAAAATAACACATAAAGCATATCTGTATTCCTCTTTTTTCTTATTGTGGTGAACGGATTGCCACCCTTCAAGATGCTTTCCAGCACTATGCTGTGTCCAGATTGGTGGCCGAACCTGATATTAGTTACACCTCCACTCATCAGTTTTTCTAAATAATAGCTAAATGGATCGAGAAGCACAAACAAGCCTCTCAGCTGGAAGCCTCTGTGGAGGTTGACCTCTTATTCCCGGCAATGGTTGGGCTTGCAACCATTATCGCTAAAATAATTGAGAACTCTGATTTTTTACAGTGAGCAAACACTGCTCTTTTAATGTTTCACTGTTTGCGAGACCTTTCAGTACGCATATTATTATGAAGAGCCTTTTTATCAGCAACTATGCTGCTTAATATTATGTCAACCTTTTGGTCTTTTCCAAGAAAACACATTAGTAGTAAAAATATTTTTTCGTCACTTCTGTTGGACTGCCATAGTTTTTTGTGTGTGTTCTTAAATGAATATCGCTGGAAGCAGAATAATTATATTGCATCTACAGTACATACTGTAACTTGGAATAAGCATTTTCATAAAAAATTAGGCTTTTGTAGCTTACTCGTATGATCTCTGGCCTCTTGCATAAGTTCTGAATTTGTTGGACTAATGAAGGCTATAGCTTCATTTGTTATATGTTCTCTGCCTGAAGACATTTGAAAAAAAAAAGCTTCTTGGCTGGAATTTGTACTGGATCTCTTTAGTCTGTTTCAAATCTAAGTCTCAATTTCAAATACATTTCGCAAAGGTATTGTCCTTTAGAATAAGTACTTAAAGCCTCCTTTGCTGAGATGATCCATGAGGTTTATTATTATTATTATTATTATTATTATTATTATTATTATTATTATTATTATTATTATTATTATTGTTGTTGTCGGCAGCTTGGCCAACAACAGGACTGGATGATGGAACCATTCCAGTCTCCCCCCCTGGGAATAGAGAACAGCGAAACACAAAAGCAAGTATGTAGGTTCAGCAACTATTTGTAGCAAATAGAGAATGTAGTGGACAGGCCCAGAAAAGAAAACTCAGTTGTCTCTATGCCTCCCAGAAACAACAGCTTGTCAAAGGACCTCAGGGACCAGATCTTTCCACTCCTGATGTTATGTATGAATGGATGTTGCAGACACTCTTGGAAAGACTATTTTTTCTTTATAGTGATAATATACAGCCAATTAAAAATAAAAAAGTAGCTATTCTTTTTTTTAAAACACTGCATGAAAAATCCTTGTTCATGTAATAAAAAAGCAAAGCTGTTTAAATCCCTACATGAACTATTAAACAGACGTAGTGAATATTTTGTCTTTCCCTCAGGCTGACGTTTCTCCTTATTAAAAACGTATTTTGGTTTCTGCTTCGCTGAACATGCTGTGGCAGCCTTGTCTTTACAGGCAATGGTGTTGTGACGTCAATGAGTATCTTTGACAGGCTACCTCACAAGCGATCCTCTCAGTTATTTTTTTGCTTTTGTTTTTTTTAATCCCTTGAGTGTCTTTCCCTTTGCACGGTCCAGTCAATGCATGTTTTTTTTTTCCAGTTGCTGCTCAGAAATACAAATGCGTCTCACATTTAATTAATCTTCAATCCCTGGGCGTATTCCACTCACACCTAGCTCTGAAATAAACACAGTTTGTCTTTGTCTCTCTATACTTCCTCTTAATATTTTCACGCTCAAGCAGGATGATCAAACACGTGAGAGGCACAGCATCCCGCAATGTGTCCTATCTTTATATGAGAATCCCTTAAACTTTAGCTGCCAGGAATTTTACAATCCGTCAGTGCCAGAGCAAATACTGGAAGAATATTTAAGATATGTATCTGTATATGGGATTTACATTAAATCTTATTAAGTGAAATTTCTCAGATTTACATTAAATCTTATGAAGTGAAATTTCTCAGATTTACATTAAATCTTATACACATGCACAGGCTAATTTAATTAATAACTGTGCAAATATTACTGTCAATTATTCTGATTCACAATATATGATTATAGACGGTGTAGCAGCATATAAAAACATTCTATTAAAGTTATTTATGTATTTATTTATTTAAACTGTAAATTAGAGGCAACACTGTAATTAGAGTTATTGGGTTCAATAAAAGATTGTAGACAGTTTTAAGTGGGGAAAAGTACTCTTTGATGATCATCTTTGATTCTTTGATCCTTTAGTAAGATTCATTTTTATATTGTACTCAATCACAGCAAGCTGTGCAGTAGCAGTTTTGTAGTTTGCATTGACATCCCTGTGGTTGACGTTTCTGTCCATATTGCACCCATTCACTGCAAACTCTTTCAACAAGCATCTGACCATGGAATCTTGAAAAAGAAAAAAAAAAACGTTGCTTATTACATTGATCAAGTTAACATTATGCCATTACTGTTTATATCTGCACTGATACCTGTGGTTTGCAACAAAGATATCTGAGCTTGATAGAAAGTGAACTACCCAAAAATCGAATTACTTACTAGTCGTCCCCCAGTCTTTTGAAAACAGGATACTAATGAAGGATATGTAAGCTCTTTTGCAGTTGCATTTGTTAAGGTTCTAGTTTCTGAATGTTTTGCTGCTTTATTTTGAATGAATGTTCAATGCAAAACCATGGTTCTCTGAAGCACCTGACCTGAATCTGTTGTGTGGCTGTGTCAACAAATCCTCTGTACTAGATGCCTGGGGCATGGTGATGGCATCACGCTGATGTAACTGTATCATGTGCTACTCCACATCACATAGCAGTAGCTGCAGCTGACGCACATTCATAGTTTATTTTTTTGAGATCTGTGGACTAAACAAAAGGACTAAAAGATAACATTATTAAAGTCTTGCGTTGGTAACAATGTCTCAGAATGATAATGACCCTTTGACTGCATGTTATATACTGTAATCATTACATTGTAAATACACACTTGTTTGCTTTTTATTAGCAATGCTAGCGTTATTATAATGTAACCGCACATGTACAGTGTAGGTAGATCATCTTCATTTAAATTAAGTAGTACTGCTTGGTTCTTTACTGTTAGTGACTCTTCATATGTAGTAGTTCTTATAAGTACCATCTCTTATACAAGTTTGCCATGGTCATTTATTATGCATTTACCATAGTTTATCATGGCTTGCCATGTTTTTCTTTTACTATACCTCTCTGTGCCAATGCTTACCTATACTTTACCATGCTTTTACTATGATGTATTACACGTTGTATACTTTTAGCAAGGGATAAACAACATATTATTGCTAAAAAGAATCCAATGTTTTGGGGGATTATTCATAAATGATACTTGTTTGTTAATTAGATTCACTTATTTCAAACCACACAGCATTTGAAGGGCTGCATATTAACTATTAACAATCAGCTAACAAAACATGGTAATATACATTATTTATTGTACTGTTGATTGTTAGTTTATATATATATATATATATATATATATATATATATATATATATATATATATATATAATAGGCTAGCTAAACCTGCAAATATCAGAGCCCTATGGATTATCCATTCCTAGTCGATCATATGTTTGAAATCGGTTCAAATTGTTACTATAGTAGCCAGACTCGTCTGCATTTGTGGTTATAGAGCTTTTAACCTCATCTCACCAACACGAATTAGAGTCCGGAACGCCAGTGCATCACACAACAGGGCCTGTTATATTAGTTTAGAAAGATATTAATGCAGCTCAAAATGAACAACGTTTGTTAACAGTTAATAAACTAAATAAGTGGTTCTTAGAATAAAGTGTGACCACAAAATCTAATAAAAAAAAAATATTCTAAATGGAGAATAATGCTCTTCTGTTATACAGCATGGGTCATGGTGACTAAGAGCCTAATTAATTATCAGTTGACTTTAACTCGAGGGCTCTTAAATGCCAGTGCTCTATACCTATATTGAATCTTAGGATCATGAATGCCATTTATCAATTACATTTGAATGCCATGTATCAATGACTTATGCCTTTTTAATTAATACTTTTTTTTTTGGGGGGGGTTTAAAGTATAACTAAAAGACATTGAAAACATTTTCTATTTTTCCTAGGAAAATACTTTCAATATGCTGTCAACATTAACAGCGAGTGCTTCACTATTCTTTACATGGCACAGCATACAATAAGCATTGAGGAATGGTCATTGTAGAGGCTGTCACATCACTGTCTAGGCTGCCCATGTGGTGCTACACCCTATCGAAAGCGATGTTGAAGACTGTCCAGCCCCTGTACAATAGTAAAGACAGGGGCTGACTTCCCCAAAAGGACCTGAGTTCTTCGGCTTACATGTATGTTCATAAACTGATCTATCTCCCAGTGGTGTAGTCTTGAAATCTGAAGGTACTGAAATAAAATATTGATGTTCTTAAACAAGAATTATTATACAAATATGCATTTTATTTGTATACTGAACTTCTAGTAACACATATAATAGACAATGCATTTATCTCAGTTCTAGAGTTTATTTCCACAAAGTGTCTTTGCTTTACTTGTCAGTGGCAGAATGATACTGTCTCAGCTGCCTATAGAAAACAGTACCGGCACAGTGTTCCAGCTTGAATACATCACTGCTCTTTCCTCGGAATGCTCCTGTGAAACACTCCTATGAAAATGAACTAAAATTAAAAAGCATATTGCCAACCCAGACACAAACCCTGTTAATCACAGTGGAAGTCCAGGCGCTGACCCCTGGGCCATTCAGAGGCTTACAGCATTAATGAAAAAAAGATTTTTGAATGTGACCTCTTAGTGCTGATCAATTTATGTGTATATGCTCCTGGAGTCGCTGACCTTCCTGGGCTTTTGTTAGTGGATGAATCTTTAATATGAATGTAACTGTGAAGCACATTGCAATTAATTCAAAGATCATCTCTGTTTTAATATAAAAAAAACAATTCTAATACTAGAATTGTTCCTTGTTTACCCTGTCCTCAAAATACTTGACTGCAGTCACGGCATAGAACTACAGATTAGCTATTGCACAAAATAAACAACTTTACTTGCTCCCACACAGTTTTTTGATTAACAGAATTCATATTGTATCGTCCAACTGATACAAGCAGTAAACAGCTCAGAGTGGGGTAGGCAGGATAGTCAGACCCATAGGGTATTGTGAGAATGACTGTTATGTCATGTGGCAAACTCTGCCTGAACCACAAACTGCATATACCAGAGTCATTTCTGGTTTACTGGAATATTGTTGTTATAATTAAAAAAAGAGGAGACCAATACGTTTTATTTATCTCATTTTACAGTTGTTTTGTACATTCTTACATAGTTTAACTTTTCTTTAGGGTCTGCCCTTCTGAAACCAAACCTTGTTGGCTTTTTAGTTTGTTTGCATTCTTGAAGCTTTTGTCTCAACATTAAGGACGTCTTATTATTTTAGATGTATTGAGGATGAATTTACTGACAGTAGCTGGCCAGCCAAGGCCCACACAGTCAGATAAAGGTCATACTTTTACAGCGTTCCCAACATGCTCACAATGCGTCCTGCTAGAGAAGAGAAAGATAAAGTTTAAACGGCAGCCAATCTGTCAGGAGTGAGGAGGTGAGTACCACTGTTGCTTATATTGACCGTGGTGACTATCACCGGAAATAAAGACATAGGCAACATAGCTGGCTAGTTTGGATGAGTATGTACAGATCCGAGACATTGCCTTATGTGCACTGCCTTCTCTTCTTCAGATCAATCAAGTTTAACCCACAGACTTTATCTGGATCGGGAACAAGTCATTGGGCTGGTCCTGGTTTTGTGGCAGTCACACCTGAAACCCATAGCAGATGCTTCCATGCTTGCAATGCACAATCATCAACTGTCCATGCTAAACATCACATCACATAAAACCTCAGGACCAAACAATGCATAGCTTATCATGGCATAAGTGTGTATAAAGGTTTTTAATGTTCAGCTATATGTACAATTACACATATTGCATGTCCTGCTGCTTTACTACTCTTTTCTGCCTGTGCCGCTGCCTTTTCCCTCTCCCTTTCTCCATCACCCTTTCACTTTCTTTCTGTCTCTCTCCTCTCATTTTCTCTCCCTCTGAGAAAACAAATCTGCTACAAATTGACACGCAGAGAGAATGAAAAGGGAGAAAAAAAAATCAAAGGCATTGCTCAGGGGGCAATCAATTCAGTCATGGCCTGGACAAAATACAGACTAACCAGGATGGATGAAGGGAGAGGGTTAACAGATCTCCTGAAGATGAACCTGCAGCCCTTCTCATCAGATGATGCAGGAGCTCAGAGAAAGAGAGAGAGAGAGAGAGAGAGAGAGAGAGAGAGAGAGAGAGAGAGAGAGAGAGAGAGACGAGAGAGAGAGAGAGAGAGAGAGAGAGAGAGAGAGAGAGAGAGAGAGAGCCTTGTGTCTCTCTCACTGTCAGATTCTCCCTCTCCCAGCTCTAGTTCACTCATCCCTCCCTGCTCCTCTCCCATCCCACCTGGACCTGGGAGCTCAAACATGAAAAGAAAGTGACCAGGTTTTTTTTTACTCTTGGGCAAACAAAATAAATGACTCTGCAACTTTTAGGAGCAAGAAAGCACATTCTGGACCATATCTACCACCCATGAGTTTGTATAAGGATTGGCATCTCTTCCCAATAAGGTAGGAACAAATGTTTTTTAAAGTTTTGCTTTTATGTAATTCATGTATTTCTTATGCACTTGAAAGATGAGGGACAAATGGCATCGCTCTATCCAAGCAACCCCACAGTGCTCTACCAATGCATTCCAATTCTGACCTGAAACAACACACCTGTTGTTAAGTCATGGGCTATCCAAGAGAAACACCTACTGTGGTTTGGCAAATTATGTGATGCAACTTTAGGGTACTTTTTTGAACCCAGGCCCTCCAGAGCTAGTGTATTTGCCTTTATATTTAGTTTGTTTAGTCATTCTGAACTCAAATTATTTTCCATAATTGGCCTTTTCTTCTTAAATACTGTGTACTTTTATATATTATTTCTAAATTCTAGTTTAATTGTAAACGCACAGCTGTATTTTTTTTGCAAAGGCAATTAAAAAGGCTTTGAGGTGATTTTAATTTTAAAATGTTTTAGTTTGAGCACATACAGTACTGGCGCTCAGTGTTCCATGTTCAACACAGTAACCACATTGTCAGTGCAGATGGAATTGTATGTACAGTATGTATGTCAAGATCATATGAGTTAAATCAATTTAAATTGAGAGGTGTTAGTATACATAGGAACTCAATTCACTGCTCTTACAGGGATCAGAGAATCATTAAAAGCAGCTTGTCAGAATTGTTACAGATAAAAAAAAAACTATAGATGGGAGAAAAATACAAATTCCCCTGTCCTTTCCCTTCCCTGACTCAAGCAAGCAGGCAGAGGAAGACCATTCAAAATAATACACTAAACCGATATAAATGTACCTGTCCACTGCTCTAAGCGTCTCTTTGCAATTCCTAAAACAAGCAGAAAACAACAAGAGAGGGATTTATTTCAGCAAACAGTCAATCCAGCTAGCAAACCCCTAACAATACAGACACCCTTTAACTGAGAGGGGGCAACAATAAATAAAACAAAGTGAACTCAGATTGGAGAAGAAGCTTCATAAAAACAGCTTACAAATCGTGAAAAAACAAAAGTGATGGACTAACCTAGCCGCCCAACCTCCAAATCAGAAGGGGAATTATCACAGCCAACGGCTGCCCATCTTTAGAATCATTGTAATAACCCCATCATAAACGTGGCTATTCCAGGCACCTTGCGGATTACTCAGCAGGGCATATGCTGTTAAGTTTGTTTTCTTTTTTGGATGTCTGTTTCTCTGAAATCTTGTGGGGCTTATAACTTCTGAATGCATATATGTCTTCATAATGGTGGGGTTAGGAAACGCACAGATTTATACAACAAACTGTTCTCCTGAAAAACTAACCAATGATTATGAATAGGTCTGTTCGCACACATTTATGTCAATTTAAAGGAATATTTTAACACAGTGAATTGGCATAATATAACTACTGATCAATAACATTTCAATTGTGAATCATTTTCCCATGCCCATAAAACCACTGACCTGAAAAAAACAAACAGGACATTGTGCATTTATGTAGGTAATTGTGCTTAATTGAATCCGTAGCAACTGGATAAATCATTTCCACCAGGTTTTCACAGCACGGATATGAGAGCAATCAATTTAATTCAAGACCTCTTCCTGTGTCAAGATGACACTTTTAGCACTTCGCCCCAACTAAAACGGTCACTTTATTAATGACCCTACTTCACATCCCATCCTTTCCCTCACCTTCAATATTCCACTACCACTACCTACTATTCTGTAAGCAGGGAACATACAATATGAAATGTATACAGCTGGGGTCAATGAAATGCAGTATTGTGTTTACTGTTGGGCGGAAGATCTTTTAGACCATTCACTTGCCGAGTATACCTGCGACTCCGATTTCCACTGACATAAAGCACATTTAAATGTTGGCCTAGAAAGACATTTATGTCAGTATTATATGTTATAAATGTTCTGGTGGTCTTAGGGAGCTCTGATGGAATTGGTGGTGAAGAAAAGGTTTTATTTTATTCATTTTTTACTGTGTTTGAAATCCATTTTTAATAAAATGCTTGTTTAAGAAACAATTTGATTTGTTAAAAAGCAGCACAGCAATGCAACCAAGAGGGAGGCACCACAGCACTTCTTTATCCTCCTTCAATCATAACCCCATTGCATTACAATAACCTGCACATTCAAATACTCCATGCAGTGAAAGCAAAACAAACGATGGAAATATACGACACGCATTGAACTAATAATAATCAAAACACAACCCTTACATCAAATCCTTTAAGAACAGGGGTTCACTTAAACTTTAAAATACATTTGGGGTGTAGTAATGGGCAGGTAAATCCAGGAATCTGAATTGTAAAATGTAACACAGCAGCACTGCATGCCCAGTTGGTTTGACCTTGTGGCAAGCAGGTTTAGAAGGAGGAGTAAGTTTGGTTCTCTAAATCTAAAACTACACTTGAGGAAAGAAAGCAAACAAAGCCTGTTACAATTGATGGGCCCATGTACTGCCAGTCCACCCTTGATTTGCAAACATAATTTATCTTACACCTCACATTAGAAGCAATCATAAGCTTCATGTGGTAGGTGGAAAAATTGGAAACAAAAACTCATTTTACATCAATTTATTTCCAGCAACAAAGTTACCAAAATACCTAAGTGAACTACAGAAGCCGAACTGGTACCAAGGCAAAGCATTTGTCAAACAAATACAAGAGTACTAAAACTCATCCATCAACTAAACACGTTTAATTTCAGACATAGCCAAGACAAAGGGTTACTGTCACTTTCTTAATGAATTGGATTTCCCATCAGATAGAAATAATTTGTAATAATATCTACTGACCTATGGAAATAATTCACTAGTATACAAACAGGTTATTATCAGTATGCCTTCAGCTGAGCCAGATTTTATGACATCATGAGTTTTTCTTCTAAAACCCAGAGTTAAGCTGCATGTACACTTATTAAGTTGTATTTATGTTGTATGTGAGAATACTGGATTTGTGTTGCTCTTGCTGCCCAGGGCCTTCCCTGTAAATAAAACCTTGTTCTTAGTGAGTAATATAGGAAATACAAACACATAGATCGATAACAGTCGATTGGGGGTTGAAACAATAACAATACATCAAGGAAATGGCAGCAGGATTTAAAAAAAGCACAAGAGCTAAACTATTAAACCCAAAAAAAACTTTCACTTTCAAACTGCAGGGCACCTGCATTTACAATGGGAAGCCGAGAGGATCACACACAAAGAGAGCTGCTTCCTTTAAAGATCGTTCTGATCCTGGGTATCGAATTAAATACCCACTAAGTGCATATTGACTGTTTTGCCTCGCTTTCTCTCCAGTTCTTTTGTAAGATGGTTCTCTGTTACTCCTTTTTTTCCCTTGATCTGCAGAAACTGTTTTATAAATATTAATGGCTGTGTGGCAAGGATGTGAAGGTATACATGACAAACCATGAATTGCTTAATGGGGATTAAGTCTGTATTGTGTTAAGGGATTAAATTGACTGGATGTAAGAGTGTTTATGTGATAGCAGGAGCTGAAATTAAATGAAAACTCACACTGGAAGAAAGGAACGAAATCCTTTCAGTACTGGATCCTGTCACACTGGAATGAACGTTTTGATAGCTGCAAATGCCATCTTGCTGTTTACCCTCGCTTCCTTGTTGCAGCACTTGCAATCATTCTAGATGTGAGTTGTTGATTCTGGAGTCTGTTCTTCATGTGGAGGGACCAAATTAATAAAATCACACAGAGCACCTCTTTCAGACAGCCATACCCTCTGGTAAAACAAGATGCAACTAGCTGAGAGGACACGAAATACCATGCAAGATAATCTCATTTTACTATTCTTTGAAACGTCTCCAAAAAGTAAAGTGATTAAACTGATGGCATTTATCTCCCTGGTGCATCTCTGCAATGCATTATTTATGTGTTTATGGACCCATTCAAGTACTATCGATTTGCAGAAAGATTAATGAGTCCATTGGGAGCCAAATGGAAATGGGGGGGGGGGGGGGGGGGGGGGGTGCAGATTCTCTGGCATTGTACAAGAGCTCTGATCTGGTCTCATCAGTCACTAGGGGAGTTCTTCACAACGACCTGTACCAGTACACTCTCAATGCATCTTAGTGGAGTCATGAAATTGGATGGCTGACTGTTTTATTTTTAAAGCTATTTTTCTGTATACTGAGTGCCATGAAAACAACCACTGAAATATGAGAGCTCCTGGTGCTGTTGGACAGGCAGTATGATCCTCCTTAATAGATCACCTGGGACAGGTATATGTTCAATGCTATGCTCCAAGGTCTACCGCATTGTCCGTATTGATACTGTTCAGTGCACCAGTGCTTATGAATGCCAGTGCAGCGGTTGACTTTGCTAAATAAATCAGATCCACAGGTTTAAAAACAATCTAAAAGTCATGTCAGGAAACCAAGGGGAGTTTAATTGACATTTCATTCTGGTGAGATGTCTATTGGTATGCTCTAAGACCCATATCGTTCAGCTTTCCCACTCTCAAAGCGGATTCCAAGTGCTGGTACTATATACTAAGCACACAAGAACAAGCCATTGCTAATGGAAGCTTTGTCTTGTGCTCTCAGGTTGCAATTATTACAATAATGCGACGATGCAACCAGTTGCAGTGCTGGTAACCGCCACTCTAACTGTAAGTTTGCCGTGCTCAAATGTCAATTTAGCTTTGTTTTTTGGGTGGTTTTTTTAGACAAAGTTATTGATCTGTAATAACCAATTGAACTGGCTTCAGATCTTTCAAAGGTACTACACTAATGTACAATTGGCTTTGTTATAATATCTGGATATGATTTAGCTCATCTTTTTTGATTGGCATTGGCTGATTTACAGTAGTTCATATTCTTGGACAATAGAGAACAATGCCTGCTGGGCTTATTTACAGCAAAGCTAAAGCCATTGCTTTTCCTATACAAACAATGAGTGATCCTACTTTAGAATGAAGACATTAATCATAAAAAACAAGGCACTTGAGAGACGCATACAATGGGAATCAACAGTCATGTGTAGCACACACTTTGGAGTAAGTAGTGCATTTTTGTTCTCCATGTAGCCTTCATGACATGTTTATGTAATATATAAAAGCTGCATGTCCCTGTTTCAAGTCAGTTTTAGACACAACAGGTGAGAAAGCAGATAAGACAGAAAGGGAGTAATCATTGATGCATGGGTATGTAACAATTTAAACACAAGTCATACATGTCCTATTAAATCAGGGGCACATTTCTAATATTTACCAACCATAATGATCTGACAAAAAATACTGTTCATAGCAAGGGGAGGCAAGTACAGTATAAACCCATTAATGTTCATTCAATGATTTAATATTTAGCTACATTTCATAAGCTTATCTCTAAAATCGCTTTACTCTATTAGGGCAATTAGCTTTTAGCATGCACCACTGATAACAAAGAAACAAACCAAGTCAAAATGTGCTAAATTCCCTTGTACTGTAAAAGTTTTGATACTTGAGATAAAAAGAATTGTCTTGACATTTTATAGATAAATAAGATCTATAATGCCTAAAAACATGATCTGTAAACAATATTAAAGGTTATTTTAATTCATATTATTAAAATACCAATGCTGGTAATTTACAATAATATATACACTCTTGATGTATTTTTTATCTTTTTCTTTTGGACATGGAATTTGGTTGAAGGAAATGCAAATGTGCAGTACAGTGCAAAAGAAAATGTCAGGTGAAAGTGATTACATGCAATTGTCTTTCAATTTAATTTCCTATCACTAGCAAACAGGTCTGATGAATCAATCACATAGGTCGGGTGATTCTAGAAAGTATCAAGATTAAAAACCCTGTGATTGGGTAAGACATGTGCCAACAAGTCAAAGTAAGTGACAGAAGAAGGCTTGCAGGAGATCAGGTTTGAAAGATGAGCTACTGTACTTTCCCACCACCTGCAATGATGCACAGAACTCTGCTTAATTACAAATCCAAGCTTAAATACATTTTTCTTTTTGGTGTGTCACATGCTGTGTATGATTTGTGATGGTCTCCTAAGAGAGGATCAGAGTCACTTATAAGTAGGAGGATATATTGACTTGGGGCTTGGTGAAATCTGTTTTACTGGGTAGCGAGACGTTTAGGTGGAGAGAGGCAGGTCACTGTAGAAAATTAAAAGCTGGTAAATTGGATTGTAACTCAGCCCATTTGTATGTTACAGCAAGAGCCAGAGAATAACATGTTTTTGCTGCTCAGATCTTCGCTGAGCAAATCTTCAAGACTCCAGTAAAACTAGTTATTTGTTCCACATTGAATTTGCCACTTTCTTCCGTATTGAGTTATGTACTGCTGTATCATTGCTCCCTGTGACTTAAATTCTCAATCTCTGTAAAATGATACTGTTTATGGTGCGTGCCGGGAGACCACCACTACTGACATTTTGTAAAAGTGCTTTCTCTGGTGTGGAATCAGCAGTTCTGCCACAGGCATGCTTCTCTTCATATGACGTTAGTGCAGAACTGTGTTCAGTGCAGAAACACAGAGGCACTCTAAGCAGATGTCGCCTGTGTTGCTGGCAGGATGCTTGTTTGTGTGGTGATGCATAGCACCTCTAATGAGATCTTTAAACATTTCACCTCACTTGATTGGAAAGTCAGATTAATTAACCCTTCTTCTTTGTAGCTAGCAAGGTGTCGCAATGATAGATTCCCTATTTGTAATTTGTATTTCCACAATTACAAAACTGCAATCATGGGAGGATCCAAGACAGTTATAATACTGTCTATATGGGATCAGTACTAAAACCATAAACCCTTTCCATAGGCACCACTAATTCCCATATACTGTGTGTGTGTATAGAGTAAATTATGAATAATCTAACCTTTTTCATGGCAGTACTTCTCTAGATGTGTATTATTTCCCCATTGCCTACATCTCCCTTATGTAGCTAAATATTATGTATATTATATGAACGCTGAAAGTAAAGCACCAGAAAGCAGCATTGCATTGTCTGTTTAGAGGAGTGTAATCCCTTCGTATTCTAATATATTTCGACAAATTGTGCTGTGCAGTCTAAAAGGTTGCTTTGTGAATGGCTATAGGCTTAATTAAATTTACTTGTTTAATGTAAAAAATGCAGTGTCTAGAATTGCTATTTAAAATTAAAACAATTAAAAAATTGCTACTTGCAATAAACAGATTGAAAAGGGAGCAATATTTATTTGGCTCATGTATCATACTTTTCCATATTTGCTCTGTATTGCATATCATTTAAAAACTAATAACTGATCTAAATGCCTTATAAAGAGACCTTGGTATGCATTGAATCACCGATTAAACTCGTCTGTTGATGACTTTTTTATTGGTATCATTAGTATTATGTAATGGCATAATGATGTCATGTTGTCTTTGCTACAAAGAATATGTATATCTATGCTGTAGATTGGTACACTTGGTAAAGGGGGACAATATATGTACTCTTATACTGTGTATTTTGAAAGGAAAACCTTTCCATTTGGTGTTCATGTGATTACATCTTTATTTACAAATGTCCTTGACTACAAATGTCTCCTAGACAATAAAGAGGTTCAGTAGGGACAGCTGTAGTTCACATCACAATGAAACTTCTCTTGAATCAGTATTCAAAAGCTTGACTAGCGTGGTTCAATAAAATGAGTCCACAAGTCAAATTTACTGATTCACAATTGACACAGTGTACAGTTTGTTAGCTTTTTGTTTTCTAGAAGTCACAACTGCATCATTATGGGGCCAGTGCTCAAACATGTGAAAACAAGCACTGCTAAAATCAGGCCAGTACTTTACATTGTATAGAAGTGCTAGGTCATATTGAAAACATTATTATGCTTCTAAATTAAACACACAGCCTGCGCTGACTGCCAGTCTCTCTCTCTCTCTCTCTCTCTCTCTCTCTCTCTCTCTCTCTCTCTCTCTCTCTCTCTCTCTCTCTCTGCAGATGAGAAATGCCTCAGAAACAGCCTTGTTTGTTTCCACCATATCCAGGGAGAACGACGTGATCATGGGGACAATCTATTCTCTGTTCGGTAAGCAACGCCCCCTCACCAGGTGATAACTGAACTTTAACCCTAGCGCTACAGCTGACATTACAAAAGCGATAACCAAGGCTTTCAATTCTGATTTCTTATTAGTATAGGGTCCTATCAAGGAGAACAAAACTGGAAATTAAACTTCAGTTCTGTGTTTTTGTTCTTGTAAATATTTTAACAATAAATAAATACATTCTGGAAAAGAACAAAAGATCAGCTGCAAAACAGGGTGAGAATGTTCTTATGCTGAAGGGAAGTAGCAAATGCGTCGTCTTGTGAAATACTGGCCCCTAATGACACGGATATATCTTGCTGTCTCATTCCATCTGCAGGTGTTCTCTCCCTGCTCGGAAACTGTGTCCTGCTCTTTGTGGCGTATCGCAAGAAGTCCTCCCTGAAGCCAGCAGAGTTCTTCATCATCAACCTGTCTCTAAGTGACCTTGGAATGACCTTGACCCTCTTCCCACTGGCTATCCCTTCCGCCTTCTCACACAGGTAGCGGGGTTTAAAAAGTGACCGTGTCCTATAGGCAACTTAATAACTCTGTGAGGGGTGCTGGTGTCCTTTGCTTCTCTTTTTACAGAAGCGAGTTACACAGAAAAAGGCACCTGTTTGTCTACTTGACTTTCTACCATTTTTCCCTTACAAATCTAAGTTTTTGAAGTTACTGATAAGCTGCATCCTGTTCCCAGTATTCTTTTAGTTGCAGTATTAAACCAGTTGAATGTTATTCCCAGCAGTCCCCCTACAAAGGCACTGACTGGCTGTGCCGTTCTGTCTGCAGGTGGCTGTTTGATGATGTCGCCTGCCAATACTACGCTTTCTGTGGTGTTCTCTTTGGACTGTGTAGCCTTACCAACCTCACTGTGCTCTCCTCTGTTTGCTGCCTCAAAGTGTGCTACCCATCCTACGGTAGGTAGTGGTACAACCAACCCAGACGTGACACTTGCTGGAGCACCCAGCACTCACACTTAGATCCTGCATTGTCTACAAGGTTTCTGACTTTGAGAGTTCCTTTCTGGCCTCAGGCTGTAGCTCAGTCTAATAACCTCTCATCTACTGTACCTATTCGCCAGATTTGACAATAAATCTCAAATGGCAGAGAGGGTACCACTGGTTGTCACAAATGTTCGTCTACCATGAAGTGTTAGCTGCTCTTAATTTGCACCAGCACAAGGGTGAGTCATAAACAGTTTTAGGATTAAAGGAAATGTCTCCCTTTTGAATCTTCCATATCAAAGCAGCACTAGAAAAGAAGAAAAAAAATGAAACATATGCACTGTTTAATGCCATATGACAGCCACCACACAACTGATTTGAACTTGTTTCATAGATTGTGCAATTATTTGCAACCTCTATTGTACAGTAAACATTGCCCTGCTATGAAATTAATACAATCAGGGTGCAGTAGGATATCTTTAGAAAAAACTGAGAGAGAGAGAGAGAGAGAGAGAGAGAGAGAGAGAGAGAGAGAGAGAGAGAGAGAGAGAGAGAGCAATCTTTTTCTAATAGTCTCGCTGCTTTAGCAGTTGTGTTCTTGAGCAGGTTTAATTTCCATGAACTCCCATCACACTCTGTTTTGGACTGTTGGCTGTGTTGTTTATGAACACTTTGCACAGAGTTAAATGCATATTGCTTTGCCTGATAGCCTTCCTGGATGTTTCACTGTCAGTTTATGCCCTCCCCCCCCCCCCCCCCCCCCCCCCCCCCCCCCCCCCCCGCTCTATAAAAGGTTATTCTCTTGCAGGGCTGTTTAAAATGTCCAAAAACAATGCAGCATTAGTACCGCAGTACTTCATATGGGTACCTTATCCACCATGATTCACTTTATTTGTCCCAGATGTTCCACTCTTTTTTTTTCCTGCGTTCCCTCACTGGCAGGTAACAAGTTCTCGTCAGCCCATGCCTGCCTCCTGGTGGCGGGTGTGTGGTGTTACGCCTTGATCTTTGCAGGAGCTCCCTTGGCAAAGTGGGGTCATTACGGTCCAGAGCCGTATGGCACAGCGTGCTGCATCAACTGGCAGGCGCCTAACAGTGAGCTGTCTGCCATGACCTATATTGTGTCGCTCTTCGCCTTCTGCTACGTTGTGCCCTGCACCATCATCTTCACCTCCTACACCTTCATCCTGCTGACTGTGCGGGGTTCACGACAGGCTGTCCAGCAGCACATCTCCCCTCAGACCAAGACCAGCAATGCCCACAAGCTCATCATCAAGGTAAGGAGGCTGAGGCAACAGCTTTACATGAAGCAGAACAATAGGCGAGAGTTCCAGTTCTGAATCTGAAACTACAGTGTGCCATTATAAACAAATGAATAATCAGGATTGACTGTAGGCAACTGATAGCACCCTCCTTCTCTTCCAGCTCTCAGTTGCGGTATGTATTGGATTCCTGGTGGCCTGGAGCCCGTATGCAGTGGTGGCAATGTGGGCGGCTTTCGGAGATGCCACGCGGGTTCCACCTATGGCGTTTGCCATCGCTGCCATCTTGGCCAAGTCCTCAACCCTCTACAACCCTGTGGTCTACCTTCTCTTCAAACCCAACTTCCGCAAGTTCCTGTGCCGCGATGCTGCTCACTGCCGACGGTGTCTGTGTGCCCAACTATGCTGCTGCAAGCGGACAATAGTCCAGAAGGAGGCACTGCGGAACAAGGAATTCAGCAACTCCACGCGGCTCTCTAACGGGCTGCCTGAGAGCCACACCACCTGCCGGCACTGGCAGGAAATCCTCTAGGAGTCTGTAGAGATGAGAAAGTAACTGAGGGATTAGTTAAGAGCTAACCAGGTGGGCTGGCCAGGCACTGAGAGCTGTGCACCATGTCTCGGTTTGATAAAACTGGTGTGGATTTGGGGTGGATTCTGTACTTAACTCCCAATCTCAAAGAATGTGCGGTTGAATTTAACTGGATAGCATAGAACAGTTTACCAGCTGCAATTTCACAAATGTTGTAAGATACATTAATAACTGCTCACGGACAACTCATGTGCATTATGGAGTTATTGTTTATCAGATCAAAGAAGGTGTATCTATAACTGCAGAACAAAAACAGCAAAGATGCTGTTCTATTTCAGTATTTGACTTATCACTGATATTCTCTTGTTTTTTTCAACTAGTGCCAATATTATTGTCGAGAATTGGGCTGTCAGATATGCTGCGGTTTTGAGGGTGCATAGAAACAGTATATTGATGATATCTAACTAAAAGACTGCACTACATCATTGATCAGGCTGAAATATTCAATTTAAAATATTCGAGTAAAACTATTGCTTTTTTTCAAGATTGTGTTATAAATAAGGAGGCAGCTATTTTTTAAAGAAAAAAAAATGTTATTCAGTTATGTCCTTCAGTGTCCAGAAGGTGGCGATAGTGTATGTCTTCAAAAGGATGTTGATGTGGGTTGCTCTGGGTGTGGGTGATCTGGGTTTTTCAAATTAACATGGGGATTTAAATCCCCACTGAACACAACAATCCGTTTTCTAGTTTGTGCAGTAAAGAAACGGAATGGAGGTTTTGGGGATTCAAAAGTTTAAAGAGAACCACAAAGACAATATGTGTGCCATTGAAAATGGAGATGAAGATGACAAGCTTATTCTATTGAACAACAGCAGATGCTAAGTCCCAGTTGAAAGTGTTACTGAGAATATTTCAGGGGAAATGAGAACTGATCACCATGGAGGTGCTTTTTAGACAATATAGTATTGGTCACTGGTGTTCATGTATTTATTTATAATATATGTTGCTTAAAATAAGAATTCATGGTGACCCTTAGACCCTGTTGACAATGTTATGGCAGTCCTTTGTGCGGTTGAGTTTGAGACTGTTCAGTGCCAGTTACCAATACCAGCTGTGCTGAATTGTGCTGTTATTTCCCAGAACCCCATCTACCCAACTGAAGCCCAGCCCTCCAGAGGTACTGAAAATGCACCACGTAGACCAGCCCTCTCCAGTTACCACCTGCCATTGTGACAAACTCACCAGTAAGACCATTAACAGTATTACGTGCATAATAAAGGGATTCCAATGTATATACCATCTGTCCAGTTCTCATCACTGCAGTGCTGTGGGGTACAGATTTAATTGCACAACTCTGATTGTACAAGTCGATCTCCAGGCTACGTTGTGGTTTCTTGTGTAATGCAAGGTCTGCATTCTGGTTGCATATATGCTTTGTTTGTAAGAGATACATATATACTGTATATATCTATAAATCGAGAGATTTAAAAGATTGCTTTGGGTTCTTATTATTTATTGGCACTGCGACAAGCTGTTTACAAATGCTGTAAATTAAAATAAAGATGTATTTGTTAAAAAAAATGTAAATTGATTGGATTTATTCACAGCAAGTTATAGTTAAGGGCTCTCTGTCTATCTGTCTGTCTGTCTGTCTATCTGTCTATCTGTCTATCTATCTATCTATCTATCTATCTATCTATCTATCTATCTATCTATCTCATTCTATTCATATTATTTATCTCCTAGATCTCTTCAGTCTTTGCATCAATTACCAGCAAATGTCAGAAATGTTGAAAAACATCATCATTTGAAACCAGTGTGTATTCACGTCTGATCATCACTTTAATGTTTCTCTGCATTAACTAACAAACTACTAATTACTGGACCCTGGTTTGATTGGTTGGTTATTGATTGATAAATAGTTGACAAATGTAGAAAAAACATTAAACAGCTTCAGTGCTCTCAGTATGTCAATGACACTGATAAGCCCCAGTGCCAAGAAAGGAAAAAGAAGCAAACCATTTCTGACATGAAAGTAGACGGATTGATTCTTTTTTATTCAACTCAAGGATGTTTTGAATGCAAAGCAAAATAGCATGACTGTGCTGCATCAGGCTAGATTAATATGCATAGTGACAGAACTGGAGCAGAGGAGCCCGCACTGGAAGGACATCTTTGCTTGAGCAGCTGCCAGCAACATGGATCATGCAGGGTAATTAATAAAGAAATGAATAATCTTCCATTTAAATACCACCTTTATCAGACACTGATGCGTGCAATGGGTGGTGGAGGAGAAACGTCCTTGGATCAAACACTTTAGCCAGAGCACTAAGTGATACAGTTTAATATTACTCTGCAGAGACCACTAAAACCCTTCATTCTTATCCCTTCGTTTGCACCTTAATAACCCTTGCACCAATGTTCTCTGAACACAGAGAGAACAAAGGTTGCACATCGCTAGTCCATGTTTGTGTACAGCTATGGCTAAAGGTTTTGCACCACCCTGTAGAATAGACACATTTTGCTTCATAAAGTCAAATGAAACCTACTGAAACGTTAACACATTGAATTACAAATCGCTTTGTGGTTTTCCCTATACAAAACATTTTTAGAATGTGACATTGAAATCTAACATGAAATACTGTACTACTAGTATGGCTTCCGGTAGACTTCTGCAATATCATTTTGTAGTTTATTTGTTGCATGATGTAAAATAAACATCTAAATGGTGTTCATATAGCTTTTTTTTTCTTTTAAATTATGTCTCAAACCTAAAATTCTAGGTGATGCAAAACGTTTGGCCATAGCTGTACAGCACACCTACAGCATGGCATAATCAAAGACCCTATGTTGGTTACGTGGTCATATCTTCAAAGCCCTTTAACTTTGATTTAACTTTTTCGTTGTTTAACCTTGATGTTGCACAAATAAAAGTGACCAAATCCTGAGTGCCGATACTCTTTTTGTCAGATGAAAAAGGAGATAAAGCCGGAGTGTAGAAGGGGAGGTTTATTACCAGCAATGCAGGAAGCGGGAGAGCAGAGCAGCAGCAGAGGCACCTTGCATAGCAATGAGAGGAACGCGCTCAACAGAACCTGCAACACCAGGTGAACATCACTGCAGCTAAACTGATTAGCAGTTAGAGGTCTGTGCTTCATGGCACAAAACATACAACTTGTCCACACTGTAAACGCTGAGACCAAAAGAGAATCAGTCCTGAGCTAAAGCGGTAGCACTTTATATGGTCCAGTAATAAACACTGTATTAACCCTTTATAGATGATGAATACATATTATTATTATTATTATTATTTATTTCTTAGCAGACGCCCTTATCCAGGGGGACTTACAATCGCAAGCAAATACAAATACATTCAAGTGTTACAATATAAGTCATACAATAAGAACAAGAAGGCACCTTATTAGTGCCATTAGTAATGCTTTATAAGGTCCGCTAATAAATACTTTATTAACCATTTATTAATGATTAATAGATGCTATATAAATATGAAAGAGCAAGCTATCTATAGATATTTACAAATGAGGGTTAATAAGGTGTTTATTAGTAGACCTTATAAAGCATTAATAATTAAATTTATAATGTGCTTGAGTAATCGCAGCTCCTTACGCTCCCTAAGCCTCATAAATGGCTTTATAGCCCAGTGCTCCATGGATCCCTTCTATTATCCTGCTGCTCTGCTACACAGCAGGTATTAATTGATAACCTTGCTTTCAAAAAAGGTCATGTTTGACAAGGCATACTGGACCCTCCAATCTTCTCCCGGTCCTCCAGTTAATGTATGTTATAATCTCTCCCGGTCTCTAGCATGTGAGGGGATGAAATGTGTCCATTAAAGTGAATGTAGTAGTAAAATGAAACTCTAATGGTTGAGTGCAGTCATGTCTTTTAGTGGTGATTGAAATGGTTGTGGCTCAGCTTGACCCTATCTTATGATCTGCGTGGTTTCCTGTTTATGCCCTGCTTCCATCCTGTTGCACATGTTTAACTTGTTTATTTCGCTGTGCCACCCTGGTGTCTCTCTGGGCTCTGGTGTTTCCTCTCAGTGTCATATTAACAGTGGCACCTCCCTCACCTGTCCACCCTGCTTAGAACACAAGTGTGCAGGGGTTACGCGTAGCTTACTGAGCATATGGCTGAAGGATCCGGACAGAAGAGGTGATCTTGATCAACCTATACCCACTAGGATAAGCCGCATTGTATTTTTCCCCCTGCTTTTACAACCCTGGAGAAATTAAACAAAGCGGTGGTTCTAGCAGGGAACTCACTTTAACCTTAAATCAAATCATGTAAGCATCAAGCATATTTTAGGAGCTTCCAATACCAGAACAAATCGAATGCCTAGCATCTCATTTGTCCTTCGATAAACAATACGTCCAGTGATCGGCAAGGAAGGGTTTTATATCATACCTCAATCCACTAAGTACCTGCTAAATAATCTATCACATGAGTTCCCTGACTGAATCACCCTGGATTTCATCAACCACCTAGCCATGGTTATTCCAGGATTATCCCTAAAAATAACTGTTGATGCAAACTAGGTGGAGTCCCTCGTACTGTAAAAATCCAGCTGTCTGTGTACCAGCGGGGTCTGATAAAAGGATAGATGACCTAAAAGGAAATTGTTGTTCTGCTGGATATTGTATGATTGAGTGTTTTAAGGTTAGAGAGTGCCTCAGAAGGAGGGTGTAGGAGTAGATACAGTATCACTCTGATCTCAGACAGCATTAGGTCAGAATGCTCCAGAATGAAGGAGGCATTTTCCTGTCAGATGTTTTTGTTGCACAGGCTCCAATGTTACTACACGAGGTGAGGTGGGGGAGAGTTCAGACAGCTTGATTAATGGAAGAAATACTCCTTTAATTATTCAACACGTTGCAAGGAGCATGAAATATTAAAAAGTACATTGTTAGCATGCTGAGGGATGTCATTGGACAGGTTTGTGCTGCTTGAGCTGTTAAATGCTAAATGAACCCCTGCAACAGACTAATACTTAGCGAATCATATTAAATGACTTTATTATTCTTAGTGAAGTAAAGAAAATAGAATGATTGGTGAGTCAACCTACAGTATAAAAGCTCTTAAAGTGAAAACTACAGAATTTAATATTTTCAGTATGCAGATTAACATTCTAGTTCAAATATTTTTTCCTACCCTTAATTTCGATTTTTAATTGCTTGTGTCAGCTTATTTAACTTTTATTAAAATCTATACAGAGCGGTCCTCTCTTCTATACTGGTACACAATTGTTAGTCCTACAATCTCACCAGATTGTCTAAGCTAAGCAGGGACAATTGTAAAAGATCAATGTGTCCCATGCCCAGTGATTTGGAGTTGCTTCCCAGCTTGTGGGGCCCTCAATGAGCGAGGCAGCAGAGAGAACATTCTGCAAGAATGAATGGAGAAGCTGAGAACAGAGGCATTTTTAAATTACTTTTCCATTTCCATTAGGAGTTTTAATTAGCATGCATTGCATGAAGCTCCAAGCAGATTACTGTAAAAGTGCTTCTATTCTCCTACAACCATGTCGTGGTACTGAAGGGAAAGCATATGTGACCTTAAAGAATTCTCAACTGTCCCTGATTTTGAGGGACCAGGCTCATACGCTTCGCTGTCCCAATCTCAAGACTTCTCCACCGACTGGAATGTATTAAGGATCTGTGGCTGTCATTTAAGATATCAGTATGACTAGCAAGTTCAATAAATAAACAGCAGCAACACAAATATACAGTGCAAGCAGAACTCTGTTCCTTTTTCTTGCTGGTATAGAGTATTAACGTAACCAGCATGAGACTTCATCACCAGGTATCCCTAGTCACCACAAGGAGAACGGAAAAGGATTGTGCTGCTTAAAGAACTGCAGCTCTTTCCCAGATGGTAGAAAAGATTTAAAACGCTTAAAAAATTAAGCAGAAATGAAATGCACATCTTCGGTGACATAAAATACCCTACACAAGGAATTACAGCGTGTAATCTCTAGTAATTCCTGACGAGCTCTCCAGTTGGAAATACACAGTAGTAAGCAGATTTCTGAAGTTCTTAGGCACTCACAGGAAGGGGGTGCGGGCTGTTGTCTGTGCCACAGAGCAATCCAGTTGACTGATCCGTCATGCTGGCCTGAGGAAACGTAGATCACCAAGAGAGAGAAACCCTCTGAGCTCTGAACACAACGCCAGATGGCCTTTCATTTCTTTGATTCCACTTTTAAATCACATCCCATTTGATTTAGCTTCTATCTTATTCATTTTACCCAAATAAATATTAACATTTGAGCAAGGATTGCTTACTAGTTTCGATTCAGGGTCCTAGTGACCCTTGGCCTGTTTGTTCTAACTATCTACAAGACTGCCTTGACTGAAGTGAAAGACATTTGAGGAATAGTACCAGAATTTATATAGTCGCCAATCATTCCAAAGGTGTTCAAACTGAAGACTCAAGTATTTCATAATATTTGCAAATTGGGACTGTATAGCAGTTGCCAAATTTGCAGTCATGTCATTTAGTTGCTGTTGCATACTGACACATGCTGTTGCACACTGTTGGCCTCATACCACAGGGAAAGTAAAGTAGCCATCACCCACTGAAGATGAGCTGACTTAGCGATCCAGCCTAGCAGCATGCATCTACCCTCCTGCCTGCAACGATGTTAACTAAGCAGTAAAGCGTCAATCGCATACAGTTAACAAGATATTGGTTAGAAAGCGGGGTATTTATATGAGGGATAAAGTTGATAAGTGGTGAATGGGTGAGCGTCATTAGGAAGAAGAAACTGAATTATTAGAACACAGATTCACCCCTTTGAGATCCCCTTTAAGGCTTTTCTAAATTATTATTCATTAAGAATGCCACTGCCAGTTTCCATTCCTGTGGATTTGGTCACTGTGGTTTCTTTGATGAAGCCACAGTTTATATTTCAACTGGAAAATGAATCAATAAAAAGATCAAAGCATGGCATGATTGAAATGTTGGAGTCCGTCCCTGGGGCTAATGGATCGTGCGTGGTGTACATGTGGTTCTGGGCAATGACGTGGAAGAATTTCAATCCTATTCCAGTAAACTGAGATCCTAAAAACAAAAAAAGTTTGGAAAAGTTCACACACATCCAAACAATGGACTCAAACCTGCACATATTTATTTCATTGTTTAATATTTGTTGTTTATACTCACCCCTAAAAAATGTCTGTACAGGCAGGTCTCCGACAGTGTGTTTAATACCAGATTCACCGAGAGGGTCACTGTGTGGGATTGAAATTCACTGGGAAACAAAAACAGTACACTTCATGGGCAGGAATTAAAAAAAAACATCCAGAACCACAACAGGAAATAACATTTTAGCAAACAACTTACACAGGCTTTTTGACTATAGATTCGAAGTGACTGATTGGAAATTCAGAAGCAGGCGGTACTAGCCACAGGTAGCAAATTATGATGTACTAATAAAAAGTATCTGGCCACAGCCTTAACCCTTTGCAGTTCATTTATTAAATGCGCGTCAGGTGCGTCAGGTCCAATTTATTTTCACACGCGCAGTTAATTTTAGACGCGCTGTTTAAAAGTATTTTTTTTTCACAGTCAAACGGGTTTAAAAGGCCCTGCATATCAACAAAGCACTCACTAGGCATCTCCAGCCCCGCCACACCTTTTCGTTCGCTATAGCTTTCACGTATGCTAAGAAATAAATAATAATAATAATAATAATAATAATAATAATAATAATAATAATAATAATAATAATAATAATAATAGTCGTACATACCGATCAATCATCTCCTGATCACTCGTTTTATCACCAAACTCCTCAATAATGCAATCCAAGTCATTATTTTATTACTATAACATCTCAAAAAAGCTCTGCAAATGTCCGTGATAGTCTCTGTGCGCTGATGCAGTATCAGACAGCTTGTTTCCTTATGACCGCCCATATGGGATGCCAGAGGCAGGTATGACTATTCATGAGATACGCCTTTTTTTTTTTTCTCTGCTCCTGTTGCTCCCACTCGGCCATTGAATGGTTTTCTCGGCTTTTTCCGGAGAAAAAATGACTAGAAACCTGTTTTTTGCATTTTTTTGATGATGTTGGACAGGGTCCAACAATGGACCGGATAGGAATAATTGCAATGTCGGACCAGGTCCAACAATGGACCGCAAAGGGTTAATTTAATTGTCATTCTTAGTATTACATCTGTCCTTGGGTTGGAAGACACTGGCCTGCCTCCAGAGTCAGAGTCAAGTTGGGTTCAAACCTTTCCAGGTAGAAAGCTTTTAGCAGGGTCTGGAACACAATGGACTCGCTTCAGTCTAATTGTCTCCCGAGGGCAGTACAGTGAAGTTAGCTCCAATCAGAGGGAACACATCTGAGGCTGCTAATGCACTTTCATTGATTACGCTGAACAGTGGGAGGAATTTAGAGCCTGTGAAAGGTGAGGGACTGAAGTCCTGCTTGTCTGCCTGAGGATACTGCACAGCAGTTACCTAATTAACAGTTATGTCAGAGCCAGGATACCCACCAGCAATTGGTTTTTATTTTTTGCATATAGTTATTGTTACCCACTGGGAGAGGTGTAGCTGAGGCTGCTGGCCTCTGAAGATGAGCTGACCTGGTGATCCAGGCTGGCAGCATGCACTGTACAGTATCTGCCCTCCTGCCTAGACAAATAAAGCTTTAATCGCACAAATGAGCAAGATACCGTCTGGAAAGCGGTGGTATTTATGTGAGGGATAAACAACGATAGGTGGTGAATCGGTGAGTGCCATTTGGAAGAAGAAACTCTGGATTATCAGGACACAGATGCATCCCTTTGATGTTTATTCCACTTAAAACATTTGTAAGGAATCTGCTTCTCATTCCCAGTCACATTAATATTCTACCTCTTCTTAGCAATTATGCTAGAGTTAACAATGTTAGTATTTACATCCTAACAGAAAAACAAGCAAATAACTACTGTGGAGCCGGTGGCTGTGGTTTCTGTGACAAATCCAGTTTTCTGGCAAATTCACAGCTTCTAGCTGAATCAATTAAACAGTGAAATAATGTCATCATAGAGGGGCAGAACTTGAAAATAAAAGCTAAAAATAAATACAGAAATATGAGGAGCTGGGGAACAATCATTCTATTGAAAAAGTTCAAAGACATCCAAACAATGTAATAGAGTGATACTGAGATGGTACCATGGTACAGAGCCCACCAGTGTTAGACTCAATCAAAACATACAGTAAAACAGTGGCATGCGGTCTGTGTTATTTCCAAATTAACAGTGCTATTTAATCAAAAATTATACACTTCTCTGTCCGACTACAGCACTGGCAATAAAGTTGAGGTTCCTTCTTCTTGTCTTCAATAGTTCTCTGACCAGAGTCTGTATCATGGTGTAAGCCTGATTACAAGAGGAACACTGTGTCATGTTGGATACCCCAAGGGACATCATATAGGTTTCACCAATAACAAATAGATGATCAGTGCATGTCCTGCATCTTATGATCATTCTAAAATAATTAGAACTACCACAAAGGATGCTGCAGTTGAGCAAACTTGCCAGCAATGTACTATTCCAATAATGAATGTGAATAATATTATTATTAGCGTTCTTACTGGTATAAGAGATTGTTACAGCTGATCAAGAAAAGCTTCATTATTTGTAAAATGCATGATGAGTCAGTGGACTGCCGCCTACAGCAAAATACATTGATCCATAACTTCAAACACGCATTAAAACTTCCTAAGTGGAAAAAGTTTGGACTCATGCCTTGATCCATACTTTGTTTCTTTGTGATATTGTGTAACAACTGTAAGTCGCCCTGGATAAGGGCATCTGCTAATAAATAATAATAATAATAATAATAATAATAATAATAATAATAATAATAATAAGTAAAGCATGGCAGAGTGTAATACAGCACAGTGAAAGCATGGTAAAGCACAGGTAAGCATTGTGAAGAATTGAGAGGTATGGTAAAGCATATACAAAAATAGAAAACCAGGTCAACTATAGTAAATGCATAGTATAAGCATGTGAAAAGCAAGAGAACTGAAAAATACCATGGTAAACTTTTATAAGGGCTGAACTGTAAATCCTTTTAAACATTATACTTCAAAAAGAATCCAGGAAATGAGGCAAATAAACAAGCAAAGAAGCCATCAACAATGTACATTAGGATTGGTGTTCCGTCACACCTTCATGCACATGTCTGGACCCTTAGCACCTTTCATGTCCCCCTATCTGTCCCCATATCTACATGATGAACAAGACAGTCACCTTGAATTTTCACAAATCCGATACTCTTATCCATCGTCTAGACCTCTTGAATTGCATGTAGGTATAAAGTGATGACATTTTATTTTTAAAATGTTTATGACTATGTGTACTCTCCACATGTGTATGCCCAGGTTTCAACTCATACCTCATGCTGGGACTAAAAAGTACTTGCAGGACTTGCATTTGAAGCTGCCTTTGCAAGAAATCTTGCCTCTATATAGCAATCCGGATACTGAATGGGTTAAAAAGCACAAAACCAGCAAATGCTTTCTGGTGGTCACCAGCAAACCAGCAGCTCCAGGGATTTCAGTCAGGGCCCTGATTATACACTCTGAATGTGCTTTCTGCCAGCAGGCCTCTCTGAACCTCTTCCACCTCACAGAGCACATGTCCCTGTTGTGATGTGCAGCCAGTTTGTATCCCGCAGTGTGGAGCTAATCCAGAGAGAGAACGTGCAAATGTTTTTCGGTCATGTTTGTTTATCGTTCTTCTTCATTCGACCTTGTTTGTTGGCTTTTTTCAGAATATCTGGAATATTCACAGAACAGCATTTCATAATAAAACAAATAACTCGAATAGAATCTGCCAGTAACCCAGCATGCAAGACTGCACTTTTCTGTGACCTAAGGGGTTTGCTACAAACCTACATACATATCAATGTCTCGTTGCTTCAATAACAAGCAGGGCACCACCACTGTCTTGAGAATTTTGAGGAGTAGACCTAATTAACCAAAGGCTCTTCAAGGGCCCAATGTACAAGGCTGCTGTCCATTTCTCCCATCACAAAGCAACAGATTCCAAAGTTCACAAAACAGCCATTGTTCTCCAGGGATGAAGATGAAGGAGCAATATAAAAAGCCCATCTTTGGCTTTTATTCATTATTTCACTGAATACTGGTAATAGGTTTTTACAGTACACCCAGCGCACCATCTGTTGTCACCTACAGAATAGGTCAATTACAAAAAGGAGAGAACCCCTTTGTCTGTTTGAATGTCAGCCACCCATGCAGGTACAGCACAGGGATGATTTAGTGCTGTGAAAGGAGAGGGGCAGAGCAGTATTTTTTTAGCATTTTTGAGAATCACTCAAGTTGCCATGGGTTTTCCTTACACCTCAGAATCTATGACATAATGGCTTACATCATTTTTTTGCAACAGGTTGTGCAAATGAAGGCTCTACCTTAGGTGGAGCTTGTTCAAACTTGATAAAACTTTCCATCTGCTAAAAGATGTTACTTTCTCTGAAACCTGGTTGCCTGAGCATGGTTAAAGAAATGATGAATATACTGTAGGTTATGAGAACCTAGTTTATCACAGTACTGACAACAGCATAGCTGAGTCTATATCCTGAAACATGGCAAGACACTCAGCATTAATTCATCAATTATTAGCTGTTCCTTTTCTTCAGTAGCGATCCAGGTTAATATAGCGCCTTTTAAAGTCCTTTAAAGTAGAGTTAGGTTTTCTTCCAAGTTTATTGAATTGTTTGGGTGTTTCAGCTGGATTTTACTTGACAGCTGGTATTTTCAAGTTCTTCTTTGCTTCCCTTTCTCCTTCTAAACCAGCTATCTCACTAAAACAAACAGTGTTTTCTCATCAGTCAGCATTGCTAAGGTGGAGAAGTTAAGTTTACACAATATTCCAAATTACCAAATACGTACAATGGCTCTTTGTCCATTTTTATGTTTGTTGTTTGACTTTTTTTTTTAATGATTCCTAAATACTTCATTCTCACTTCTGTTTGTCTATATTTTATTGGTACAGAATGAAATCTTCTATGAAGTTTTTTTTTTATTATTTTATTTTCTAGGACACTGCTATGTATAGAATTAATGTGTAGTAAGGCTGCCTTTTCCTTTTAGCCTCTGGGACAACACGAATGTGGTCAAGTCACTTGATTTTAGTTTTTTCTCTGCATTTAGAAATCAGGAGGAAGAAGATTCCCATTTTTTTTTTCCCATCCAGATTTTTGCAGTGTACAGAATCTGTAATAGCAGTGCTCATTTACACTTGCTGCACAGAAGACAATGTCAAAGGCAGACCCCCCCCCCCCCCCCATGTCTAATCCAACACGTACAGTACATAGATCTGTGATTGTTTCCTGGGAAGTTTGCCAAAGACCCATAAGCCTTATATATGGATTGATCATTACTCAGCCTACTTCATTTCAAAGTGGCCTCATCCTGTAAGACATTGTTAAAAGTTATGTTTTGGTTATCTTTAAAAACTTCTTAATTAAAAGTGCAGAGTCGGTAGTACTGTAAGTATTACTGCCAAATTCACTGTCATTCTCCTGTTCCTTAGGATACACTGCCCTCTGGTGGTGACTCCTGGCACAGAAGATTTTTAAATGTTCCTTTATAAGTTAATTCGTCACCCAATCAAACAGAACAGAATTAACACAAGAATGGACCTGAAATCAGATTCAAATGAGGTTTGAACAATGGGATTTTAAGAAAGGTTCAGAATACAGGGGGCTACTGGTAAACTGTGGTTTTATTGAAGGCAATATGCCTAAACAAGTTCCTCACGGAGGGTCCCTAAAATGGCACTCAATATGCTCAAAGCAGCTCTCTACTGGGGAAGTCAGAGAATTGCAAGAACACATTATTTGCACTGTTAATAAACAATTTTTATTCATTTGGGCTAATTAAAGGAATGCCTTAGAAAACCAAGTCATACAGTAAACAAAAGTAACTCAATTGCACTTATCATTTCTAAAGTGTTTGTCTTCAACTTCGTTTATACCAAGTAAAAGATCGAAGCAAAAAATAAAATTAAAAAAAAACTGAAATGTCTACAAATGCATAAAAAGCTCAGAAGACGCAATTTTGACCTTAGTGTGTTCAATGTGAAATGACCAGCCCATTCCAGCTGCAATAAAATAAAAGCTGCTTAATGTTTGAATGGTGCTCAACATTGGTGTTCATACTTCCAAGGAAGTATGTATCAACTGTAAAAAAATGCAGTTTTGGGAATTACGGAAAAGGGTTGAGCAATGTATACCTGTGACAAACAGCAGCAGCCAGTTTCAGTAAAATATCTAAAAAATACTTTTTTTCAAATAAACACATTTTCTTGGGACTTATAACTGGATTATTCCCTATGAAAAAAAGTGAATTGTGCCCTTATTGCAAAACATATACAGACTACAGTATGTAGGTATATGTCTCTAAAATAACCATTCATAAGGGAAGTGCAACATACATAGTTCAGATTTCTATGGTATATAGTATATAAAATTACATTGTAGTTAATTAAAAAGAAAAGTTTTATTCTTACCGTTGCATAACCATTCTTTTCTCGTCATCAGGTAATGAACTCACAATGCACTAAGAATCCGATCAACGGATTTATTTCACATTGGGCTGAATAATGTAGATCAAAAGACAAGCAAGACACATGTTTTTGTAGTATTTTATTCTTGGCATTGTATTATAAAAATGGTTATTCACCAACAAATTACTTGGCTATTTTCCCCAAAATAAACCCATCTTGATCAGTCTTTGTATCTTATGTACAGGGAGCCTTAATTGCTTTGCCAGACATGTTAGGGTGCAGGAGTATGTGCAATGATGGGGGGGGGTCACTTCAAGAAACTACGAGTTTTCAATGCGTACAACACCGACACTAAATACTACAAATAAAGTACATCCAACCAAGAATCAATTTAAACTTCCACAGGTTTAAGTTTAACACCCCTCATGGGGTCAGCCCCAAAACTGATTTGGTTTGTCAACACACTCTCACCTATTTAAATTACTAAAAAAAACTGGAAACAAATCAAATAAATCAGACATTTCTTTTACAGGGATGGGTTTAATTAACTGGGTCTTTTTTTAATGTAACTTTTTTTAAGGTAACCTTTCTGTGCCTCTAGTTCACAAAGGTATGAAATGCATTATTCTTCAGCTCCATCTAGATGGTACCAGAGATGACCGTATCAAACCCAGTCTTGCGGACTCAGCACAAAGTCAGTTTGTCATTGAGACTACAAACTGCTGGATGTTAATACTTGCTAAATAACCCAACTGTTGTTTCCACAATGCTTATGCATCAAAGGATCCAGCAAGGTAAGTAAACCCATGTAAAAGAGGGTCAAATCGTGAATATAAAATAATATAAATTGATATGTACAGTATGCCTCCCAAAGTCTACTTTTGAAACTCAGATCAGGCCCAGAAACAATCCCAGACATCAAAGGGTCAACAACTACAATTGAGCAAACTTGAAAACAAAGTTGAGTTCTTGTGATGAGTTGCAGTGTTGTTCTTAATCATATTTTTGTAGATTATTTTTGGTATCCTAATTGGATTAAACTCCAGCCAAGAATTTATAAAATAAAGCTTGGGTTGGGAACTTCAACAACTAGTAGTATCGAATGTATTTGATAGGGCAGTGCCACAAGTGGGTAAAATGTTGCAAACAATACATCCCATGAACACAGCATGCCTAGGAGATACCATCCAACAAGATTTATTGGTTAAGTCCTTGCAATTGCATCTCATGGTACACTGGAGCAACGGCAAACCCATTTTTTCAAATCCTGCCTTAATTTGCGATACCGGAGCTGAACTGCTGAAAAGAAAGACTTGTTTGATTGTAATACTTTGTGGGTTTTCTCAAATGTGTATTTCTGAGATTTGATTTCCCAAAACAGCACAGGCAAGAAAGAAGACTGCATGGATAGATCAAAAGGTGCCCTTGTTGGGAGCTGGCGTTGAAGCCTGAATGCAGAAAGTTATTAAATCGATACAGGCTTTGGTAGTAACTGGGAATTATATGGATTAGCTCATATGGTGGAAGTTTTTCAAAGTATTACACATATGTTATTGTTTCAAATAGTAATGACAGAAAACATTTTAAGCAAACTGCACTACAATTCTGTATTTGTAACCTAGATGGGCAAAGCCATGACACCACACCAAGACTCCTTATAAAAATGTATTAGTCAAAAACCTCATGGGTGCGACCAGTGTCCTGTTCATCTCCATTGGACTTCCCTGGAATTTTGAACTGGTACGTGTTCCTAGCTAGGGGCATCTTTGATGCTTGTGCCCATGCTTTGATTCAAACTCAGTGCATGCCACCACACACTCTAGAGTTCTGTGGTACCACCTGAGCTACTCAAAAGCTGCTGTCTCATGCATGACCTAACACTCATATTTGTGCATTCACCAATCTAGACAAATGGTGGAAAAAATAAACAAAAACAAAGCAAAAATAAAAGACTGGCTTGTTCCCTATTTTTCAGCAGTATTGTACGGTATAGAACCATGACGAAGTTCTACTGGCATCCAACAAACAGCCACAGCACTCCACCTTATTCTGTACAGAAACCTCAAGCTAACTCATATTTCCCCAGTTTGTTTTGCATAGAGGCTTTTGGATTCCACTTCCTGCTGCAGAAAACAAAATGATTAAAACTTAAGTGGGGGAAAGATTATAGGAGCGATGGAAAAAAAGGCAACGACAACACAGTAAACATTAAATATTAAACAAGTTCCCATTTTATACTATATATCATGAACTTCCTGTGACACACAGGTATTCCTGTCACAGTAACAGTCAAGCCACTTTGGGCTTGCATCAAGTTAACAATAAAACTTAAGAAAATCAAGTAGATAAAAAAAAAATATTTAAAGGTCAAGTTGACAAACGACTTGTGCCTTCATCCGTGTAACTATATTTTTTTGCTTAAACAATTACATACCAAGCGTTCAGTTCATTGCTTACTTCCTTCAGGTCAAGGCCAACTGGGTGTGATAGGAATTCAGAGGTCTCAAATTAAATTGGTAGTACAATAGTACAGTAGTACAATACATCAAGAAGCCTGTGTTGAGAAAGGTGCCTCAGCCCAGTCAAAGCATAAAGAAATATCAAGAAATCCAGTGTAATGATTTACCATGGTTTCTGTTCAGTACCAAACAGCAGATTGGTAAGCTTGTAAAACTGTGTTACTGTGCAGATAACTTCATGGATGTTACAGTAAAGCTTATGTTTGCAAAAGAAGCTGCATTTTTTGTTCTTGTTACTGCAAAGGAAAAAATAGTGTCAATGGGTTCTCAAGTTGAATTCAAGACTATATATCCGGTACATATCAGAGATTCTGATGGTATAATCGCAAGCTCATGTGTACAAATGGTTACCTAAAATTCAAATGGAAGCTACTTCTTACATTAAATCACAGATGAGTCTGGAAATACACTTTAGCTGAAGGTTGTGAATACAGCTCAATTAGCCTTGCAAGTAAAATGATTTGACAGTTTTCCAAACAGGTAGGAAAGTCTGGTAACAGTATGGGGTAAGCATGAAGATTATTTGCCTGGCTTCCTTGGTAATGACATCCCCTGAAGGGCATGAAGATCCAATACACCACTTTAACAAGTGCCTAGAGTAGTACGCGTCCTATCGATACACCAGGTGAGAGATGGAGCTGCATTTGTAGTTAAGATGGTTGTTCGGCACAAAATTATGGGGTGTGTTCTTACGTCCACAGGAGTCTTTAGCATAGAGGGTCATGCAACTGTCACAGGACACCTTGGAGCATTGCAGACATGTGTGGGAGGCACCTGGCTTGTTACAGAAGCCGCAGCGCGAGCCATTGCTACTGCTGCTGGCGGTGCTCACCTTACTGGGCAAAAGCTTGGAGTTGGACTGGGGCTTGTCTGGGAGTTGGGACTGGGTGGGAGTGCTGGAATAGACGTACAACTTCTCTTTACCAGACAGGTACCCCTCGCTGGGACGTGAAACTTTGGGGAAGTCCTGGAGCCCACAGCATGGAGAGTGCTCTTCTGCGTGGCAGCTAGGACACAGGATCATATCGCACTTCTGGCAGGCGATGACACTGGTGCTGCCCACACCACAGCCTTGGCACTTCACATTAACAGATGAGGCAGCAGGGCTCTTGGCTCCCCAGTTGTCTCTAGGGTCCCTGCTCTGCTGCTTCGAAGGCAGACGATAGCCGCCACCTCGGTCTGTGTAGAGGTCGATTTCATCAAGAGAAGACAGGTGGTAGGAAGAGTACGAGGAAAGAGGAGGCGGCTCTGTAGGGGCAGATGTGACAGGAAAGAAATCGGCCACAGGGCTATAAGCAGGTCCTGTCGCAGACAGCAGAGAGGGTGTGGGTCGAATGATCTCATCCTGCTGGTCCTCCTCTGCATCCACAAAGAGAGTCTCCTTGCGGAGGCTGAGTGTGGTCATCAGAACCGGCTTTCTGGAGGGCTGCCAGTGACCTGCACCATCTGTCACGTCCACTGATTTGTAGGGCCGTCCCGCTCGCTGCTTCAGGTAGGCCCGCTCACACTCAGGGCGGCGTACAGTAAGCCGAGACACCTCCCCCGTTAAGGCCTCTCTGCGACGCAGGGTGTCAGCACAGCCTCTGGCATCTTCGCGACTTACTCGACGTATCTCAACAGCCTCCACCTCCATGTCTAAGGAGCCCCCACCCGCTTGTGCCACCAGCTCCTTCAGCAAGCGGCACTCCATCTGTGCCAGGAACAGCTCAAAGGCCATCTGGCGTAACTGAGCTATCCCACCACTAGGCTCTCGGGCATGGAACTGTAGCTCCTGGTCTCGTGAGTAACCCATGGAGCGCAGCAAGGAGCGAAGGTCTGAGTCACACAAAGCTGACTGCAGGCAGTACACATAAGGGCCAGTAAAAGTCTAGAAGGAACAGAGGGGAAGAAATAAAAATACATTTTTAAAGTGCCGAGAGCGAGAATAGGTCTTAGAGAGGGAGGGAGGATTGTTAAAGGTCAGTTTACATTAAACAACTGCCAACAATTGCTGCAAGCAATGACTTATTACTGAATTTGTTACTTAAGTTACAGACAGACTTGTACACATACAAGTTCTTCCCTCATGTTTTTCTCTGTAGATTTCATTCTTGTGAAACCAGTTTTTAAACATGAATGTAACTAACGTCTCATTTGATTGACATCCCTTAGCCCTAAACACAAGATCACCCTCTATCTAAATTTTTCAGCTTTTATCGACAGCTGGTTTCCACGTTTTCCCAACAGACCAACTTGTCTCCCACTCCCTGAACTTCAACCATTAGGAAATCCTGCCTCCCCAATCCCTTATCTCTAACCACTAGGCTACTTTGCTTCAGTTTTATTTTTGCTGTGCAGTACCACATACCTTAATGCAGCGGAACTCTTTTTTCCAAGGGTAGAGCAAAAGGTTGGTGCAGATGGTTTCCAGTGTATTAAAGGCTGTCTCCAGCGCTTGCAAGCTGGAGCTTCTCAGTGTGCGCAGTGCATTCTCTGACACTTCATAGAAGCGAACCAGCTGGAAACGGTGAGCTGGATCGACCTGGTGGAGACTAAGTAGTGCTGTGGCGGCCGAGCAAAGACCGGCCTCGTCCACCCCTTGATGCTGTCCTCCTCTTCCTCCCCCCACCTCCAGCCGACACTCCAGAGATTGCACATACTTCTTCAACAGGTCCTCTCGCAGCTTTGAATCCATTAGGGGCACCAGAGATGGTCACTGCACACCTCTCATCCGCCCGGATTCTCTGCCTACGAATAACTTCATGCAGCAAGAATCTAGCTGCAAGACACAAGAAAACAAATAGTAGGTCTATAAATATTATTATTTTCATTGTTTTATTTTTCTATTCTGTACTATTTATTATTATTTTTGATTACTTGTGGTCATTTGTTTCTTGAATGTTTTCCTTTCCCCTGTGCAGCATACCAAAACAAAAAAAACAAAAAAAAAATGCATTTAATTAACTATAACCGTATAATTCTACCACGCTAGACACAGGCTATAAGATGCCAGGCCAGCAAGATGCATCCAGAAAGACAGACATTCTGAATGGAAATCTTCAGCAGAGTAATTTGGAGAGCACAAAAGCATCTGCCCAAGGAGTCCCCACTATATGCAGTAAGCCCTATCCTGGCTGAAACTACTGTAGCTTAAAACAGATGAATACAGCTTTTAAACATTGCAAAATGTATGTTGTCAATTAATCCATTTGCTTCAAGACAATAAGTGAGGAGGCAGCTCATGATTGCCATATTGGCAGGCATTTTTAATGTCTAATGCTTATATGGATATACTAGAATATCTACTCTTTGTAACGAAGGAATGCAGCCAGCCCATCGACAAGCAAGCTTATTCACAGTATTATTCACAGTACACGCCCCTCAATCATTGTGCAGATTCGATACTCTGTTGACCAAGTTCTTTTCCGCCGCGCACAGCAGTACCGGGGAGTCGCCAACAAAAATAATAATAACAAATAAACGAGACGTTCATTTTCCCGTGATATTATTGCATCGCTGGCGTAGAACCAACAACATGCACGTTGATATGTAGTAGTAAATCTGTATTTTTAAATGATATCATCTCTACAGAAGCGACAGAGGGGCAGGTTCCGGTTGTCAGTCCTTTCCTTCCCAGACACTGGGAGGGCGATACCCATTCATCCAAAATAATTCATGAGCGACGAGTAATCATTAATGCGAGGTAGCAGGTCCAATCCCCTCATATTTAACTAAAACAAAACTGAAACTCGCTATTTTAAATCCTCGGTTTGCCTCACTCGGGCCCCACCAATAAATACACCTCGCTCAGACAAACCATTTACAAATATAAAATGGATACTGAAAAACACGCGGCCCCGGTCCTCAGACTATGGCTGCTACGAGCCCGTTTTCTAAAGTTGGACACATTTCGCTAGAATGAGAGAAGCTGTTTTGAGAAGTCGCCACACTAAACTCAGCACCTTACCTTCGCATTCTGCTGGAAATTCCCAATACCTCTCACGCATGCGTGCGCCATCCCGTAAAACATCGGCAGCGCGCTCCGGGAAATAGCCAACGGGAACGCGCGAGGTCGAAAAAGCTAAACTACTAGTTTGGTGCATGAGCTTCTATTATTGCTAAACCAATATTTACTATTGCCATTCAAAATGGTTTTAATAACGACCTTCTGACCGTAGGCAAAAATATAATAGCAAGTCTATGATAACAACTAAAAACGATTATTATTATTATTATTATTATTATTATTATTATTATTATTATTATTATACATAAGTATGGGAAACCACACCACCTATTGAAAACAGTAAGGTAAATACTATTTTTAAAACCTTATGTGAAATAGTCCAATGGTCTAAATAACCATACTTTTTGCACCATCTATTTGACCTGGGAAATAGCTATTCTGTAGCCTCGGTACCAACAGAGTTGTCAAGACAACACAAAGTTGTCAAGACAACAAAAGCAAAAATAACTTAAGATGCCACATGTAACACAATACTGTCTCAAACCAAAAAGTGGGATTAGCACTAACTAGTGCCAAGTCTCTGTCTGGGTGTACTGGTGCCGTCGCCCTCGCTCCTCCTACAGCCGGCTTGACGCTCTGACGCTAGAATATTATTGTACACGGAAAAGGCAGATCAGAATCGGCAGTGAGAAATGGCGATGTTTCGGAGCTTGGACTCAGGGTTGAAAAAGACGAGCGGCGCAGAAAGCGAGAGGGACATATCAGAATTCGTCTGCCCCGTATGCCTTGAGATATACGATCGCCCTATGACCACACAATGTGGTCACACGTGAGTGAACACATTTTATCCTCTTTTTTTCCCCCCTTTTTGCCCTCAGTAATAAATGTTTCTATTTCGGTAGTTTTGTTTTTATTATCATCAATTCAGACGCTGTCTTCAATGAATTCGGGTTGAATAGATTATACTTAAAATGATCTAACAAAATCGTTGCACGCCGATTTTAAGTCCGCTGTGCATATTCTTTTTTAAATGTTTATTAATAATGATCCGTATTTGGTACTTTCGCTTTTTGTTTACATGAGGAGCGATGTTAGACGATGGGATTTGTAGTTTATAGGCACTCGTGGTGACATAAAATGGATAGTAAGTGGATGGTCTCTAGGACTACATGTCACAGACATCATTGCTAGCGTTTTGTTATGCTCTTAACTTTCAATTCCCGTTTACCTACGTGAAACAGAAAAGGTTTCTATTCCCGGTTTTGGGTTTAACTAGCTATAAATGCACATGCATTGTGAATAGCCATGTAATAGTTACATTTTGCTACAATATATAAAGCTTTATTTAAAAACAAATGTTCTGCGGGCGACGGAGAAATATATACGTTAAACTTTGTTATATGTTTTTTTTTTTTTTTAATGTATTTAATCATTTATTATTGTTACTAATATTTTATTTTCAAAATCTCACAGTCCAAGATAGCATGTATTAGGTTGCTATAAATGGTATAGTTTTGGACGCTGGGATGTCCGACCTAGACCAAACAACTTTGTTTTGCTAGGAATGTGCGGTATGGGTATGGGTGGGGGTGTGGGTAGCAAGGCTGTCAAAAACCGGTTAGGCCAAGGAAGTAATGCAGGGAATGAGAGCGTTGAGAGTGGGAAACTAGCAACACTATTCTGAACTACAAAACAGAGATGTCATTCTGGTCAAGGTTAAATCCAAAATAACGAGCTGAGACTGTCTAGGGCAGAGGTGCCTAATTCCAGTCCTCAGGGTGCAGGGTCCTTCAGGTTTTCTGGGTATCATTAAATAATAAACCTGGAAGGATGTTACGTTGGTTCCGTTGGGTAATTTTAGGGTACTGGGAAAAAGGCAGTTTTAATATGTGAAGGTGGTTAGAATCAAAATGTTTTACAGACAACACGGTTTGCACAGGGTATTTTCTTTTGTTTGTTGTGCTTTTCAGTATATAGTTCAGTGTTTTACAAAGCTTTTAGATAAGGTGTCGTCCTATGTAACCTGCCGGTATATTTTTCAAAGCACTCCTTCACATTTCTGATAATATTAGCAAAGTCCTAAGATTTCTCTCATCTCTAACACTGGGTCCACGTTGATTCTTATTAACTCTTACCACTAAGCCTGCCCGCCTCTAAAACCACCCGCTCGTAATCACAAGATCATGTTGCTTCTCAGCCAGTGCACGTTCCAGACCCATTGCCAGAAGGACTGGAGCACACTGCGCATTGGCCATGTCATACAGTATTATCCCCTTAGCAATGGCCACATGAACAACCCCTTTGAGTTTCTCTCACTGAAAACACTTTGAAAAAGCACCTTGTATGCACCATAGGTGCAGCCCTGTGGCACAGTGTTGCTCCACTCACCCCCACATAGTGATGCTTCTTGCTGTTGCTCCTCCTAGGTTCTGCTCGAGCTGTCTGCAGGAGTGCCTGCGTCCTCAGAAGCCAGTGTGTGCCGTGTGCCGGACTGCGCTCACCAAGTGGACAGCCTCTGTCGGGCTGGAGGCCCACATTCAGAACTCCCAGGGCACCTGCAAGGGCTGTTGTGCACAGGTGAGCACCCCTGACAACCGCTTGTAATAGGCCTTCCATAGGGGAGCAGTGCATTCACAGGTGAGTACCACTGACTGCACACCGTCAAACCCAAATACATAACATCTTCGGCACAAGGCAGTATCACAGGGAGATTTCAGTGCAGCACATTATGGAGAGAAAGGTATTTACAGTAATGGGTTTAATCTGGAATTCCAGTCTGGTTGTTCCTCGGCAGGTGTACCTGTCCCAGATGCGCAGTCACACTGCAGCCTGCCCCAAGTTTCAGGAGTACATCATGGAAGGGGTCAGCACAACTGCCAAATTGCAGCCTTCCCGACTCAGGTATGGAGCAGCTTTTTAAAAAGATTTTCCAAGGTTTATTTTAAATTCAGCACTTCTCTCTACCACGCATTCAGTAGCTCCATGTGCAAATAAAATGTCTGCCCAGAAAAACTGCAGGATGCAATCTTCTTACGGGTACAAACTTCACGTAAAATACAATTTCTACACTGTCTTTATACAGATAGCTCTTACCATAGAACAGGGTGATCAGGGGCAGATTTGAATGTATAATTAGTCTGAAACTACAGCATTTGAGAGTTCCAGGTGTTTTTAACATTGTAGGGTTTTACTAATAATACTTGAGTTGTTGCAACGTCACTTATGAACAATTGTCTCTTGTGTTTTTGTATTTGCAATTGCAGGTGACTCACAATAAGCTATATTTCAAAAATCCTGTCCCTTCTCTTGCAGCGCTGTGCCAAACCGCTTCACCTTCACCTGTCCGTACTGTGGCTCCCAGAACCTTGATCAGGAGGGGCTAGTGGAACACTGCAATGCCCAGCACTCACGTGACCCACGCCAGGTGGTGAGTGAGCCCAGGTCGAGGGCTTCCTTTCATGACATCCTTTAAGTACAGTGGCACCGAAACCTATGTATTTTGTGTATTGTTCCCAAGGTGTGTCCAATCTGCGCTTCGATGCCATGGGGAGACCCAAACTACAAGAGCGCCAACTTCTTCCAGCACTTAAAGATGCGCCACACTTTCTCCTACGATACTTTTGTGGTATGCAGTTTTCATTCATTTTAATTCAGGATTTTTTAAATGCACTAAGTTTCTGTAGCTCTGATGGATTAGGTGGTGTCGCTGTGTGAGTGTTGTCTGTGGGCTGCAAATTGATGCCAATTTCCTTTCATGATATGCTGCATTCCTCAGAGTAGCCGAGTATCTCTTTCACACCCCCCTGTCTCCCTTCAGGACTATTCTGCAGACGAGCATGCTATGATGCAAGAGGCTCTTCAGCGCTCCATGCTGGACAACTAGTCATCTACAGGGGGCAGAGTGAGGTCTCGGATAACCAGTGCTGGCAGGGTTAACATGTACAGCGAAGGGGGGAGGATTCCTACTTGCTTCACAGCACTGTTCAATAAAGAGATCAATACAAACTGCATTCCAACCTATTCCCTCCCTGTTCCTTTGGGGGACAGACACAAAAGCACTGGTATGTGTTTTGCCCTTTTCCTTTACCATTATTAGAAGACATTTAAATAGGATCTACCCCTCTGAGCATGTAACCCTGTTTGCACACACTCTCTACGTCTGATGCAGGGGCAAGGGAATGGATACAGTGTGTACAGTATTGGTCTGAAGTATAAAGAGGGTGTGCAAACAGTGTGTGTGTTTGTTAGGATAAGGTCACAAAATTGAGGGTATCTTAGAATCAGAATCATTCTAACTTGATGATCATTTGCCTGGTGACAACGGGATACCTTAGGCAGAATAGGTTTGTTGAGAAAAGATATGCAACAGCATGTTCAGTGCAATTGAATTGCAAAGACTCTTCTTGGTAGAGGTGAAGCAGTGAGCAAGAATGAATTGTGATCAAGAACGCTGAAGATAACAAAGCCCCCTGAAAAATCCCATTGAGATCACATTATAATACCAGTGTAGTACTGTGCCCTGAAAGAACACTAGCACACACATGGATTAAGCTGCAATACTTCACTGCACACTGTTACTGATGTGCTACCAGAGTTTGTGTTAGTCGATCCTGTTGTGATTCCATACCTAAATGTGTTACCACTGTGGTTTATAGCATTGTAGCTGGCCATTGCTACCATTGTCTCGTAGTACAGAACCATTGCATATCCATTGAAGATTATTTGGTTAGAGAGGCTGTTGTAATAAATTAGATATGTACGTTTGTCCTCTAGCAACAGCTGCTTATGAAGGCAGCATTTTGGAGAGTGCTAGAGTAGGGTTTTTTGCTGCATTTTCAATGTACAAAAATAGCCGAAATTAGCCGTGTAGGCAGTCTTTTAGTACAGCCTCTAATAAACTGTGAATTAAAAAAACAAAAAACAAAAAAAGCATTCATGACCTTTTACTGGTAATAATCTTGTTAGAGCTTTAGAATTGTGTTTCCCTGTCATTAGAAAGCTACTGTTGTGTACAAGCGAGAGGAAAGTGCTGTATTTCAGTGGTGCTCTTGTATATTGGATTGCCCTGTTCATGTTTCTAAATTACTCCTACATGACTGAATCCATACCAGACTACTGTGTGTTATACTTATGATGCATTCTACATATATGCTTGGCATTTGTATTTTTTGTTTGTGAACCTTCCTCTATACTTCTTGTGTAAGGAAAGTATATTTACCATGTATAGTAAAATAAATACATGGTAAATACAACAAAATTGGCTCTTTTTTCAATCAATGAATACATAAATATATTCCCATATGTCATACAAATATGGGTCTTCCATTCAATTTAATAAAAGTATTGGTAATAATCAAATCTCTGGAGCTGTGTCTTCCTGTCGGGCGACCTGGCTTCATGTGAACAGTGTGTCCACTCTTAGGCTATATCCAATTGACATTCTATTGAAATGATGGAAATGGTGACTCAATATTCATTCTTTACCACTTGAATGTGTCGGCCTTCTCTGGTCATAGGTGGTGACGTAGAAGACTTTTTTCCCCTTAATCTGGGAAATAATGGAAACGATTTTGACGTAGTATTAGCTGACATTTCAGCAGACGGAGATGCATACAGACGATCACAAACCTGGAGACAGACAAGTAGAACTGCATCCGCTTTCAATTCCCATGGTTTGTAACAGCGGTTTAACATTTTTAGCATTGTTATTTGAATAATTAAAACACACTTTGTATTTACAATTATATGTTATTCTTCCTTTCATTAAAGGGGTCTAAAACATTGCATACAGGTTGGGATAGATTTGCACTTTCACATATTGTTCTACAGTTAAATGTGAGGTTTGATTTCAATTTTGTAGTACTGTAGAAATCTCACCCACTGTGTATTTGCTATAATAAGTATGAGCCAAACTCTGAATCTGTATATTATAATGAATGATCTTATGAACTGTAAAATATTCATTCTTTTATTCTAAATTGTAAGAATGCAGTATTGTTTTGCACCCCCAGTGCCCTCAAACTATTGCATCTATTAAAAAATATCACCTTACAGAGTAGAATTTTCAAAGTCCCTTCTAATTGATAACATTTTCGTAATATCCAACAGATGGTGGTCTTGCTGTACCAGTGTCATGTTATAATGATTAATTTGAAGGAATCTTCACCTCTGAAAAAACCCACTAAGGAAAGACTGAGAAATAATTACTGAGAAATAAGGCATAACAAAAACAGGCTGTGTTTATTTAGGGAAACAAATTGGCTTTACCTGGCTCCTCCACATTAAAGTAAAATTAAATGGTCCTTTATGGATCCAGCAGGTGGCACTCTTCCTCCATTACTATCTCTTTGTTGTTAGTTCTTCAAAGGAGAACATAATACTAGCTTTACTCCTGTTCTGTGCCTGTTCACAGGATCTGCTTCTCTGTTTAATCTGTAAGGATAACCTGGACCAGACCTACTAGTACCCCAGAATAGTGTATTTGCATGACAGTGCCAGGGGCCAAAACATGCCCAGCATGGACTATGCAGTAGCTACCCATTCTGGCATAGCTGGGGGTAGTGGAACTGCATGTTTCCTAGTAAATACAATATTCAAGACTACATGCATGTTCACATAGTCATCAATGTGTAGTACATACAATCGGCCAATTGGTGATCAATGGCAATCATATAAGCTTGTAGGATTCTACTGCATGGAGCTATAAAAGGCTTAAGCCTTGCCTCTGCCATTCAAAGTAAAATATTAATTATATTATTTATTGAAATGCATGCAAAAGCAGTTGGATCGCTCTGAAACACCCAGAAACTTCAAAGTCAAAAAGCGAGGAGCCCTATTCATAAGCAGTTGGATCACTAGTTTCTGTGTTGGTCAAATCTGTTACCAGATGGGGTGATGGGATGGGATTTCTCTGTCTGCCATTTACAGCTAATGTCCCCCTCTGTTTCTCACTCCTCCCCCCCCCCCCCTCTCTCTCTTGCTCTTGTGCTTCTAGTTGTAAGTAACTAAACCTTGACAAATGAAAGCTCTTTAATTATTTAAACCCCAAACCCTGAAATCAAAGCGAATGATTTATACCTGTGTGTAAGATTTGGAAGCAAAAGCCACTCAGCTGTGATAAATGGCCTCTTAAACAGAGCAAGGCTAAGACACACAGACAGCTTTGCTAACAGTGCCACTGCTGCATTTGTCAAACACTTCCAGACCCCTTTTGGGCACAGTGTAAGGTACTCTGGTGCGCTTACAAACATTTCAGACATTTTTCACATGTACTAATTATTTTGTGAAGCTGTTTATACTGTAAAAGGTTGATCCGCTGCAGGGAAGTGTGATTTGAAGACACGGTTTCTGATCTGCAAAGGATTTATTCAGGGTGTTTCTGTTCTTCATAGTTGAGCCTTGGGATCTATAATGGCCTCAATGTCTTTTCTGAAGCATGCCACTTTCATTGGCATTAACACCCAGCCTTGAATTCCAGCCCCTTGAGGAAAGGTCTCCTCTACTGTGGACTGGTGTTTCTTAGGTTTGCCATCCACATACTGAGCAGGGGGATTCTGTGGTGTGTAAGGAGTAAAACCAACCCTGTGGTTTAATATGTGGTGTTGTCTTTGTCACATCAATGAACCTTAGGCTGACCGTGGATCGTGTTAACCCAGAAATAAAGAGAGGACCGTGGATATATCAAATTGAAAACATGGAGGACCCACAGATCCAATCATAAAACCAATCAGTTGATCATTTATAAAACCCTTGCACACATTTCCTCAGCAACCAAACTTTTATACATCAAGACATATCCCAACCCTATGTGAACAAAAAAAAAAAAATGGATATTTTTTTTTCTCTCAACCATTTTGTTGCTCGTAGGCACAGCGCTGGGTAACAAGGAAACCAGTAAGAGCTGTATCCCTTCCAGGCAGGAAGGAAGTGTGTCCGATGAAATACAATAGCTCGTTTTCAGAATTACAAAACCGAAAAGATGTGAACATATTGAATGAAAATTTAATAAAGTTTGGTGTTTCGCTTCTTTGATGAAAAGTTAAAAAGTGTTTTTCTTCCTGGGGCTCTGCAGAAGCAGCAATTATCATTACATAAGCCTAGGGCATTTATAATAGGGAAAGAAAATGAACCAACTTGCAGTTGTGTGCCACAGCCTAGCTCACTGGCTTTAATGGGCTCTGTTTGTGAACGATCAGTGGATCAAGGAGATATAAAAGTCTTTATATTTCATGTCTAGTACACACTGGTATCTGCTTTCTGTGTGAAAGAGTTCTGGTGATCTCAGACAAGTAGCCACATGACAAAACACCCTGGTTGACTCCTTTCCAGGCAATTTTCCAGTGAAGGATTGAAGTGATGTAGAGATGAAACTCTTTCAGCTCTTTAGCTATATGAAGATTTTAATTCCAGCCTCTATGGCAATCTGCAGAACACACATCACATTACACCTGGATTCTATATTATTCCTAGCCACCTGCTGGAGAATGAAAATGTTACACGAGCCAGTAGAGTAAAGGGGGATCTGAGAGTCAGGTAGTTTAGTCCAGTACAGAGAACTCAGTATTGAGGATGTGAGAGCCTGGTAATTCAGTAAACACCCTGATGAAAGTTTCCCATAGCAAAAGCCCAGCAAAGTGTAATAAAGCACAGTGTAAGCATGGTAAAGCATAGGTAAGTATTGAAAAGACTAGCGAAGTATGGTAAAGCATATTAATAAACATGAGAAATCAAGGAACACTATGGCAAATGCATAGTGTAGTGTAGTGTAGTATGGTAAAAGAAAAGGTAAGAACTCAGAACTCTTTCAATGCATGGTTGAAACTCTGATACACTGAACTTAATGTACTGGGACTTAGCTATCCTCAATTCCTTAGTCTGTAGAAAACAGGAAGCATTTCTATCCACAGGAGCCCACCAACGCATGCCAGGTTAATCAATTCAAATGTTTGAACAGAAAAGGCTGGGGGGCCTCCCGACTTCAAGACTAATCATACACCACCACCCCTCTTCCGCTCTCAATTCCCTGTGTCCACCCGCCTCCCCTCTCTCTCCACCACGCCTGAAAGGCATGTGTTCTTATCTTTGATTTCACATGCCCGCAACCCCACCCCATGTACGATGAGACTCGCAGGCCTGTAGGACAAAGCGGCTTGTGTTCTCCTTCTTTTAACCAGAGGGGGATTGGAGCTGAAGCAGTGGCTTTGTTCAGAGGAAGGCAACGTTCCGAACCTGACGGGCAGGTAAGCAAAGACTGGATCAGGTAACTGTCAATCTCCGTCAGCTTGCTTCAGTCAGGCATATTAAACCTACCTTACCATACGCTATGCCATGCTCATGCATTGATACCCTCCTCATCACCGCCTCAGTCCTAGCTAAACAGTGTTAATCAAAATGAATGTTGGTTAGACTGAAAGAAAAGTGAGAAGTTATTTACTGACTTAAATGTAGCTGAATGTACTTTTTTTTATCACATCATGTTAGGAACAACCTTACCACTTCCTATAGATAATATTTGTGACTGATTGAAAGATGAATTATTATTATTTATTTCTTAGCAGACACCCTTATCCAGGGTGACTTACAATTGTTACAAGATATCACATTATTTTTACATAAAATTACCCATTCATACAGTTGGGTTTTTACTGGAGCAATCTAGGTAAAGTACCTTGTTCAAGGGTGCAACAGCAGTGTCCCCCACCTGGGATTGAACCCATAACCCTCCAGTCAAGAGACCAGAGCCCTAACCACTACTCCACACTGGTGCCCTTAATATGATGGACCACCTCCTGTAGTCTCCGGTCTAAAAGATGGCCAGTTGTCAAAGTGTTAATTATGTCAGGGCTGCTTTAATGGAGGAACTGATACAATTTCCAGAAGTTTCATTAAGTTTTACTTTTAGGAAAATAATTTCCTGAATTAAAAAAATAATAATAATTGTGTGACTTTTTGAATGCTCTGATGCGAGGCTGATAAATATTAGCCTATTCAGGATCAACATTTTTTCCGCAAATGTTTAAAAAAGTTACATCCTCAAAAACTGACATAGTTAGCCAGATACCTCCAGAGTGTGTTTGGGGGGGTCATGGTGGAATTAGCGGGCAACTGGGAAGGTGCTAAATTTTTAAAGCCGTCTCCAATTATTCATCCAAAAAAACAGTGCCGGGGATAGAATCGTCACAGCGAGGCTCTGGGCTATTATTCCATTAATTTTTCCATTTGAAATAAAGTCTCCCTTGATTTGGATCTGCGTGCTGGAAAGGGATATAATGTCCGACAGGGGAGACTGTGCTTTCAAAACATCATCTAATTATTGTGAGGCTGCCTCCCATGTTCACATCCCAGCAAAGCCCCCGGCCGTTTCTCTGCATTCATTTTCCATTTGAAACAAATCCCCCTTGGTTACCAGTGCTGGTGTTCTAGTGCTTCTTTTATGAGTTCCTATTAATAACTAAGAATTGTTGTTTTATTTCTAAGGCCCTGTCCACACTATGCCTTTAAACCGTATTAGTTGCCTTTAAACTGGCTTAAAAGAGCTAAATACGGTCAGCGTCTACACTATGCAGCTTTTAATACCGTACTCGAGAACTGGACTCGAGACCACCTCAGGGGGTAGTCTCGAGTCCGGTTCTAAATTAGATTGCATCAGGTAGTGCGGTTGTCAGAAGTGTGGATGCTGTAATACCACTACATTTTTTGTGTACCCTCCAATATCCCAATATGCTTTCTGATATTGGCACCTGAAGGAGTTGAGAACGACTGTCAGTACTGCTGTACCATTTTTAGGCTTATGTTGTAAAATGGTGGATCGTGGAGTGACGTGGTCAGATGCCGAAATCAAGGCACTTATTGATATCTAGAGCGATTAAATCGTTCAAGGAGAACTTCATTTATGATAAAATGTATACTTGCACACACATAATCTTCATGCTAAGCAGTGCTATATCTTCCGTGGGCACGGGCTCCATATTTGCAAGGTTGTAAACAAACAGTGCATGGTGGGATACAATCGTATTAAGTCCCACAGTCCATTGCGCTGCTAGGAACTGTAACCAAACTATTTTAATAGTGTTTGTACACATTAAGTCCGACTAAACATGAAATGGTACTTTAGTGTGGACGCCTTGAGCTGGATTAATTAAAACGTTTTTGAGTACGGTTCTCGAGATCGGTTATGTAGTGTGGACCTAAGTTTCAGTAAGACATCCATCAAAACTTCACTACCCATAGGTCATTAAGCCAATTAGAATAAAACATCTGAATAGTTAAAAAAAAAAAAAACTCACTGTCCATCCCTCTAGACCTCAACTCAACCAATGCCTAACCATGCCGTTGTTCTGTTGAAGGTACCATTTTTGGGATGGGACCTTAAACCAAGGTCTTCCTGTCTTCTTTATACATGGAAAATAAAGATCCCATAGTACGAACTCTGCAGGTGTGCAGGATCTCATCCAGGGTATCAATGTGTTTTCATGTTATTATCATTTATATTGAATGCACATCTTATGCTTTCATTACTGTATAAACTGGATCTTTACCTTTACATATTGCTGAAATAAAGCATGTTGTGAAATCATCAAGTATAATTCATCGTGAAGCATGGCAGAGCATATGGGAACATGGCAAGGCATGCTGTAGTAAAGTCTAGTAGTCTTGTAAAACATGCCGACTGATGTGACAGCCCAGGTGGGTGTGCGTGCTATCGTAGCGACAGGATTGAACCATCTCGGGGACGTCAGCAGATTGATTCAGTGTGCTACCTGGCAGTTAATTATTGAGCCGAGAGGATGAAGATGTGTTATCAGGATTAGAAGGAGGCTCTGGGAGATTGACAGATTGAGCAGCTTCGGTGATTCTCAATGGAAAAAGAGGAAATGGGGAGTTTTGAATCTAAAAGGGGAGAACATGGGGAGCTGTGAGTCTGGTTACTTATTGAAAAGTGTTTAGAATGTAGTTACAGAAGAAAAGTTCTTGGTCTGTGGGGTATTGTTATTCTTTAGTGATCTCATTCAAATCTTGGAAGAAACAACCAATGTCTCGAACAGTACAGTATACTGGTTGCTTTAACAAATAATATAAAAGTCTATTTGTTTTTAGAATATCTGTTTTTAAAATACATAATAATGGTCACCATCTTTCCAATAAGCTCCCTCCTTGTGAACAGCACCTCTTTAAAATCACTCTAACAAAGACGATTAATACATTATTTTGTAGTAATTCTGATGGAACAACAAACAGTTCAATTGTTTGACAGGACTCCATTGATACTCCCAGTTCTGCTCCCAGCTGTTTTAGATGTCTGAGAGATATCACCTGGTGATTCTTCATCCACCACTGGCACTGCTGCCCTTGGCGTCCCCTGGAGCTCTATGTGGGCTTGATGCTGTTTAGTATTAACATGCTGTCTCGGGGTAGTATTACACTGTACAGTACATACTATAGGGATGGAATGGGAAAGTGTGTGTTTTCAGTGCAGATTTCTCATTGTAGAATCCAGCAACATTTGCTGCAGTTAAATTTTTTCAAGAATTAGGCCATGCTTCTCAGCTCTCTGTGTCCTCCAGAAGCTCCTCTTCCTTTGAAACATGGCCTGATGGATCTTTCAATCCAGCCTTTCTTTCTTGTCAGAGACTTGGTTTGTGGGTCTTGAATATTTGACCTTACCAAGGATTTTTAAAAATGATTTTCTCTGATCACTTACCTTTACTCAAACTCCAGTTGTTTTAATTTCAGTTAAAGGTACCCATGTGTGGAGAATGTTGGCGTTATACCTCACCACAATGTTGACTCTTATTATTTTGGAGCTTTATTTTAATTTAAAATGGTTTTGTTCCTCTTAATGTATATTTTATCATCTACAGTGCTTTGTGACAACACTGTCTGCTGTTGGAAGAATGCCCCACACTGAGAACTTTCATTCTAAACACTTTTCAATAAGTAACCAGACTCACAGCTCCCCATGTTCTCCCCTTTTAGATTCAAAACTCCCCATTTCCTCTTTTTCCATTCAGAATCACCGAAGCTGCCCAATCTGTCAATCTCCCAGAGTCTCCTTCTAATCCTGATAATACACCTTCATCCTCTCGGCTCAATAATTAACTGCCAGGTAGCACACTGAATCAATTTGCTGACGTCCCCGAGATGGTTCACTCCTGTCGCTACGATAGCACGTTTAGGGTCTCTGCTCAGAAGACAACAGCAGCTCTCACTCTCCCCCCACACACACCCCACCTGGGCTGTGTCACATCAGTCATCAAGTTGTACTGGGCTTAACTATAACACCATACTGTAATACTGTTAATGTTTTAACCTATTAGCAGCTATTGTTCTTAAAAGACTTTTGAAAACGCAATTTACAAAAGATTTTGGTTTATTCTGGTATTTATTGTTCATCTTGCTTAAGTTATAAAATTGTGTCAGGTGCTAATGACCAACTTGAAACTTTGCATGGATGCTGGGTGTTTTTAAAAATGAAGTCACTTTTGATAATTTAGTATTGCTTACTATTAACCCTTTAATGGTCAAGCACTAGAACGCTCCCCCAGAAACATAGAGGCTCAGCTACCCTCAGAAGTCAGTCCTGTACAGAATTGTATTAACACGAAAGAGGTCCTAGGGGATCATGGCGATTAGAATGTGTATACAGGATATCAGTCCTAAAGTAATGTAAATAAGAACCAATATAGATAGTGACTTGGGACTTGAAAGTTTTACATAAAAAAATTATGATGAATCACTAGATTGCTGACAAAATCCTACCTTGGAAACTAGTGCGTTTATGAAAAATACAACAATTTCTTTTGAAACAATATACTACATTTCATTTATAGATTTGTTTCTGGCATCTTTAGAAATTGAATGTGAGCTGCAACATTTTAGCAGGTTGAATTATATTGCGGTCAGGAAAGGGTCAAAGTATTATTTCTGTGGATAGGCAGAGAATCTTAGTTAAGGGGGAATATCCCTAATTGAAGACACTGTATGCAGGCAATGGGAAAACTTGACCCTGAGACCTCATGGTGTCCTCAATAGACAAGACAGGCAGATTGTACAGTTCATATGGAGACACTGCAATATTTCATCTTGTTTATAATTTACAGATATACTCAAATCTCCAATGTACTAATATATTTTACATGCCATTACTGTGGCGTTGTGAGAGACTGTTAAAAACTATAAATAAAATAAATATTATTAGGAAACATCACATTCTCCCAAGAATGTCATTGCACACCAGAACAAGTTTTCTACAGTAAATGTATTCTAAACACTTTTCAATAAGTAACCAGACTCACAGCTCCCCATGTTCTCCCCTTTTAGATTCAAAACTCCCCATTTCCTCTTTTTCCATTCAGAATCACTGAAGCTGCCCAATCTGCCAGTCTCCCAGGGCCTCCTTCTAATCCTGATAATACACCTTCATCCTCTCGGCTCAATAATTAACTGCCAGGTAGCACACTGAATCAATCTGCTGACGTCCCCGAGATGGTCCACTCCTGTCGCTACGACAGCACTTTTAGGGTCTCTGCTCAGAAGACAACAGCAGCTCTCACTCCCCCTCACACACGCCCACCTGGGCTGTCACATCACTCGGCATGATGTGTGTGTCTGTGTGGATGCGTAGGAGGTGGGTGGTGCTTCTTTAGTGCTTCCCTTTGGTGGCTTTTTGTTGTCTTGTCTTAAACAAGTGTTTTCATCCTACTAGACTTGAGCTAAACATTAACCTGTGATCTGCAAAGGGAGGCCCCCGAACAGGACGTCCATGGAATCGTATCAGAGCGATAATAGGTGCGGCTGAAAGGGTTTTAATATGATCAGCACATTCTCTTCTTCGTTTATTTTATTGTAGTTTTGGGTTTCGGGTTCTGTGAATGGATAGAATGGCATTGTGCTCTTCTTTCCCACACACCTCAGCATTCCCTACACAGATGGCCTCTAAGGCACCGCTACGAATGGGAATACGTCTACAAAATCTTAACAAAGATACCTTTAATCATATTGTTGTGTATATTAAATAGGAAGTATGTGTAGGTTTAAAACTCATTGTATTTAGAATAGCGTGCGTAATAACGTTGTAAATAATGGCCAAAAATGAGTAGTATCTTCCAATAAATGTGAAGTGGTGTTGGTAATTAATTAGAGTTGTAACTGGTGACAGCAAACTGGCACACAAGCAATCCTTGGATGAGTGTCTCAACCACTGTAAAAAAAAAAAAGGATCAGAGAGCTTTAAACAAGTCGTTTTATAGATTGTACCAGATAACACCATCACTCCAGCAGGGGTTTACAGTGCCCTAATAGAAGGTCTTTATGCAATACATCCCTATCAGTATCAAGTATACACAACCTTACACGAAAATGTGGTGGATTATTCTAGTTATAATTTCCAAATGATTTATCCAGATTCTCCAGCCAATGCTGTCTACAGTATATAAACCACGACAGATACTACTGAAAATATACAATACATTGAAATCATTACGCAAGCGCATGAGGGGAGCTTGTATGACTACCTTTGGTGATGGCCTGTTAGCCAGGCTTATGGTACCCTCTCCTTTTCTCCTGAATTATTCACTGCAGGCCAGGGTAATGAATGATTCTGCTGAGTAGTGTGGTGATGGATATGGTTGCATGTCGCCTGTGTTTAGGAAGTCTGTCCATTCAGGGAGATTACACAGCATGTCCACTCCATCAATAGACCACTGCCCACTCAAGCTGCAACGCTCTAGCCAATGTTTGAAGGTGTTCAGGTAACAATATAACTGACCTTTAATTCATATCTGATCATGAATCAAATCCTAAATACCTACACCATTTATTTAATTATAGGCATAGTGCTCAACTTACGAACCAACAAGTAGCGTTGCTAGTATTTTCATATTGACTCCTATGTTAATGTGGCATTATAAAGATAGCTATGAAATATTGTAAAATATAAAAAAAAGATTAATATGCATAAAGTGTGCCGTAGTTTTAATGTGGGGGTCTCCAAGCCCATTCAAACATGCCCCTGTTAATAAAATTACATCCAGAAATGTTTTAATGAGCTTGTGAATGATTGTTAAAATCCCTCAACGACCCAAAATCTAAAAAGAAAATGAAGAAAGAAAAAATATAATTGGCTTAATAAACTCATTTGCTTTTTAAATTGAAAGAGTCATTTTAAATATTGAACACATATTTTTATGTCCACATGTGGACCCCTGGCCTGAAGGCATTATTTAATATTACAGTCATACATAAATAAATAAAAATAATTTCCATTATGCTATTCATAATCATTTTAAGGAAGTTAGAACATGTTAAAAAATAAATAACCCCCACAGCCCCCACTTCATATAACCACAGGGCCATCCAACACTAGAGAATTGTTAGCACATGATGGAGTGGAATCATCACAGAAAACCTGCTTCCTTAACATGGCAGCTGCAAGACTCTGTGATATAACTCTCAGCAAAATAATTTATCACCAGCTAGTTAATAATTGAACAGATAGCAGGTCTTTATACAAAAAAACAGGATGTGCTGAGCAACAGGCGTGAAACTGAGGTAGCTGAGATGCAGCAGAATCCAGGAAAAAACAAACAAACTGAATATTCTGTGAAATGTATCGGAATGCTGTGGGGACAAATTGAGTATAATAGCTTACATGGGGCATTAGAGAAGTCATTTCAACAACTGACATCAAAAAAGCTTTTGAGGATTGCTGACATTCAGGGTTTTGAAGATAAAGAAAATAAATCAAATTAAAGTTATACTCAATGTGAACCACTGCTACTATCCCTCAATGAAGTCATTTTTTTAAATGAAAATCATACCAAGCATTGAGAACATTCAGTTGGTTATCCTTTTATGTTTACGTTTGTTTTTTAAAAAAGGAGGTCAGTGGTGTCATAAGGTACTTCTTCGTTTTGATGCTGTTTATTTTTCACAGGGTTGAAATGTCTTACACATGGCTTGAATTAAACGACATTTCCATCTCTTGAACCAGCGTGGCCAATGGCTAGAAATCTGCTGACCGGCTCAATGCCAGTAGGCTACTGGTCATTGCTGGAATTCAGGAGAGGGCAGGAGGTCCCAGACTCGACGACTTGTCACTTGGGCCCTGTTTGATGAGTTTGATGGTTTTGATCAGCCCGTTCAATTATTAACCACTGGTTTTGATTAATACTGCTGACTGGTGCAGTAGTGTCACCCGCTTTAGGAAGCACCAGCCCTGGGGTCCATCTTAGAGCTGCACCATCCATCAAATCCACCACCACTCTGACAGCCTTGGATTAGTCCATGAGCTCTCAGGTTTCCTAAAGTTTGTATTTCATTTTCAAGCCTTTTATTATGTAGTGTTAATGGGCTATTTTACTTGTGTTTCCCCCACATAGCAGAACACTCATCGAGTGCTACAAGGCAGATACAGGCATTGAGTAATGTAACACTAAATGCAGTAGTGATTAAAAAAGCTTTGAAAGACGTTTCTCATATCTTCAATCGTTATGATGCTACAGTAAAAAGTGTATTTACAGTTTTGAGATGTAGCAGCACAATCTTGAATTAATGTGTTTAAGATCTGACTGCATGAATTCATGATTTACTCACTCCTTATTAACCATCTGAAACCCTACGATCACCAAGCAACTAGTTTGTATATGCTGCTGCCATTAGTGAATCAGTGACACAAAATCAATGGCCATTATATTAAGGTAAGGTTTTAATCAGGCTGAGATGGTTCTTCAATTTATAGGGAGCGAGTACGGTGGGTGCCGACTGCTTATTTTTAATGTCATAGCCAAGCACACTCGGAATACCTCTTCATGTGTGAGCACTCAGAAGAACATCAGAGAAAACCTTGCAATTCTGCTCATGTATGGAAGTTTGGTTAACTTGCAGCTGTGTGTTCTAATCCCTGTGTAGCCCCCCCCCCCCCCCCCTTCTATAAAGATATCTCTATGCTCTTCATACTGAATGATTAACCTGCCCATTTCAAAGAGTTCTGCTGACTGGAACCTGTATGATTGTCTGCACTGTCATGTTCAGGATGTGCTGCCTTCTCACACATGTGACAGAGGATCTCCACCCTGTCACTCCACCAGCCCTGTGTTACTCATTTTTATTCATTGCATAACTGACGTTTAGTTTTAATAGGCAAAAATATGTAACTGTTTTACATTTGGTGCTGGTTTATGAAGATGTTCAGAAAATGGTCACTATGCCAATCCCCAGCATGCCTGCCTCCAAAGTCCTTGAAATGGTTACAGTTTTCTTGTGGTGGCATTTTGTGGTCTTTTGCTTTTACTAGATCCATTTTCCACAAAACACGAGTGACCATATGACATTTCCTTTAGCTTATTGTTTGAAAAATGAAAGCTCTGAAAAAAAAAAATAGTCATGCCAACTGCGGTTGATAATTTCAGTTTGTTTTCCACAACTCTGTTTTTGCAGCACTAAACTTGTAATTAGTTTTTCCATAGTAAAAGCATAGCAAAGTGTAATAAAGCACAGCGAAAGCATGCCCAGAGAGGTATGGTAAAACATATTAAAAAATATGGCAAACCATGGTGAGCTCTACTAAAGGCATAGTATATGGGAACATTGCTAAATGATTATGCAAACGTACCTGTGGTAAACTAGTATGGGGAAACAGCATACCCTTAAGATGTAACAGATAACGCTGTGTCAGGTTGCATTCTTGAAAACATTTAAACTACATAAAGCTATTAAATGATGTTAGTAAATCTTTCATTCTGCTGATCTCAAATTCTTGCTTAATAAAGAAACACGCTTGATGAGAAAGGTCTATTTCATTATCAAATGTTTTACCAACACTATCATAACATGCAATACATGTTTGTTTGTTTGTTTTTTTTTTTGAGAAATTGAGCATTCATGGTAACCTTGTGGAAAGTTCAGAGTTACAAAGTCTGATATAATAATTAAGAGATGAATATTGATTTCATGAATTAGTTTCTAGACAATATATTGATAGTAACAGTGCATTAGAGTTGGATCCAAATATTATAAAACAATATTCTTAAACTGGGCCATTTAGACTCTTGTAAAAGTTGACCATAGTAAAATCATTAGAAAGTGTAATAAAGCATAGTGACAGCATAGTAATTCATAGGTATGCATTGAAAAAAACATTATATTAAACCATTGTAAATGCATCTGAAAACTGAAAAAAGACCATGCACATTTACGGTGGTAAACTTTTATAAGAACACCAATATATGTTGCATGATGTAAAATGCTGTAAATGGGACATTTTATATGAAACATTTAATACTATTTGGGGCAAATATGTCTGCTCTACATTAATGATTTGAGAGTGTTTGCTCAGCTATAGGTTCCGATTTCCTGTTCTATTGCTACTGATAACAGTGCTTTTGATGTCTTTGTTTTTTCAGAGCTGGTGTTCTGAGTCTTTTCTGCTTCTTTATTAAACTCAATAGGCTCTTCCCATTATTGTCAAACCCCTCTCTAGTCACTTATTCTCATTCTCCTTAGGACTGGTTAAAGCATTAACCCACTACTGCTGAGCCATATTGCTGACTGCTACATAAGCAATGTGATCAAAGCTGCCATGTAAAGGGAAGCAATCCCTTTCAGGCTGCCTAAACAGGGTAACCACTCCATCACCCTCAGCCATTAGAACATACTCCCACTCACTCTCTCACTCTCTCACCTCTTATCAGCTCACCTCCACTATCTCACACCCACTCACTTCCAGCCACCCACCTTCCCAAGACAGCCTTACAAACAAGGTGATTCATGTTAAATGATCTGTGCCATAGAGGGTTTACTTTATTACAGCTTCAGAATGCACAAGACGCACTGTAAGGAATGTGTTGTCTATATGCCACCGTCAATTGGACCCTACCTGCCGTTTTGCGTATTTTTACAGAAATACACTAAAGAGACTCTCAGACACTGTTAGATATTACCCTGGTATACAATAATATAAGCAGAAACAGTCTCTGGATCCGCACCTGTTTAGATTAATTAAATGAACCGCATTGCTTTTTAATAATCTTGGTCCAGTAACTGTGTTGACAGTGTGATCCACCACTATCCTCAATACTCTATTGGCAGCTTGTTGGCATAGATAACGTTTCTCTGGGGAGCTTTTCATTGGATCTTGAAACGAAACCTAAATGCAGAAAAGGTGATTTTATTAACAATTAGACAATCCTGACCCAGCTACATAGAACTGTCACATCTCCATATCCCTCATAAACCAATTAGACTTTCACATAAAACTAGCAAGAGAAAACATCCCGCACAAGGTAACAGTTAGTAATGACTTTATTTTATTTTTTAAATACACCTGCTTTAAAGATTAAAAGACTTTTCTTTTGTTCATAAATAGTGACATTCTGAAAAGTTTTCTAGGGTTTTTCCGCTCCTGATCTCAGTCTCCATTGCTGGGTATTTATACAGAGTATACATGAGGTGCCATCTGTAAAATATTTCACACACTGCCAAGGCATTACACACCCCTGTGAGAAAACTAGCCTGAAAAAAAGATGCTGTGTTCAGGAATTAAACTAGAGTAGTGCTGAAGCTCTGTTTCTGGTATCGGTCCAATATCAATAAAATGCATTATTATTTGAATTCATCTGCACAAGAGTTTAGTTCAAATACAGCAGGGATACACTGGTGCAGTAGGTTCACACACCAGCCTTTCAACTCTGTGGGGCTTTGGAGTGAATGGGATAGATCACACATGGAATGAGTCTGTGGGATCCACGCGGATCTCTGCGGACCTCAGTAGCCCACAAAAGCACTATGCAACTTGTCACAATTGATACTGGGCACCTTTGCAGATGAGCATAGACACTGGACTGCTTCCTCACTCAAGAAGAGGCATGGGCATGCTTATGGGTCAAGGTGGAGAAGCTGTGGCATCCACTGTCTGACCTGGTTGTGAATGTGAATCCCTCGCATTTACTGTCTGTCCCACTGAGGGAGTGGGGAGTAGGTATCTCGCTGGTACATGCAGAGACGTAGGGTTTTGTCTTTGTTAGCCTGGGCTGTTATTATTATTATTACTATTATTTATTATTTCCTCTCTTTCTTCAAACAGGACTCATTTAATGATAAAACTAGGTGTGAGTAATATGAACCAGACTCATATAGGGCTGATAAATGTGCTCTCCAGAGATAAATGGGATGCCTACAGATGGGACATGGGCCTGGGGGGGGGGGGGGGGGCATTGGGGGGGGGCAGTGGGAATAGTGATAAATTAGGTGGTGAGAGAGGGACGGAGAACCACTCATCAAGATTGATGCTCTGCAATTGTCTTTTAAGTGCAATTAAAAAAATGTTATAATAGCATTTTGATGATACTACATTGGGTTTGATTAGAATAATTGTATAGGTCTGGTTTCTGTAGTTCTACTAGCAGTTGATACTGTCCTCATTCACACATTACCAGGTCAGTAATCAGTGTAGCAAGCGATACAAACGCTACCCATTAGTGAGTTGGACTGCAGCACTGCAGCACATTATGTTTTTATGAATTGTTTTTATACAAGGATATCAATAACAGACACTTTGTAGTATTTTGAAAGCTACTTATAATACAAGAAGCATTCACAACACAAATCCTGTGTGCATTTAATAGGTTATTTATGCAACGAGACCAGAGAATAACCAAACTGGACTTATTTATGTGAAATATCTTTAAAAGAAAGTACCTCAAAGACATGTATTACTAGTTTTAGTAATGTCGTGCCTTTCTATAAAAATGTAAACCATTGAAGACTTCTGTGAGTGAGCTGAGTTTTGAAAAGACTCAACAAATAATTTTACAAGGTATTCAGTTTGTTCCATTGTACAGAATTGGCACGTCCCACAATTATGTTACTGTTGACTTCCCACTAATGTATTGTTATTGTAGGAATGTGTGTATATATATATATATATATATATATATATATATATATATATATATATATATATATATATATATATATAATATGAGAGATTTTAACTTAAAAAACTGAAGCAAGAAACAGTTCAAGAGTGTTAATGTAACTGCTATGACCTGCACCATAGCTGTGTCCTGCTGGTTTATTTACATTAACATCTCAACGTATGAGAGAGAATAGCTGCAGTTTTCATTTTAAAAGTCTTGGTTTGCTTAAAGCCTTATCTTAGTGATTGTGTTCACAGCTGGCTATTTTACTTAACAGCTGAACTCTAATTGAGTTGTAACAGAGATGGGGGGGGGGGGGGGGATTGTAGGCCAGTTGTCATAGCGCTGTGTGTTGTCCACTCTGGCACAGAACAGCAGTTTAACAAGAAGGGACCTTGTCCTCCTTTAGTGGAGGACACAAGGAGAGGCCCCTCGCGGGCTTCAACGACAGGGCCCATCCATCACTATCCTCTTCGAAAAGGAAGAGGCACTCTGAAAGGGAGAGCTAGTTAAAGTTTAACCTGCCTTCTTCCTACACATTGCTGCCTGCCACCCACTCATCCCAGCTCCTAGGTGTGCAGGACGCTGCAACCATGTCGTGCCCATCTGGTTTGTATGGAAAGGGCAAGGAAAGCTCGGGACCCCTCTGTGTAGGAAGAAATGTGGAAATTTGATGGATGGCTTTGGGAAAGAGATTACTGTGGGGAATAGTTTGTATTGACGCTCAGTCTGGTGGCCTTGTCAGCAATGCAATAAGTTTGAAAGACTTATAACTGGACTTCTGTAGTGGTAAAAGCTAAAAATCTGTTAGGTTTTTCATGAATATTCACAAAAACACAGACTTACCCTTGAGCACAGTGACCATGATGTACTTTTAAGACCAATATTAGAATTGAAAATCCCCAGCAAGAGGAAATGGCACATCTAATATAGCTAGAGGTTAAAACAATCTAGCAGTGAAATGGTGATTTAACTGAATCATACAATATAGGAGCGTATATGAAGACACATGGGGCTTAGGTTGGCCAGGGTGTCCTCGGCTCACCGCACACCAGCGACCCCTGTAGACTGCCCAGGGACCTGCGAGCTTGCCTGTAAGCTGCCCAGAGATGCGTTGTCCTCTGATGTTGTAGCTCTGGGTTGGCTGCATGGTGGGCCTGCAGAGTGAAAAGAAGCGGTCGGCTGACGGCACACGCTTCGGAGGACAGCGTGTGTTCGTCTTTGCCGCTCCCGAGTCAGCGCAGGGGTGGTAGCAGTGGGCTGAGCCTAAATACAATTGGGCATTTCAAATTGGGAGAAAAACAGGGTCAAAAAATTAATTGGCGACTACTAAATTAAAAAAAAATATATGAAGACACTATCTCAAAGTGTACAGTCTTTCATGCAGAAACCTAAAAAGGCACCTTACCTATATATATAACTGTATTATAGCTGCCAAATTTATATTACAAAAGCAGGAGTGCTCATTGAAAAATTCAATTCACCGCAGAGCAATTCGACGTCTGCTTTTTTCTTGTTTCTCAATTCTCTGGATCTCCAGGTTTTTCCTGTAAGTGCACTTTATTCACAGGCAAGACTCACTGCTCTGCTGTTGTGTACTGAAGAGGGAAATGATAAAGAAGCAAGGTCAAGGTGGAGAACAGAACGACAGGATGCTTTAATCACATGGGGTTTTATCATTCAGAAACTTTCTTCTGTCTTTTTATCACTGTGATATAGTGTAGAAGCTAGTGCATTATTATAGTACCAGGTAGAATATACTAAGCATAAAGCAAGTATATAACTGGCTTTATAAATAAGGTTTATTTCAGAGTCATAAATTCCTTAGCAGTACTGACAGCCATTGGGTTAAACCCCTTCCAAACTAAATGAAAAATAAAACCTAATTCTGTCGGACGGAGACATTAATTTCCATCCTAACCCATCTTCAACATTCGCAGCCCATCGCGTGGCTATGTGCTGAAACCAAGAGAGCAAATGACTTGATTAGATTACCTTCTGCTGAAGTTAATAATGTAATAATTTTCATCCATTTGACATAGAAAGGCAGCCGTTTTGGGGGGAGCTGTCCGATCGTACAAATCTGAGAATCCGTCAAACTGTCAGGCTCGATTTCCCTGGCCCGGCAGAGCCCGCTGACAGCCGCCTTTCCTTCTCAACTGTAAATGACATTAGAGAAATTGTGTTTGCGGATTCGTCGGGCCCCAGGGACTCAGCGAGGTGGCGGGGGGTCAGGGAGGAGGGGGCAGCCGTCAGCAGATTCACTCAGAGACCCCTCGGAGGGGCCACGAGGGAGTTCTGCCTCTGTGTGATGGTGGGTCCACCCAGATTTTTACTGGGGGACGCTTTCAAACTGGACAGCAAGAGCTGAAATTCAAGTTCAACATGTTGACATTTTTTTCACGCTTTCTACCCAACAACAGGGATATAATGTCACAGCAATAACAATTACATTTGCATTATTTGATAACTACTTGTAATTGCTGTTTTCTTGTAAGTTACAGGGTACATACAGGTCCCATACATTAACATTAGAAGTCATGACAATATCATTACTACACAGCATCACACAAGTGGAATATGTCATTTGAAAATCTAATAAACAAACAAATACATAAATTAAAGTTTCAAAACATTATTAAAATCCACAATCATCTTGGTGACATTGACTTACTAATATGTCATTTTTATAAAATAGTAAAACAAAAAAAATTAATTCTGTCAAGCGGCAGAGGTGGGTCTCTAAATTTTCACCCTAAAAACAAACAAAAAAAAACCATTGATGAAATTTAAGTGATGATTTTTTATTTTTATTTTTTATTATTAAATACATTTACAATTGCCAGCATCCAAAAGACTGTGAATGCCTATTACAGAGCTATGGCTCCACAGGCCTCAAGGGCAGCCGGGACCCCTGGTGAGACTGATTGCCTTATCTCAGAGCTTGGGCCTCAGCAGAGATCCAGCCATTTTCCCTATTGTCAATGAGCGGGCCATAGGTCTGTGATTAATGGGGGGCTGCCCTGTGATCAAAAAGCCTGCTAACAGTTTAAAAGTGCCGTCCCCCTTTTCTTTTCTACTTGTTAAGATTAATTAGACAGGCTAATGAGATAGATTAGGCCATAGTGTTGACCTCTGCACTGTGGCTAAGGGACAGCATGCGAGAGAGGCTGGTGGATAATGGACCTGAGCAAGGACTTTAAAGGAAAACACGTTTATTGCTACTTAGAGGAAATTGATCTAATTGGGCCAGAAAATGTGTGTATGGAAACTCTGGCATTTTTATTGGCTATTTGTCTTAAAAGTCACACAGTTAAAGAGATTTATACTCAAGCTAGAGTAAAAGGGGAGTTGAGGAAGTTTGACTCATGTACTGAACAGAAAAAAATAGATGGTATTTAATTATTATTATTATTATTATTATTATTATTATTATTATTATTATTATTATTATTATTATTATTATTATTATTAACATACATGTATTAGATATTTTTAACAAGTAATATTATTAACCTATGGTCAATTTGTTCCAATTTCTAGATGTATATTGAATAAGCAATAGAAATAAGTAACCATTTATTTCAATACAATACCAAAAAACACTCTCTAATAACAGCAGCAGCACAAAAACATGCTTTTGTATTGGTTCAGGGAGTCCTTCCATGTCCTTGCTCATTACATGGCTCTGTATTGGCTTGGCGGCAATTTAGGCTTGAATATGATATAATTTTGTTGAAACACACATTTCTGTACGATGACGAACTATTCATGATTACCTCATTGTAAAGTAGAGTCCCTTTTAGGTACAGTTGGTACTTAAAGAAACTTCTTATTTCAGTGGATAAATGTATGCTTTTCTGTCATTTTCAGCTCCAGTATCCTATACATTTACTATCGTTTTGCCATGCTCCACCAAACTGCCCAGGTTTTCACTGTGCTGCCTATGCCCGAAAGACACCCGCTGTGCCAGTTTGTCTTAATGCAGCTTGACGTATTCATAAAACTCCACTGGCTTGTGTTGTCTAAGGGGAGAAACCATAGTTTCTGAAATGCCTGTGAACAAGATGTTACATGCCTTGTCCTGTATGAAAACATTGAAATAAACACAATGCCGGGCTCTCTCTGGGGCTGCAGCCAGTACAAGTGCAGCCATGCTGTGCTGTGCTATTTTGCATTACAGCCTCTTAAACCAGCATGGTCGATTGATAAACCCAAGCAGGCCATTGCTTCCAGCATCACATCTTACAGGGCTAGAAACATTTCAATTAAAAGTTAATGCAATAAACAGAGTGAATGTGGAGCACTGATTACTCTGATTTGATCGTCGATCAGTTTCTTTCTCCCCACCTTGCTTGGCTGCAGGAAAATCGCTCCCCTTGCAAACCCCGATCTCCTACCAGGGAGCCATGTACAGACACTATTATTACAGCATGCTGTCTTCCCATCTGGACAGCAGTTGATAAGTCAATGATCCATCCCACAGCGTAGACAACAGCCAAAGCATGCCTCAAACACTGTGAGTAAAAAAAAAACAAGGAAATAACTCATTATGCCTACTTCTTACCTTTCTCTTAATTATTGGAATCAGGCTACACTCAATAGCACTCCCCAAACAATAAGATTTGTTGGGTTTTCTATCAAGATGGGAGATGAGATTTAGTCCATAGAATCTGTTGAGAAATGCAGCAGATACTGTACCAAGTGAGTAACATTTTACAATGCTTTACTATGGTTTTCGATGTTTTTTTTTACCATCCTTTACCATACCTCACTTGAAGTTACCATGTTTGCATATGCTTTACTGTACTATACTGTACACCAATGAGTGGCGTAGATAATTGCGAATTCTTGATTGTAGTTTCCTCTTTGATCTGACAAGAAGGCAATGAATCCAAACATAAGTCTCAGAGATGATTATTTGCAGTTACTCATAGCTCACAAATAGTCACACTTCATGCAAATCTTTGTGACACACCCAGTGGCACTGGAACCATTTTTTAGTGGGGGTGCAGATTGTTTTATATGATGAGGCACACGTGTATGTTCCATATCCGGGTAGCGAGATTAAGAAGGAGGAACAGCGATGTGGAAAGATGGGGAAGGGAGAGAACCTTTCCCTCTGATGCAGGTAAATTGGAAGAGCAGTATTGATTGATAATTGATTTACGTTGATACATTCAGCGGTGTATTCTGTTCTGTCGCCAATCAAGAAGCATTGCTCTTCCTCAGCTGTTTAAATAAATCAAATTTATTTATCAGTCAATGCACTCATCCTGTCATCCATCTTTCCATTAGATCACTGCTGCAGTCCCTGAGGTGTTGAGGAAGTCAAGTGCAGCTTCCACCTTCTCCATGCTGGGTTAAAGGTAGCCTAACCTGTCCCGGATAGGGTCAGGGCTAGCTGACCACGGGACAGTGATGGCATCCCCTTGTGACCTGTAAGTCTGATCTGCAATGAGACCCACAGGTCTTCTGATCACTAAGAGGTCAGAGACAGCATGGATAGATGAGAGAGGAAATGAGAGCTAAACAGGATCAATGGATCAGTGGATCAAATCTGGTTCTTCTCATTCCAAAAGTAATTATAAAACTCTCTATATAGCCATCTGTCAGTCCGTTCATCTGTCTAGCCTCATGGCTTGGACAAAGTCAATAATCTGCAATGTGTAGCATCTCTCTATCCCATCTGACAGACTTTTGGTTGGCATGTCCTTTGGCATCAAAGACTGCAGAAATTCTTGATGTTTCACAATGAACAGTCTGAGATGAGATAAATGAGACTTAACTACAAATTCTCACCACCAGCCTACCTGAAGGAAACACTGAGGCATGGTCATAAAAAAAGATGAAGCCATTGTGAATGTTATATGCACCCTATCCTAGTCTTCAAATAGCCCAGAACCATTGAGAATATGAAAGCCACTAATGGCTCATTAAATTTATTAACCATAGCTGACCGATGGTAAATGACCCACAGAACTAGCAAGGGTGACGATTTCATTATTCTTGATTATGGCAGTTTTGTCACTATGAACTAAAGACCAGCAATTGCCGGGGCTGCAGATTACAGACAGAACACTAATTAAGGGATGAAAATGGGTTTCCATGAACCACTCTGTTTTTTGTATATTCAGTCATCGTTCATTCATTTATTTGGGTTCAATTCCCTAATCCCCTCATGAGACAGGCACTTTTCCAACGAGATTTCAGTGGCAAGTCACAGCGGGTTACATTCTCATCCATTAAAAAGAGACCTGGAACATTTTACAACATTAATAAATTAATGCCATTGGGATCAATCCAGGAGTCTCTCAATGTCCATGATTTAATAGCAGTCTGGAGGTCCAAATGAGTTCTCAGTGATTAAGGGTACATGTACAATGACTATAAATGTAATGCCTGTCCGTCCATGTAAAACTGTATAAACTGCACAAAAAAACAAAAGACCCAGGAAGAACATTGTGCAGAATATGTAGCAGAGAAGCATCTTTTCACATAGTCCTGCACAAAGTGACATAGTAACTTGACATGTATTTTGGGTGTATTCTTATTAATAAGGTTCAGAACTGTCTCAAAAGGCACCTGTTTTATCTATTAAAAAATAAGTATGTTGTTCCTTGTATGAGGACCTCTTGACCATCTGTACTTCAGGATAACTGGGCACAAGGACCCACATCACACTTTGGTCCAGGTTTTGCTACAGTAGATGTCTAGGAGAACACCCCTCAGTTCCTGCAAATCTCCAGGGTGTGATCTCATGCAATGAAGTTGGTTTTCTGATCTGCCACAAAGAAGGTGAGTTCCTCTTCAGTCTTACGACCTGAGAATGATAAATGTTGAAAGACAAGGTTGTAAGAGATGAGCTCAGGTTTCTTTTTGTTGAAACTCAATTGAGGTAATTGCCAGGTAATGTTCAGCAAACTGTCTGGAGATAATGGTTGTTTGTGGCCAGTCAGGCAAGGAGGGGGGGGGGGGGGGGGGGTGTGGTTACAGAGAACAGAGATGGGCAGAATAAAGAGAAGTTGCCAACTACTTACCCAAGGGTCCTGCCAAGTATGTGCAAGAGGGGTGCTGAAGGAATACAAATACTGTACAGTACGGAGTTTTTTGCAGTATGCTAATATTGCTGTGTTTTAAATCGGTCTTCCTCTGCACGTTCTCCCCTGTACCTTTTAGTTCTCAGCCCGTTGATTTGCAGCCAGTCCTGTCTTTCTTTAATTATGACAGATAAGGCCCTGTTCCATTTATTGCTTTGCAGGCCTATTTTGACAGTAGTTCATTATTGGGCTAGGCTAAATGCTTTAAAAGCATTGATTTGTGTGAATTACAACATCACACCCTCACTCTCCAGTAGATGGGGGGGCTGTAGGAGACTGTGTGGCCACATCTCATTGGAACTCCCCCTCCCTCCTGATCTTCAGGGCATCGATTGCTGCCATAAAAAGTGTTTAATTCAATCTGGAGAAAACTGAGCATCTGTTTTTCTGGGTCCCTGCCGATAGCCATTAGATCAATTAGACCTGCCATGCAGATATGATGGGGTATGATGAACCCAGGAGAGAGGGATATTAATTCTCATCCATTTCAACAGATATCGCTTCGACAGCCTCTGGTATTCAATATCTGAACCTGTCTGAGGGTGTACATTTTCGAGCGCTCCAGTGGCTATTTCCAAACAGGGGTTTTCACTAGGGACTGATGAATGGACGACAGGGTTTACAATAGGGACAGAAGGGTCAATTTTGAGTTTAAAAACTAATTTACCCCCCATCTGTACTACAGTATACTATATTGTTTTATCTGTAATAGCTGCAAGCAGATATTTACTATAATTTTTATAACTCATGGCACAGTAAACAGAATAAATATTTTTCCGGCATGGAGATTAGTCTTCAACTTGCATGAAGCCTTCAAATAAAAAACACCCTGTACTCCCTTAAACAGCAGGCTGCAATTTAGTTTATTGATTTCAATTTGCCTGTTTACTTTGTTATCAACTCCAATAGAAAAGAAATAGATGTTATAGCACACATGTATTTTAATTTGAAATTATTATATCTGGTACTACTTTATGTAAAAGGAAGCTCTCAGTTTGCTTTATTCTTGGGCTATCTGTTTGCATTTCTGTTTTGGGTCATTTCACCTAAGCAGTGTCTTCTGGGTCAAAGTTACTGGCTGAAAGCATGTCAGTCAACAGGGGAAGCAGCTGATTGGTTAGTGACAGGAAAGAAGCCAGTGAAGGGGTGGAGACAATTTCACTCTCTGGGTAAATGACCCAGGAAGTACAAGACAGCCAAAAAGCATGGCTTCCAAACAGAGTTTTCTCTGTAGTACCAGATATCTTTAAGGTTGTGAGCATGTTTCTACGGAGACTACAGTAAACGTGTGACGCTAAGCCCCTCAAAGAGAATGTAACTGTTCACAAAATGGAAATGGTTCAGATTTCAGCAGGAATAAAAAGATATGTAGTTAGTATTAAATAGATTCTATTTAATAGTGGCTCCCATCATTCTATTCTGTTCTCTTTGATGTTGCCCTTGCTATCCTCCTTACACAGAGCAATAAAAGGAACACGAAACAAAGCGTTATTTATCAAACTCAGCCCAGTTGCGTGCAGCAAATTAAACAATATTTCATAATCACTTGGGAAAAAATAGCCAATTTGTACTTCAAATACCTCTTTAATTTGAAGATACAATTGAAGTGTTCTTCCCCCTTTTTGGAGTTAATTATCAGAGAGAACATGCTCTGTGGCCGAGGATGAATCATAACTGCCTAATCATCAGTCCTTCAGAGGCAAACGATAAACCGTTCATTTATCTTGTCTTTGGGGCTAATTATCCCCAATCCTCTCCCTGACTGTCGCGCTCGCTCGCTCTGGTGAGCAGGGAGGGGAGTCAGCAAATTACCTACTGAAAATCTCTATTAGACCTGCTGCCACAGGATCAAAACTGCTGCTGCCTTTAAACACACCTTCACACACGTGCATATCCACAATCACAATGGATTTAAAAAACATACAAGTGGCATTCTCATTTCACATGCACATTACAGTATCCACAACCTGATTAGGGTAACGCTTCATGATATCGTGCAATAATTACTGTACCTGAAATATTATATTATTTACCTTAAGTCTAACACTAACTTAATCAATAAGAACAACTATTAATTCCTGTTTATTATTGCCAGGTTTATATAAAAAGGGACCCATGTTTGTGTTCGGAAAAAAAACAGGTGCACTCTCCGAGACACAGCTCTTCCCTAAGGACCAACCTCCTGTCCCCAGCTCAGCCCACTCCAGTCCAGCACCTTCACTCAAGTCTCCCGCAAGGCAGAGACTGCGACAGACTAGACCTACAGGCCAGCATGGATTTGCCATGGAACTGTTTTTTGACGACATTCAATAAAATAGTACAGGTGTTTTTATGATTTTTTTTTTTTTTATTTATCATAGGAATGTTAACGTTAGTCTTTCTTTCTTGTACAATTACATGTTCAAGATGGGTCTTCATTTATAAGTCTGAACAGGGTTTAAGGTGGGTAATGAAACAGTGTTTTATTTTTGATATATACCTATTAAAGTATCCTGTATGAAGGAGAAGATTTTGTCATCTTTAAATAAATGAAATAATATCCAATTAATATTCTTAGGCCATTCATGTGGTTTATAATTTTAGTTTTTACACAAGTGTAAGATTGTTTAATCTTCCTATAGGTCGAAAACGGTTAATCAGATTTGCCTTGGAAGGTCTTCACATTAACTACCGAAAATGTGTTAATTCAACAATATGAAAAGAAAATGAAGATTCTGTATAGTCTTTAAAAAAAACAAACAATTTTGTTTCATGATGTCATTTTCACGAGAGATGAAAGACATAAATTGCAAATTGAAAAGTGCGTATATCGTAACTTGTGGAATCTGGGCCAGATCTTGTCATGGTTTCTGTACATGGTTATTGTATCTGAGGACTTTCTGTATACCCCTACCCCCCTCAAAATGACTTAATTTCTCAAAGCCCAGCTGTCGGAGAGGAGCAGCTAATTGTGTCAAGAGACCCCCAGCTTTACCCTACAGCTCCCCTAAATCGGTTAGAGAATGCCCAGGCTGGGGTTTCATCACATTGCAAGAGCCATCGCTCTTCTGCTCTGGATTAATTCTTTTCATTTCCGTGCCTCCCTCGTAAATCCTGGCACAGTTAATTAATTTCAGTTCCAATGCGGGGCCCCATAATACAGGATTGTTTGAGCAAACCCCATGTTAATTATGCTATTTACAGCAATCTCATTGAAGGCAGTGTTTCATCTTTCATAATTACATTTTCAACAACAACAGCAACAACAGAGTCTAATTATGGGTTTGTCGACGGTTCTTGCAGTATGAATATGAACAGCAAGGCTGGCAAGTGGACAAGACCGCTGGCTGGAACATGGTAAGGTTTACAATTCCATTTCATATCTCTCTCTCTCTCTCTCTCTCTCTCTCTCTCTCTCTCTCTCTCTCTCTCTCTCTCTCTCTCTCTCTCTCTCTCTCTCTCTCTCTCTCTCTCTCTCTCTCTCTCTCTCTCTCTCTCTCTCTCTCTCTCTCTCTCTCTCTCTCTCTCTCTCTCTCTCTCTCTCTCTCATGCTGCTTTTGGTTTGTACTACATCGTGCCAAGTTCAAAACACTTGAGCTGAGCAATTTAACATTCATCTAGGCAGCTTCATATTTTATTTATAAAAATACACTGGAAAAAATGAAATGAAACTGAGAGTGGATGCTGGCAATGTTAATGCCTTTCCCTCCCTCTCTTTACAAATTTGCTGTAGCAAACCCCGATAAAGCACAGTGAAACACAGGGAATAAGCATGGGAAAAGCACAATAAATTACCTTAGCAAAGATTGCAAATCAACCATAAAAACACTTTAAATGGTTTTGTTTTGTACAGCTTTGCCTCGTCTCTACTTGGATTGCTGCCTTTTATCGACCAAGGAATATGGAAACTATTTTGAATGTTTTTTCTAACAACGTCCCTAGATTTGTGAGATGTCAACAAGGCTGTTTTCCTGTGTTAGGACCCCAGGTAGATGTATTACCCCATTGGCTTGGTGGATAATAGCAGATAATTAAAATGGCCTAACCCTCACCTTAACCTTAACCCCAAACCGATGGGATCATATTGCGGCTTGGGATACTAACATAAATATACGTTAGTGCTGTAGTTACCCTTTGCTTCTCCAACTCCACAAATTCTACTTACTGTACTCTTCACATTTAACTCATCAATAAGTCCTCCTAAACTCCATACCTCCACCCCCCCTTTATTATTAACAATAAAGCTGCTATCTAACTGTTGCGGTCCAACCAATAGAAGAAAAAAAAAGCTCTTCAATGACCAAAAGAAGACGCGTGGTGTCTAAATGACATTCCTGAAGAAAAGCCCCCATTCTTCTCAGGTCCTCAAGGTAACAAATCACACAACAGCCTCTGAGAGCTCATGAATTCAGATGCAGTTATGACTGCTGACCCCTCCACAAACAGTGTGTATCAGCGGCATAGACATTCAGCTCTGGGGGCCTGAGGTTGAATCTGGCTTAGGACACAGGTGTGAAATAAGTTTGTCAACTTAATCCTCTGTGGACAGTGCATCACAAAACCACCGCACAATTCAGCTCAGAAAGAGAAGGACAAAGAGTTGGCTTGAAGCAATTGCCACTGATTGTGCTATCCCAGCTTCATTTATCTAGCACCTTTCATGAGGACCAAAATCAATATGTGTGGAAATGTGCATGAATGCACATGTGTCTGTGTGTAAGTTTGTCTGTATGCACGGGGGCTGTAACTGCAGTACTTTCTAGGAGGAGTCCAAGTGTTGTATGGAGCGCACGTGCAGCAACGTTCCCGTGTGGGTTTGTAGGCTGTCACACGGTATCCCTGGACACCTCCTGGATTGTTATTCCAAGGACGATCGGGAGCGCAGGGATCATCAGAGGTTAAAACTTACAAATCAGGCTGTCCCATCTTCCGTCCCCAGTGGGGGCCAGAGTCTCATTCATATTCCATTGCAAGCATTGCTGGGGGGAGCCACCTGGGACCAGAGGGCAATTACTCCACACATTTAATTGGCGTTATCATTTTAGTGGCCTGACAGAGATGGATCACCAAGCTGGGTGGAGGCAGCCGTGTCTATCTAAGAGAGAGGAAAGGAGAGGAGTGAGGTGTGAGAGGGAGCGAGAAAGAGGTTCGATACAGCGTCTCTTACTCTACAGGTCTACAATGCAGCATTTGCTTGTGTGATCCTTTCTGAAGTAGGGGACATATATAAGACAATTTACAACAACAACAACTAATTATAATGTCATAGCGTCTTTCACATAAAGCAATGCTCCAAAGTTTATAGTGTGTACAGCTGACCATCATCAAATGTGTAAGAGAAGAGGTCTTAAAATATAAAAGACAGCGTCAGCCGTTCATATTAACACATTATTAATGATCTTCAAAAGTGAAGCACGATATACAGATTTTGTAAACAAGTTTTAATGTTCATTTTGACCTCTCTTGAAATCTTGAGGAATCAGGCATTTGGCTAAGTGTGACATCAAAATTTATTAACAAGGCAATTCAAATGTAAAGGTTGAGTGGAGATCGTGTAGGGTTTCAGATGAGATTAGCATCTACAGACCTTAAAGTTCTTCCAGTTTCCCTTCATGTTGAAGAATAGACTTCCTTCAATCAACTGTGTTCTAAGTTCAGTATTTACTGCAGAAAAATAACAGTCCTTCACTTGTACACTTCAATTACAGATCTAGAGAAGCAGTTGAAGACTATTTCAGTACTTTTACAAGGACACGTTGGCTATCTTCCAAGTCAATGAGGCAAGTGAAAATGGTATAATGAAAGATCGACAGTAGTTAAAGACTGTTTAAGAATCTCCTTAAAATATCTGTATGGACCCAAAGGGTAGATGGTGTGCTTTTAATTGGATATACTGTTTATTCCATTTGTATTTTTCAATTTATTTCTTGAGCTAGTCCTGCTCAGAGCTGAGAATTAATGCAGCCTTATGTGAAGCAATCCACCAGCATAATGATCTTTACTGCAATGATGCTATAATTCAGAAACAGTAAAACTGTCTCTGGAATTAAGAGGGACCCATTATAGGTTCTACACATAAGCTCTTGTTAAATTAAATAAATACAATATGTTTTAGTCTCTGGGGCCACAGTACAGGATAATTTTACCTACTTAGTGAATCTTCCACGTAGCAGTTTCTACCTGCAGTCACTGGGCTGGATTTGCACCCAGTTCCCTATACTAGGAATAAAGGGGAGTGTTAAAAATCGGGGCTGTTACCCTTATAGAAATTAACCACTGTCAATGCTGACTGTCATTTTGCAGCTCCCTTTGCTTTTGCCATACTGTGAATTTACCATGCAAACCATGTTTTTACTATGCTTTATAATTTAACTATGCTCTACATTTTTATATGCTTTGGCCATGGTATACCACAGTAATCCTACCCTGTATTTCCCTTTAACTCTTTATTTTCCTTTATCTCTAAAGGCATTTCAGCATTACACCCAGTGCCATCTGGTGGTCAAATGCTGTAATTACGGCAAGGTTTCCAAAGATTCAAGGAGTGCAAAATATCAAAATCACCTTTTTTTAACTCTTAGATTATTTAATATCATTGTATCTATCTACAGTATTCCCTTGTTATTTCACTATCTGAATTATTTTAATACCAGTAAATTAGACAGCATTGTGTCAAGTACTGTGAACACAGACTAACTAACTCAATGAAACATCAAATGATCAAAAGTTCCAGGAAATAGTCACTTGTTTCTAAAATATGTTTTGTTCATACATACAATAAAATAAAACTGTTGATACGCAATTGTAAAATAAGAATATAGAAAATAATCATCCCAAACTATGTCTTGTGATATTAGATGTATATGGCATATCTTTGATTACAACAAACAGAAATTTTAGCTAGCCTCTCCTTAAAAAAAAACTTAAAAAACAGAGACCATACCTGTGCCCCATAGAAAATGAAAAATGAAAACTATAAGGGGTGACTATAATAAAAATAGCTGTAAGAGTGGACAGGAGGGGCGAACGGCTTGGCTTGGACTGCTTCATTATTCACCGGCTGTTCCGCTGGTGTAAAAATGTGCTGCATGTTGCAAAACAATGCATCACTGCAAGTCCAAACAAATGGCCTGTCGCAGCGTATTTACCTCGAATTGTTCAAGCACTCCTAGGCAAATACACTCAGCAACAAAACATCAAGCAGCACAGACTAGACAGACAGATAGATAGATAGATAGATAGATAGATAGATAGATAGATAGATAGATAGATAGATAGATAAAAGAAAATGTGTCTGAACTATTAGGGAATACATTGTTTCATTGTTTACAATTACTTTGTATTTACATAGTAGCTTCCTAGGAAATACATGTGTGTTAACCCATAATTACAATGTTATTACACATAGTTACAATGCTTTTCATGTGTAAATCTTTTTGCACCATGTGTGTAAGTACACAATTGTATCCGAAAAGGGTTAGGATTAGGGTTTTATTGTGCAAAAAGATTTATACATTAAGCACACTGTAACTATGCATAATAACTTTGTAACTACTATGCAAATAGAGACACTTACTGTAAAATATTACCAATGTTAGTAAGTTGGCCATGGTTTACTGCTACCTGAAAAATGTCCCCTAAACTCAATTCACCCTGTGTGAAATTCAAATTACATTTTGATTGTTTATAAGACATTTCTAACGAGTTTACAGTTGTGTTACAAATGATTTATCGCGCATTCTTAAAATGTGACCATGAATTGAACTGAACAGGCAAAGTGATGGCTCTTACTCATCCATTCCCAGAGCCCAGTACCCCATTGCTGTTGTTTAGAGGCTATCTCTCCTTATGTGTCCAAAAACGTGTCGAGCAAGTGCAGATTTCCCTGCTAGTGACTAATGCACACTGGATGTGTGAACAGCTGTTGAGGAAACGGAGAGCCCTGCTTGGTGTCTGCTGTAATTAAGAGATGCAGGGTGACATGAGCCATCGCAGCCTGTCACTTTGGACCGGCTCACCAAATCCATTATGTACACAGATCTCGCACGGCTCTCTGTTTGCTGGGAGGCTACCAAAGAGCACACATCAATAATAATGCACTCAGGCAATATCTGAGTGGACAGACAGAGGGCACTGCCTGGACAGGACTGCGAGGTGCGGCTCTGATGAAGGCATTTATTCAGTCAATCTGAACAGCAGCGGATCTGAAAACAAACACTGTCATTTTGAATACATGTGAGTCTCTTCAGTGCATTTGTGTTTGAAAGTAATCCGTGAGGGAGGGTCTTACTTTACATGAATTATTTCAATGGCGGCTGTATTTACATCCACCCAGACAAACTGACTATAAAATATAAAATAGAGGTATAAACTCCATTAGGAGAAGGAGGCGGTGCACTGCTTTGGGCATACAGGTGCCGTTGCCAGACTGCCTCTCAAAACCACTATGTGATCAGACACAAACGGCAGTGTAAAAGCAAGCACATGTGAAAATGAAAACAGAAGAAAAATAAAATAATGGGACACATATACCAAAAGCACTCATTTCTAGATTCATCTTGAATGGATTTTACAAGAAGCTTTCATTTAGAAAAAACAGCATTCAGGGGCTTTCTTTAGTTATAGTTCTTTTGACTGAGTGTTACGGTATTGATTAAAAGTAAGAGAATAACTGTTGTCCAGTGAACTTTGTTTCAGCCTTGTGCTCAGTGCTTTAGGCTTCACCTCCTGCTTTGTTTCAGCCTTGTGCACAGTGCTTTAGGCTTCACCTCCTGCACGCCCCTCCTGTACACCTGTGTTGGGTGTGTGCCTGAGCATTGCTGCTCATGCTGCTGCTGCTGTGTTCATGGTGAGACTGTGTATTTATACTCCTGTGGTTCTGTGTATAGTCTTTTAACTAATAAGGCTTTCCGCAGGGCACGGCTGGCGATGATAAATACTCTTTAATTACACACCCCTACTTAATGTCACTGCTGGAAGCGGGAATCTTCTGAGCAAAGATTAAACAGCTTCCCGGACTCACTGAATTATCCCTTTTAAAACCATTATTTTACCCTGAGTCTTTTATCTGTTAGCCCAGTCTTGTTTACAACGAGGGGGGGGGGGGCTTTCTTAATACGCACAGTGATAATAATATATTAAAACAAAAAAATAGAAAGTGCCAAACACCAGGGTACTTAATTTATGTGGAAAGCAGGCATCCATGGCAGTGATACATGAGTTTGTTAGTCATTTGATAAAGGAGAGGACATTTTTAAGAAACATTCATCACTGCGGGATATGGGCACCATATATCACCTATTTGCAAACAACAGGCTAATATTCATCCTGCAAATGATTCAGTGACCCTCCCCAATCCAGGCACATCCGACTCTGACCTAATTAAGAGCGAATGAAAAGGCTTTGTAATTGCTGCGTGAAAACACAGCGCTCGCTTTCTCTCCTGTTTCTTCATGAATTACAGAACAGTATTTGCATTTCCTTTTCTTTGAGTTTATCTTGTGTTTCATGAACCTGAAACTGTAACATAAGTCACACAGCACACAGAAAACACATACACATATAAAGTATGTCCTACCGGCATGTAACAGCCACATGCATTCGCAAAGTTGCATATACTGTGTTGTATTATCCACTTTGTATACAATTACACACATCCTGTACGTACAATTGTGAAAGGTGGCACATTCATGTGACTTTGTGCAGTATGTGGTAAACTATATAACATAAATGCATGTTACACAGAGCCTTTATCCAAAGCCTTCATAAATGCAATAATACCTTCCACAGTGTGCATTACCTATTAGCCTTTTGCTCAGGGTACTTATCTATCCAACCTGCTAATTATCTAGTAGGTAGAGCTATAGTGGGTATCGTTGTATAACTGGCATGGTTTTACAATTACTGGTTGGGATTGCCATAAAGTGTTTTAGTTGTCCAAGTTAGATATTGTCAGCTAATAAATATAATAATAATCCAAATTCTGGAATTGCAATTCAAAGCAACTATAAGCCGTTGCAAATTATTTTTAATTTGATTATGTAACCTTAGGTTACCCTAACTACTAATAAGCCATGTCTCATTACTCTGCTGTAAAAGATATTATAAAGAAACAGAAAATATTGTGGTTTATTATTACTCCATCATTCCATCTACAGTAGTTAGTGCTGCTTGATAATAAAAAAAAACAGAATGTCTTTGTTAAGATTCATATTCCAGATGAATGAGTTTTGCAGAACGTAGTATTTATTTTTCTCCATAATGACACAGGGAGATTTGTTATTCCCAGACACTTGCTTTGCCCCACATCCTCTGGGCTATATTTCATCCTGCACACCGAATCCCCAAACAGATTTATTTACGTCTTACTTTTGTACAAATCTTCTGCTCCCCATCGACCCTACCTTAATCCAACTTTACTGCAGCGTACTACGGTAAAAGCATAGCAACGTGAACTAAAGAACAGCGTGAAGCATTGATAAGCATACATTGCATTAGCATTAAAGTAAACTACAGGCATACTTAATTACTGCTTCAAGTTTTGGAGCTGGATGGAACAGAAGGTAAATGCTCTAGGTTTTTAACCTCCATAGACGATAGTGCATCCCATATTGACACAAAACCAAACCACCCCTCTTCCTCTCCTCATACAGCTGGTGTCAGTGCCTAAGATCAATAATATAAGTGCAACTTGCCATACCGTTAGTGTAGATATTTCATGTCTTGCATTTGTACTAATTTTCAGCCATGGGGTAGTTTATGTATGGTAAATGCATATTACAGTGCTGGGATCTGCACTGGCTCACTTAATAAAAGTCCTGTCTTTGTGACTCATGTAAACGTGGTTCAAATTTCACTTGCCCCAAGTTGCCCATCTGAGGTTATGGAGGAACAACGGTTGGGGCTAGATCACCTCATCTCGCTACAGCAACACCTACTGTTCAGACATCTAACAAGTCCAGGAGGAGACATCCCAGCTTCAGGGCTCAGGAGTTTGGGATCAGTCCTCCTGATCAAAAAGTAGATGGCAGCGGTTTGGCAACCAACATACATATCAAAGACTGATAGAGCCTGCTACTTTAACCACACGCAATAAAAATGAATGAGTTTAGAAAAAAAGGCAAGAGAAAGAGAACAAACGAGACAGAGAAACAAACAAATCCGAAATGTCATTTTTCACTTTTAATAGCCTTTATTTTACTCTCTTATATTAATGAATGTCTGGAGAGTGGATGTCATGACGGGCAGAAAGCCAGTGGAAATGAATGGCAAGTTGAGTCTAGATGGGGGGGAGGGGGGGTGGTCTTGTGGTCTAGGGCACCTGTGAGTAATGATCCAGGCTGCTGCCACATCTGAGTCTCCCCATTTATAACAATCCGGGGGCCACTCGCTCTCATTTTTCTCTGGCTCTCCTGCCTGGGTACAGGGGGTGATTAATCAGTGCCCCGTCAGAGGGGACGGATTGCCAGCAGGGCAGGATGAATTCATCGCTCTCCAATAAAGACAAGTCCTGGATTAAACAAGTGAGGGACAGAGGGGGCCTGATATCCCCTGTCAAAAATGACCAGAGTAAATTAGAACTGAAATTTTGTAGTTTACCATGCAATGACAAATTAAAGTTGCCCGCGAGGAGCAAGAACCAAATGGTCATCCGAGCTCTATTTGTGCTTGTCCATGGATGACCGCCATTATAAAGTTAGATAGTCCATTGATTCCTACAGTCACGGACCATATATGGTCTCTGGAAAAATAATGTAACTTGCCTTATTCATCCTACAGAGCTGCAAGCAGCTGGAATTCTGTATATGTCAACATTAAAATGCAGCTACTGTTGGTATTTATAAGAGTACGATAATCAATCTTCTAAATGCACTTGCTATTCTGTTTCCCTCTGTTTAATATTCACCAGTCTGTTCCAATTATTTACCTGAATCTTTGTACTGATTGTGTTTCTAGCAATGTATTTCTTTCATCTACCTGCTGTCTTTCAGAACCCTCTTGAAAATGAATTACCCATGAGGTGTAGTAGGTAAACAAATGTACAGATAAAAAAAACCACAATGCACAGAGTTGCACTGCTGCTTTAGAAAAACATAAACTATTCAAATTGCAAGATGCCAACTGCAAAGAGGTATTCTTATGGAAAATCAAGCATTGGGACAATAATCATATAGGCCATTATTAGACATGTGCCCCAGAGGTGACACTTTCAGAATGATTTCAACTTATAAGGACACCCATATTAACAAATATTTGTAATTTGTAAAATACACCACACCAGTTGCCCTCTTTGATTGTGTCATATAAATAACCATTGGGTCCAACTCGGGTCCCAACTAAAACCAGCATTCAGAAACTGTGGTCCCAATTTTAGGCAATATAGAATTTACTAACCTAAAGTGTAACAACAAAGCAAATTAATTGGTACAATACTAAACTGAAGCATGGACTAGACAGGTTTAAACTTAGAACCAATACACCCTTCCTTGCTGACAACATTTAGACACCATTTCTACCTCTGAAAGATGGCACATTTCTGGCAGTTCCAAGATTAAGGACATCTGAATACAGATTACAGGGTGAATACAGAGCCACTGATTCAAACATCAGTGAATTATCAAACAAAATAAACGCATAAATAAATGTAAAAATAACAACAGACATGTGAACTGTCTCATTCTGGTACTGGACAGAGCAATCTTTGGCAGAAATATCTCCGATCTTTGATGCAGTTGGTGTCTTTTTTGCTGTAGGCATTTTAAAGAAATCATGCAGCTCTATGCAGTGTGTGATGAATCATTCACCACATATAGGTTCCTATATGTAATGTAACAGGTAGTGCATCAATAAGGCAAAGGTTTGCTGTATTTATTTTTAAGTGATAAAAAAACTCTATTTACACTGTTCTTTCAGAAATTAATAATTTTCACAGGGAACTACATATTACACGGCAATGGGTACATTTCACGGAAATCACGAAATCCATATTAATCCCGAGAGAAATACAACCTTAGTCATTGGTTATCTCTGCATACAGAAGAAAAACTGAAGGAGATGAAGAGTACTGTATATGGGCATAACAACAGGAGCAAGACAGTTTGAGAATTATAAAATGTTTTAAAAGCACCATACCGTATTGCAGTTTGTTTCATAGAGAATAATCTGGAGAGTACATTTTGATGACAGGGAAAAGTGCAATTTGTGGAGAGTGACACCCAAGCCCAGCAGGCTTTATTTTAATAGACTGGAACAAATGACAGGGCTTCAGTTTATACCTGTTTAGGAAGCGGGGAATTATTCTCCATCTATCTCTCTGTCTGCCCATCTATCTCCCTCTCTCCCTCCATGTTATCTGTGATTTGGTCACTCTCTATCTCCCTGTGAAACGCTCCTTATCCTTGAATATATCAGAGGCTCTGTCTGAGATCCAATACAGGAGTTATAATACAGCAAATGAATCCCAGCTCCTTCAGTACAAGCCAAACATTAAAACGATCTTACTACTCTCTCTCTCCATTAACTACCATACCTTATACAAGCTCATGGGTGCACTATTTTTCATTAAAAATCTCTGTATGCACTCAGAAATTCAGGAACACTAAAATGCATATAAAGAAACATTTCCTACATCCATATATCCATGTATTTCTATGACTCCACCCACACCTGACCTTCCTCAGTCACACACCTGTAGCTTTGTTCCCTTGGTCCCTCCACCCCCTCTCACTCAGGGCCTCTGTGTGTCTGTGTCTCGTTTGTCTGATGCAAAACCAGATTGAGCCTCTTTACTCCCCCCTGCCTCCCCCCGAGCCCTCACAGGCGGCATGCTGTGCTGACGAAGCTGTGCGTTTGGTTAATGATCAACAAGCTGTCAGCAAGCTCCAGGACTCTTTGATGGATTCATTGTGGAGGGGGTACAAGGCAGGTTGAACTGACACATCAAGGGTGTTCGGAGTGCCCAAATCCAGCTTTATACCTTATAAAATGAACATTCTCTCACAATGCACTACAGTAGGGGTTTTGTGTGATAATGGATTACTTAATTGAGCGAACTGCCCAAAATATCATTTTTGTATTCGACCTGGAATCAATAAGAAAGCCAATAAACCTTTTTGACGTGCAAAAGCCATGGCAGAGGCATCTCCCTTACTGCAGCAACTCCCTTACTGCAGCAACAAGTAGGGTGGTTTGGTCGTGCAATACTACAAAAAGAATCTAAGATTATTTTATTCATTTTGATTCTAAAATGAATCTCGAAATGTCACTGGTCTCCCAAAGACTGAAAAAAACAATGGCCAATGCCACTGTTTATGCTTTTCAAAAGGGGAGAAATAACACATTGACTGAAAAATAAGTTATGCTGTTTCAGTAATAATGAAAAACATGATTCACCATTTTTGTACCGGAAATTAAATGCCAAAGATTCACTGAACGTAAGTTCACAAGCTGTGAAAATAACCCCCTTGGTGTGTATTGATAGACTTGGTAGCCAGTAATATACCTAATAATGTAATACTCACACAAAACCTTGTCATGATCTAAAGAGTGGCAGATAACAATACCACCGCCCTATAACTGCATGAATCCTGCTGTTGTTTTCCATAAAGGGGATTATATCCTTTTCATCTCTACCAGTCAATATTTTAAAACAGGGTATCAAGATCTGCTACTGTTTATTAAAATACCCCCTGGTAAAAAATATTGCTGGCCTAAAGCAGAGTTTCTCCCTTTTTTTTAACAATTGCAAAATTCCAAATTCCAAAATTCAGATCTGTTTAGAATTAGCACTAGTGTACAAGAGATTTTTAAAAATCTCTTGTAAAAATTTTTTAAAAAGTGTTTCTTATAAAGACTATTACTAGAAAATATAACTAACTACTAAGGACTATTTAAATATATATATGTGTGTGTGTGTGTGTGTATATATATATATATATATATATATATATATATATATATATATATATATATATATATATATATATATTAGCATTTTTTTGTATCCTATGTTTTAGTGTGTGAAAATAAATCAATAAAAAAGTTAATAAGAATGTCATCTTTAAATGGGCTCAATTGTTTGGTACGTAGGCACTGCTCATGATTGATACCAGGAACGTGTAGGTGGACCCGGGCGTCTGCCTTCCCAGATCAGAGGAAGAAGGCAGCACCAAGCTGGGCTGTGAATCCACCCTCCCTCCAAAAAACAGGGTCATTTATCAGGGGCCAAGAGAGGAGTCCCCAATAGCCATGCTCTTGTCAGGTGAAGCAATCAGCTCTTTGTGCTGCACTGCAAACAAGTGTTGGATCAGCAAAAGTCTATTAAAGGCTGGTGGGCTTTTCAGAGCCAATTGGTAGCGGGTCACTGATTTCACTGCTGCCTGATCCTCCATACTGCCTGGTGTTGCTAGGTGGGGTGACACAGATCTGCAGAAGATTAATGATTTTTTTAGTAGGCGGCTATTTTCGCCTTTCCATGTGCTTTGGAAGTTACGACCAGTAAACAGTAAAAATACACTGCTCACCCCAAAAGGTGGATTACAATAAAAAAAACACCTATCAAAAACTGATATTACAAGCCATCCAACAGCTATTTCTTTTGCCATTAATGATTCCTAGTGAAACTAATGTTGTAATCATAACAGGTTCATGCCATGACCATTTTATTGTTATTGGTAATATATTGGCTGGTTTCACAGATAAGCATTCATCTTGAACTATTTGACGTTACCTTAGGTAGATTAGGACTAACCAGCATAAATGAATGAACTATATACTGTACATGACATGTATACATACACCTCAGTAGCATGTTCATTTTTACACACCAATTAATTACAGAAAGATTTTTATTACTGTGCATTTTAATGCAGAGCAGAATTCTAGGTGTTTTTTCTTTCTGTGTCAATGCTGTGAATTAGGTCCTAACAAAAGCAGCTGATTGTGTATTAAAAGAGTAGTTCAGAAACACATACTTTTAACGTGATGCATGTTTGGCCATAAAGATGGGGAGTAGCCAGTTCCCTTGTCAATTATGTCTCTGTACGAGATATCCCTCCCCCAGGACATGGCAGGTCACCTCAGGACAGCAGTCAGTGCTAAACCATGATTCACATGCCGCCTCATCACAAGCGGAGACTCACCATTTCTAATAGAATGCATCATGAAGCACGAGCAAAAGTTATTTTTTGAGTTTGCCGCTGTGGTCGAGTGTGGCTCCACAAGCAACATATTTCTAAGGTTTAAAAAAAACAGCTGATCCTGGGGTTTCAGTTAGCATTGGCTGGCTGTGGTCTGAGCAGTTTATTAGAAAGCAGCGTGCTGAGAAAAAACAGACCACTAATCATTGCCTTTCCCAGAGGAGAATCTATAATCACTGTCAATGCATGCGAGGCTTTTCTGTATTATTAAAAATAGAATGTTAGCTTTACATTTTCCTTTCCTTCCTTTATGTACTTGGGTTTTACTGGGGCTGCTTGCTAGCTTTTAATCCCTTGCATTTTTTTTTCTTGATTAAATTGAATGTTTTGAAAGTTTTGTTTGCTGAAATTACAGAATATATTGATCTATGCCATCATTGTTTGATGCACAGCACATCTGTGTCCCACAATCACGTTCATATTTACATTAAAGTACCAGGTATGGAAGTCTGTTTACATTCTTCAGTAGTCTGCAGACTTCTGTGCACTGCAAATACACTTTGTTTACAGGCCAGTTAGTTAACATTCCCCAATGATAGTTTAAACTGTAGAAAACGCTTGCCACTAAGTCACTCTATGCTACTACTGGCAACGATTGGCAGGATTATAAAGGACACTGTCGAACTCCGTTATATATACATTTTAAAAAGTGGCATTAGCTATCCAGTCCCAGGGGGCTCTCCTTCAACTAAGCAAGTTATAAAAAATAATAAACGTTTCCTTTTCCTATAGTTGCAAAGCGTAAGCGTTGATTAAGACTTGATTGCACACAGATTCGTTTAACAGGGCTGGAAATAAGATTCCAATTGCAAAGCAGTTGGACCCATTTGATCCAGACTTTACCACGAGTTGAATTAGCTGGGAATGGTTCAACTAGCTGGGAATGACACCTGAGCTCATAACATTACCAGACTGTAAAACATGCTGGAAATGGTTAAGAACTAACGTTACATCTACATGTGTCCAATGATTATTGTAACGGTGCGTTGACATACTGATAGGGGAGTTGCAAATGTGTTTCTGTTGGCTGGTAAAACCATAGTAAGGTAGTCAAGCAGACAAACGTTTCCACATTTTATTTTATTTTATTATTCCAACATAATGCATTGCTTTTTAATATCATGTGTTCTCAGCCCTGCTGAACTGCAGTTACTTTATGCATAGTAACAGAATATGAATATAGCTTACAGTTTTATATACGAAATCAGTACATGAATTCATCTTTTTAACTGATTTATTATTATCGGACACTTGGGATTAAGGCCAAGAGTATAGGAATGAGAAACAATGACCTAATGGTGCTTAATCTAAAATGTAGCAATGAATGAAAATAAGTGACAAAAAAGTTACTTGTTAACCACCATTCTACCTTATTTACATAATAATAATAATAATAATAATAATAATAATAATAATAATAATAATAATAATAATAATAATAATAATAAAGATTAACTTGCACCATGCACTCTGTATAGCTAGGGCTTTGGCATATTTAATATATAATAAAATAGCCAGCCATGCAGTCAATCCATTGGATAGACTGGCAGATACAGAGTTGTTTAGGGTTTAAAGCAGAACAACGGATTAACTGATCCCCATGTTTGATCCACTAAGTAAACTTCAGAATCTTTAGAAACATGGTATTTCCGCTTGCCTGGGCATCAACATATTCAGAAATATCCTCAAGTATTAATCTAATCGTGTTTTAATCTAGCCTACCATACAGGTCCACAGTTAATATTAGCTGGGCTGGGCAGAAGCTATACCCTGTTCATCTATTTACTATCTACATATCTGTTAATGTGCTCATCTAATCCTATAGGCTGTGGTTTTAATAACGGAATTGCAATGCATATTTAAATATGAAATGTAAGTAAGCAACCTGGAACACGTTTAACTGTTACCCAGTAAAGACGTTATCTGTAACGGGTTAATAAACGCTAGTCTTATACATAATATCATGTAAGTGTGGTTATATACATTTTTCTATTGCATTTTAGTGTTGAATATGAATTGACACATACATAATTACATTTGAATTAATGACAAGCTCCCACAACTGCATCTCACTTTCTAGAGTAAAATTCGATTTTTTTTTTTTCATTGAAGCCAGAAGACAAGCCAATGCTTATGCAAAACCAGCAGATTACTATTAGTAATATCACCATCAATATACATTCAAAATGTATTTTTCTATTTGAAGCACGGTACGGGTGTCCACATAGTTAATCCATTCTGACACGGGACATATAGCTTAATAAAAGGTTCAGATGGGACCCTACCTCACTGGATTCTTCATGCCTTTAAAAATCTAAACAGAAAAAAAAAAAAAACCCTGTCCACTTTTGAACATATTACAGAATGCTTCAGATGGAAAAAAAGGAGCAGGCTGCTTGTGGAGAGCGCATCTATCATTCATTAATTCAATGTATTAAGATTCGGCACTTGATATTTGAGGGGTGATAGCGGCACCTTACTCACCCCCATCGACGCGTCTTGTAACAGCTCCGATTACTTCATGTGCAATCCTGTTTCTGAACGAGAGTTCTCGATGTACGAACTGAGCTGCTGTTTTTTTTTTATGAAATATATATATATATATATATATATATATATATATATATATATATATATATATATATATATATATATATATATATACACTATTCGATAAGATCAACAGCAACAAGATACAGCAGCGGGCTATAAGGTAATGGTTGGGGGAGATGCAACGATCTTAAATCCGGACAGCACCGCATGTTTAACTGACTGCTATGGGAATAAGAGAGTGTGTGTGTATATATTTTTTTAAGGTGTTTCTGTTATTCATTCTTAAAAATCGTAGGATGGGGATCTCATTAGTATAAATAAGCAACCATCAACACTTTTTTCGCTGTCTATAAGCACACGGATCACTTAATAGATCATTAACCAGCAATATGCTGCTGACTTAGACATTTTTACTCCACGGCTGCGTTACAACCTGCTATTACAAAAGTGGGGGGGATCTTCCAGCAGCCCTGGGTGCATCACAGAGCATTACAATATTGTGCAAGCAACGCTGCAGGGCCAATGCACGGCACAGGTTATTATTTCGCGCGCCCTGGTCTTGAGCGGTGTCACACTATTTGCACTCCAATCGAATCTCTATTTGACATGCAAATGCACGTGAGACTTATTTTTACACACTGGGTGTTTTCTTGTCTTGCACGACATTTAGTTTACGCGGGAATGTGTAAAATGTAACACAAGCTGTTTTTTTTTTTTATAATTACAGATTTAACACAAGATATGTATTTCCCTTGAGTGTGTAAAGCGTAGGGCTATGAAAATGTGCATGTACTAAGTAATAATTAGTTTAATAGGCCTTCATCTGCAAACAATTAGCAAAATGCTTCTTAGAATGGGTTAACTTATGCTTTACAGCTGTATGTATACTCCAAAATGCATGCGTTAAAATGATCAGAGTTTGCTCGATTAAGAATTGTATTGAATCAAACACGATGTTTATACAATCACAGGTTTAACATGCAAGGTGTGAGCACACTATGTTGACAGGTGCATCTTTTAAAGTGTTACTATATTACTATATCACCGCTGCGGTTTAGTTGTGTCACCGCTATCCTTATAATGGCATTTTAAAAGTACTGAATAACAAACACTCTATCAACTGTAGACCAATGACGTATTTTGGTCATTTATGCATAGCATTTAATAATAATTCCACACACCATATATTTTTATTATTTGGTACTTCTGGAAAGCGGCTGGATAATGGTGTCATTATTCAAATGTAATCGAAAAAGTTATAGACTACTGACAGCCAAGCTTAGTCATTGTTGGATATTAATTTTGCACTAGAAGAGAATATTTGAAAGGTCTTAAGTTTCAATAACCACATCATGGTGTTGATTTTAAGTTTATTTTTTCTTTCTTTCTTATAGACTGCTTTAACTGAGAAACGCGTCTCAACGACATAACCGGGAACTAATATATACGTGCGGGTTTTAAAACTATAAATAAGTATAAATGACAGACATGTGGCCACAAGTTTCGCAGTGAAAGTTAGCAAAAATCTGAAATCTAAAAAATGTGGAGGTTAAATATGCCCCATGTAGTGAAACAATATGCAGCCCCCCCCCCCCCCCCCCCCTCTTTCTCTTCTTCTGGTGTCTTTCTTTAAACCCCTTGTTATTATTATTATTATTATTATTATTATTATTATTATTATTATTATTATTGTTAATGATACTCATCATCATCATCACCAATCAATAAACCTGAAGCATGAAACTTTATAAATGACCGCACAGCTGCATAGAACTTTACAGAATGTAAGTGGGTATTAATTAAACACACACGAGCATTTGTGTACAAACAACGCTGGCTAGCTCTGTCGCTTTCTCTGCGCGCAGCAACCTCAATTCCTATTGTGATCAATACCTGGAGGTGTGTAGCCGCCGCCTCTGTGTACGCGAGGAGGAAAACAGGATTAGAATCAAATCGATAGTTTCACATTGACTCATTTACAACCAATTTCCTGCAAATTTCTGAAAAGACTTCGTGTTGAACTGAACGATTTATTAAAACACTATTTATAAAAAGCTGCAGGCCTACGTCCCTGTACAACAGTCTTTACTAATTGAATATATATTGCATTTCTCCTCACTGATGCTACTTTGCTGTTATCGGTTATATATATATATATATATATATATATATATATATATATATATATATATATATATATATATATATATATACAGTACTGTGCAGAAGTTTTAGGCAGGTGTGAAAAAATGCTGTAAAGTAAGAATGGTTTCAAAAATAGACATGTTAATAGATTATATTTATCAATTAACTAAATGCAAAGTGAGTGAACAGAAGAAAAATCTAAATCAAATCCATATTTGGTGTGACCACCCTTTGCCTTCAAAACAGCATCAATTCTTCTAGGTCCACTGCCACAAAGTCAGGGATTTTGTAGGCTTATAGTCAGGTGCATGATTAAACAATTATAACAAACAGGTGCTAATGATCATCAATTCAATATGTAGGTTGAAACACAATCATTAACTGAAACAGAAACAGCTGTGTAGGAGGAATAAAACTGGGTGAGGAACAGCCAAACTCACCTAACAAGGTGAGGTTGCTGAAGACAGTTTACTGTCAAGAGTCATACACCATGGCAAGACTGAGCACAGCAACAAGACACAAGGTATTTATACTGCATCAGCAAGGTCTCTCCCAGGCAGAAATTTCAAGGCAGACAGGGGTTTCCAGATGTGCTGTCCAAGCTCTTTTGAAGAAGCACAAAGAAACGGGCAAAGTTGAGGACCGTAGACGCAGTGGTCGGCCAAGGAAACTTACTGCAGCAGATGAAAGACACATCATGCTTACTTCCCTTTGCAATCAGAAGATGTCCAGCAGTGCCATCAGCTCAGAATTGGCAGAAAACAGTGGGACCCTGGTACACCCATCTGCTGTCCGGAGAAGTCTGGTCAGAAGTAGCCTTCAAGGAAGACTTGCGGCCAAAAAGCCATACCTCCGACGTGGAAACAAGGCCAAGCGACTCAACTATGCACGAAAACACAGGAACTGGGGTGCAGAAAAATGGCAGCATGTGCTCTGGACTGATGATTCAAAATTTGAAATATTTGGCTGTAGCAGAAGGCAGTTTGTTCGCCGAAGGGCTGGAGAGCGGTACACGAATGAGTGTCTGCAGGCAACAGTGAAGCATGGTGGAGGTTCCTTGCAAGTTTGGGGCTGCATTTCTGCAAATGGAGTTGGGGATTTGGTCAGAATTAATGGTCTCCTCAATGCTGAGAAGTACAGGCAGATACTTATCCATCATGCAATACCATCAGGGAGGCATCTGATTGGCCCCAGATTTATTCTGCAGCATGACAACGACCCCAAACATACAGCGAAAGTCATTAAGAACTATCTTCAGCGTAAAGAAGAACAAGGAGTCCTGGAAGTGATGGTATGGCCCCCCACAGAGCCCTGATCTCAACATCATCGAGTCTGTCTGGGATTACATGAAGAGAGAGAAGCAACTGAGGCTGCCTAAATCCACAGAAGAACTGTGGTTAGTTCTCCAAGATGTTTGGGCCAACCTACCTGCCGAGTTCCTTCAAAAACTGTGTGCAAGTGTACCTAGAAGAATTGATGCTGTTTTGAAGGCAAAGGGTGGTCACACCAAATATTGATTTGATGTAGATTTTTCTTCTGTTCACTCACTTTGCATTTTGTTAATTGATAAATATAAACTATTAACATGTCTATTTTTGAAAGCATTCTTACTTTACAGCATTTTTTCACACCTGCCTAAAACTTTTGCACAGTACTATATATATATATATATAAATATATATATATATATATATATATATATATATATATATATATATATATATATATATATATATATATATATATATATATATATATATATACGTTTAGTGGTCCCTATATAAGTACAGTGTTGAAACAGAATGCATTTGCACGGCGTTTTTTGACGCTATACAAATCAAACACGCCCATCAACAGTAATGTATAATTAATTAATTTAATTAGTTCTAATCCATTACAACGTTGATCAAATCACATTTCTAATGTAATACAGTTAATGTAAAAACAAGTTATGTGTCCATTGTATACATTTTATAAAACTTTAATATATATATATATATTAAAGTTTTATAAAATGTATACAATGGACACATAACTTGTTTTTACATTAACTGTATTACATTAGAAATGTGATTTGATCAACGTTGTAATGGATTAGAACTAATTAAATTAATTAATTATACATTACTGTTGATGGGCGTGTTTGATTTGTATAGCGTCAAAAAACGCCGTGCAAATGCATTCTGTTTCAACACTGTACTTATATAGGGACCACTAAACGTATATATATATATATATATATATATATATATATATATATATATATATATATATATATATATATATATATATATATATATATATATATATATACATGGAAATAAATGACATTTGTATTACTACCTTTTGGTACAGAAAATGAAGCTTCGTGTTGAGTTTGGAAAGGCAACGTGGTAATTCCGAATGAAGCCACATGGGGTCACTCTTTAGCATGTTTTCCGAAACCAGCACAAGACACTGAGAACCCCACACCCCCCTTTCGGGTTTCCTGAACGGTTACAAAATGTTCAAACAAAAAACAAAGCGTCCTGTTATCTCAACAAAGAGTAATTACGCACAGAATCTATACTCCGTGGCAATTCAAAACACAATTTGAGAGGGTTTTTTTTGTGTTTTTTTTTTTTTTTGCGAGAGCATTAGCACGTAACGAGTTAACCCCTTCACGTCTGTTATTTTATTATGTGTTTATATATTTATGTTTTTCTCTTTTCCAGGCGCCTTCTTTTCATTAAATTAGCAATAATGAAATAAATGTGCTAAATAGATGAACAAGGTTATGAGTGGCTTCGGGTCTTTTTTTATTCCAAAACGAAATCTGTAAAGCAAACAATAATAATATTTGATGCTCAGAATGGTTTCGCATTTATTCTACAGTTTTAGAATATCTTTTAACAAGAATGCATTTCCTTCCACAGATTTAAAAAGAAACACCTTAAAGTTTGTTGTAGTTATTTTAGAATGTAGATGCACAGTGCAAAGTGTTATCAAATGAAAGCTCGAATTAACCATGTGATTCTATAGTAGAACGACCAGGGACGGTCTTGGATGTGTTTCGTGAGGTTCCCTTCGAAATGTGACGCGCAGTCGGTACTTATCAGTACGGGGGGGGGGTTCAACCTTTCATTTTTCACTCTGCGTTATTTCAAGTTAACAGCGGCGATGAGTTTAAATAACATATTTTTGCTGAGACAAAAACAAACTTTGGAAATCAAACAATCTGAAAAACACAATCCCCGTTGAGGACAAAGCAGTATGAACAGTGAAGGCATTGGATCCCTACACTCTCTCTTCTCTCTCCCCCCCTTCCCTTCAGGGAGTCAGCTGACTGCCTCTATCTGTCAAACTACCCCCCCCCCCCCCCCCCCCCTCCTTACTCCCTGTAGCACATGCTAATCAGACTCTCAGCCCTCCTTCCATTGGAGAAAGCCTGGTTTTAAGCCGCCTCTTTTAGCGTCACACCAGGCCGGCTATAATAATAAAGCGCAGGCTAAGCATTCTCTGAAGCTCAGAGAGAAACTCAGGAGCAGAGCGTGTGATAGAGGAAGGAGCTGAAATCTCTGCGGTGCAGAGAGGGAAAGCTGCTTTCTTCGCGAAAAAAAAACTTCACCCGCACATCTTTTTTTTTTCTTGATAAAGGGACTTACAATACTGGACTGCAGCAGGGAGACGCTCAGCTGTAGCTAATGTTTGTCATAATATATTTTGTAGCGTTTGCTGTTTTGCAAGGAGGAAAAGAGATCTGAACTTCGTACTTTTGCAGAGGTGCTCAAATAAGATTACTTACTTACAGCCTCTAGTTTGTACAGCCTCTAGTTTGCACAGTATAGCCTAGCGATTATTGTAGCAGCTGACAAAAACATAATCTTGATGACTGCTGTGCATTAGTGAAACAAATTTGACTTTTCTCGTTTCGTTTACTCCAAAGAAGAGAGTCGCATGTTATAGAAGTCGAGTTTTGCAGCAGTGGACGGAGTAGTTAGTATACTGCCCCTTGCATGAAAACAAGAGATACGGAAAAAAAGTGAGTTTTGCAGCGTTGGCAAGAATAGCAGCCTAGTTACTCAGATAAAGAAACTATGGCTGGAGAGCTGAGCATGGGAACAGAGCTCCCCGCCATCCCGCTGGAACTGGAATACGTCAATGACTTTGATCTGATGAAGTTCGATGTGAAGAAAGAGGCTCTGGCCGGGTTGGATCGCGCCTCCATCCGGCACTGCAACCGGCTCCAGCCGCCTGGTTCGGTGTCTTCTACTCCGATCAGCACGCCGTGCAGTTCGGTGCCTTCCTCGCCCAGTTTCAGCCCGACAGAGCAGAAGAGCCACTTGGAAGAGCTCTACTGGCTGCCTAGCGGCGGCTACCACCAGCAAATGAACCCAGAGGCGCTGAATCTGACCCCGGAGGACGCGGTGGAAGCCCTGATAGGTGCCACAGCACACGGCCACCCTCCGCCTCCACACGTTCAGCAGCAGCTCCAGCAAGGCGGCTTCGACGGCTACAGAGCAGCCCACCACCACCACAGCCACGTTCACGGCCAGCAGCACCATCACCAGTACCCTGGTGTCCCCCACCATCACGATGAGCTCGCAGGACACCATCATCCGCACGGCCAGCACCATCACCACCACAGCCAAGATCTCGACTGCCCATCCCCTACCTCGCCGGAGTCTCATCAGGAGCTTCACCACCGCCACCACCACCACCAGCAGCAGGGTCACCACGGAGGGGGGCTCAACGTGGAGGACCGCTTCTCGGACGACCAGCTGGTGTCCATGTCAGTGCGGGAGCTCAACCGGCACCTGCGTGGCTTCACCAAGGACGAGGTGATCCGCCTGAAGCAGAAGCGCCGGACCCTCAAGAACCGGGGCTACGCGCAGTCATGCCGCTACAAGCGGGTGCAGCAGAAGCACGTCTTGGAGAGCGAGAAGACCCAGCTGGTTAATCAGGTGGAGCAGCTCAAGCAAGAAATCAACCGGCTGGCCCGCGAAAGAGACGCGTATAAACTCAAGTGCGAGAAACTGACAGGCAGTAACGGGTTCCGAGAGGCTGGGTCCACCAGCGATAACCCGTCATCTCCAGAGTTCTTCATGTGAATCAGCGAGTGAGTCCAGATAAAATAATAATAATAACAATAATACATCATCATAATAATAAGTACATAAACAATTAACACATAAATACTATTACTACAAGAAGAGACTATCAAGAAACAATAATCTCATATCTAATCATCTTCATCTGAAAACCCAATTACAAGCGAGCTAGGAGTGGTAGACAGAGGAGGCAATTTCTTAAAACTTGTGCAACATCTCGACTTGTAGATTAGTTGCTTTTACTTAAATGTAGAGTCAGATACACTTTTTTTTCCAGAGACGATTTTAAAATGCCTGCTCTGAACTTTCTTTCTATACTAATTTGCTTACAACTCCCAGACATAACGTGAAGTGGGACTTATTTTCTTGCAAGCGTCTTCTGCTACAGGGGATGCTAGAACAGACATATACAAGCGACTGAACACCTGTCTGGACTAAAAGAGAAAACGCTGGATGCAACATCTGCAGACAGTACTTGCCTGGAAAAAAGAAAAAAGGAAAACAAAGGAAAGTCGCTCTACGTAATAATGCCAACTTTCTTTCCCTGTATGTGCCCCGCTTGAGAATTTAGGACTACTGGATGAGGGTTACATTTTATGCAACATTTTCTTGGTTTCCTGCCTGCTTGGTTATATATATATATATATAAAAACAAAAATCTGCATTAAATATTAATCCTGCATGCTGGACATGTATGGCAATAATTTCTATTTTGTACCTTTTGTTCTTGTTTATCTTAAACGCATGTTGTCGATCTAAGCTTTTTATTTGTTGTTTTGTTTTTGGGTTATATTAAAAAAAATGAAATGATCACAAAATATAAACGTTACTGCTTGAGCAGTTTTCATTGGAGAGGGTTGGGGGGAGGGGTGATTTTTAGCTTGTAAATATATGCAATATTAAACTGCACAGGAACTTGGTTAGAGGCTGGTTTTAAACTTATTTGATTTAGTTTGGGGTTTTTTCAAAGTTATGGGCATTTTTTTGTTGCAGTTGCATTAAAAGACATCCAACTTTGTAAATGAAGTGCACTTTTAATGTTTTGGTTTATTATAGTTTCTATGTCTGCAGTTTTCATTTTGGTTTTGTTGTGCTGGCCTCCTTAAAGGAAGACAAACAAGGACTACAGCGATACGGTAACGCGACAAAAGTAACTCTCGCATGACAGCAATCAGAATTACCAAGCTATACTACAAATGTAGTATTGTGGCACTGCTGTTCAATAATGTCATTGCTGGGGGCTTAAGTTAATGTGTTAACATACACACATAAACAGCTAGAAGTATTCCAGTTACCCGAAATTGAGATTATAGTTTGAGGGATACTGATGAAGACAATAATTCTATTTTATAGAGATAGTCGCAACTTTATACAATCAGATATTTTTTGTACATTTTTAGTAAATCGTTTATTTTCAGTAACTGTTCCAGGAAATGTATTGGTATTTTCAAATTCCACCAATGTAGTGTCAATTGAGCCATCCTTTATAAAATATATACTGTAAGAAATGCGAACACTGATTTATTTATAATACCTGGAGTGATGTTTTGCACCTGTAAATGAAAGTGTCTAAAATACAACAAGAACAACGTGAGAGAGCTGAATTTCAATAGATATTTGTGAATATTTGTAGCATTCTTCAGACGAGTTAAACAGTTAGATTTTTAATCAGGTATATTTTACGTTTTCCTTTATTTTTTTTCTGCCGGTCAGTAAAAAAAAGGATTCAGGTTTTGCACTTACAAAAAAATCCCAAAATGAAAACTGTGTGTGTGTGTGTGTGTGTGCGTGCGTGCGTGCGTGTGTGTGTTTCTGTTTTAATTTGAAGTTTGTCCTTTTTTGTTTTCAGTGTTTCTGGTTCTGCTGGCCAGATGCATACGTTTTTTTTTTAATTTTTTAATTTTTATTATTATTATGTTTTAAATTAACAGATATAGAGTCAGGATCATATGTAAAAGCATGGTGCTTGCATTTTAAAAAAAGATTGTTAAAAAGAATCATGCATTAAAAAATACAACCTTTGATTTGTTACTGATTCAACTGTGTTGAAATCAAACTTAAAACTGCAGCAGCGGATTTTTTATTTTATTTTGTATTATTATTTCATGTATTTTGCAATGGGGATCAATTTTCAATCCTGTTTATATAAATGAAAAAAGGACTGTAGTAGTTCCATTCAGGCTGGTTTCTGTTTTGTCTTATTTTTTGTTGTTTTTGGAAGAAATGGTTTCCTATTTTGCTTATTAAAGTCATTGAAATGGCATTTATTTTGAGGACTTGCTTACTGGTGTCTTTTTTTTTAGTCACATTTGAATAAAAAAAGCATTCACATTTTTTAAAATAATAAAATAAGAGTTTGTAAAATAACATGTCGTAGGTCTAAGTTAATTAATTACGATGTTACTGTGAACCAAATATTGAGACATTAAAAAAACGATATTCTCATTAGAAAAACAAAAACACAAAGGTATTTTGAAGAGAACAAACACGAAAGCAAACAAACAAACAGAAGATGGGCAGTAATAGCATATATCACAATGGATTATTGGGGTATTAGTAACTCGCTTTCTTAAAACTACACCCTTCCCTAAATGCACGCCGCTTAAGGCAATACTGCATATCAGTGGTGCATTTAATATATCCAGGAACTTAAGTGGTGTTTGGTTTCATTGCATATGGAAAGCTGCGCTATATCCCACTATTGTTGTTGAAAAATCGGGCACCTTACTTTACTGCATGTAATAAGCCTTGAACATTTTATTATGAAGACTTTGTGAAACTACCGATGACAAATTTCTGTCGCTTTGGTTTAACTGTGATGGAATTTCAACTTAAATAATGTATCTGTTTGTTATTTATTTATAAATACATTTCGGTTTCAATTTTAAGCATGCGACTATATCTGTATATCAGAAGCAATAAACTTCGTTCGCTCTCAGAACTCTTCACTCTCCTCCCTGTTTCCTTGGAACACAGACTGCAGAAATCCAGCATACACGTGCACTGGAAAATAAGATCTTTGACCTTGCAACGCTGCGAGACAGAGAGCGTGCGAGGAACATTAACCATTTAATTACATATTTTATTGCAGCGCTATGCAGCTTTCATTCAATTACATTTTCTGACAACTGTATTTTTATGCAAGTGACTGACTTAAAAATATTGTATTCAAAGACAGGAACCACATTCACCATATACAACAAATGTAAAGGTACTTACAAAAAAACACACAACGCTTGTTAAATGTCTTTTTAAGGAAAACATAATGTTTGTGTTACATGTAGTAAAGGCGATTAGTGTAATCAAACTAAGCTACATTTAGTGATACTGCTTTTTACCTTCTTGGTTAACCACCCAGATAGCTGTATTATTTCAATTGAAACCAATTTAAGTGTTTGAATCATTTGTGTGTGTGCAGATGTGTATGTATGCATGTATGCATTTATGCATGTATGTATGTATGTATGTATGTATGTATGTATGTATGTTTGTATGTATGTATGTATGTATGTATGTATGTATGTATGTATGTATGTATGTATGTATGTATAAGTGTTTGCACACAGATTTAAAAATATTGTTCATATTTGATGCAAATATGTTTTAAATATGAAATTACAGAATTAAGCATTTCCAACCAAACTTATCAGTCGGACTCTCCATAGATGCAGCTTTACAGCACCAGTATTTGCACGATATTCTTTTTTTTTTGCAGTTCTTTTTTCTTTCCCCTTCCTTATTATTCTTTTGTTCCCAGTCTTACACGTTCTCTTTCTATTATAGGAGAGGTTCATGGGCAGCTCCGTGGATGATGTTCAAGAAGTGAAGGCTGGTGTCACCGTGTAACCTGTCAGTATCAACTGATTTGTATTATGTATTTATTTATACAGAGAAATCAAAAAAAGAATAATAATAAAAACAGACTATTACCGGCAGGAATTATTTACGGGTCGGAAACATCAGCTGAGGTAATACGGACACATATAAATAAATGAACAAAGCAACAAAGAACATTTCTTTTAACTTCCTATTTAAATGACCAAGTTGCATTCAAAGCTCTTATACTCGGCGGATGATTATTCCAGTTTCAGGCTGCTATAAAACAGAGAGCAACCTTACCAGAATTTGAATTTTGGTGGGATCAGAGTCTTGTGCCAATGTATTTTGTGGACACCTTATTAATTCCATAATTGCTGCATAGTCACTCCTCAGTGATCCCTTTGATGTAGTCTAGAGCCCCTCATACCCTAACTCTCCCTACAGCAGTTCCTGCAGTACCTTTACATAACATGAGGTCTTTATCATGGTTTCCACTCCGATCTGCATTAACCTGCTTTGGGGTTGATCTCCCACTGGGATAAGCCACAGCTATATTCAGGGAATCTGCCTGAATTGCATCAACCACCTATATTTAGGGGTAATCCCATGATAACTATAGAGGGATTCCAGGGAACCCCAGTGCAGTAAAAAAAAAAAAAAAAACAGCTGCAGTTTATCCAAGCAGGTATAGCTTGATCAAATGAACCCCCCAGCCTAAGCAATGCTCACCCAGTGTTGGTCACCCTCATCTTCTCTACATTCACGAAGAACTGTGAATAGGCTTGCACATAATCAGGGCTTTACCTTATGCTAATAAACTACGCCCACTTTTATAACCATTAACTGACATCATTCCGTCTCTCCATCTTTCTCTCTGCCAGTTTACTCGTCGGTTTTTACCTGCCTACTTCAGACGACATCCAAAACAAACAACAAATAGGATTAAGAAGATAGTTTGCGATTGGCAGAGACTGGCGAGTCAAAGAGAAGTCAATACAAGCAAGCTCTTCTGACACACAGGACAGAGACCAGGGTCTGTTTTCAATGAGGGCCTGAATGTTTCTTGGAGCAAAACTGCACTTTTCTATGGAAAAAGAAATCGCCATTACTGGCGTACATTAAACTTCTCGAGTGCCCCACTTTACAAGAGGTGACCCACATTTTAAATCTCCACTCCCTTACAGAAATATCCAAGTGAGGTTTGTGTGGTATTTTCGAAAGTACTTTGGTGTAGAAATATTATAAGTACTTTGCAGTACCTTCAGTAGTTTTTTAGGGCAGTTCCGTTCAAAAATATCATAGTAAAAATAATTTCCGATGACTCCTTCATAGATTCGTATGAGGCAATGTGAGCCTGGATCCTTTTCTGTGCCATGTTTGTAAGAGCCAGCAGGCACAGCATGGCTGTCACAGAAGAACATACATGCATCAGCTGGTGTTTCAAGAAAACCTGAGGTACCTCCAATAGCACACTCAACACAAAGACAATGGGGAGTGACTGTAAGCATCCAACCACCAAACCTGGAACCCTCAGAACACCATCACAATGTAACAGAAAAGAGAGGGATGGGTAAACATTTAAAAAATAGTTTTTGTTTCACAGTGATCCCGCAGTTGTGAAACCCAAATGTTTGTTACTTGGTGACGGTAGTCAGTTCACTTCAGAGAATCTGGAACTGCTTGTTTCTGTGAAGTGTGATAGAAGGAAAAGACTGTGGCAAGTGTTTAATTTGTGATTGAACATCCCTAAAAAATGCAGAAGTGAAAGACATCTTTCAGTGGGAAAACAAGTTAAGGTACAGAATTAATCTCTCAGGCAAACAGTGATTTTATTAAAAATATATATTCTTTTACTTTATCAAGAATGTCAATTATTCTATCGTATATATCAGAGATAGTCTAGACAGGGATACGTTGCATCTTAGTTTTCCTTCCACACCTAATATGAATCCATTCATAATGCAGTGTTTTTGCAGATTTTGTGAGTTATTTGTTATTTTGTTGTTTTATGTATGATATAAGCATTTTCATAAAAGTTTCAGTAAGCCAAAATTGATTATGATCTTTTGCAGCAGTAAAACACTGCAAAATAGAGTTTGTTTAAAAAAAGTTAACTTGCATTTTTTACTTTTCATTCCTTGGCATGCAATTTGAATATTGGCATTGATTTGGAATCCTGTTTGAATATATATTTTAAAAAAAATAAAGTAATCTTGACTGAATGCTTTATGAATCTAAAGAAGAACAGCTCAATTCAACTGCTGAGAATGGTCCCTAAAGCACAATGACACGACAAATACCTGCAGAGAGTCTGGTGGTCTCAACACTGGGATCTCAGCTCCAAACTGGGTGTCAGTCTGACCCTGAGAGGATAGATTTTCACCCAATCCACTTCCCAGAAAAAAATCATACCACGAGTCTTGTGTAATAAAGTGCGTTCTCATTGATTCAGTTCATAAAAACAATCTGAGATCCTGTGGGGATAAAAGGTTATATATATATATATATATATATATATATATATATATATATATATATATATATATATATATATATATATATATATATCCATAACAATCAGCTAGTGTGTAATGCATTCTCACAGGTTTTTCCCATTTGCTTGCCAGGGGACTTGCACACACGCCACATCCCTAGAAGCTGCAGAGAACATCGCCTTGGTTGACTTTTATTGGTACTGACTTTCCTGCTACTCCACATCACAGCAATTTCCTTGCAAATTAAAGCACCGATTTCCCAGGACAACGCAACGTGAAGGGAGAATTCTTCTTGGCAGCTGGATTACAGCTCCATGACAAGCCACTTAATTTAAACCGGAGGGAAACCGGCAGCTTAAGTTTCTTGTAGCACGTTTGCATGGGTCAGATATTCCACACAATTCACTATATTTGTATACAAACCATGTTTTTATCACAGTCTCCAGAAATCCTTCAACAACTCCTGTAGAAAATGTGGCAGTGAAAAGTAATGTTTTTATTGCCCAGCTGCTTATAAAATAAATGCATTACTGCTCCAGTATGACCAATTCTTGAAATGTTGCTGCTTTACCGTGTATTTAATATGTTTAATCATGCATGTACCATATGCATGTCTTATCATGTGTCGTCATGCCTGGTTATATTTTACCATGCCATTCACCGTTTGAAGATTGAAGACCAATCATATTTTTTAGCCAAGCAAAAAAAAGTTTTGAGCCATTGTCTAACTAGTGTTATTTAGGTTTTACCACATCTTACTAATATAACATGTTACCCTGCTTTTACAATGGTTCTCTAATATTTACAAAGGGTTGTGAATTTTACAAGCTGTGTTACACTTTTGTATAGGTTTGAGTCATGTGCACTTCCACTGTGACAACCTGATTTACAAAGAAAAATAATACAGCTTTCAAAACCCTAATGTTTGGTATAGATTAATCTCAGCAGCTGGATTACTGGCCAAGCATCAGAAAATAGCCGTCCCGCATTCAGAACCTGAGCCTCTGTGGCAGCCAGCCTCATGTCTGTGCTGTTTGGCTCCTGCTAGAGTGCTTACATTAGCACTATGAGCCCTGGCCAGGTAGGCTTGGCGGTGCTCAGATTTCTCTGTAGAATGGCTGCAGCTCTTTCCTTGGTAAAAGGCACACATCATCAAGATTATGGATTGGGGCTCATTGCTGTGAAGCCATGGGTCTTCAGTTAGTGGAGAATGTAAAGCAGTGCATTGTTCAGGTGATGTAACTATCTTGAAACTACCAGTGAAAGTGGAAGCAAAGACTGGGCCCAGCAGGTACACAAACCATCTCCCAGCTAGTATCAACCAGTAACAACCTAGCCACCTCACTTTCTGGTCTTGCGGGGGCAATGAAGCTGCCTCCCTACATATCACTCAGTGAAGATGAGCAATGTCAAATAACCCCATGGATTTTCCATGTGGCTCTGTGGCTATATGTACTGTACCATTTGTTTCCTAATTTGTGGCTTGTTTGGAGATAATCAGGAGAGTACAATGAAACACCCAGCACAGTGTATAGTTTTTTTTATATGGAACCGCTGCTTTTACTAGGGTTTGGTTTTCTAGATAGAAGTAGAGTCTGGATTACTGCGAGGTGTTTCTTACGCAGCAGAAGAAGACACAGTGAAGAACTAATGCTATTATTGCCTAATGGTCTGTGACTATTGGAAGTTGTGAGAGATTCATTTTCTCAATATATCAAGCAGGTAATCAGCTTTTACTGCTCCAACATGTTCCCTGCGAAAGCTGGTTCATCGGGTTTGGGGTTTCGTGTGTCGGATTGCCTCAGGGTGAGATGTTATTAACACCTTGATCTCATCCAGTCAGACAGCTCCTCTCTGTGACAGCAGGCTGTGTGGATGCGTGGCTTCTAGCAGGGAGGACCAAACCATCTTAGCCTGCCCCGGGGCTCACGGTTTCTGGCTTACTCTGTGGCACGCCTTCCCTTCAACACTCCCCACCTCCAGCAGCTGCCAGCAGAGCACGGCGACGGGTTGTGCTGCCCTGACACCCTTACCGTACCAAAATAAACCTGCCATGTAATTGTGCAGATGCTCAGTGCTCATCATCCTTAAACATTTGTAAAATCAAACAGGTCTTAAAATAGGCACGCTTCAAAACATTTACTATCCCATACCTCTACACCAGATTTGACATGCATATACTTTAATCACATAACAGCCCACATGTAGAAATATATAGCCCTCAATAATCATTAGGCCAGTGTTGGGGAAGTGTATGGAATCACAGCAAGGTTTATGTATATTATGCCACAGTACTCCCCTGTCCAGCACTCTGCTTCAGGCTCTTTAAACCCAGTTCCAGACAGACCCAGGCTGGTGAGCCACTCCCCTCCACTCTAGCAGCTCTAGCAAGATCTGTGTTTAATTTTGTGGGATGATCCATTTTTAGACTTCCTAGTTTGGAGTTGCCACAGTGCTGTTCTCTTGCAACATCTGCAACTGTTTTTCAGCAAGGCAGTGAGGAGGATTCGGTATCAGGCATCAAAACACAAACACTTGCTTGTTTAACACATCTCCCCCTCTTCTTTTTTCACATGCAATATATTTCTGTGTGGCTGTCTCACTCACACCCCAGGTTTAAACTCCCAGATCCTGTATTTCTCAGAACTCCAGCAAGACCCTTGTTCAAAGCCCCAGCCTACATAACTGCACCCTTTTCCAAAATCAACTCTGTGTTATTAGGACAAACAATCTCAAGTTCTGTAACTGCAGCTTCCTTATCTGATAGCATTGCTGAAGTGTCCCGCAATCATGTTCAGTCTTATACTAAAATATTATCCTTTTGTGTGTGTTTACTACATTCTTTCTTAGCAACCAGTGCTAAATGTATCATATGACAGGTCAAGCTTTTTTTTTATGTGAACCAAATAGAGATGATCCCACTCTCACTTGGTTGGAGTTTATAACAAAACACTTTCAAGTACTGTCGTTGCTATATATGTACATTTGACAGGAAGTATCTCCAGCTGATACTGTATTTTCAAATGTGCAATACAGAACCAAAGTATGTTTTAAATGTATGCCAGTTGCAGTTTTAAAGCAAAGCCACATTGATAATCACTATACACAACAGCATGTATTGGTAACAAGGTACCTGATTTATTAAGGTTGTTACTACTATGCACAACCTGCACCATTTAGTGTGAAAATACAAAGTGTGTAAGAGAGAAACAGGGGGACTGGTAGTGGGATTGATTTAAATGGTGGCTAACCCTTTAAGAAATACAGATTAACTGGGGAAGATATAATGGGATTATGTGAGTGTCTGAATTCTGAGCTCCATAGTGGGGCTGATAAGAGATTGTCTATGTGGTTCCAGTCCACGTAAAAATCACAACGGAATTCTTTTATGCACAGGATTCTTTTTTTTATTTAACTCCGGTGGGGGATGGATCCAGAATTAGTTCTAATAATGAACTGCCGTGTATCTGGATTGAACGTGGCACCAGTCGTTTGAAGGAAAGCGAGCATTCACATTTTGAAAACCCAGACGGTCAACCTGTGCAGTCGTTTTGCATCTTTCCTATGCCTGCAATCTGGATAAGCTGTTTGAGAAATGTGTTACTGACGTTACAAGTTTGATACCCATCGTAGATAAAGGGGAAGCCATCAAACACCATGCAGCTTTGTGAACTTGTTGATGAAGAAATTATTTTGAAAAGGGAGTAACATGTGCCTGCAATTTGCCTAGTCAGCACATAGCATTTTATTGACATCAACACTATACAGCTCTTGTTTGAAATAATGTTTTATGTGAAACCTGCCTTGTTGTTTCCCTGGCATGTCCATGGGCACAGCTGCAGAAGGATGGAGAGAGTTTTACTCCCATCCTCAAGTTTAAATGAAGGGGCTCCACTAATGCTGCCAGCCCGACCCAGCGGGGTTCTAATTGAAGAGTCTGGCTCAGCATAAAAACAGGGGATAAAAATACCACCCTATTTATACGGCTGCAGTAAAGTCCCTCTGTTATCAACCACTGAGCACCTACTGGCATTCCCCTAATAAAACCCAACTGTAGTATACCATTCTAAACATAACACTGTGTTGTTAATTGTATTATATTAAGGCATAATGAAAGCGTTAAGTTCAAGACAAGTTCAAGTTTTCAAGAAAGTGTCTTTTTCAGAAAACTATCCCAGTATATTCAACACGTTCATGTGTTTACATGGTTAGGAACCATTAATCCAATAGCAATGTTCTGATATATTTCTGAAATCTGACATGCACATTTGCCACGTTAAACTGGCAGTGTAGGCAGGTGTTGCAAATTTAATGTATCTTGTGGATCTGATTGCACTTTACAGTGCAGATGTAGACAGATAGAGATTTAGCTTGATAGACAGACTGACAAAGAAATAGATACAATGACAGCCATGTAGTGTCTCATGTCAGCAGATGACGACGCCCTCTGTGTAAAAGCACGCTTGTGGGAACCTGCCACTGCACATTAATTTTCCCTTCATGCATGCTTTGAGGAAAACAGTGGCTTTAATTGAGGCTAAATAAACTGCTGGCCTAGTGAGTGGGAGAGGCTGCACTAAGCTGATGGGTGAAGGGACAGTGATAGGTCCTAAAACAGGTTTGTGGGTATTTAACCCATCCAACTCTCCTTACCCACCCTGAGTACCAGAATGAAAGCTATGGTGTTGCAACTATGGGAAAAGGGGAACTGGGAACTCAAACCATAAGGGACATATACAAAAAACATGGTCTATTCTCACAAATGAATAATAATCACTATTGAAGCCAATGTACTGTATGTAAACTCGACTACAGTACTTGCTGAATCATTTCACACTATGCCGATGAGAGATACAGTAGAGCTGGAAGGGTTTAATATCACTTTGCCAATTCACTGAGCCATCCACTTCCATAGCTGCGCACCAGTCCTTTTATTTATCTTTATTTTCTGAAGAAATGTAACTATCTAGGTGAGAATTTCTTTTAAGGCTGTTTCGAAAACTAAGGTAGCCTTTTTTTACAGTGTATTTACTGTACAGTGGAGCCTCTGTGGCTTTCTGCTCGCACCCTGTGATTTTCCCCGGAAAGGTGTGAGAGCACCCAGCCTGCCCGAGGGAACCGCGCTGCTATTTGAAGCTGCTCCAGAGCAGCAGTGAAGCTGTGCTGTACCCTCGGGGCCCTGGAACTCCTTCATCTTTGAGCTGCTGTACCTTTACTCACAGTCTTAGGTTTGAAGCCTGCCTCGGAATAACCTGGACCAGCTCCATCTAACACTGCTCTTTAGTTTCTCTCTCTCTCTCTCTCTCTCTCTCTCTCTCTCTCTCTCTCTCTCTCTCTCTCTCTCTCTCTATCCCTCCCCCTCCCTGCCTCTCTGATTCCTCCCTTATTCCATGAATTCATGAGATATAACCTGCCTGACTGGTTCTTCCGATGTTGGTGAGAGAGAGAGACAGAGAGAGAGAGAGAGAGAGAGAGAGAGAGAGAGAGAGAGAGAGAGAGAGAGAGAGAGAGAGAGAGAGAGGGAGGGAGCTGTCAAAGATTAGCAGACAGCTGGAGGGTAATAAAAAAAAAAACTTCTTTCATCACCCATGATAGTCTTAGTGACGTGTTTAGTTCAACAGTTATGTACCTTACTTTGCTGACCTTACTGTCTTCTTACAAACCACTGCTAGTCAATCGTTGGTTTTTATCATTATGCAATGTCCATGAACCATGGACCATGAGCAGTATAAACTTTGGAGAAACTCAGGGAGTTAGTATAGCCTTCACTCCCGTAGCTCTCAGTTCCATATTAAGTAACAAGTGCTTTACTACTGCAGAGGTAATTTCCCTAAACTGACAGACACGTATTTCAGACATGATTTAGCCAATCAAAATAAATTAAACATCTGCACTCTTGATTAGTCTCATCACAGGTGAGTAGGAGATCGCATGTCAGAATGAAAAATACAACACTCCAGCACACTGGATTTTGCCATATCTCACTTTTTTTATTCTTTAAAAGAAATTAGAAGCTAATGTTTTGATCGTAAGACCTTCGTCAGAGCAACAAAAGCTCATCAAATCACAAGCCGTGGTCTCAAGCTTGCTGTGCAAATCACCACGCTACGTGGTTAGTGTGCACTTCATTTCAGGAACAATGTTTTTTTTTTTGGTTTTGTTTTTGCCACAGAAAAGATCCAAAGAGATCCAATAACATATATCTATTGCTGAGCTTTGCTTTTCAATGCAAAGTTAAACTGAGCAAGTGTAAAAGGGTACTGAAGTTGAATACGTTTCAGGAAATGGATTTAAACTACACCTTTACTGTATGGACGAGCAGAACTTTGGTCATTCTCTAGCTCAGTTGTGTGTTTAGGAAATGTAACTTCACCTGTTAATGCACCTGTATTATGAAGTGTATCCTACCCATCCATCCAGCCAGCCAGGTGTCATCTTGACTCAAAGACATTTATCTCTTGCTATTCAGAGCTATTTTTAAGATAGATATACTTAGGGATTTCAGTCTTAAATTTGATATTCATTACACACCACTTGGAGGATTATCACTGTATCCCCTGACAGAACAGTGATGTCAGCTTGGCAGGGCGTTCTCTTGTGTGCCTCTCCTCTCCTATACACTTAGATAACCACTAGTTTCTCGCACTGTTAGAAAGTTTGACTCATGATTTCAGCTACAGAACTGCCATTTACATTCAAATACTTTATAACGTTTAAAGCATATTCAGTATGTAAAGTGTTACTGGGCAGTGCACATCTCAGAGCAGGATTCACTGAAGGGAATCTTCTCTTATGGTGATCATTGCAAAGCATCTTACCTTCTTTCTTGTTGTTGTTAGCCAGCCGCTGTGATACATGGATACTACATGAGCATTACAGGACAGAGACCAGATGTGCACAATCTACTCATTAATGTAGCACAGCCCACATAGCAAAGTTCACTTTTAATCCGATAAAAGGGATTGTGTTTGTTTATACAAAGTCCTTTGTTTGCTCTGACCTTGTGGATTTGGAAAATTCTCCCCAAGATTAGGATTATATGCTAACTGTGGTGCCCAGTTCTGACAAACAGAGCATGTGATGGTTCCTAATACCTACACAAAACTACCTAACAAGGCAAATCACCGCAATGTGTGTTTGCAAATGGTTATTCTCATAGATGAGTTAGTAGATGGGTGCTTTGTGTGTTTGAGGGAGCGCTTTGTTTTTTTTGCAATCGTGCATGTTTTATTCCTGCACCTTAATGAAAGTGTATACATGTTTAAAATGAATCCACAGAGTCATCAAAACAATAAAACATCCAAATAAACAATACTTGTTGGAGGGTAGTATATGCAGAACTTGAAAACACAATAGATTGGTTTTACAGATGCCAGACTGGCATTAATCATAGACTACAGTGTCTGTCAAACCACCCAATCAATCAATTAAAAAAAGTAGACGTATTTTTTGATAAATTAATTATCTGAAATGTCCATATACAGCAGGCATATGGGTCTATTCACCAGGAAAGACTCAATCAGGGTTGCCTGATCCACATCAGTAGTGGTGAATTTCCATTGAGTGATTCCATTGTGCAGTGTGGAGCCTCTGTCCTTATCTTGTTATTCTTGGTGTTGAAGTGTCATCTTGCACTGGCAGCAGAAGCTATCAGGGGATATCCAGCCTTTCCTTCCGTGTGGTGGCTGTCTCACACTCAGCTGTCACTGCAGAGGCAGCACCACAGGCTTGACCCAGTGGGTAAAAAAACCAAAGATCATCTACTGTCTCTTTCACTTCTCTTCTTCTGATAGTTGTCTCAAATGTTTCTTTTAAAACATCTATTGGAGAAGCAAAAGGTGAAACAAATGAAACACATACTTCAAACAAGATATATAGTTCAGAAACATGAATTTGACCTTCACATGTAAATCAAACTGAAATTCTGAGTATATATTCCTCAATATACAGAGAACTGCATATACAGTAAATATGTATCCACATAATAAGCTGTATCTTGAAACAATTTGTCGATTGTCCCTATTGAGATCAAGCTGCAGGGCACAGTTTATCATTAAGTTGGATGAACATCTTAAGGTAGATTCCAATATATTGGGGAATATACAGAGCTATATGTATAAAATGACTGTGTATATTTAGTATAGTAAATTGATTTAAAGTGTTATCCAGACAAAGGCTTCTTTTAGTTTTATTATAAATGTTTTTTTTATTTTTTTTTAAATGTTTAGTAGGCTAATGTCTTCATCAGCGTTTCTTATAGTTTTACTATCAGCGTATTCAGCTATCTGTCTGGTAATGCCCTCTCAGGAGGGTATTAATTCTTAATGTACTCTTGAGATACCTTCTTATTCCCTTGAGAGATACAAAAGCATGTAGTTATTAAGCAGAGGCTGTGTACCAACCTCTGGCAAGTTTACAAAAACGCAGCGTAACAGACAGGGTTACTTTAGTTTCAATGCGCAGACTTTCCAAAGTAGCGTTCAATGGGAATCGAGCCAGTGGCACTTCATTTCAATTTGAAATTTCAGTTTGACTTTGACCTCTAACCTCGAAATGAGTAACAGCATATTTTCTCAATTGAACAGTATGTTTTATCACCAATGTCTAATCGCCATAAAATAATGAGTAAATGACTTCAAAATTACATTTTAGCATTTTATTTTACTGCCTCATTACCATTTTATTTACAATCATTCCCAGCAATTCAAAGTGTTGTTGCTTCAGTGTATAGACATGAACCCATAAAAACATGCTTGTCTTACAGGTACTCTAACATGGGCTGTTTTGGCTTGTAGGAAGATGACCAGTCTTCCACTTGAGTGAAGTTTTCAATACTAAATTGGCGGGGATGGTAGAAGACTGTCTCACTAATTGTTGGTGAAGACAGTTTTGAACATCTTCCACTTCCGGGAGGGCTCTCTGTATAATGTCAACAGGAAGAGGAATGGGCCTTAACGCTGTTTTATTTAATTCCTGGATCTCTCAACATCCAGTGCTAAGCCGGTCCCTCAGAGAGCCAAGGAGGCCCCCTCCCCTCCACATGATCAAGACGCCCAGATGTTTCCCCAAAACCCACTTCCTACAAGCTTGTCTCCATATTCCTGCCTGAACTCAATGAGGAGGAAAATCACCAACTCTCACTCAGAAGAAAGGCGTGAGCAAAGTAAACATCTCACAGGAATTTATAATAGTGGGAAATGAACAAAGTAGAATGACTTGCTGTGCTTTTATTTTGCACAGTGTGTCACAGTGCATCAAGGAGAAAATCAATGCACCGTAATTAAACAAGCTTGACACAACTCAATTCTGCCCTGAGGTTTGCAGATTTAAACCCATTCTACCTGGAGTCTGTGGCTTTCTTAAAATACACAATAGCACAATAAGAGCATATTTATGCTGCAGTTAGTCAGGAAGAGAGTGGATGAAAGGCAGTACAAATCTCAAAAGTGTAATATTGCAATGAAAGTGTGGGAAGTGCACAATCACTGCAGACCACTTGTTAACAGTGTTTGGATTGGCATCATTTTCTGAGAGGGGGAGGGCCTTCCTGTTTCCCCCTGTCACCTGTAACCCTGGGAATGGGATCCTTCCTGCAAGATTCTTGGAGAGTGGAACTCCAGGACATTCACACTGTGTCTGCGGAGCAGAGATAAAAACACAGGGGGAGGGGAGACACTGTATACCGTGTGCCGTTTTAAAAAAGAACAAGGTGAAACTTACCAAGCAAACAAATGTTTTTGATTAGAGCCTTCATCAATTTCAGTGTAATAGAAATGTTAATTTGAACTTAGTGTCTATGATTTAAGTTATGGATGGATTAAGAAGAAAATAACAAACATATAGTATGCAATAAAACACAAGCAAAGGGTTTAGAAACCTGAAAGATTGCAATATGTTACTCAAAATGTTTGATGAAAGTTTTACGTAAGTGGGGGTTTGAAGGACTGTAATAGGAAGGATTTGTTGGGCTGTATCTCACAATGGAACTTCAGAGCGTTGGCCCAGTCTATGATACAGATAAATAGAAGTCAGAGAGAGAGAGTAAAGTAAGATGAAAGACCTAGAATGTAAAAAGGCTTCAATTATCCCAAATATCACTGACATGACTCATTTGATACAAATCTACTGCTTTGAGGCCTGTCTTTGTGCAACAATTGTATTTTTAGTACTCTTATTTGGAAGCCATGCAAGATTTTGTTTATATTGCATGTCTTGCCTTATAGCGTTTCTAAAATATTTTTAACAGTGAACCATATCTTCGAAAGGATTTCACATGGAATAATCGAAAAGGTTTAGACCTGGTGTATTCACCTGTTTGAGATGCTTTGTTGGAATGTGGTAACAGAGAAGCACCTGAGCTGCAGGTAGGATGGGGGTAGGGTGAGGGTGATGTGAGAGAAAACTATGCAGCTTGACAGACACAATGAACTTTCACCCTTCTAATTGTGGTGGGTCCTCCAGCTTAGCTGGTTAAGCAGTAATTAAGCAGTCTGTTCTGTAATCACACGTTCCTCTTTGAAACTGTGAAGCACTGACTCTCTGTGTAATTAGATCCCACACTTGGATGAAATCATGCAGGTTTGTCAATATGCTGCCTCGTCCACCACTGTGTAACAAACAGAAAATTGAAAAATTGAAAATGATATAACAGACGTTATCTATCAATTACGCTTCCAGACGAATTGTTAATTGGCAATCAGTATGGTGTGCCAGGGGAGATGTCTCGATGTGGGTAAAAGATGCCATCTCAACCCTTACCACAAAACCAAAGGTAAGTGGTTAGCCTGGACGTTTTAGGATCTATACCCAACAGTCATTTAGTCAGCCTAAATGTAGGTTAAAATTTACGAGACAAGACCAACTATGGGCAGCAGTGTGGAGTAGTGGTTAGGGCTCTGGACTCTTGACCAGAGGGTTGTGGGTTCAATCCCCAGTGGGGGACACTGCTGTTGTACCCTTGAGCAAGGTACTTTACCTAGATTGCTCCAGTAAAAACCCAACTGTATAAATGGGTAATTGTATGTAAAAATAATGTGATATCTGTATAATGTGAAATAATGTATAATGTGATATCTTGTAACAATTGTAAGTCGCCCTGGATAAGGGCGTCTGCTAAGAAATAAATAATAATAATAATAATAATAATATAGGGTGATTAAATGGTATTTCATTGTTTGTGGAAGATATAACCCAAACCCTAACCCTTTTCTGATACAACTGTGTACTTACATATATATCGTGCAAAATATTTAACACATTAAGTAGACTGTAACTATGCATAATAACCTTGTAATTATGTGTAAGTACTCATGTATTTACTATGTAACTACTATGTAAATACACAGTGATTAGACACACTCAATGTAAAGTGTTAGCAAATTCTGTTCTTTCCAGATAGATAATCTTTCTCTCACTTTCTCATCCTCCTATCCAACACATTTAAAAGTGATTTGTCTGCTGTGTGTTAAAGTTCTTCCCCCAGGCCACACACACTAACGCCAGTTTTTTTGTGTTTGAACTACGATAAGATGACAGGATTTTTGGTAAATATTTTTCAGCGAGCAGACCGCAGTGTTCCAGCCATGGAGTGAGCAAACATTATTCCTCTGAACGGGAGTTTAAAGAACTGCTTTTTTATTTATCTGAGAGAGAGAGAACACACACTGCTTTTCCACCAGTTTCTTCAAACAAGTTGAACAGTGGTAACACTAAATAAAGTGTCTTAACGCTGTTATTAAATTGTAATTACACATTTGGTTCCATAGTACATAGTGTATGTATGCAACCACATGTGTAAGTACAGTGTAATTAACAAAAGATCTGATGGACAATTTTCATTTTGTAATTAAACAAACGTACAGAGCAACTACACACCCATGTGTGTTATAATAGTGTAATTAAGAGACAAAATGTAATGTTAGTGTGTTTTCTTTTTACATTCAATAGCACTGCCTCTTGAATCTTAAAAACACCTGCGATCTGAAATCAGCAGGGATGGAAATAATGGCCTTTGTTTATACTGATACCCTTTTATGGGAAATACCGATAAAGCTGACATTTTATACATGTTAAGAAAACTGTAGGGAACACCTTTCAAATTGTGCATATGTATGTGGTTTACATAGATATATCAATATTGACAAGCTGACACTTTGAGTGAGTACTTCTGTGTGTGTTTGTTTACAAGAAAGAGTGAATCTGTAATAGGCTAGGGGTTTATGAGAAACCAAATCCATAATGGACTATGGGTTTTGAGAAACAAGTTCTTAACCTCACCTCTAATCCCTGGCCTATAATGAGTTTGTTTCTTACATGTTTTATTTTTTTACTTTGGAAAGTTATAAATTGGATTACGAAATAAGCATTGCGGTTGGTAAATTCAGTTGTGTCACGCAAATCCATATGTGAGTGGTAAGCAGAAACCCCAGCTCTTCAATCAAGCCAGAGGTGCATCTAAATACTGTCACATTTTAAACAACTGATTAGGGTCTTTGTGTACCAAGGTTATGAAAACAAACATCTCTTACAGTATATGTGAATCACTTCAGTGTATTTTTGTCTGTTATTTAACCTGAGCTGCTATTTAGATCCTTTGCTGTTTAGAGATTGAGCATGATCAGCCGGTGTAAGATGAATGCATCTCTGCTGCAGAAAGAACCATCACTGCTATTGCGTAAAGCCAGTTAGACATGCGTATGTTACAGTTAATGACTGCTCTCACTGAAGACTGTGATTAAGCCCAGGGAGAGTCATGTAATTGCGCGCTAATTAACATAACAGTGAAGCCGGAGCTGAGCTGGGGCAAGCCGATGGCCCTTACGTCACGCTTTAATTATAAGAGGGCCTGGATTCGGTCCCCCAGTCTCATGCTCACTCCAGGGCTATACTTAGTGGCCGTTAGTTCACACCTCAGTGGTGCTTTATGACTGCGGGGCAAGGGTGGGGGTTGGGTGGCCACCTATTTAAAGGTGTAGCGCCCTGTACGGTTTTAAAAATAGTTGTTACATATTTAAGAAGGTTGTTATCTTATAGAACTCTGATTAAAATATCAACTCCGAAGGTGCTTAACATGTTATGAGTGTAACCAAACACCATTTGGAAAAAATAAATCAAAATCGGCCATTTTAATTCATGTTTTCCTGAACTTGCCCACTTTTTTGAAGGATTGTCCCTCTTTTACTTCTAAATAAACTCTACTCTTTATAGTGTGAACACTTCAGCCGACACTGAAAATTAACATCCTTTTCATTGTTTGCCTGCTGTTACATTGCAGCTTGCTCGACCATGTATTTGGTTTGTAATGCACTTGGAGAAGCTGCATGAAAAGTGCCTCAGAAATCTCAAAGATTAGAAGGATTACGCAGTAATAGCCCTCTTCAATCTTCTTAGTTGCGAACACACCAGAAGAAAAAACCTAAAACTGCAGAAGAGGGGCGCAGAGCATTTTTAAATAATGTTTTCCCTGTAATGCGTAAACTGAAAGTCCCCTCACTTTTTGATTTTTGTTTTTGGTATTCACATATCCCATACAAGTGGAACCTGTGTTTATGGCACCCTGTTGTAGAAAGTCACCTGTCTGAAAAGACCAGTTGCCTTGGCAACAGATTCAGTCAATTGCATTCATTTAAACCTGTTGGCCATCTGCTCCAGGAGACAGCTTTCTCCCATTAACAAGGGTGGTCTTCAGTGCCTGGGTGTACCCGTGGTGTTTTAATCAACTGAGTTGTTGCAGCGCTTTACTGAAGAGCACATATACACGCAAAGAATTTAAAAACACAAAACAGACTTCCACTACATCAATAATAATAAGCCCCAACCTTGTCACTTCTCGTGTCTTCAAGGATACAAGGATGATTTTAGGTTATGCTAGTAAGATATTTGAGTTTATAATCGTAATTAAAAGATTTAACCATTTGACAGATTGGACCCTTTCCAAGATTTCAAATAATTCTGATTGGAAATGAAGCATGCATTGTTTTTTTTACCATGTTCTACTCTAATAAATCAAAGTCACTTCGCACACAGTAAAATAGTGTTTAGTTATTACACAGAACTCGGGACAAGAGATCTCACAACATACTTATTTGAAAAGCAAATACTGTATTTATTTTAAGAATACTGGAGACACACCAAGAGAAATCTATGCGTTTAGTTCTATTTTGTATAGTTCTATACAAAATAGAACAACTGTAAAACAGGAACTTCTATAAACTGACTTGCTGTTGCGAGAGGGAATTTTATAATAGACTGGCCTCACTCTCTCAAACTGCAGATAAGAAATGAACTGGGTGTAATAAGGAATCCTTTTATTTGTCATAAACAGACACAATAGACCTGGTCTACTGTATCAATATATTTCCTTGTGGAATATGCATGAAAGTATATCAAATGTAATCTTTCAACACAAGTCATAAACAACCCTCAAGGTTAAATGAAAGACTCAAAGGCGTGTCTGCGTTGTTTGTTACCAGTTAGGAAATATTAACAGTTTTTATTACTTTTACAAAACTTTGTGCAAATTGCATTTTGGAGTTAATACTTTGATGACTCTTCACCAATGTTCCCCGATTTACTCCAATACTGTTTTTTGTGAAATGATGTAAAAGAAACATATGTCTAAATTTCAACTAACTGGTTTCTTAGCAACAAAAACTGCTCTGATGTGGGGCTAAGTGTCACCCATCATTTGTATATGCACATGCATGCAAGTGAAATTCCAAGAAAGTCAGCACCCCGTATCAAGGTTACCTGAGGACAGACAGCAGGCAGCAACTTCGGAAGCCTTTTACGTATCAAATCCTTTGTGATCAGTTAAACCTAAATTCATTCCACTTTGTAACGCATTATCACAAAGAAATCACAGAGTAACCTTTTTATTCCTATTCATATTTGTTTGTTTATTTATTTATTTATTTATTTATTTATTTATTTATTTATTTATTTGTACTGAAAATTAAGATTTTTTTTTTCGCAGTGTGGATATTTACAAGTGGCTGGCAAAGAGTTCAGAGCTAACCCCTGCCCTTCTCCAACACACACCCCTCCCTAGGGTATTTATAGCCCAGACCTGAGGAGCTCAGACAGCTGTAACCCACAGGAGAGCTGGGGGCCTGGGAACAGCCCTGGGGCTTCAGAGTAGTGTGGCAAACTGTGGCACAAGTAATGGCTATTAAAAAGAAAGTGTGCCATTATTATTATTATTTATTTCTTAGCAGACGCCCTTATCCAGGGCGACTTACAATTGTTACAAGATATCACATTATATTTACATACAATTACCCATTTATTCAGGTGGGTTTTCACTGGAGCAATCTAGGTAAAGTACCTTGCTCAAGGGTACAGCAGCAGTGTCCCCCACTGGGGATTGAACCCATGACCCTCCGGTCAAGAGTCCAGAGCCCTAACCAGTACTCCACACTGCTGCCCTATTATTAGAGGTTTTAATGTTGGGTGCCCACCAAATATGATCTCTGCAATGATTCGATCATCAGAGAGACGCTGAGTTACCCCAGGAGGTTTAACATATGTCCAGTATGACCTTGCTGAGCTATTCATCACAAGCTTCGAGGCAATTTAAGGTATCCATGTAAAAGGAATCAGATTAGGTGACAGTGGTGGCCATCCTAGACCACACCATATTGACAATGACGCTCTGACTGTATCCAGTGATGGACAGCCACAGCAAAGTTATTCGGCCACAAGGAGGTTACATTTCACACATGTTTTCATCATCCCAAGCTACTTGGTCTTCTAAGTTACATCATTGAATCATTGCAGATTTGTTTGCAATTCAAACTAAACCCACCCAGTACTCAAAGTTTGCAGGGATACAAAGCACCTGGAATTTATTTGGGATTAAAGATGACGCATTAAAAAAAAAAAGTTATGTTGGTATAGTTTCTTAATTTCATTATTCTACAAAGAATTACTTTGACTGTTTAAAAACAAACTGAGTTCCATTGCAAAGTGATATTTGTGAACACGAGTAAACTCAGTCTTGAAAAAAAAAAACAGAAGTGAAACATAAAAATTATACTCCCAAATACAATCTGTTCTTTTTCCAGAAGTGTGAGCAAGCACATTTTTTAATTCATCATAAAAAATACAATAAAAACTGATCTGAGGCTCTGTCACAAAACTAGTGTGAATATGCATTAAATCATCTGGTTTTCACAATGTGGATTCTGAGTCTTTTTGTTAATTTAAAAATCCAAAAAGCTGAACTACATTTACAATTTCAAATGTATAATTTGTTCAGTAACTTTGTTTTTTATGCTTTTTATAAACCAGTAACATTACTTCTCTTTTTTATATACATATGCTCTGTGTAGTTATTCCATCAATATCAATCAATCAATATTTATTTTACATAGTACCTTTCATAGTGCACCACCGTCACAAAGCGCTTTACAAGATAGTAAGGAACAATGCATTAAAACAGTGAAATACAGTGCATAGTACATTAAATACAAACAGTAAATAAACAATGCAAATACATTAAATACATGTATAATACATAAAATGCAGGGCTAGGATGTGAATTCTAAACAATGCGGTCTTCAAAACCTGCACTATAATTAGGCTTCAATCTGGAGATTTTTGGTGAAATTTGTCTTAGTAGAACATGTTTTTACACAACTTCAATTAAGAACCAGACATTTTAAAATGTTCCTTTTGTTCACACATTTTTTTAAAAAAAGTGGTTAGATAAGAGACAGTGCTCAAACGCACGCCATCGCCTGCATTTTAGTATTTGATTCTTGATCTCTGAGATTCATTTAAAACTCATTGTTCTCACTCTACAACTCCAATGCTATTTCAACCTCCTTCGCAATGCAAACATTTCACCCAGCCTCTGACTGCACAGTAAGAGCCATCAATCATTGGAAAATAAAAAAGAAAGATTTTTATCTCTGTAGCCGTATTAACCTCGGGATCCTGGCAGAGATACGTGTAGGTCTTTTCTAGTAAGTCATTAATTCATTCATTCAGGACAGTGTTTTAATTCTTCCTCCTCTGAGGAGAGGCTAGAGCTGCCATTTATTAAACCTATTCTTGGAAAAAAAAACTATTGTGTTATTAATGATGGAGATGGTTTTAATATACATTTTCCTACCCTCAATTTTCTTCAGCAGCCTTTTCACTACCCTCATCATTATTGATTTGAGTGACAAGTTAGAGCGTATGTCACATATGGCAATATGATTCTGCCATGTGTCTGCAGTATTCACAAATAACCGTATGCACGAAACATGATAGTTATTGCATATATGTGTGCTCCATGATCAGACAGGGAAACACACATAATAAAATAATTTGTATCCTTCTTATATTTAATGAACTGATGAGAGGCGTGATAGTGTAGATAACATGCTGCAATACATTAACATGTGTAATTATTGTATGCTTCCGTTGTTGTGAATGTCCCTTTTAAATGAAAGTGAGATTTCTGGGGGTTAAATCTGATTTATCCTGCAAGTCTATGAGGGGGAGTAGGGGGTGAAAAAACACTGTCGTTGATGAACCAATTCATGCCATCTAAAGAGTTTTTCAATCTGGCAAGAAAGCCTATATGGTTTTGTAGTTCAAAACTAAAATGGTTACGCTATATATTATATAAGTGCTGTATTCCCACAAATACATACATATACTGTAGGCCTGTTAGGGAGACAGTGGGATTACACATGGGGTTATACAGTTCTAACATAGGTATCCACAATACCATACTGGCAAAACCAGAGAACCAGACATGTAAAACAACTTTTGTTAAGAATACTGTCACCGCTTTTGTTGATAATAATGTCTGTTCATTTTATGATTAATCTTGATTCAAAAGAACATATATTTATTTATTTATTTATTTATTTTACCACTAGAGAGACCATGATGCACTAATCAAATTTAAAAATTAACATTTTCCCGGTGGTAGAGTTAGCTGGTCAAATGGAGTCATTTAAAACAGACAGCTATCTGCTAAATGGGCCTATTGGCGTTTCCGCGTTGGCGACAAACAGCACCTTAATGGGTAGCGCACGGGACAATTGGTACTCATTTACAAGCTGCAGCTGGCGCTTTCATCTCCTAACTTCAAAAACATCTCAGAAACAGCAAGATTTCAGGAGCAACTTCCCTCAAAGGTGTTGAGTTTGTAAACAACCCTGTTAGCACCTCCGACTATGAACTTAATCCCTGAAAGAAGTCATTTTCTCAACAGTACACAAAGGGTCCAGTTAATTGTGCCTCATTCCAGTTTAAAGCACAGGTTTGCATTATGTATCTGCTCACTTGCCTATATTCCCTATATCCCATGTGTTCTCGGTATTGTTTTGTGCTTGTTTGATTTTTATTTCTTATTTTCTTTACATTTTTTGTGTAAGGTTACCATATCACTCTGTGTACACCAGGCCAGTTTAGGACAGTTCTGACTTTTCAACTCACACCCCAATGCATTCTGGTAAGTGTAGTCCTGCTGTGAAAGGTAAAACATACCAGAATGCACTGCGATGTGAGTTGAAAAGCCTGAACTGTTCCAAACTGTCCTAGTGTACATGGAGTCATATGGTAACCCTATTTTGGGGGGACAATGACACTAAACTGAGACAGCCAAACTAATTCTCCATGTTACCTGAGCCGGATCAGAACCCTTCTCTAGGAGACATGCATGGAAGTGTGTGTATTACAGGTCCATTATTCTTATGGCAGCTTCCCTGGGAAATCCTGCAGCCCAGAAAATCCTGTTATGAGGTTTGGGAGGTGCTTTGTATAGTAGTCATATTGCTGATGTGTCTGGAGCGAAACACTCCAGGAACACCATCACTTACAGGAGCACCTGCACATAAACCTAGATTAATCCAAACCTTTAACTTAATCCTGTCCAGAAAAGTCACAGTCAGAATGCAAACCTGCTATTTATTCCCCCAGCAGTATAACTGAAATATTATGCAACAGATACTATTCAAAGTGTTCATGTTCCTGCAGTATTTAATACCGAACGAATCGACAGCAAGTGTAGTCCAAGCCATCTACTGGACAATAATTCAATTGCATTTGCACTCCGTGATCACTGGAAACACAGCCTTCAATTCTCCTGATGCCGAAACTAGCTTTGTGATTGCGGTACATCTGAACTCACAAACTCACAGCTGGATCCGTTTTCATACCGTCAGTCCTGCCCACAAGTACCTGCTTTATAAACCTCACTGCACAGAGAAACTATACGGTCAGCACAACGTGACTAATGTGTGGCTGAGCCTGGGTTGCTGGAGTGCAGCATTCTCCTTCTACAAAATAACCCCACAGAATGTCTGTCACTGATTGCACAACGCAAGGGAAACAGGCAGCCTTCAGATTTGTCTTTTTTTTGGAAAAAGAAAAAAAGAAATACATATTATGCAAATAAGTATATGATTATAATTCAAATTGCACTTTAAAGGGTACATAACTACATTTCCCATCATCTTCCTGCTCACATATGTAACTGAGATGGATTTACCAGTGAGCAGCAGCATGGTGGAAAATGTAGTTCTGAGAGGTCCATACGGGTACATGGGAAGCCATCTTGAGGCAGGGAATGCAATTTAAAAGTTTAAAAAAGTGGTCAAAATGTAATAAGAAAAAACTAAAACAATACACACACCTTACGTAAACAGTTGTAGCAACGCATGGGAACATGTAACACAATAAAATACAGGTCCTTATGTACCCTTGAACATATTAATTCAACATATTATTATATATTTAGAATATATTTAACACATTTCAAATCCCCTGATAGTACTGATAGTAATCTGTACCATACTAAAACTGTCTAGATTTGTGGTATGTTTTAAAATTTATATTTAATCAAAAATCAGGAAAAAGCCTTTGGGGAAAAATACAAATAATATATTTTAGTAGACTTAACATATAGTTAATCCTTGATGATCTGTACTGTGTTATCAGTTATATTGAAATGAACTGGTGTTGAACTTCTGGTTCTAAAGCTGGTATCAGAACAAATTGCAAAATGATACTGTAGTTTACAACTGTACTGACTGAAAGACAGGAATCTATCTATCTATCTATATCTATCTATCTATGACTATGCAGAATTATAAAGGGATGACTCAGCATCCTGTGAACTGGTTCACCCCATTCATAAATCTGTTGAAATCCCAGTCAGGAGTGGAGTAGCTGGCAGGCCAGCAGTGACTTCAATTGGGAAATCAGGGCTGATTGCTGTACACCATTTCCTCAGCTTCCTGTTAAGAAAGTCACATGAGGCAGCCATAGAGACTCTGACAGAACAAGAGCTGAGAGCCACACACACAATGGCAGAAACACAAATGCGTTGCAAAAGGAACAGGAAGGAATTTGTATTTACATTGTACCTACCATCCTTAAACAATCTCAAAGCTGTGCAACTGAATCACAAAGTGACCACTAAAGTCACAACGCTCTAAGATGGAACCTGTCCGATTTTTTTTTTTTTTTTTTTTTTTGTCACACAAATTATGACTTTTCATTTCTAGAAAGATGCAGGTAGGCTGAGACCACAATAACTCATTTCACATGGGTGTCCGAAGTCAGAATCGAACCTGCCTTTATGTCCACAACTTCACTTTCAACTCAAACAGTTGTTGCCTCCTAGTCCCTCAGCTTTACCATTTGGCCACACGGCCTCCCATTCATCACAAAAACCACTAGCTCACACTGCCTCCCAGTCCCTCAGCCCTAACCTCTGGGCCACACTGCCTCCATGTTCTAAGCAACATCCCAACACCAGTGTGTGGTCATCAGCCTTGTGAAAACAATTAGCAAAACAAACATCAAATCCTCTGGTTTCGAGACAAAGAAAAGAGAAGAGAAAAAGTCCTGTAAAGGGTGGGTAAGTATTTATATGTCTCTGTATGAACTGGATTGGTAAAGGAGGATTTGTGGTCAAGTAACACAGCAAAAATTGTGAAATCCATGAGCTTGCAGTCTTTTTGTTGGACTCTAGCACGTGATAGCTTGTCTGACGCCAGACCACATCTCTCCCACCCCCCCACCCCCGGGGCAAAGTGCCGAGTCAACGCAGCAAAGGTGTCTGCTTAGCCTTGGTTTCAGAGAGGCCCACAATCACAGCGTGCAGCGCAAACCTCTTTTTCCTCTTTTCATTTTTTACTTCTGCTCAATTTAATAATCTTATATTTATGAACCATATGGCTCCCATGTGTTTTGCACATTTAAGAAAAATACATAATTTTGAATTAAAATACATTGTTATTGCAAAACAAGAAACCAAACAAATTAATTTGAAAATGCTACTTAATTAATTAATTAATTAATTAATTAATTAATTAATTAATTAATTAATTAATTAATTAATTAATTTTGTATGATTTTTTTTTGTTTGTTTGTTTCTAGTTTTCTAAGTTTCCTCAAATTCCAACTGCACTGGATCAAAAGCCTTTCAAATAATATTATATTAAAACTGTAAACCATTAACATTCCCAGCAGTAAATGACGCCACATCAGTGCTTGTCTGTCTATGGCCGTCCCTTTCTTCTACAGTACCTATCCATTCTCTAGGCTGGCCCCATGCTGGCCCCATGCTGGCCCCATGCTGGCGTGTTGCTGTGAGGCCCAGCCCTGCATTTTGGATCTTCAGACAGCCTGACTGCGTGGCGAGACTGGCTCATGACAAGTGTTTCACTGCATCTCTCATATATCAGCACCAGCACTGAATGGGAGCCTGGTGCAAACTGCTCAGTTATGTTTCTTTCCCATTGCTCAGGAGCCAAAGCTGTTTAATATTTTACAGTATAGACTGTTGAAGTCATGAGCGCCATAGCTTTGTCAGCATGACTCATGTTTCTTATAGGGTTATCACAGAGTTTACAATTGAATGTTCAAAATAACGAACATACTTTGCCTTTGATACAGTGGATCTGTGTATGTGTGTGTGTGTGTGTGTGCATGTGTGTGCGTGTGTGTGTGTGTGTGTGTGTGCACGTTTACAGTGCTTATGAAAAAAAGTCCCCACAGGAAAAAGGACCTAACAAATTCTGAGAACAAAAATATTGTCATAACATTATTGTGGTGATACAGGCCTTCTGGAGTTAGTAAATCTACACTTCATGGGAGCCAATGCAATGTTCTCAAAAACAAACATCTCTCTCTCTCTCTCTCTCTCTCTCTCTCTCTCTCTCTCTCTCTCTCTCTCTCTCTCTCTCTCTCTCTCTCTCAGTGTCTCTTCTTTCTCTCTCTCTCTGCCACAGGCGCTCCTCCTCTGGCTGGGTGCTGTGTAACCTAGAGGCACGAGTAAAGACAAGCAGGCTCCAGAACATCATGGTGCATGTAGCTACACAACCACAGGGGGTTGGCAGGGCATGAAGAGAAATTTGGGCCAAGTGAGGCCAATACCAGCCTGGAATATTTACCATGGGCTGGGCCCAGACTTCCTGCTTCATCTGCAACCTGCTTTCAATTTACCCCCAAGAACATCTCTCACTTGATCTCAAACACACACACTCATACATACACATGTCTGTCTTGCTATCTTTCTGGGAAATTACTGTCCAAAGATATTGTAAATACATTGTACTGTATCATTATTATACTAGATTATAACTCTTTATAATGACAGTTTTATCACATCATTCTTTAAAGTTATGGACAGACCTTTAAAAAATAGCTGACAGTTTGTGGACTTTCTCTATTCCCCAACTCCATATAAAAAGAAAAGCATGTCAAGAATGGACTAGAATGCCCTTGATTTGGAGGTGTGTGTGTATATATATATATATATATATATATATATATATATATATAACATACATTTTCAAGGGAAAGTGGGGTGGAAAACAAACAGTGTGCCATGGTATACAGTATATAGAGACAATCAAACCATGTGTGTTAACCTGCTGGGGCAGCACTGCAGATCCCACACACCACTCCTTCACGCCAGCTCTCATGTGGGACAGACGTTGCAGCAGCAGGGAAAGTCATTTTTCTGTTTTCTTTAACTAATTGTAGCATTACCTGCAGTGTGCGTAAACAGACCTAGCAGACCCATGTTTACCTCCATCCACTTCATCAAAATGCAATCTATCTCCAGCTAAATTGACTCTTCAGCAGCATAACTGCTACCTGTTCGCAACTTTAGATAACAAGCAGGCCCTAATTACAGCTAAACTACTGATTACGCCAAGCGCTGGCAGAAAGGGAAAGTTGTGCTGGCACCCTGCAAAGCACATTCATTCAGGGAGACGGAGTGCTGCAGACTTAACTATGCATCCACCTGTCTGTCTGACTGCCTGCCAGCCATATCTGCCTCTCTCGTCGCCTCTTTAGTCAAGTGCAGTGGGCTCTGCCTGTTTCTATATTTAACTGTTTGTTTGACTATACATCGGTCTGTCTGTATGGATGACCAATGCCCAGATAACAGCGATTAAAATAACACCAGTACAGATTAACCTCATGCATTTCTCCTAGATTTATTTTTCTTCATAGTTTTCAAGGCTTCCAGGTGAAACTATTTCTGTATATTTTGCAGAAAGTCCATTCTGTTTATTGGAAGTGGACAACACAACAGTTGCAGTGTGAGCTTTACCTCATTTCATTTCATGTTTATTTTGTGTTTTTGTTTAAATTTTTTTTATGATTCGAACTGAGAAAATAAAAGCATTTTTCTTTCACATTTCCTCTCATAAACGAACGAACAAACAAACAAAATAAATACATGGATAAATGAAGTGAAAACCTAAAATAAGCAGTCAGTCACCAAAGGGACCAGACATTGTAAGTGTGTGTGCAAGGTTCCTCGGTCACAGTACTGATATTCATAAAAACTTCATTGTGGTTCAGAGGCCTGGCAGCAAGAGCAGATGGCCACTTTGTCCAGATGACAGTTAATCTCAGTTTTACTGTAAATAAACACCTTTAATAAACTCCAGAGATGGCAATCCACTAACCCCCAGGTTACAGCTAGGATCATTTATCTAAATGCCACCTCACCCCACATCTCGCTCTCCCCCTCACTCTCTTTCCACTGTAGAGTGTAACTGAGCCAGCATGATTACTGTGTGCTCTCAACTTAAAATAACAAGCATGCCCTAATTACAGCTCTGTGATTACGCATGCCTCTCAGAGAAAGGGAAAGTTACTCCAGCCTCAGAATATATTTATTTTATATTTCTTTGGAGCATAAATATAGCAAATCTTATTACATACGGTACAGATTTCTGTAAGTTGCATATCAATAAATATATGAATTGGTTTCGTAACTGCCCTTATATGACTGCTTCACCTGCAGGGGTTTACTTTCATGACCTCATAGGAGACTAAATGCAGAGCATATATTGCATGCATTTTATGCAATATTGAATTTAAAGTCTGTTTTTGATTAATTTGAAATTCATTTCTTAAGACATTATTTTTCTGTAGATTTTTTGCTTCGTTTTGCTTTTAGATCATGGGGTGAGGTCTGTTTGACCCCATTGCTCCACTTTTTTCCACACCCAAATTCCCCTTTGATATGAAAGTTGATGCTAATTAAAGGCTGACAGAAAGGATCTCAGGTCTGTTTATACAGTGCATCTCTAATATGTATCATTAGCAGCTAGGAGCTAGAGCAAAGCCTGTGTGTGCCTGTCTAATGATGTGTACTCCTGTGCTACAGAGGAGGGAATACTTTAACCCTTTAATCACCACTCGTCTGGATTAACACCAGTGGACTAAGGAGTGGAATATTCTGAGAGATGTGATGTAGATGGTAAATGTGTATATTCTCTGCAACTCTGTTTAACAATTTCTGTTCATGTGAATAAAAGATAAGACAAAGGCCAGTTGTTTCCATGCTGTTATGGATGAGCCCGATCTCTACAGACCGCAACCCAACATGAAGCATGTTGACGAGAGTATGTGCCGAGTGTTCCGCAATTGTCTTCTTTTTTTCATAAACGAAAGAGAGATATATTTTTTATTTTTCCTTTCCATGAGAGTCTTTGTTCCCCATTTCTCTGTGACTCATCCAATAGCTAGAAAAGAGCGCTCTGGAAGTTACGAAATTGAAACGGCACATGCCTGCCTTCCAGAGAAAAGGTGAATCGCTGTATTTAAAAAATAAAAAAAAATAATAAAATATATATATATATATATATATATATATATATATATATATATATATATATATATATATATATACACTGGTGTGCAAAAGTCTTAAACATGGTGCATTTTTCTACTCTGATGCATTATGAGCATCAACAATTTACTCAAAGCCTCCACTAGTGTTTTCTACTATATATAGCTTGCATCACTTGATTTTCAAGGTGTGGTATCCAAAGCATAATCAACAAGTACAGGGAAACATCCTGTTATTGACAAACTCAGGAGTGGAAGACCCAAAAAGCTGTCTAACAAGGATGAGCAATACTTGAAGATAATATCCTTAAGGAATAGAAAGAAGACAAGCGCTGAATTGACAAAATAACTGGCAGAAGGCACAGGTGTCGTTGTCCATCAAATTAACAGTGGGATTGCCGAGAAAAGGAGTCATTTCGGAGTAAAAACCTTGGTTTTGATTGAACACTGGTGCCGCAAATCCCCATGGTGCAGTTCATTTCAGTTGGAATGAATTCCTCTTGCTGTGTTTATTAATTGCTCCGCTGTAGTAGTGCATTACTGAATTGAGATCCATGGCAGACACATTGACAATATCTTTGTGATATCACAGTACTGGATTTTGTTTTCCTTAAAAACCTTCGCAATCCAAATATACAGCATAGAAAGGGTTAATGTTTGCAAATAAGGAAAGAAGGGCGAGCATATATTGGATTTTACCATTGTACCAAGGAACCGACAGATGCATTTCACAATTCACAAGTAGCCATTTAATTTGTATTTGTACCTATCCTAAACAATAAAAATAAGAAGAATGTCTCATATTCAGCTGTTTGTGACCTTATTTATATATGCAGCATACCCTTCCAATCTAGATCTCTGCACTCAGTTCTGTTTGATACAGACTACTGTGTGCAAACGACAGATGCCTTTTGGGCATCTCAGTCCTCTGCAGTCGTTGCCTTCCTCATCAATAAACACTTGCTTCCCACTGCATATAGACCAACCAGTAATTTTCTATATTTTCCATTTCCTAAAGAGGCCTTACACAGGGCCCTTAAGTTCCTGATTACAGTTGGGGCCCAGGCTGCAGATAAACACCCATCCACCCATTTCTAACTATTTACAGACAGATATCTGCTCCTGCCCTTATATACTGCACGATTAATCATGTCACATGTCACATGGTTCAGCAGCTTTGTATCACATTGAGCCTATTTAATTTCTTAAGAGTTTCTAACAAAGTGCATATATCATGCTATTGCATATTGCATATTCTCAAAGGAGGATTCTTCACCCACCGTCTGGTGACGCCAGCGATGGCATTTTGCAATGCTGGACAAATGCATGGGCAGTTTCACAATGTTTCTAATTAGAAAAGGAAAATAAAGTGATGTTTTCTAAAGAGGCTGGCCTGAGTCCAGATGTTTGGTGCTGGGGGATGTCAATAAGATCCTCTGTAGGTCTGAGCTTTGGAATCTCAGTAATGTGTCCCGTTATTAAGTGAGGGGTGCAGGAATGCAATTAGATCAGCCACTGTATCCTCCCACCCAGAGAAGCAGCTGATCCAAATGGATCTGGAGCTTGAGCACTCTCAATGATTAAGCTCAACACTCACCTAACTGCCTCTTGGGTAAAATAGGAACTGATAGCAAACCTCTTTTTCTTCAGCCATCACCACAGTAACACTTGTATTAAAGATCTTCTTCTTCTATCGCAATGCAATGAATGCCGGTCAGAGGATATTCATTCCCCCTAAGAACCAATATACGGGAATACTGGTTCCCCTTCCGAATATTTGTACCTCTTTATTTTATTTTTTTGTAACAAAGTAATCTTTCTTTGTATATAAGTCTATATCCATGCATTCTATATCTTAATTTTAATACCACTTCCTAATCTTAACCCTAAACTTGTACTATCCAGTCCCCTCTGACAGGTCCAGTCTCACCTGCAATGACACATGATAACAACCTGCAAACATTGCTCACATTTACGAACATTACACATGCATAATTTACATAAAAAGCAGACTAAATCACTTACATGCATGTTGGAGGGAACAAATGTTTGTTCGTGTAAACAACTGTTAGTTCCCCTGGGGGTACAAATATTAGCTAAATATTGGTTCCAGGGGGGAACCAATATTCATTTACACCGGCTCTCGTTTGTTTTCTTCTTTCTGAATCTCAGCTCAGCTCAGATGAACAGAGCCCAACCAGTCGTAACTGGGTTTTATTCTTTTGTTTTTCATTGATGACACATCCCTGTCACATGAGCCCCCAGGGTCGAATGAAAAAGGGAACTGCTTCTTTCGCTTCTCGTGTGATTCTCGTCACATGACTCCAAAGTTCGGGGTGGCAATGATGGGGCAATGGTGGGGAGCAGTTAGGGTTAGTTTTTTGGAAATTGAGTCACGTCTATGGGAGCTGAGCTGCAGAGAAAGGCAGTGATTCATGAATTCACATTTCCTGCCCTTCAGAAGCCCTCAGTTGATGGAACAGCTCTCTGGGATGTTGCAACAGTTTCAGTGTGTGATTGGAATGGAAAGACGGTGCTGGGTGTCAACAGACACGTGAATACCTTGAAACCACATGAAGACTTAGCTAGAAGTTGACTCTGCACATTTGTCCACTCCTGCATGATTGCTGAAGGAAGTAAGAAACCATCCATATAAGAACGTACTGTACTACAGTGCAAAAATTACTATTACAGTCAACAAGGGCATGTAGGTGCATCTTAAATATATGCCATAACATGAACATTTCTGATGGTAAACGTCTTGTCACTATAAAGTAAGATGGAGGTGGGAAGGAGGTGAACCCAACAGCATGGCACAGACTGAGAGATTGTTGCTGGTTGAACACTAAATGATGTACAGTTTATGTTCAGCGGTGGTACCTGCCTGATACAATCAGGGGTTCTGCTTTCCCTGATGGGTTTGTCTGTACTCCAATATTACTTTAACATTGTGAGACAGAATACCTACCTGCACTAACACCTTGCACTGCATCTTAATGCAGCATTAGTACATACATATAGGCTAAATAGATGTTTATACAGCTTTTAAATGGCTTGCTAGCTGTAGGCTGTTCTCTTTGGTGAAATCAAGTGTTCTGATTCATTAATTGAGTGATTGATTTGTTGACTTTGGACTCAGTACACAAGGTGCTTGGAAACTTACAGAGAACACTTCCCAAAGTTCATCTTGAATAATTTCCTTCCACATTGTAGCTAACTGCGTAAGCACTGACTAAACTAAACCACAAGGTATTTTTTTTTTGTGGAACATGAAATACGACTATCAAGTTTTTAAGCACCTTCCACAATATTGCACATATCTTTTGAATTTTTTCACTTTAAGGATACGCTGATAAAGTTCTAGTGAAAACACCTAAAACACCTCAATTACAGCAATGTATAGTTTTCACATTTTTACCTCGGATTGTCCACCAAACCATTAAAACAAAATATTCTTGTTTATTTCTTATATATTTACATATATTTATTCTTATATGTTTCATAGCATCTCTTCAAAGCACTTTTACGTAGCAAGTTAATAACGGCAAGGTTGGTTGACTTCTCCGTTCAACTCTGAGGAGTTTCCATTTTGGTATCAGCCCTGGGTGTGAGTGTGGTTTTGCAAGGCTGCGATTCATTCACTAACTCAGTCTGTATTCAAACTCAAAGGCTGGTACCTCACAGGAGGAAGGTAGCTCTGCGTTAGCTAACACCGGCAATAACAAGGGGATTCACAGAAAGGAGCTGAGCTGTCTATTTCTAGCAGGGAAGGGCAGGCCCTCAGTGCCAGGACTGCTTCAGCTGCTTCCACTAACAGAAGGTCTTTGCAGGTCTGGTTTGTGTAGGAGGTTTCTGGGGATGACTGTGAAATCTCAGAGAAACACTCCAACTTCCCCAGCAGGACTTCACAGGGCTTCTCGGGGGTTTTTGTTTTGGATTTAGTAATAAAATACACCCAGAAAACATTCATATGGCTATAATTATTAACAAGCAGCACTATACAATAAATTACTGCGTGTATTATATTTCTCGAATATTATCTTCTGATCCCTTTTCTAAAATATAAGGAAACCACTCTCAACATTTGCTAAGTAGTAAGCACAACAATACTACTGCTACTTTTACTACCACTTAAATTAAAGACGTGTATGCCGTGAATTCTGTTCTGTGCAGTCAATTTGAGCCAGGCCCAGCAGTTCAGGGTTAATTTAAACACCATTCTATATTAAAGAGGCCACATGTAACATATATATATTGTGAGATAGCGGGTTGTGAGAGACAGCATGGAGGGGGTTAAAACCTCCCTGCGAGAGAAACATGTGTGGAATGCACCTTTTTGTTTGATTGTATTGCTTTATTGTTTCATTTAATTTGCTAATTGATTTGTTTAATTGTCTTATTGTTTAGTTTAACTGTTTTATTATTTAATTATCCCCTGCACCTGGGCAGTAATTGAGAATTGGGACCAGGTGCAGGGTATTTAAGAGGAGCAGTTAGACTGCTAATGGCTGCTGAGTAGAAGGAGGCAGAAGAGGTGCGCTGTCTCCGAGTAGCCAGAGTTAAAAAAGTAAGTGCGGTGTCAAACCTGTGTGTTTGTAAGGACGGGAAAACAGCTTAGCTGTCCCGTGATAGACAGTGTGTTCCTGAAAGTTGAGTTAGTGCTCCAAGAGGAGTTAGGTGTTTATTTTGATTTTGTATTTGTTTGATTTTGTGTTTATTAAAAAAAATAGCGCGTCAGCACTTGAAAAATCCACTTCTGTTGTGCTGGGTCGTGTTTTTAAAGGGGCAACGAACCCGAGTGAGGTGCAATCGTTTACAATATATATATACAGACGTGCTCAAATTTGCTGGTACCCTTACAGCTCATTGAAATAATGCTTCATTCCTCCTGAAAGTTGATGAAATTAAAAGCTATTTTATCATGTATACTTGCATGCCTTTGGTATGTCATAGAATAAAGCAAAGAAGCTGTGAAAAGAGATGAATTATTGCGTATTCTACAAAGATATTCTAAAATGGCTTGGACACATTTGTTGGTACCCCTTAGAAAAGATAATAAATAATTGGATTATAGTGATATTTCAAACTAATTAGTTTCTTTAATTAGTATCACACATGTCTCCAATCTTGTAATCAGTCATTCAGCCTATTTAAATGGAGAAAAGTAGTCACTGTGCTGTTTGGTATCATTGTGTGCACCACACTGAACATGGACCAGAGAAAGCAAAGGAGAGAGTTGTCTGAGGAGATCAGAAAGAAAATAATAGACAAGCATGGTAAAGGTAAAGGCTACAAGACCATCTCCGAGCAGCTTGATGTTCCTGTGGCAACAGTTGCAAATATTATTAAGAAGTTTAAGGTCCATGGAACTGTAGCCAACCTCCCTGGGCGCGGCCGCAAGAGGAAAATCGACCCCAGATTGAACAGAAGGATAGTGCGAATGGTAGAAAAAGAACCAAGGATAACTGCCAAAGAGATACAAGCTGAACTCCAAGGTGAAGGTACGTCAGTTTCTGATCGCACCATCCGTCGCTTTTTGAGCGAAAGTGGGCTCCATGGAAGAAGACCCAGGAGGACTCCACTTTTGACAGAAAAACATAAAAAAGCCAGACTGGAATTTGCTAAAATGCATATTGACAAGCCACAATCCTTCTGGGAGAATGTCCTTTGGACAGATGAGTCAAAACTGGAGCTTTTTGGCAAGTCACATCAGCTCTATGTTCACAGACGAAAAAATGAAGCTTTCAAAGAAAAGAACACCATACCTACAGTGAAACATGGAGGAGGCTCGGTTATGTTCTCGGGCTGCTTTGCTGCGCCTGGCACAGGGTGCCTTGAATCTGTGCAGGGCACAATGAAATCTCAAGACTATCAAGGCATTCTGGAGCGAAACGTACTGCCCAGTGTCAGAAAGCTCTGTCTCAGTCGCAGGTCATGGGTCCTCCAACAGGATAATGACCCAAAACACACAGCTAAAAGCACCCAAGAATGGATAAGAACAAAACATTGGACTATTCTGAAGTGGTCTTCTATGAGTCCTGATCTGAATCCTATCGAACATCTATGGAAAGAGCTGAAACTTGCAGTCTGGAGAAGGCACCCATCAAACCTGAGACAGCTGGAGCAGTTTGCTCAGGAAGAGTGGGCCAAACTACCTGTTAACAGGTGCAGAAGTCTCATTGAGAGCTACAGAAAACGTTTGATTGCAGTGATTACCTCTAAAGGTTGTGCAACAAAATATTAGGTTAGCGGTCCCATCATTTTTGTCCATGCCATTTTCATTTGTTTTATTATTTACAATATTATGTTGAATAAAAAATCAAAAGCAAAGTCTGATTTCTATTAAATATGGAATAAACAATGGTGGATGCCAGTTACTTTTGTCAGTTTCAAGTTATTTCAGAGAAAATTGTGCATTCTTCGTTTTTTGTGGAGGGGTACCAACAAATTTGAGCACGTCTGTGTGTATATATATATATATATACAGTATATATATAGTGTATGTAAAATACTGTATTTAGAATATAATGTATATAACAAATGTATATGTATGCAACATGTCCAGTTTGCTTTTATTGCACTAATAGTAAGGACTGAGTGTGCTTGTTGGGTTGTATTTGTTCTGGAGGAGTCAGCGGGCTCCAGTCAATTTCAATTTACGAGGAGGTGTTGACTGTGAGCTTGCTGTGTTTTTTGCAGATAACCAAATAGCCAGGCCTCTTTGCTAAGACGCGGGAAGCACTTAAGAATGGCTATTAGCTCTTAGACATCCCTGTTTGAGGAAGATAACCAAAAACGCACCCAACTCCACCTCCCGTCCTGTCAAACCCTGCTGTGGATTTTCAAGCAACTTTTTTCTGCACACGAAGAAAGGTATACCATTTGCTTCATCTTTCAGCACGAAACAATGTGTAGGAAACACTCTCTCAGAAAAAAAAGAAAGAAAATGGCCAAGCAGCTTGTTCTATAATTGCTGTTTACTCTGCACGCCTTCTTAATAACGCAGATGATTACAATCCACAAACAATTAAACTCCCCCCCCCACCCCCACCCCCACCCCCACCCCCCATTAATCCCTGTACCACACACAGCTTGAAAGTAAAAGCAATGTCCGCACTTGCATTTTTGGAAAGATTCCACAGCAACTACTTTCTTGACAATCTGCGTCCTCCTAATGTCGAGTCAAAATGAAGCTATAAAGTGCTTGGAAATGAGCCCACTGTTTTTAAACGCATGCAATCACAATCTAATGCTGTTCGTAAAGAAATTAAGATGCTAGTCTTTTAGCGCATGATGATTTTTTAAAGTTCAGTATATTTCAGTACAGCTCAGGAAAGCATGGACAATGCATGGTAGAAACATACCAAAATATAGTAACGGATATAGTGAGAAAGCAAGGTAAACAGAAGACCAAATAATGTTCAATTTTAGTAAATAGATTTTAGAGGACAGCTATACAAATTGAATTTCATTTACTATAGAAGTTTTTAAATGAGAAAACAAAAGAACACTGGGAATTACCACTTTACAGCAAAACTGAAATTAGACAAAAATCCAGTTTAAGACAGCTATAGGGACAGTAAATAGTACTCAGTATTGGAACAACCATTTAAAATGGCTTTAATATCATAAAAAGTAAAAAGAGGAAAAATAAGGTAATAGTATGGTAAAAAGCATAGTAAAGTGTAGTAAAGCAAAATTAAAGGATAACATTGTTTATGGGTAATATAAGCTTGACTGTAAATGAGGGTGCGGATAATCCACTCATTGAGTTGTTTGTTGTATTTGTGTTGGTCAGCACTGCCTTGGGGATTTTAGCAGGGTGGCACGGGAGCACTCTGGGGTAATACAGGGTTGAGTTACTGCCATGGCAGCTTGGCACACCACTCCTCTGTTTGTTTAGGACCCCAGGTGAGTGTAATTACAAAATTCAGCCCGGCATCTTGAACCAGCCCAGAGGACCTTTCACTTTAACACAAATCACTGCCTTTAATGAGCCCCCCTGCCTCCCCCCACTCCTCTAACCTGCTGACCCCCAATCTCAATTAATTTTACACAGGAAAAATGCAGGGGAGGGAGAGTGTGTGTGTATGTGTGTGTGTTTGTGTGCGTGTGACAGTTCTCAATTTGCTTTTCTTTATTGCGCTGTAGTGGAGAGGTACTGGTATCTATGGTGCTGTTGATCTTCATTGTGTATAAACGACTACTGTATAGAATGTAAATAAGCTTTAACTTCAAAGCACCTCAAAATGTACCACCACAAGAAGGAATACTTCAGAATACCCCAGAATCCTGCTCTGAGGGTTAGCTCCTGTTCACTTTTTTAAATAGACAACACTCTTACATTTTGAACAATGCTCTTCTATCAATATTTACAAGGAGTTTATTGTAAAGCAAATCGGTATGCTATGACTGGATTTTAATGAAGCTGTGGCTTTAGAAACCTAGAGCACAGTGGGCCAAATTCACTAATCAGTTTTTCCATGTGAGAAAATGATCTTCATTAGCATTGTGGTCGCGACAATGGCAATGCAATGATCAGGAGCAGTGATAGCACATGGACAGCTACAAAAGAATGGGCCGTTGGTGGAATGGCACCATAGTGATCACAGGACACAATGGCATGAACTAATGCAGGCTGGTAATCCATTGCAGTAGCCTGGTCCCTTATCAGTACTGTTACATAAGGACCACTGTGTTCCAAATTATTTGTCCTGCCACAGCATTTGTGGTTTGCTAATGTAGACCTTGGGTTTCTCTAGTGTATTGTAAAAAGAAATACGCTTTTACCACAGTTAAAATCTACGCTAAGGTTTATGTCCCTAAGTGTTGTTAATTAGAATTGCCAAGTTTTTATGTTATTTATGTTCTGCTGCTCTATCCTGTTTGTCATCAGGATGTCAATGAGATGAGACATAAATTAAAAACCAATAAAGAGGCACTCTCGGGGGAGTGGAAGACAGGGTGGAGAAAGTTCAGTGGCCATTAGAAAGGCTGTCTCGTCCAGTTGGTGCGGTCAACCTTGTGAAGGTGATTTGTGTTTAAATGGCTGGGGTCCAGCACTTCCGTTGACCCCTTAATTAACCCTTGTTAGCTCACATGCCTGCTAAAATAACAAATGTGGGCTTTTAAGGATTTTTTTTAAGGATGTTTCAATCATGTCCCTGACTGGTTCATATGCAAACCATCACCATACATGGTTATTCAATGACTTTAATAAATAGCTCATGATCATGGTCTCCACCACTTTAACATTGCAGTCCGTGGACAGAGCAAGGATAAACTCTGTCAGGCTGAAAGAAACTCTGGCCTAAATCAGAGGCATTCATTCCAGTTTAGAAAAAACATGATCTTTGCACTGGAGCAAACACTGTACTTTGGTATACAATGGAGCTGCAAAGTGTTGTAAAGCATTGTAAAAGCTTGGCAAAGCACAGAGAAGAATGCAAATCACAGATAAAGTATGGTAAAGTAATTAAAATCGCAAATTCTTAGAACGATACGCATTATAAGCATGGGAAACTTCAAGATCACAAAATGACAGTGCAAATGTACCATGATTAACTTTTCTACTGGTTAGCGTGTGAGAGCATGTGAATATCATTTTGTGTTAACAGCACTGTGCTGCAATGAACCACAGAATAGTAGATCGTTTGAAGCAGCAGGTTCATATATTCAAGTTGTACAGTAGTCCTGTGGATGTAGATCACATGATTTCTGAGATTCATATTAAGAGGTAGCTTTTGATGGGTTTCACCTTGAAACTGAAAAACAAACAAAAACTGCAGAGAGCAAGTGAAGCTGTGATAAGTGAAGCTGTTGGTACTTGTTCCAGTTTGAATACTTACGTCTTCAGAATCATGGAGTCTAGTTCTTGTTCTGTTCTTTGACATAGTTGATAACTTATAAGTCAATATCAGCATCCTGTAAGCTCACTTCCAATAGATTTGTATCATATTTAAAACACGCTACACCGTTTTAACACGGTCAACACTGATATGGCCATCATTTACCCTGGCTAACCATTACTAGCCTTTGCTTATTGTAAGGCACAAAAATCCAACCATGTTCAACTAATATTGACTGTAAGACATTTCTTTTGAAACAATCATGGTCCACTGTGGTTTACTGAATGTTTGGCCTGTTCCTGTCTATTGAAACAAGGTGTTCAGAAGTGTGCAAACAGGATACTCAGAAAAGGGGTATTCAACACTTGGTGAAATTCTATTCTGGTTGACATAGCTTGCTTGTTACCTATTTTTATTTTATTTGAGTGATGGTATGTATTTGTGGCAGTGTGTTTTTGTTTTGTTTAAATAAAGTATTAAAATGGTCACTCACACCCATAACCTAACTGCTGGAGAGAGAGACAGGCACCCCTATTAGTTAAGCCCCAATGGCATTTCAGGCTAGAATTAACCAATGACCGATGGTTAGGTATTGAGAAAGATGGGCCCTAGAAGTAGGTTGAGGCAATGACAGGACTGAAACTAAATTCAGAATGATTTCAAGCTCTACAGCATGAGTGCTGGTCAACCTCAAACCACATCTTCATTACCGAGTCTAGACAAGACCTCAAGAATGCTGACTTACTATCCTGTCTTCACCTCTGGCATGCATACCCATTGTTCTCACCTTGACTTGTCTAAACACCGGGTTGCTGCTCTAAGTTATTATTATACTCCTTACAAGACAAGGAAGCGGGACTGTACATCCTTAATAACTACATTATTAATACTATGCACATACTGCATGTTTGTCTACTTATGGATATGCGGTAAAATACTGTACCATGGCTTTTTGCTGTGGTTTACTACACCGTGCTATGCTTATACCATGGTGTACAGCATTTAACTTTTACAGACTAAAGAGTCTCTCCAACAGGAGAGCTGTAGGACTAGTAAGATCTTCCAGACAGGTAGCTAATTACTAATTTACTAAGCACTCATTTTAGACAGATGTTTAGTGGAGATGACTCAAGGCAGTTAATGGTCTCCTGATGCAAAACCACGAAGCCCTGGTGTCAGTTCACTGAAGACAGCAACAGACAGCCATGGCTGAAATGGTGGATTGTCCATTGATAAACACGGTCATGAACTCTGCATGATGATGACTTGTCTATTGGTGTAGGTAGAACTTTTAAAGGGCTCATGCTATGCACGAGGCTAACATTAAAAGCCTAGAGTGGCACTTCAACAGGCTTTTAACTCTGCTGCACGAGAGAGGAAAGATTAATGCAGCAAACACGACTTTTGGTCACTTCACTAAAATGACTATTAATTATCAAGGGTAAAAAATATTTGCATTGGGGCTGAGCGCTGTGGAACGGAATTAACATGATTCTAGTATCACCAGGGGCAGCTGCCCTCACAATGGGAGGGGGGGCTGCGGTTATGAATAGCGATTAATGTGTGGAAATTCATATTAAGGCAATGAAAAGAGCCATTCCTCTCTAACTGCAGATCAATGAGATTCCATTCAATTATACAGTTTGGAATAATTACACCACAGCCCCGATCGGCCTGGTAATGACTTCATTCTTAGTACTTGGCAGGTTGTTTCATCTGCGCCTGAGAGAGGGGTCTCCATGCAACCAGCATCCACTGCAAGCTTGTGCAAACTGCAGAGAAGAAATGCATGCAAAGAAGACTGCATGCATTCACATGTACACACATGTAGATGCATACACACAAGCATGCATGTACACTTGAGCATGGCAGTAAAAGAAACACTATAAACACGGTATATATCAAGAACTGCAATGTAACTGAAAATGCAATCCATGATCACTATAATACATTGTGTCTGCAGTAAAATATACTAGAAATGCAATTTTTAAAGCAGCAATTTAGGCGTTATAATCCACAATAACAGTTGAGGGATCTTGCAATCCTTTTTGCAGCGCAATTATGTGAATGACACTAGAAACGATTGATTTTAACTGTAAGAAACAACTTAGGTGCCTTTAGGAGGAGCCTTTAAATTTGTAAACAGACTATATTGAAAGCTTTAAAATATTAATGAACAGATTTACTAAGCTTTTGGTCCTGTGCAAAGTACACACGCAGCTTTTTTTTTTCCTAAAAGGAACAATAAAAAAAAAACTTTAAAGACAACAAAAAAATGTGTAAAAACCTGTAAGAAACAAATGAGGGGAGCCCAAGGGAAAGCTTAAATCTGCCCGTTTGTTAAGAATAAAAATTGTGTGTTGAAATATTGCTTGACACACCGCACAGCAGCTCATTCCCATGCAGATCCCAGCACAGAATACATTTTACTTCCGTAAAGACAGGCTTGAAAACAAATGCCATGTAATGAGATCTTGCAGGGAGGTCAGGAGGGTAATTGGCCAATCTGTTTCTGATAAACTCCCTGCTACCCAGTCATTGAGCCTCACAAGGTATTGATAACAAACAGGAGAGGGGATCACTCACAGCACTAAGGGAGTAGAGGGGCAATACACCCACTCGGACCACACTGACTGTCCCAGGATGAGTCATTAATCTTCTTTCTCCATAGACAGGTGTTTCTTCTATGCAGGTGCTTCACAGGGGTGACCAGATGAGGTTTCAGATAATCAATAAATCATATGGCTGTTGGAATGTGTTACCAGTTAATTAGCTGAACAATACAACAATACCTTACAAGCTCGAAATAACAGTTAACATATATTAAAAAATAAATCAAATATGAAAGAAAAGCCTAGATCAGGACCCCTTGTATCTTATTAATATTTGGCTACGTTATAGTTATTAGATGGTTTGGAAAAGCGTGAATAGCATTTGGTTTCAGATGTTGAGTTGTAATTTATGGATGAATGCCCAATATACATGTACTGTACCTTACTGCTGATATACATATAATGTTAAGGAATAAGTAGCATGTTAATATCTGATACCCATTTTCAGATGTCACTGGTTCATGCATATTCGGTGTGGAAAAGGATCACAGTTAAGCGAGACACATTACCTGGAGAGCAGGACCATTTTTAAACCAAGGAAGTTTTCAAAGTAAACCATGACTCACAGGCAAGTAGTAGAACCTTATTTCTGATTCTAACAAGCTGCACCCATTTAATACCACTTATTATTTTGGTCCCTTTCTTTCTCTTTCCCTTTCTACTTCTTACCTTCCTATGTTTTTTGATCATTTTTGCACTCTCGCTTTCTCTTTCTCCCTTTCATGCTCCTCCCCCCCCCCTCTCTCTCTCTCTCTCTCTCTCTCTCTCTCTCTCTCTCTCTCTCTCTCTCTCTCTCTCTGTCTCTCTCTCTGTTTTCCTCTTTACTGTATCTGGTTAAACTGCTTGGCAGGCCTCCCCTTGCTTCTCTAATGATGACAGCAGTTCATTAACGTACAGTAGAAGTGGGACGCAGAGGTTAACTTGGGCTTTTCCTCTGAAATAGCTCCTTTTTACAGTCCTGTGGCAGTGAATCATTTTCCAACAACATGCAACTACAGCACCAGGCGTGAGCAGACAATTGCTGAACACTCCCATTAACACTCAGCCTTCCAGCTCTGGGACCTAGAGAGGAGCATGCACTGTGGCCTAGTGACTGAGCTGAGGAACAGCAAGCTGTGTGTGTAGTGATACAGCTGAGGACTGAGAGGCATTGTGGCTTATTGGTTAGAGCTGTGGAATGGGAACCAGCATAGTAAAGTGGTAAAGCTAAGCTGAGACAAGGTGGACTAAAAATTGGGAGTCAGTGTGGCTTAGTGATTCGAACTCAGGGACAGTGTAGTTTAGTAGCTGGGGTTGAGAGCTCTTAAACAAACATGTAAGTATAGCAGCTAGATTCAAGGGAGGCTGTTAAGTGAATATGGGATAATACTGGATCCTCTCTACTCCACCAGCACAGTAGAGAGGGAGACTGTAGAGGTCATTATAACACAATTCTAAAATGTTCATTTTTGTTTGCTGTCTTTCTTTTCACTTACTATTTTTAACTGCCACAAAGCTTCTCTTCCTGCATTATAAGGGATAGCACCCTGCCTGCTGTCCATAGGAAACTGTGTGGGGTCAAGAGGGGTCCTATACCTGTAACAAAGTGAAAAACAGTGAGGTACTTTGGAGAATGTTCTTATGCTGATTAGAGAAAATAACATGTTTTTCAAACCTTGGTTATTATTTCCCTTTAATATGCAAATGAAAAAAAAGCATCACCAATATTTAAATGAGAATATTAAATAAATAGATAAGAATGTTTTGTGAAAGCACCACTGCAGTGCTCCTCCTCCACCCCTGCTCGACAAGCCAGAGCCTCTCTGTTGCCTGCGCTTGATTGCTCCAGCCTGGCAGGGAATCGCATTCCCTCCCTGAGAAGTGCTAACTTGGACAGTGGGAGGAATTTCTTGTGGTTTATCCAGCGAGCTGCTCCATCTGTGTAAACTGGAGCCTGCCAGGCTAGAGACTCTTCAATCCACAGACACTGTGCTTAACCCTTTAGCACCACGGCCAAAGAGACACACAGATACAATGCCTTTCAATTGGGCAGGGTTTAGGGTGACAACTACTCCACACACATTGGCATTCTTTGAATGAACACTAGACAATTCCTCTACGCTCTTCTGTATATGCTATCTGTGCCTGTGTTGTACTCTCTTCCATCACTGAATGTCTGGACAGTTTCCATTGCTGTACAGTCTGCATGGCTATGAGTTTACATTTTGTACCTGATCTATAGTAAAGTTTTGCAAGTCTAACACCTAACATTCACTCCTTTATCCAGCTTGGCTAAAGGGGGCTGTAGGGTAGGATTTAACATCCACAGGGTGGCAAGGTCTAAAGAGTTCAGATGTAATATGAGGGCCCAGCAGGCAAGCCAAAATTAATGCTGTTGTTGCTTTAAAGTAAAAAAAACAAACTGGTACTGAATATTAAAAAATAAAAATAGCAAAAACAACTTAGTGCATACAGGAGCTTGTAGTTTTGAATCCATTTTTCATGTTTAACGACTCACACTGGAATCAAAGCTTTGTAAAACTGTCCATTTCATTGCTTTAATTGACTGATTGTATTCCTTTTTGGCTGTTGTAGCATGAACTGACTTTCCTTTCTACCTGCCTGTGCTTTACGAGGCCTTTGCTCTGATCTGATTCAGCTCACTGTGCTTTCACCAGGGTGTACCGCAGTGAATTTTTATCCAGGAGCTTAGTCAGTGTGTCCCATTGGGTTTTGCCTGACAAAGAAACGTGTCGTAGTGTCCGTGAATTGCTTAACAGATGAGTGGCAATAAGGTCTCGATGAATGGGTTGTCAGTTCGCTTTACCGACTGCCTATCCTGATTCGTGCAAGCTCAGCCTACAGCCTCCAGCATTTTGCTTGTACAAGTCAGACATATTGAAAACAGAGCTACGAAGTCTGCCTCGTTGCTACAGGGGCAGAAAGCATTGAACATTATATAAGAACGCCACACCGATCCATAACCAGCCGTGGGAAAAGCAAGGGCACCTTAGCTGCAGTGAAAGTGAATACACAGCAACAAGTAACACTGCTTAAAAGTGTAGCTTGACTGCATTTCAGTAATACTGTTCACCAAAATTGCAGTGTTGTCATTGACGTTTGTGCCAGTGTGAACTTTGCCCCTGTTTCTGTAGCTAGGAACAGTAAAATCAATGCATACAGGTTTCTTGCTTTCTTGCTATTGTAACTTTAAGAACCAGTGCACACACATATGGGAGGGTGCCCATAATTGCAGACTTCATCAGTCTGTCAGTTAACTGACTGGCAGGCAGGCAGGCAGACAGATTGACATGATCAACGCCTTTAGCTTTACCTCGCCTTCAGGGCGACTTGTTGTACAAGCTTTTGGCTTCATCACATTAGTTTTCCCACATGAGGTTCTTCTCCTTGTTTTGTATGGATACCTCCCCCAGCCTGCTGCAGTTCAAGGCACTCCCTAATGACCCTAATTCCCAGCTGATCTTTACCTGCAGCAGAGGAGCTGCCAGCAGAGTGACCTATTACAGTCCTTATTGCTTCTCCACTCCCATTCCCTTAAACACCTCTCCGGATCGATGCATGCAGTCACTGACCACTTCTGCCCACGTCTCTTTAAGTGTGCAATACTGCAGAATTACGAGGTGAATTGCAGTTGCTAAGTAGGAGATGGTATGTCTTTTTGTATATTGTCTGCCTCATGCGAAAGAATGATGCCAAAGGGCACACTTCAGGTCTCAAGCTGGGAGAAAATATATACATATTTGCAATAAATGGCAAATGTAGTCTGATTGAATTAACACATCATTAAAGGTGCATTCATTCAATGGTAATAAACAAAATAATGTTCCACATTTGCTCCATTTATTGGTTTATTGCATGAATTTATTTGAGTTAATTAACAGTAGGTCAGAGTTTTGATCTATTGAAGATAGTAATGTGTTACCAAATACTGTGTTATAGATGTTCCTGGTAATCAGTATATTGCCAAAGCTATTAGCTACATGTCTTTAAAATCCAGATGTATGCATCATACTTGAGAGACATAGCATTTTGCTGTTTTTCTTCCGTCTCAGAAATAGTGGTAAGTACACACATAAATACAAATGAATACATATAAACACACATGTAACAAAACCGGCGACCTCACACACTGCAAATGAGACCCTTGATGAATATGCAAAAGAGCCAGGCCTGTCTGCATGTGTAGTTCTGGAGCTTTCAACCTCATTATTATTTGTTTATTTAGCAGACGCCTTTATCCAAAGCAACTTACAGAGACTAGGGTGTGTGAACTATGCATCAGCTGCAGAGTCACTTACAATTATGTCTCACCCGAAAAACGGAGCACGAGGAGGTTAAGTGACTTGCTCAGGGTCACACAATGAGTCAGTGGCTGAGGTGGGATTTGAACCGGGGATCTCCTGGTTACAAGCCCTTTTCTTTAACCACTGGACCACACAGCCTCCTCATCTAATCTCAACGAAAGGGGTCAGAATCTGCAACAGCAGTGCATCACACAACATGGTGCATACTGTACATACTGTAAATGTAAATAGAGTGGGGCTATGACCGATCTCTGGCACAGATGGATAATTAAATGCCCATCTATTGTTCTCGTCTCAGATGCTCAGATGTAAAAATCTAAGCCTGTCGTACAAATGATGTGAGGTGAAAGGTAGGTTGAAAGGTAGAGACAGCACCCTTTCATCACAGCTGAGCTCCTCCAGACCTGTCTCTTAAAGAAAGATTCCTCCCTAAAACATTTATACCGGGTGAGTCACTGGGCTGTCCCTGGCAAACAAACCCCAACCTTCCATGTTTATGACTTCAGTTGGCTGTGCGCCCAGCTCCATGGCCCTGCTGTCTAAATCTACTCAAAACTACCACCAGACACAGTTAACCCTTTGAGGGGGGTGAGGGTGCGGGTGCTTGTGTACATTACCCAGTTTCAAGCTTAATGAACCCAAATCAGTTCACATTGTAACACCTATATTTGAAGCAGCGGGAGGGAGCTGCTACAGTACAGGTGATTATAGGGGGGAGTATATGGGATGATCTGATCAATATTTACCCTGCCAGTATTTTATAGCTCTGGGGAATCATCACCCTGGATTGCACCAACCACTCCTTGGGGATTACCCCTAAAAGTAAGATTAGTGCAATCCAGAGGGATTGCCCTTTTCTGTAAAATGCTCTAAAAAAAAATCAGACTGGGGTTTATCCTGGTGGGTTATAGGTTGATCAAATAGAAACCCTATGTTACAGTAACTTCACTGTAATATCTGAGCTGCAATGATAATTCCTGTTTGTGGGTTCAATAGACTCCCACATTTGAAAACCCCACTGCAGAATGATCTGCAACATGATCCTAAAGCAAGCCGTATCATTTCCAGGATAAATATAGAATGAAGTAGTGGTATGTAATAGGGTCTACTTTAAAAGATACGACACAGAATGACAGCTGAACTGTTCTAGGCAATAAAACACAGGTGCATCGAAAGGCCAGTGGTGGGTACAACACCAGCTGCATGAAATAAACTTTTCTTTACAATCCTGAGGGTTTAAGGGTTTCTTTTCTGAATACAACGGTATATTGTAGCCTCCAACAGCTTCTGCTTGAGTCACTATGCTTTTCCCAAACATCTAGTCCGAAGCTAGGACATCAGACAGCAAATATTTGCCCTGTGATGATCTCACTGTTTGCTAGGTGCATGGCTGGCTTGCTAACAAACAACCGGCAGCTCTCATGACAGCTTCCATGCAGGTAACAGGAGTTTTCCATTCACTCAGATCCCCCAGCCCTGGAACCCCTGCATCGATGCCATATTGAGTTTTCTGGCTCTCAGATGCCAGTGTTTATTTCCCTGCATTCTCGACTATAGTTCCTGAAGTTAACTGAGTTGCTGTGATATGTTTGGCCACCTCATGTGTAGCGTCTTAGTGAGAAAAGTTAACGGATAGTCAGGTGATTAAGCGTTGAGACGCACAAGCTGAGACAAGACTGGGAGCTGAAGTGACTCAGTTTGAAAATCAAGCAGAGCTCTCATCACAGAGGGGGAGAAGTCATTTAACTCTGTTTACACTGTTAAAGCTAAAGTATAAGAACATGAATAGCACTAAAACAAGTTTTTAAAGAAAATATCAATTTTAACAGGCCACCTACAATGTTTAAGGTGGGATTTAATGCAAGAGAAATGTAAGGATCAAAGGTAAGACAGCTTAACCTGAGTGCTTAACCTCTGCTGAACAGGGGATTCAAGACACTCATCTAAACTCACCATCCTCAGCTCTCCAGCACTGTCACCCTTCCACTTAATAATGTACACTAAATTAAATATATTTTTAGATCTACAGTACAATGCAATATCCTTTTCCAGAAAAAAAAAACTCACTACAGCACTTACTGTAATGGGCTCTATGCTTTAACCATATTTCCTTAGTGCTACAACTCCCTTCATTCCCAGTCCTCCACATTCTGGCCTCCCACACCTCAATGGACAGCAACACACTGCTCCAATTTACAAAGAATAACAATTAACTGGATCAGGGACAAAGTAAACACAAGGCTCAGATTTGACAGCTGAAGAGAGAAGGGAAGAGAGGGAGACTGAGAGACAGAGAAGGAGAGAGACATAGAGAGGGAAAGAGCGAGAGGGAGAGAGAGGGAGGGAGAGAGAGGGAGGGAGAGAGAGCATGGAAGAGAGAGAGAGACAGAGAAGGAGAGAGACATAGGAGAGGGAGAGATAGAAGGAGAGAGAGGGAGGGCGAGAGAGCGTGGAAGAGAGAGAGAGAGGGAGAGACAGGGAGGGAGAGAGAGCATGGAAGAGAGAGAGGGAGGGAGAGAAACCGTGGAAGAGAGAGAGAGAGAGAGAGAACTGCTGGCAGGGTAGGGATACCGTGGAGATTTCCATTCACTTTGAAATCGCTGGATCTCAGGGCCCCTGGCCAGGGAGAGATGCCCTACCATTCCCCCACTGGAGAATCTCAAACTCAGCATCCCAGTGAAACCACAATCTCTTGCACATTGGTGTTAGAGCTTTACCCATTAATCAGCCCCCTCCCCCTTCTCCCTCTCTCCTTCTCCCTGCTTTCCAGCTCCTTGCACGTCTGCTTTCTCTCGATGTTCAGGGACAAGCTACAACTTGTAAATCAAATAGTGGGTTTGGCAAATCCTTCACAAGTTGTCAGGAGTTTAAGGGACAGGGCGGTGCTGTGGCCAGGTTCCCAGTATTCAGAACTGGAAACCAGCCCATCCCTGCACTGAATGGTCACTAGAGCAGGGTTTGGGAAGCCTCACTAGATTACACCAGGGTTTATAGAAAGGGGAAGGTTATGCAAGTTTGATTTTTCTGTGGGCACCATTTTGGATCACCTGCCAACCAACTCACTCGTTCGCATTCTGCTGAATACAACCATACAGATCCTAGTCAGAGAAAAACCTGTTGACTCATATTACAATCACAGCCCATCAGAAACATATTGTGCTGGATTTAAAAAAAAAAAAAAGTAGACATTTTTTTAAGTACCTGCACTGATAGCTTTAATTTATGAGGAAAACTTGCATAATTTAACTACGGCTTGTGTTTTTGCTTTGATTAAAAAAAATAATAAAAAAAAAAACAACAGTACAGTATGTGCCACAGTAAATGGAAAGTGAAAAGTCAAGAAATATTTTCTAAAATCATGGTAAAAAAGAACTGCATGCTTAGAGAAGCATTGTAGATATATGGGAAAGCACACAGAACCATAATGAAATGCAAGAAAACTGCTTGGGGATGAATGGTAAGAACAGCAAATAATATGTGTTAAAGTTATACAGTAGCACTGTCACCCTGCACCTTAACAATGAGCAATAGTCTAAACACTCAGTTCACAGCTGTCTGGTGCTATCACCCTCCAATCCAGCAACACAGTGCAGCCCAGTAAAGTATCTTTCTGACGTGCTGTGAAATCTTACATTTTAATTTTTGTAAGCTTAAGCACCAACACACTCTGTTGCCAGGGTGTCAAACACACATGTCATGCTTTTGAGCTGAACAGGCAAGACGACATGATCCAACTGACCACAGAGTTACAGCACGCCTTCCTGAATTCAGCATCCAGCTCACAATTTAGTATCCCTCACATCACATGGGTATTTGGGGCCTTCCGGACCAGATCTAAAATAATGCTTAGTGAATTCAGCTAAGCCCTAATACAGATATCCTGATTTATTTCCTCATGCAACATTTAACTCTTTGATCTCAAATTTGTGTGCCGACAGTAACATATTTTATTTTATGAAATGCATGTGATTTTTTAAACCTTTCAGACTGCAGCCTAGCAGTTAGTGTGCTACACATTCGAACCACTGAGCTACTCAAACCCACTGCTTTCCACACTGCAGCCCAGACTAACCACTGAGCTACTCAAACCCACTGCCTTCCACACTGAAGCTCAGCACTCTAACCACTGAGCTACTCAAACCACTGCCTTCCACACTGAAGCCCAGCACTCTAACCACTGAGCTACTCAAACCACTGCCTTCCACACTGTAGCCCAGCACTCTAACCACTGAGCTACTCAAACCCACTGCCTTCCACACTGTAGCCCAGCACTCTAACCACTGAGCTACTCAAACCCACTGCCTTCCACACTGTAGCCCAGCACTCTAACCACTGAGCTACTCAAACCCACTGCCTTCCACACTGTAGCCCAGCACTCTAACCACTGAGCTACTCAAATCCACTGCCTTCCACACTGTAGCCCAGCACTCTAACCACTGAGCTACTCAAACCCACTGCCTTTCACACTGTAGCCCAGCACTCTAACCACTGAGTAACTCAAACCCATTGCTTTCCACACTGCTGCCTAGTGGAATACATACTGTATATCTGTATCCAAACTGTTATAAGAGCTGGCTCCCTGTGCGGAGGTGTGATGAGGATTTATTATGCAGGCAGCTGTCAGCCATCATCTCAGCTGGAAAGAATCAGGTGAGGCCCCCAGGGCGACAGTTAAACTGCACAAGGCTGAAGAGAACGCGGGTGGCTTTGCAAGTGCCTGACAGAAAAAGCTCAAGTGTGTTATACTGATCAGCGATCATTATACTAGGCCTTGACTCCGTCAAATCACAAGCCTCCCAAGATTGTGCTCCTGGCAGATGACATGTTTTCCTTTTCTGTTGGCTTGAAGTTTAAAGAAAAAGGGAAACAAAAAGCTCTCCAAGACAGACCCCCAAGTTTTTTTTTCTTTCTTTCTCTTCACTACATGCCCTGAGCAACATATCAAAATCTCACCGTGTTTCCTTTTAAAATAGTGCTGAGTTCAAGATTATTTTGTTTTTAACTGAACTTTTTTTTTTTTCAAACTCTGGGGCATGCCTTGATGAAATGCAGTGCCATACTTACCTTGCTAATTTAAGGTCAATTAAAGAGCTTTCCTGTCACAAAGGTAACTTTGGATTGGAGCACAGTGGTGGATTGGAAGTAAATCATTCTTTTTTGTTTTAAATCATGTTTAGTACTTTTTAAAATTGCTGCCTGACAGGCCTGGGGACTGGACTGCTCTGTTTAATTACTGCGTATAATAGTTTAACATGGAAAAAAATGGTCATTTTGCAGGTGTATTACCATGATATCATTAAGCATTGTCTGTCTTATCACACTTTGCGTATTACCATCTGCCAGCTATTGAGCAAGCCAGTTCAACCATTCTCAGGATTCCCAATGAGGAATAACACATAGATTTTATCATCCATTATTAGGTAAAAAAAAAATAACACAGCTGTGTGTAAACAATTATTACTACCTGTCAGTCTGTGCAGTCAATTCGTTTTTTAATTCTCTGATTATTATTATTAGTAGTAGTAGTAGTAGTAGTAGTAGTAGTAGTAGCAGAGTTAGTAGTAGGAGCAGTGGTAGTAGTAGTAGTAATAATAATAATAATAATAATAATAATAATAATAATAATAATAATAATATATTGCTCATATATCCTCACATATTCTGTCTATATCCAGCCAGTCATAACTCCATACTTACAGTCACGCTGCAATGTTTACTTAAGGGTAATCCTTAAAAATAATGATTTCACTTTCCGAGGTAGTATAGAAGAGCTAAGTGGTGCTCACTGTTCAGGTCTGCTGTTTTTGTTTTATTTCCACTGACAGCTCTTAGCACTGTACAGATAATAGCCTTAAGCACTAGAACCAGACACAGGAGGGGGGGTCATTTGTACATGCTATTTCTGACTGGTTTGAGCACTATTTCCCCAGACTAACAAACAACATGTAACCGTCTCCTTGAGCAGGGTCAGAGACAGAGGTGGGGTGTGGGGTTCCAAAAACCCCACCCTTATCCTTCAAGACCCCATGCAAAATGCACAGTGACATCATCCTGAACAACAAGTGTACCTACTGTTCAGCTGATGGCTATGACAATTATAGACTGCAGGTGCTGATAACACATCTCAAGAATAATGTGTACTGAATTTGCATCAGCATGTAGGTGGCAATAATAAATAGTGAGAATAATAAAAGGTACGTTCTCTAAAGCTTTCACAAAATGTAACATTGCCCATGGTACATTTGCACTGTAATTTTGCAGCTCTGCATTTTTTTATTCCTCATGTGCTTTTGCTATTCTTTCCTCGTGGAACACTGCAGTTATTTTTAAATGTAGTGTTTGATGTGCTCGTTGTTCATGATCTAAGCTACCGTAATTCGATTCATCACACCATTTAACTCCTGACAATCACAAGCATGTCCAGAATGTACCAGCATTGTATTTAATTCACTGATGCAATGAAATGCACTGCTGCACTGAAGTTTCGGGCAATGCACCCTTTCTCTAACTGCACTTTGTTTTTCTAATAGTCTAGTCTAGTGTATGTCAGATCTTGACGCAACAAGGATTCAGCCCTGACTGACCCGCAGGGGCTGAACGTGCCAGCTCCAGCAGATTCAAACATGGTTATCTTTACACAATCAAAGCCAGGCACAACTTTTTTTAACTATACCTATTCATACTCTCACTGCGTAAGACTGAGGTGAAATTGTAAAGTGTAATCAAAAGCATTGTAAAGAATAAGAATGCATGACCAATCGTGATAAAAACATGATCAAGCAAGTGCAGTAATGTCTTTTTTGTAGTGAGGCGACCAGAGCAAAACTAGAGGGAAACTAGAACATTGGTGCACATACTGTAGTTATAACTTCCTTAGACTTGTATTCCACACGCAAAACTAAGATTCTGTTTTCCTTTTAATTTGCCTCGTCAAGTTATGGTTCAAAATCTTCCCATCCTATTTAAATCCCATTATAGGAGACATATATATATATATATATATATATATATATATATATATATATATATATATATTAGCTCAAAGAGCCAGCTGCCCAATGTTTCGGTATGTTTAACATATCTTTGTCAAGGGAAAGTGTGTTTAAAAACAAACAGTGGAGGTACTTATAGGCTTTTGATGCCATGGTAACTACACTCATTTGTTTTCATTTAAATCTACTAATGTGCTGGTGATGTCATTGACTACATAGGTAATGATGTAACAATCCTTCCTCTAGGTTTCATCCAAGGGGGTTGCTTGTAGTAAATTCCCTGCCTGCCTTGTTTTGGCTATAGGGGGCCGCACTGAAGGCTCAGAGAGGTAAGACCTTATTGTGACAATCTGTACTTGTAACAGAAAAAAACAATAACATATTTTATAACCTAATTATAACTTACAGACGTGCTCAAATTTGTTGGTACCCCTCCACAAAAAACGAAGAATGCACAATTTTCTCTGAAATAACTTGAAACTTACAAAAGTAATTGGCATCCACCATTGTTTATTCCATATTTAATAGAAATCAGACTTTGCTTTTGATTTTTTATTCATCATAATATTTTAAAAAAGAAAACAAATGAAAATGGCATGGACAAAAATGATGGGAACGCTAACCTAATATTTTGTTGCACAGCCTTTAGAGGCAATCACTCCAATCAAACGTTTTCTGTAGCTCTCAATGAGACTTCTGCACCTGTTAACAGGTAGTTTGGCCCACTCTTCCTGAGCAAACTGCTTCAGCTGTCTCAGGTTTGATGGGTGCCTTCTCCAGACTGCAAGTTTCAGCTCTTTCCATAGATGTTCGATAGGATTCAGATCAGGACTCATAGAAGGCCACTTCAGAATAGTCTAATGTTTTGTTCTTATCCATTCTTGGGTGCTTTTAGCTGTGTGTTTTGGGTCATTATCCTGTTGGAGGACCCATGACCTGCGACTGAGACAGAGCTTTCTGACACTGGGCAGTACGTTTTGCTCCAGAATGCCTTGATAGTCTTGAGATTTCATTGTGCCCTGCACAGATTCAAGGCACCCTGTGCCAGGCGCAGCAAAGCAGCCCCAAAAAATAACTGAGCCTCCTCCATGTTTCACTGTAGGTATGGTGTTCTTTTCTTTGAAAGCTTAATTTTTTTGTCTGTGAACACAGAGCTGATGTGACTTGCCAAAAAGCTTCAGTTTTGACTCATCTGTCCAAAGGACATTCTCCCAGAAGGATTGTGGCTTGTCAATATGCATTTTAGAATATTCCAGTCTGGCTTTTTTAAGTTTTTCTTTCAAAAGTGGAGTCCTCCTGGGTCTTCTTCCATGGAGCCCACTTTCACTCAAAAAGCGACAGATGGTGCGATCAGAAACTGACGTACCTTCACCTTGGAGTTCAGCTTGTATCTCTTTGGCAGTTATCCTTGGTTCTTTTTCTACCATTCGCACTATCCTTCTGTTCAATCTGGGGTCGATTTTCCTCTTGCGGCCGCGCTCAGGGAGGTTGGCTACAGTTCCATGGACCTTAAACTTCTTAATAATATTTGCAACTGTTGTTACAGGAACATCAAGCTGCTTGGAGATGGTCTTGTAGCCTTACCTTTACCATGCTTGTCTATTATTTTCTTTCTGATCTCCTCAGACAACTCTCTCCTTTGCTTTCTCTGGTCCATGTTCAGTGTGGTGCACACAATGATACCAAACAGCACAGTGACTACTTTTCTCCATTTAAATAGGCTGAATGACTGATTACAAGATTGGAGACATGTGTGATACTAATTAAAGAAACTAATTAGTTTGAAATATCACTATAATCCAATTATTTATTGTCTTTTCTAAGGGGTACCAACAAATGTGTCCAGGCCATTTTAGAATATATTTGTAGAATAAGCAATAATTCATCTCTTTTCACAGCTTCTTTGCTTTATTCTATGACATACCAAAGGCATGCAAGTATACATGATAAAATAGCTTTTAATTTCATCAACTTTCAGGATGAATGAAGCATTATTTCAATGAGCTGTAAGGGTACCAACAAATAATAGCACGTCTGTATATATAGTTGCTGTTGTATATGGTAAGGGTGTGACAAAATGTTCTGTTCTTCCATATTACTGGTATATGACAATGACCTGAAATCTTGAAATGCTGTTGATCTGTGATCCTTAGTAACCTGCTTGACAGAGAAGCAGTATCACAACTCCACCAGAAAAAAACAAAATAAAACAGGAAGTACTCTTCCCCTCAGCATAAATTATAAAAAATAATTTCTTCATTGACATTTAATGGAGCATTATAATAAGGAATTGCCCAGTTTATAGACCTGTTTCAAATGGATTCCAAATCCCTCCTGCTGCATAATTGCTGCTAATGGCCACTTTGGAGGGTCTGACTGCTGGGGGAAATGTGAACTGGAAGAGCAGTACCCAAGCCCGGTCTCCTCGGGGTTAAAACTCGGGAGCTGAAATTGAAATAGGCTCCAGCCCAAAATACAAATGTGGAAGGAACATGAGAGGAAGGGGTCACTGGAAGTTAAAGTGTTTTTTGGTTGAAGTTCCTCTTTAGGGAAGGCGGCTGCAGATTTATTTTTCATTTTTAGATTTCTCAAACCTGGTCCAAGCCAGATGTCTTAAAGAGAAATTGCCCTGCGAGACTGACAGACTCATCGCTGCCCTTTACAGCAAACCCCCATCCCCCATCCGTCCAGTCCCCCTCCCTGCCCCCTTTATTCATGGGAAAGACCAAAACAAGTCTTCTAGTCATCTTTAATTGAAGACCACACAAACAATTACTTTTCATACTACTTTCATGATGTATTTAAAGAGGAAGCCTCAGTTTGGATCGTGTCCCCTCTGGATGATTGTGTATATTGTTATTCATCTTTTTATTCACACAGCCTCTTGTGTTTTTACTTCTGTGGCCCACAGCTGTTTTCTGTCATGGATGAAAATCTCTTGCTCCATCATACCAAAACACCAATGGAAAATTATGTTGACTTGCAGCCGGTTGTGGTCACTGCTGTAATACCTAAAAAAAACACTTAAATCAGAGACTGATATTAGTTCTCAAAGAACAGCGATGCAGCTCATTTTAATGGATTATTCTTGCTCAACACTTTAGAAGGTATACAGCTATTGCCAAATGTTTTGCATCACCTAGAATTTTAGGTTTTAAACATAATTTAATCAAAGAAACTACAAAATGATATCGCAAAAGTCTACCGGAAACCATAATAGTGGTACAGTATTTCATATTAGACTTCGAAATGTCACATTTTTTACATTTTTGTCAGATTTTCGTTAAGTATATAAAAAAAACTACAAATATTATCTAATTCAATATGTTAACGTAACATTATTTAGCAGGTTTCATTCAACTTTACGAAGCAAAATTAGTTCATTCTATATGTTGATGCAAAACTTTTGGCCATAGCTGTAGATACAGCTGTCTAGGTCTGCTCGTCTCAGCCTATTTCCTGGCCAATGATTTCCCACGCCAAGCACTTTCCAGAAAAGATGCCAACTGTAAGAATTTGTAATGGCTTCATATATCTGCCCATAGTCAGCCCAGCCCCTCTCCATAGTTGTGTTCATGGTTTGGCCATTGACACGACATAGTGACAAATACAATAATGAAGAAATGAAATGGTCACCTTTGTTCTGTCCATGGGACATGGTATCATAAACTTTGTCCATGATGACCTGATAAAGGATATCACATTCTATTTTGATAAGATTCGCTCTAATGCAAAGCTTTATGAAGAAATCCAAGCTGCTCAGACACCTGGCCATTGCACTGTTGTTAAAATCCCCGAATCTATACTAACCTTATCACTGTCCCTAGAGCTCACCGGGCTGAGCAGTGTCGCTAAAGAAAGCAGCAGGAAATGTATGCGCAATTTTGTTTTAAATAGGACTCTCTCAATCAAGAGCCTTTTCCAATCTTTCAATTGAAACACTAAGCAGCCTCCATAAAGATGTTACTGGTGGGGGGATACTGGGACTTTATTGATTTGGAAAACAACAACCCAACTGCTGTTATTATGATTATGATTATTACTTTTAGCTGTGTTTTGTAAAGATTTGATAAGCTTTACTATTGGAATTGCAATGGGCCTCAGTGAACTGAAGAGTCGGGGTTATGAGTTTTATTTTGTCAATACCAAAATGATTTTGAGCCATTTCATAAATAAGTCCAAATTGTTATCTTTAGATGGCAAGCTCATAGCAACAACAGCAGATACAATGGCCTGCTAACACCCACCTGTAGTATCCTGGGTTGATGCTTCAGTTTGGACTGTGAAGGGCCCTCTCATGATTCCTGTTTCCTTACACATAAAATGCAACGATATAGCTGGAATGTGATTTGCTGGATTTTTTAAGCTTCTTTTAGTATTACTGCATGAACCACCACTAAAGCGGTTTAAAGTTATGGATGGCATCATTTTCCCAAAGCTCTTTGCATTAAAACAAACCATTGCATGCTATAGGCCCATGTGTGCCACTGCAGCTTTTTACTGACTGAGAAACAGGTGGAAACACAACCACTCGATAGGCCGAGTATCCAGGCAGACAGTCTGTGTAGACTGGAAGTTAGGCATCACGCCAGCCAAAGAGAGGCAGGAGCTTTTTCCCACAGAAACCTTACTCTTTTTTTCTGTTTCAAAGCGGAAGAAGGTGGTTAGAAATCCGGGCAGAGCCTGGATTGCAATTTTAACTATTATTATTATTATGATTTTTACTATTATTATTATTACTAACTGTTTTAAGTTTTGTTTTTCCCACATCACCAGCTCTCAAAGATGCATTTCAGCCGTTTTTTCTGTGAGAATGATTTTTTTTTGTTGTTTTTGTAAAGCTCATTCATCACTCAATAGCTAAAAACCTTTAGTATTAGATACAATTTCTTAACACTAATACATTTAATTATAAATTATGTTAAGTTCCACCATGACTTGTACAATTAAGATCATCTCTTTAACCCTTTAAAAAATATACTTCAAAATATTTTGGGGGTACAGGGGGAACAGCAGCCTCCTTTTCCTCAAGAGAACCGAAGTGTGTACAATAAAAAAGTTATCTGGTTAAACAGCTTCTTAAGATAGTGAAGCTGACTCAATTCCACAGTTACAGTAGTGGTTCAAAGCTAGTTCCAGGAGTTAAGGAGTTAATGCAGAAAAAAGCCAGGCGATCTCTAGCTGGGAAGCTCAAGAGAGAGTGAAACAGAGAGCGGGACAGAGAGGGGGAGAAGGGCTCTCCAATGAAAACAAAGTGTCAAATTTAACACCCTTGCAATGAGAGGCAGGGCTTAATGACCCAGTTCCGGCAAGACGAGTACAAGCAAACTATTGAGACCCAGTTCAGAGAGAGGGAGCAGGGCATGGGTTTGGGAGGCTCAGCAGGGCCAATGGCTTGTGGAGCCAGCTGACTACCTAGATTTGCCTGCTTGATTTCAGCTAAGGTTGGCGGCCATTGAAAACACTTCTGTGTGGGTGGGAGGTGTCCCTGTGAATGCTTCAGAACGCACTGTGGATGTTGCAATCATTTTAGAAACAGAGGGAAATATTCTCAATGTTTTATTATCATTATCATTATCAGCATGAAAAATTACAATTTTAACACCGCTTACAGTGTTTTAGGAGACCACGATCAAACCTCTGAAATGACACACCTGGGTGTTTTTTACCCCCAATTTTGGGTTGCATATTTATTTATTTATTTTTTTTAATTTAGTCGTTAGTTTTTTTTAAATTATTTTCTCCCCAATTTGAAATGCCCAATTATTTTATTATGTTCAGCTCACCGCTACCGCCTCTGCGCTGACTCGGGAGGGGCGAAGATGAACACACGCTGTCCTCCGAAGCGTGTGCCGTCAGCCGCCCGCTTCTTTACACACTGTGAACTCACCGTGCAGCCGCCTCAGAGCTACAGCGTCGGAGGACAATGCAGCTCTGGGCAGCTTACAGGCAAGCCCGCAGGCGCCCGGCCAGACTACAGGGGTCACTGGTGCGCGGTGAGCTGAGGACACCCCGGCCGACCTAACCCTCCCTCCCCCCGGGCGACGCTCAGCCAATTGAGCGCCGCCCCCTGGAAGCTCCCGTCGTGGAACAGCCTGGACTCGAACCGGCGACGTCCAGGCTATAGAGCGCATCCTGCACTCTAGCGAGTGCTTTTACTGGATGCACCACTCGGGAGCCCCATTGGGTTGCATATTTGCCTGTAGAAAGTGTGCAAATCCCCCCACCCACTTTCATTCATCAGGAAGTAATAGAACTACATCATAAAACTACCAAGAAACAACTTCTGCCTTGTTTCAATCTTTTACTGCCCTTATGAAAAAAACACATATTTTTAATATATGGTAGAAAAGTATGATCCTTATATTTTTCATATATAGAGCAGCACCCCTGGAATAAGCTGATGCCTGCTGAATAAAGAGAGCCTTGCAGTGGCTGGCAGAATCCGGCTAAATCAAACAGGGTCATTCCTGTGCACTGTATAAAACATTCCTGTTTGATCTACATGGAGTCTGCACACTAAAAATTGAACAATTTCCCATCTACAGTGCGTGCATTTGTCTGTTGTCCTTAAGCACAGATTGTCTGCCTTATAATTGATTTCAGCAATGGAGCTGTCTTGGTAGGACACAGTTGGGAAAGGGTACTGAAGTTTAGCTATCTTGCTCAGTTAAGAGCGTGAAGTACAGTTTGGTGGTTATAGCTGAGGAACTGGCAGCAGTATAGCTTAATGGTTAGAATAGGGGACTGGGAGATAGTGAAGCTGATTGGTTAGAACTGGGGGACTAGGAGGCAGTGTGGTTTTGTTGTTATTTTGTTGAATGCTTGGCAATGTCACCTAGTCCTAGATTGAAAACATATAAGCAAATGTGAGCTTGGTCAGAACCTATATGGACACCCTAGGGGCTGCAATGTGAGAAGTGCAGACAGTGGCTCTGAAGGGGGCCCTGTCATAGTGTTAGTAGATCAGGGTGTCTGTTCCTTTAAATCACCAAAGTCAGGTTTTTTTTTACACCAAATTCAATACGGTCTCAGAGGGAGAAACATATATAGACACACACACACACGCACACACACACCCACACTCACGCACACATGCACACTGCAGCAAAGATGGTCCAGCTGAGAAAACAGTACAGTGAAAAACAGCCCTGAGAAAATGAAAGAAAAGCGACCGAAAATTACTTTGGGTGGATTTTCACTGTGAACATCTGGAGTGAAGGGGGTGGGTGGGGGCAAGAGTGTGTTGTTAAACCAGTTTTTTTTTTTTAAACTCACAGCTGTTGGAAGTCAAGCCTTTGAGCAGAGCACAGGGTTGTGGAGCTGCTAACCCTCCCTTCCGCCAGTGGCTTGGGCGCGTGGAAAGACACCACAACATGCATGCTTCATCCTGAGGGCCCGGTGAGGACAAGAACGGCTGTGTCCTACCAGAGGAGCGCCAAACTGTTTTAGTATCCACCCCTCCTGAATGGTGTGCTGTGTCCTGACAGGTGCAACTTCTATACATGATGTGTTCAATACAGGCTTGCCTGCATTTCACCCATAATCATTTAGCTAACAATATGTAAAATCCTTATATACCTTAGATGCCTTCAGTCCTGAAATGTTTAGGTCCTATTACCTATTTATTTATCTATTTGAGTCTTTTGCACTTATGTCATCTCATGTGTACTGATTGGTTTACAGCCATATATTGTATTATATGTGCAAAATACAAAATCAGAAAGAAAGCCAGACAGGCAGACCAATGTATGATAGACAGACATACAGATAGATAGATAGATAGATAGATAGATAGATAGATAGATAGATAGATAGATAGATAGATAGCTTAATAATGCGGTGTATGCTTATGCAATCCATCTTCTTTAGGACAACCACTTTTAAAGAGAGGGCTGGACACAAATTAATTCCCGGTAAACCTATTTGAAAACATTATCAGGCTGCCTGAGATCTGAGTAATTGGTCCAGTGGCCTAACCTCCCTGTCAAGGGCTGAGCATTCAGCCTGAGTGCATAGAGACTGTACGGAGCCAGACTGGGGGGTGGGGGGGGGCTGTATTGACTGCTTGGGGGGGTTAAGTTATTAAAGCATTTGTGTTGATAGTAGAAAGCATATCAAATAGCAGCACAGTGGCTTAAGGTTTAGGTTTGGTAGTCAAGAAAGCAGTTAGTGAAAAGGAGGCAGTGTGACTTGAACTGAGGGGCTGCTAGGCCATGTGGCCTAGGGGTTAAAGATGAAGGACCAGGAGGAAGGTAGTCTAGTTGTTAGAGATGACAGACTCCACGATCCCTTCTGTTCACACCACCACCTGTGAAATCCACAACAAGGCTTGTGAGATTGATACAAACAACCTGCTCCTTAACCTCCCGACCTCTGACCTCTGTCCCTGTCACCGCCAGCAGTCAGGTGCGGAAAGCCGGAATGCTCTGTAGTTTAAGAATGAGGGAAATTCCATTGTTGTGGGAAAACCCTACCTAACCCAGAATTAAGACGAATGAGTGGAGGCTGACTTGAACAGCAATTAAAAAGTAATTATTATTATTATTATTATTATTATTATTATTATTATTATTATTATTATTATTATTTGGTAACACTTTAAAAATAAGTGTCTCTAATTACTGTGTGTTTACATAGTAGTTACTTAGTAATTACATGTGTACCCACATATAATTACAATGTTATTTTGCATAGTTACAATGTACTTAATGTGTAAATATTTTTGCACGATATATAATATATACGATATAGGATTATATTTTGCAAAAAGACTTACACATTAAGTACATTGTAACAATGCATAATAACATTATAATTATGTGTAAGTGCACATCTATCTACTAAGTAGCTACTATATAAATACAGAGTAATTGGAGCCACCTAATGTATATTGTTACCTATTATTTAAAAATGCAGTGTCCCATGATGTGGGCTTGCCTGTCAGAATAGCTTACTAGCCATGTACCAAGACACACGTTGGTATACACAAAACATATGTATAATAAATATGTATTTCAAAATGACAGTCCTACCTTCAAAAAACTAGTTTTGGGAACACCTGTCCCTGGACTTGTCATAGGGTAGTGACTAATGAAGGCTTTGTTTGAGCCATGACTGTTCTCTCACTCCCTGCCCCAATTCAAGCTGAATGCTGAGTGGTGACTATATGTAGGTGATTACAGTGCTTCCCCTGGCAATACATTAACAGAGGGGTATCGATTCCACATTTTAATTGTTTTTCGCTCCAATATATCCAATTACCCTTTGAACTTTCTATGGAAGCATCACGGTCCCAGTAGAGTAGTCAACTGGTGGTTGTTGGATAGACCTTCCAGCTACAGTAATAGCAAAGCACATCCTGTAATAGATTAGGGTTGTCCGATTATAAATCATCAAGTCACCTTCCGCCAATAAAAAAACACTACATTCACAGGCATTCCTGGGCATCTCGTTTTTGCGACGTGTCTTCTCAGCACAAAACCATCCATCGGCAGGTATTAGCTATGTAAGGCACTTGCCACATTCCACTTATGGCCCTCTACAGTAGATACTCAGATATGAGTTCGCCACTTACTCGTGTAGATATCATTTTGGAGAAAGAGGACAGTTGCTCCCAGCAATGTAACCCCTATAGAAACACATAGCACAATTAGCCACTCATTTTCAGGGCTCTACTGCTGAAGAGAGGACCCTATAGAAACACAGTGCAGTTTTGTTCAGCCCCAACTGCACGTGTTACAGCATTGAACTGGGTGGATAAAAAGCTAAGTGGTGATAAGAGTTTCCAGACAATGCTTTTTACCCTGGATTAGCAGCTGAGATTGAAGTTTCTAATGCAAGTTTTCCAAGGTTTGGGAATCAATATTGGTGTCTGGCCATCCCGTTCTCTGAGGAGAGGGGCAGGGCTGGAGGGCCAGTGGGGCAGAGAGGTCTCAGCACTTAGTGGTTTGTTATGAAAACACTCTGCAGGTCTGCCCAGCCCCCTGATCATGCGAGGGGAGGGGAGAGCTGAGCAGCAGCCTCTTGCAGTGCTGGAGCTCCCGTCTGTATGAGGAGCTGAATGCAAAAAAAAAACATAGCAACACTTTACAGCAAGTGGCCGTTCAAATGCATAAGGCTTGGATTAAGGCCAGGCACTGTGAATGCTTGTTGGAATCTGTCATGACATGAAAGTTATTGAAATTCAATAGGAAATAATAGGTAACTCCATATAGCACCTCCAAAGCCAGACTAACATATACAGCTATGGTCAGAAGTTTAGTATCATCTGGAATTTTAGGATGGAGACATAATTTTAAAAAAATAAATGATATGAACATAATTTAGATCTTTTATTTAATGTAGTCAAATAAACTGCAAAATGGTAAACATTTATAAGATATATCATACACTCAGAGCTCTAGGAGCATGATCTGTAATTACATTTGAATACGTCATTTACGAACACATACAGTAAAGATACTGTAGTTAATAGCCCCCCCACCCACCCCTCAACACAACCTCATCTCAGTCAATCCAACTGATTCAGCTGACTTCAAATCCACACACATTTACATCTGTACGTAGAAAACTTAAACACAAATGTCTGAGCGAGTATGCAGGTCTATTGGCAAAGGTCAGACATTTTAAAAACAAGATTGACATTGAAACGAATAGACAGCAAAAACACCAGTTGCAAAAACTGCCTTAAAAACCATGCTGATTGATTTGTGGTGGCATAACAGACATCAGCACCAATACATTACATCAACAGTGGGAGTGCTGTTTAGAAGTGAGGAAAGGGAGGCCACACCCTTATGGTTTGAGTTGAGGGTCTGTGAGTCAGTGTGGCCCAGAGGTTAGAGATTCGGGACTGGGAGGAGGCAGACCTTTATTCTAGTCCTTTCTCTCCATATATGACCAGTGTGTTTCATTCCATCAGCTCTAACCACTAAGCCACACTGTCTCCATTCTTAAACTATAAAAACTAGCCTGCAATGCCTCCCAGTCCTTCTGCTAAACACAGCTCAAGTTTTGCCCCGCAGCTCATCTCTAACCACTAGACTTGACGGCTTTATAAAGGTGGTCTTAAAACGGAAGTCCTGCATCTTTAATGAAGCTTTTTTAATGACGGTGGATCTTGTGGAGCCCAGCCAGTCATTGCGTCTGTTTCCGATTAGTTTGTGAACCCCAGAACGCACATTTTAAAGATGCTTATCGTCATGCTCCCTGTGTAGATAATAGCAGAGTTCCCAGCTGGGCACAGACAGTCTGTCTCAGTCTTCTGATCAATAGGGAGCTACAGCAAGCAACTCACTTTTTATTAAGAGCGGAGGGACACTCCATCACTTAGTCACCAACTTTATGCAGCTCTTATATTAATTTATGAACTTATCAAAATGGCTTTACCAGGAATGAAGCCTTGTAAGATGAGCATGTCTTGTTTTCATGAGACCTGGGAAAGAATGCAGAATTCAAGCCTAAGTGGCAAAAAAACTTACCGTAGGACTTCAATTATCATGATTATAAACAATTAGGCAATAACTGTGCCTTTTGCCAATTTGTAAATTAATATTTTATGTGAGTTACATTTTCAATACAAGATGCTCGATTAAGCAGAGAAAGCCAAACCTTTTACAGCATCTGCCACATTACCATCTTGAGACTAAATGAACTGTCGTGTTTTCATTTATCATTTGGACTTCAGCGCATAATTCATAACAGTTCAGCACACTGACTACCATAGGCTATGTTAAGTGAACAGGACAATACAGGGCTTTGATTTGAGTTTGGGCTTCAGTGAATAATTCATTAGTTCAGAGCAGTGACTATACATTGCAAATACCAGTAGTATTAATACTGGAACATACATTGATAATAATAATAATAATAATAATAATAATAATAATAATAATAATAATAATAATAATACTACTACTACTACTAATAATAATAATAATAATAATAATAATAATAAGATAGTGAGCACTGCATTTTATCTTATTGCTGGACTCATCATCTACCCAGTGTTACATTTCATTTACAGGTTACTTATACTTTTCAACACTGTATATACAGCATGTTATATTGGTTTTAGTACATACAATACACTTTAATGTATAATAATTGTGTTAGTTTGAGCAATCCGTTTAGTTTATTGATGTTAAAACGGTCTAAAGCTCACAAGACTGCACACAGAAGAATCTGCCCTAGATGGAAAAAACAGTATTCATTTTTAGATGGGCAAATTAGCTAGTGATGCCCCCAGAATGATCAGACAAGGACCTTTGAAACACTCTAGGTAACTCTGTATTGAAGTTCTAGAAGTTGTGTCCTCTATTTGTCAATGAAGAAGTAAAACATACATTTTCAATGCAGCTGCTGCTTTGCCCCGCATTGCAATCATTTCAGTATATAAGAAACTGTAATACACTTTCCCAGTGAACTCCAGTCCCACTCTCGACAAAATCAATGGTAAATTATTTAGGAATAAAAAAGAAAATCAATGGCACACAATGTGAAAGGATTGATTCCTAAAATAATCCAAAATTATATATCAATTTATACCTGGGTAGTTTAACCTTCCCCTGTCCTCTCCAGGTCAACAATGATCTTCAGATCTGAGGGATAATAAAACAATCCACTGTAATTCGGCAGAACCTTATACCAGATAGTAAACCATCTTCATCCTTGCATTTTAAAGCTTATTATTACTGTTTAGAGGGGTATACTTTAAGCTGTATCATGTGGGAGTGATACAATGACAATTCATTGGTTAACATGAAGATTGAAACAGGTGGAAGAAAGAAAAAATAGCATATTTAAAGGTAGTGTCACAACAAAGGTGCACACATAAAGAATAGTTCCATCCCATCCTGGTAGTAACACTGCATGGTGTGGTGAAGACACTTCTTGTCAGGTCCACTGGCCTTAACAGCAGTATGGGCATATTAGATAGACAGATAGAAGTCATATCGTGTGTACTGACTGGCTTACACCCATTTAATGCACTATATGTGCAAAGCACAAACTCAGACAGACAAGCATAGATAGGTAAATAGATAGATAGATACATAGATAGACAGATAGATGCACTTTACTTGCTCTTATCTGCTCCCTATTTTACTGCATTTAATCCTGTACTTTAGAGTACTGTAATCTGTCACAAGTGTTATTTAATCTGTAGTATTTTGTATTTAATTATATCCTGATGTAACTATCACTGACACTGTTATCTGCTCTGTTATTGAATTGTATTTTGTCATACTTGTACTTGCTAGAACTGAAGTCATTGTATTTTATCTTGCTCTTAATTGTATTAATACTTGTACTGTGATTCTTGAAATGTATTTTTGTTTACGACTGTAAGTCGCCCTGGATAAGGGCGTCTGCTAAGAAATAAATAATAATAATAATAATAATAATAATAATAATAATAATAATAATAGATAGATAGATAGATAGATAGATAGATAGATAGATAGATAGATAGATAGATAGATAGATAGATGCATCCACTCTAACTCTCTCTGTTCATCTCTCACAGAGATATGCAGGAAACAATGCTTAACCTCAGTTTGCAGAATCCAGTGGAAAAAGTATTTCTCTCTCTGGAAAGAATTCAGAGTGGCACCGTGTTTTAATCGTTTAACTATAGCTTTGCTTGCCCTACATTTAAAGGAACTGAGGCACTGGAAAACTTGCATCAAAATAGTAACTTGTAAAAATTGAACAAAGTCATAATTACAGTAATTTATTGAGCTGGGAGTACCACAGACACAGACCATCTAATGGGTGATTGAATTCAGATGCTGTGTTTTAAGATGAGCACAATTACAATTACCCCAAAATGAGTCAAATGAATATATGTTTGTCAAGTACATGAAAATATACCAATATGTGTTTCAGATGGCGCTATTGCCTATCTGGCCATTTTCAGTTCTATAGAGTAAATTACACATCAAATCTTAATTTTAATGATCTAATCATCAGCAGCTGTGTGAATCCCACCAGTATTTTCCCCACTGGTAAATAATTGGCTCTGAAAAGAATGAAATGGCTTTGAAAGAATACTAATTTCATTCATTTGAAGACTAGCAGTCTTCCAAGCTCACCCTTGCCCTGGTGACAAAGGGCAGATTTCACAGTCGGCTGTTTCATAAAGATAATTCAAACCAGCTTTGTCCAGCCAAGATCAGATCTTAAGCTATTAATACTTGTTGACATCATAGCTAGATGTGTCACAGACTTCTGATAGGAGAATTAATGTAATCTTATCAGAAGCAAAAGAGAAACAGCATGCTAAGCCACAGTGATACCTTAGACTATGACACCGAAGCAAAGTTATTACCGGTTATATTCTTGAAAATACCTCCATAAAATATTACTGCAGCGTAGCCTCCCACTTCTTAACCCTAACCGCTAGACTAGGCTAGGGGCACTGGAACTAGGGCTTACAGTTTGGTTCAATGGCTTTCAGCACCCCCACTTTAAAAATGGTTCCAGTGCCACTGGACTAGGCCTCATAGCTACTCCGTTCCTCAGCTCAACCACTAAGTCTTGTGGTTCGAAGCTCTAAGCAAAATACATCTTTAAGCATCGAAGTGAGAATTCAGGATCACTACAGCACTTTGAAAAATGGAAATTTCTCAAGTTTGCAGTGCAGCGTGGGTCCACTTCTTGTATAATTCAGTTGAACTGTGAAAATCAGTTTACTTGATGCTAATAGTAAAAAAAATAAATAAAAAAAACTCCTGTGACTGCTGGCAAAAAGGAGAATGAGTCCGTCATTAACAATCACATTAGTCAATTATTGGACCAAATAACACATTATTTGACTAATTGACTAATTAACTGTGCAATGAATCAACTACTGAATCAATTAATCAATTACCATTCAAATGAATCAATGACAGGCGCCTCTTTGAGGTACAGTATCACATTTTTTATCCTGGATGTCCCCAAAACAGAATAAATCAATGGAATACCATTATGTTCAAACATTTGTCTACTTCCTTATAGTCTCACCACAGTGATTAAACAGACAGCACAAGAGGAAAAAAGCGTTTAGTATTACATGTGGTTATATACACACAAGAATTCTGGTGGTTTTTGGAAAAAACATAATCAGTCATTGTGACAGGGTAGCGTCAAGGCCCAAGATGTTATCGGTAGGGAGTGAGACTCAGAGACAGAACGAGCAAGGTTCAAACGCGCTGTTGCGCACTTTAATAATACAATAATAAACAAAACAAACAGACACATTGGCCAAAACAAACAGTTTTATATATACAGACATGCTCAAATTTGTTGGTACCCTTACAGCTCATTGAAATAATGCTTCATTCCTCCTGAAAAGTGATGAAATTAAAAGCTATTTTGTCATGTATACTTGCATGCCTTTGGTATGTCACAGAATAAAGCAAAGAAGCTGTGAAAAGAGATGAATTATTGCTTATTCTACAAAGATATTCTAAAATGGCCTGGACACATTTGTTGGTACCCCTTAGAAAAGATAATAAATAATTGGATTAAAGTGATATTTCAAACTAATTAGTTTCTTTAATTAGTATCACACATGTCTCCAATCTTGTAATCAGTCATTCAGCCTATTTAAATGGAGAAAAGTAGTCACTGTGCTGTTTGGTATCATTGTGTGCACCACACTGAACATGGACCAGAGAAAGCAAAGGAGAGAGTTGTCTGAGGAGATCAGAAAGAAAATAATAGACAAGCATGGTAAAGGTAAAGGCTACAAGACCATCTCCAAGCAGCTTGGTGTTCCTGTGGCAACAGTTGCAAATATTATTAAGAAGTTTAAGGTCCATGGAACTGTAGCCAACCTCCCTGGGCGCGGCCGCAAGAGGAAAATCGACCCCAGATTGAACAGAAGGATAGTGCGAATGGTAGAAAAAGAACCAAGGATAACTGCCAAAGAGATACAAGCTGAACTCCAAGGTGAAGGTATGTCAGTTTCTGATCACACCATCCGTCGCTTTTTGAGTGAAAGTGGGCTCCATGGAAGAAGACCCAGGAGGACTCCACTTTTGAAAGAAAAACATAAAAAAGCCAGACTGGAATTTGCTAAAATGCATATTGACAAGCCACAATCCTTCTGGGAGAATGTCCTTTGGACAGATGAGTCAAAACTGGAGCTTTTTGGCAAGTCACATCAGCTCTATGTTTACAGACGAAAAAATGAAGCTTTCAAAGAAAAGAACACCATACCTACAGTGAAACATGGAGGAGGCTCGGTTATGTTTTGGGGCTGCTTTGCTGCGCCTGGCACAGGGTGCCTTGAATCTGTGCAGGGCACAATGAAATCTCAAGACTATCAAGGCATTCTGGGGCAAAACGTACTGCCCAGTGTCAGAAAGCTCTGCCTCAGTCGCAGGTCATGGGTCCTCCAACAGGATAATGACCCAAAACACACAGCTAAAAGCACCCAAGAATGGATAAGAACAAAACATTGGACTATTCTGAAGTGGCCTTCTATGAGTCCTGATCTCAATCCTATCAAACATCTATGGAAAGAGCTGAAACTTGCAGTCTGGAGAAGGCACCCATCAAACCTGAGACAGCTGAAGCAGTTTGCTCAGGAAGAGTGGGCCAAACTACCTGTTAACAGGTGCAGAAGTCTCATTGAGAGCTACAGAAAATGTTTGATTGCAGTGATTGCCTCTAAAGGTTGTGCAACAAAATATTAGGTTAGCGGTCCCATCATTTTTGTCCATGCCATTTTCATTTGTTTTCTTATTTACAATATTATGTTGAATAAAAAATCAAAAGCAAAGTCTGATTTCTATTAAATATGGAAAAAAACAATGGTGGATGCCAATTACTTTTGTCAGTTTCAAGTTATTTTAGAGAAAATTGTGCATTCTTCGTTTTTTGTGGAGGGGTACCAACAAATTTGAGCACGCCTGTATTTATATATATATATATATATATATATATATATATATATATATATATATATATATATATATATATATATATTTTTTTTTTTTACACACTGCACAGCCCACCAAAAAACCTTACCTTCACCAACATTAATTCTCACCACTAATTCTAAACTAACACCTGTGGCTGGAGCACAATTAATCATTTAATCATTTAATCGTTTATTCAATTTTCGGCTCCAGCCACATTCCTCGTGTTTTTGCAAGGAGGAATTTCAATCCCTCCCTGCCACCCAATGTTCCACACGTACCCGTGCACCAGCAGGGCTTCCACCCCACCACACGCCACAGTCATATAAACACAGCTGTCAGAAAACACATCAGGATATTTCTGTTGCATTGACAGTTCCAAGTCCTGTAAGCACATTGGGAAAGACTTCTAGTTGTTTGTCATTTTTTTTAAAGTTTCTTTTAGTATTTCTGAATGAATTTGTTGATCGTTTTGGATGAAGCACCAAAAAGTTTTCAGAAAACAAATACTGTGATTAAGGAAAACATAGCTTTTGGTAAAACTGGAACTCATTTACTCATAATAAATGTGCTACAGCATTTTAATAATCTCATTTAAATGTAAATATTTCATTGGTGACTTTGCCTTCTCCTATAACTGAACCATAGACATCCAGGGACCATATTGAGGTTTTGCTAAGCAGCCATTGGAAGGGAAATGAATCCGCATGGCAGCTCATCCACTCAGTCAGTAGGGAACCTGGCCTCCTTTGTTCCGATGGTCTAGATGCCTCTTTAATTAAGAGACACAGTCTCCCTTCATGCTTCTGGACAGCCTCAGTAATAATGAAAAACCAGGCCTCACACTGTGCAACCGGTTATTAAGAAGACACTCTTCATGTTTCAAATTCCTGCTCGGAATCTGTCTGGTTGACTCCCATTATATTGTATTATTTGATATTATATTGCCTTTGAATACATTGTTTTTACTCTGCTCTCCTTCCCAGTTGCGTGGAACTTCAATGCTCCCTGGCGAGGCAATTTAACCCTCGCATCAGGGAATGAGAGGAGATATTTACTGAGCTCATGCTTCAGGGCAAAGTCCCCTCAACGTAGTGGAAGATATTCCACTAAAATTGCTAATAACTTAAACACTCAATCATAAAATCTGAAAGAAACTAAAGAAGCGTTGATGACGCTGTCAGTTTAATGATCTGTTATAAACATCAGTGCATCTATAAAAGTGTTATAAAGAATATTGCCATGGGCATTAAAGAAACAGCTTGGCATTAAAGAAATCTTCGTTAAAGCCTGATAAGGGACCACTGAAGTTACAGTACAGCAGGCGACTCTGGAGTCTAATGTGTGAGCCTGGCTCCCATTCAAAGTGTAGACAAATCACATCAAAATAGTGCAGTGCATGTAACAGATTTACATGTGAATTAGGAAACCCAAAGGTAATTACTTAAAGCTCCTGTAACTAATGTAACCATGCAATTGAGCTTAGGGTTTTTACACTATGAATCACAGTCCTAACCCACATTGCCAATGTCACTACAGGATTTGCATGGTGAGTTTATTGTGCTGTCAGTCTAATACAAAACAGGGTCACAGAAACTGACATTCTTTCTCTACTCCCACAGAACCTGTGAACACCAAGAGGTCTCACCACAGCACTGTGTCTTATCAGGGTCTCTGATCACCAGATAAAGAAGCTCCTGACAGCTTATCAGCTCCTGATCTCTCCACGGAAACGCTGACTGCACATGTGCCATGGTGGCTGTTCACACGTCCTTCAGGCATGCTTGTACCCTGCAAATTGTGCGCTGTGGAAAAACAATGCATGTAATAGATATATTTTGTGGATCAAAGAGTGACAGAGAACACTACAGCATTGATAATTCAATAATACTGTTATGTTCATCAAGCCTGATCTTTTTGGATTGTTCTCATCCCCTCTTCCCTGCTTTCTTTCTCCCCAAAGCACTCCAGTCCAGTGGTTCTCAAGCGAGGAAATTAACTAATAACCACATAGCGCGACCATGAACACCTACTGGTGGCAAGACTGTATACTGTATAATGGCTGGGCATTATAGGTAAACTAAACTGTAGGGGGAATCAGAAGTCAAGAATCAATCACAACAGCAATGGAACGGGCTGAATGAAAGTATCAAAGCTGTTTACGATACCAGTCACACCAGATCGAGCCCTATTTTATTCAGAAACATGTCATGTTGAAGATGTTCATACTTACACATCAATTGCAGTGGGATGTGTAAGGGCAGCAGTGTGGAGTAGTGGTTAGGGCTCTGGACTCTTGACCGGAGGGTCGTGGGTTCAATCCCAGGTGGGTGACACTGCTGCTGTACCCTTGAGCAAGGTACTTTACCTAGATTGCTCCAGTAAAAACCCAACTGTATAAATGGGTAATTGTATGTAAAAAAAAATGTGTAAAAAAATAATGTAATTGTATGTAAAAATAATATGATATCTTGTAACAATTGTAAGTTGCCCTGGATAAGGGCATCTGCTAAGAAATAAATAATAATAATGTGAAGACTTCCACCTCGCCGTTGCCTACAGTTCTGTCATTTCTTTCTTCATTTCCAGTTACCATACTGAATATCTAATTAACATAAACCATTGTTTTCTGAAGACTGTTTAATATCTAGGAAGTACCTGTAACGCAGACTGCTCTGAGCTGTGTGTGTTGTACTGTTCAATGGAAGTGCTGGGGATGGTGTCCCAATAACAGGTCTCATTGTATTTTAGTAGCATGGGGGAGGCAGGCAACTGTATAAATAAATATGCTAGCATGGTGGCTAAAATAATCCCAGTGAAATGAAAAAGCTCCAGTGTCTCTACAGGTCTGCAGTGTTGCAAGCGTTAATAAAGATCTTGTAGTGTTTTTGAGTTCAACTGTTAGGACTAACTAAATATAACACAGTACAAAACAGGAAATGTCACTGGGGTAAAAGTATTGTGTGATACTGTAGGTTAACTGCTGTGGCACTTGGCTTCATAATACTAGTGGAAACCGACGCCTTACAGTATGTGCTCCAACTGAAGCTCTATAGAGACTCAATGTGCGACCAAAATGCTCTGGGAAAGCAGGTTAAATGGCTAATATTGGTATAAAAGAGGTATGGTAATGTGTTCATTTTCCATGGTAAACATTTCTAATACCCTAAAAAAAAAGCTGATACCTTTTTTATTTTTTATTTTCATCACTAACATTTCCTAACAGATTTCCAATAAAATGAAATATAGTTTTATACTTTTACGCCATTATAATAATTTGGAGTAAAGGAATGCGGTTATCTCTGTGCTCCATTAACTGTGCAGCCAGCCACCTCAATTATTTCCAAGATGCATATTGCATGCATTCTTACACTTACACTATTTGTACAGGGGAAAAATTCACACAGAAGAAAGTGGGAAAGTCACCCAGAGGTGGTGCTAAATCTGCCATGTCATGGTGGGAAATGACCTTTAAACAGTGAAGCTATTTGGAGTCACGTGATGTGAATGCTTAAACTTAAGATAATACTATTGAGGCTGTCTGCAAGCATACGTTCATCCTGATTTGAAGTCGTTTAGTACAGTTGACTAATTTATTTGCCATTCTTGCTTTCTTGAAATGAGTTTGGATGTTTCACACCTTTATTAAACCTTTATTATGTGTATTAAACAGATAATAAATGTCTACCAGGATGGGTGTGCACTAAGCCAAACCCTGTACCTTGAACCATACCCTACACTTCCTTTATTTTTTTTACATGGAGGGGTATATATTATATATTTTCCCAGGGTGTGGGACAATGGATACACATACTTAACTTAGATTAACTACATTTTAGTAAAACAAATGTATCAATCTCATACTACAGCTAGCTGCTGTGAAAATGCCTGAATGACAGCACTTGGATAATGTAATTTGGGTTATATCATGAGAGCAGAGCCCAGAGCTGTCAGCCCCTAATTAAAATGTTTGTGTTCTGCTGTCTCTATTAATAATGCAGGAATGGTTTGTAAATTAGCCGGGCCACCATGTAAAACAGCATGGTATGGTATTGACCACTGCTGCCACTTCAGTGGGGTGGGGTGTTGCCTTTGAAACCAGCTACTGCTTGGAGTTAGGGTTAGGGATAGGGTTAGGGTTAGGGTTAGGATTAGGATTAGGGTTATATCATGCTAAAGCATTTACACATTAAGTACATTGTAACTATGCATAATAACATTGCAAGTAGGTGTAAGCACACATGTATTTACCAAGTAACTGCTATGTAAACACACAGTAATTAGAGACATTTAATGCAAAGTGTTACCTCTTTTTGTTTGTTTGTTTTTTGGCATACATTTTTAATTCCTCTTTATTTTGTCATAGAGCTGGGATGGCACCAACCTTGGGTCATCCCTTTGCATTCTAGCAGTAGCTTCCTGCCAACTGGACCACAGCCTGGGTACTTTTGACTCCTTCCATTGTTCTCTAGGTATCTTTACAGCATGTCTTCTACAGTTCTACGGTTCTACGGTTCTACAGTTCTACGGTTCTACGGTTCTACAGTTCTACAGTTATACAGTTCTACGGTTATAGAGTTCTACGGTTCTATGGTTCTATGGTTCTACGGTTCTACAGTTCTATGGTTCTACGGTAGTACTTTAATTAAGTGTATTCATTATGTAAAGGACTTCAGGTTGTATGGTAGGCTATCATCATTACCTTTTCAATTCGTTCAACTAGATTTTCTTGTGAATGCTAGTCCAGTGCCGCATTATTCAATTTTCTTTCTTCCTTGCAATAAACACACGTATGTTAACTTGAGATTTTTGCAACAAGACCTCACTGTTCCTTTGAAGAGGAGGTGTTTATCAACTGGAATTTGAGCATGCTTACATTCTCTTCGCAAATATACACATTACCAAAAGCACCATTACTATTTCCCCTAATGAGACTGGTCTCCCTGGTAGGTTCAAGGGACACTGACCTAACTTCTCCAATGTGGTCCAGAAATCTACAGAAACAAAAAGAGTCAGTTCAATAATCTTAACTAGGTATTCTCTGATAACTTCCTCATTACTTTCCATCAGTAAACATGTTTGTGGCCTTACATTTCAAAGTCTGAGACTCATTGATCTGCTGATCCTAATTGCTTTCTAAAGCTCTGGTATATCCTGAGCAATTCTCCTGCAATTCTAATGACCCTGACACCTTGGTATTCTCCTGAAACAGCATTCATACCGACACAGAGAGGAATTCAATCCAACAATACAATATAAACTCATTGCCTTTTTTTCTATGTTCTACGGTGCTGAGCAATCGAATGTGTCTGATTCAAGCTAATTTTAAAACAAATAACCTACAAGTTTCCAGAATTATTAGCAGCTGTTTCGAAATCCTTGCCTCAAGTCAATATAAAGAGTTAACTTTGCCTACAGCAGCTGATTGTAGTACAAAGCTCGTCTCACACCCAACACACTCAATTTCTCTATAAATTAAACTATCTGGGAGAGAAGGAGGGCTAAGGAATAACAATGTTTTAGCTCTCAATTACAGTCTTACATTAGGATCACTAGACCAGGAACAACACAACAGCCATCCAGGCTATCTGGGGGAGGATAACAGAGGGAGCACAAGGGCAATATTAAAGCCATGTTGTTCCTTTGGAAAAATAATAATAAAGAGAAATCTAGTCAGAGGAAGTTAAATAATGGAGAGACGTGGTATATTCTCTCCCACTTTTTTAACTAGGCCTCAAGCCAGCCTCCCCTCTCACTAGTTGCCTAGCTACAGCCTTAGAGTTTCGCCATGGCAACATCTGGAATAAAGGTGGACGGGCAAGGTGCCAGGGTCGGCCTAAACTTTAGCTACAGCCGTAAAACTAACAAAAATAACTATTGTTCAACTGCTGTTCTCGACATCACACAGTCCCACAGCTGATTCTCTTTCCCTATAGTTTTATAGATTATTTTACATTTTGATTATATATTTTTTTAATTAACTCTTTCTTGCATGAACAAAACTTTCAAGCAATACATTTAACCAGTACGATGGCTCATTAGGGACAGTGGAAAAAAAGAAATGTGTTATGTCTAGATCACAAGATAAATGATCTTAGGATCTTGACATTTCAAAATGTTATGTCGAGATCACAATATCAATTATCTTCAACATAACACTTTTTTTTTTTTTTCCATGTCCTTAATGAGCCACTGTAATCCAATGTACTAGCTGGTGTGTTTTATTAGATTTCCAATTTAGGAGACTATATTTTTTATAGTTTTTCATATCATTTTGTTAATTGTGTCACATAATAGTAATAAGTGTATTATCGGTGGAATGAAGCTGTCAAATAGAAACATCCTTTGAGAAGCCGATGCATAAGCAACTTGCCCCTCAACTGTAATCTGCAACTTTAACATACAAAAGCATGAAACGCAAAAACAGAAATGGACAGTCAGGCTATTATATGTTGGGGTTTCATGTCCTGTGTTACAGTCAGGGTTTTAAGGCAGGGGCTTATCTCACTGCTATATTCTTATTAGTATGGCCCACAGGGACAGTTAATGACCCCTCCCCCAATGCGCACACACACACACACACACACACACACACACACACACACAGACAATGTTTTCTATCAGTTCTGCACACAAATATAAAGTTAAAAAACACAACAAAAAGGTCAATGTTGTACATCTCGTTATGCATTTTCTGTTAACATAAATTAAGTTTCAGTGCTATGAGGAAGGAAATATGCAAATCCTAGCATCATCAAATAAAATTGGTTTGAAATATAGGGCAATCGAGCAAATTAAAATTCCTCCTGTGAGGATCACCTCCTTTGTATTAATTCCTAGCTGGTCTTTTTTTTATCTTTGAGATCGTGCAAACAACCTTTCAGAATTTCAACTTGAATTTGAGTTTGAGGTGCTGCAAAATACAGGAGGTTTTAGAAAGTTGAGTGAGACTATAAAATATAATCGGTAGGCTGATTGAAGATCAAGATTTCCATTACACAGGAGTAGATGTTAAAACTTCATGTTGATTTGAACTCGGCTCTCGCCAACTAAGACGTAGCTTTACAGTAAACTAATGTGATCCTTCTGTGTCTCCATCCATTTGCATTTCCTTCCATATGATGATGTAGATATCCTTCTGTCTGGTGTTGATGGCTGAATATGTAATCATGAACCCTAATACCATGTTCTGACTTCAAAAAGTTTGTGCTTATGAGTTTACTATATAAATATATATATACAAAAGAAACTTTGGTATAGAGCAGAATAAATAAACTAATTAAAAGTTCCAGGACAGCGCCGTTCTTTGTTTGTTTGTTTGTAATCATAACAAATCTGTTGATCAGGTAAACCCCAGACCAGATGACTTGTTTCAATAGATTGCACAACAAGACACAAAACAGTTTTCCATTGAGGAAGTACAGAATATCAGTCCTATTTGTAGTGTATGTAATCAACCAGCAAATAAAGAGTTAAACTGGCAGTGTGTAAAGTCATCCTCTCATTGATGATCACTGCCCTCTAACTCACTGGCAATTTATATAACCATGATCCACGTACCTGCGTCATAGAGAGCAGGTCCGAACTAGTAGATGCTACGTAACAGAAGATGTTTCAGCTTAGTAAAAATTGTGATGACAACCTTAATGACTTTATAGGTGCAAATCAAAAATTTGGTTAAGTGTGATAAAGCATAGTTAAGAACTCAGTGGTGGAACAGCAAGTTTTTGAAGTGTTTCTTTAACCCAGTAACCAGTGCAGATGCTGTACGGTGATCCCAGCGTTGTACTGAATCGAGCTGCTGCCTAGGGTTACAGCAATGAATCGAAGAGGGATTTACAGTACATTCCACACATAGCTCCACTCACGGTTTGCCAGGAGTCTTTGGAATTCCATCCTGGACCATATCAACCCAGCGCTAGCTGTTCCCTTAAGGGCTTTACTGCACACTCAGGTGTTTCTCTATTCACAGCAGGCAGATGGGATACACTGTATAGACCTGGAGGAGATTTCATTCATCCTAGCTGGGAATTCCACACTGCGTAGAGCTTGCTGCAGGAAGATCCTGAAAACCAGCTTTTCTTACCCAGAAGGAAAGCATGGGGGGGAATGATAAGAGAGGCAAGGAAATATCACGAGCATGAAAAAGATGGAAGGATAGTGGAGAACATGGTGGAAAGATGAGGTGAGGAGGAGAAGATGACTAATGGATCTAACAGAAGTATCAAGACTGTGATCAGGGTAAATGGTGGCCTAATATGATATTAGGTATAGTACAAGTCCTAATAAAGTGGCAGTATGGATGAAAGGCGTTGGTTGGTCATAAGAGTTAAGCTGGAGGGGTGAGAGAGAAAGGTCATGAGAACGGGTAAGAGAGAAGAAAACAAAAACAAGAGGAAGATAAGAAGGGGAGAGAGAGAGAGAGAGAGAGAGAGAGAGAGAGAGAGAGTGAGAATGAGCAAGAAAGAAGAATGGAGAGAGTGAGAGCTGATAAAAATCTATCACTGGCAGCCTGACAGCCACTTTAGCCCTGAAACAGCAGATTCTGACTGTGCCCACCGACAAATCTCTTCTATACATCATCCCGCAGGAAACAGCGCATGATAAATTCTTAACATAATACATTTTGTCCAAAAGATTTAACATCTAATTCAGGCCTGACAGGTCCCTCCATCTCTTGCTGCAGCCCTGCACCGTTGATCTCTGCTGCTGCTGCTGCTGCTGCTGCGTGTGGCCTTGGAGTCAACATTCTGAAGTAACATCACAGGCCCAAGAAAAGAGAGCAGCCTCAGCTGGGAGATAAATACCAAAGTCAGTCAAAACCCACAGGCTAAGATGATAAAGCATTATACAAATCATTCTTTACCATGTTATAGTATGAGAAAAGCACGATGAACTGCACAGAAACGGTGCAATCTTAACATAATAAAAGGGAGACAATTCATCGTAGTCTGTGTGCGTTTCATTCTCCATTCTATCACATCCCTCCCCAATTAAAGAATATGTTAGAAATAATGAGCTGCATGAATACATTCTGCAGCCTTTTATCTGGCCCCTGGTTTGACTGGACAGTTATGGGTTAATCCAGTATGGGGAGGAGTAGAGAGGAAGGCACATTTACTGCCCAATAGTTTATCACCTCTTTAAGCTCTTTATCCAGAGGTTATACTTAATGTTCGGTTGCCATGCCAACGAGGGATTTCAGTGGCGTCACTGGAGGCAAAGGGCAAGGGACTGGCAAGGTGCCAGGACTGTGGGGTTTCTGCAGAGGAGCAGACGAGAGGCAGGAGAGAGGCTCATCAGACTGAGAGGCTACTAAAGCAGGGCTCAGAGTGCCTCAGCTCGCTGGCCTTGTCACCAACTGTACAAACCTCCAAGGCAGAAAACAACTGAAGGAAGGAGGGCAGGGAAATCACTGTAACTGGAATATTTTGCTCAGAACAGCCAGCTGCTGAATTGTTTAGTATAGTTTACATACCTTTCTCAAGGGAGCATGTGTTTTTGAAAACATACAGAGATTTGTCATAAATTAATGGATGGCGGTGTCTATTTACTTAAGTCTTTGTATGCACACAGTATCAGGGTGCTTGGGTATAGCCAATTCCACATTCACATGCAATGAATGCTTTTATAAGATTGAATGCAGTCAAAATGTGAAAAGAAAATGTGTTTACAGGGGAGTTAGCGAGAAAGGAAAGGGTTACCTGTTTTTGTTAAACTCTGTGCTTCTTCAAGCTAATGAATTGCAATTCCTTAGATTTTGTCTTGGCAGATTTCCTAACATACAAGCAAATTGAAGGAATTACTAGGAGGACACAAGGCTGTACATTTGGAACTGGTAGATGAAGATTCCACTGCCAAGCATTATTTGGCACAGACTTGTATGTAAAATAACTGGGACAATTAACCATTGCCTACACTTCAAGCAAGCAAAGTGGTTTTATACTTCTAGCTGCTGTATGTTTAACATTATTATCTCTGCATGGTATATGGAGTTAATTTGATCACATTTTATATGTTTGTCTGGTTTTTTTTTTTTCAAAGTCAGCCAGTCTTTTAGCTTGTAATGAGCCATTATTCTCATTATTATTGAAGCGTTTTGGCAGGTGCCGGTGTTCCTAATGCAGACATGAAGATTGACAGGGCAAAGCAAGCCTGGCTCGTTTGAACAAGCAGTTACTCTCACTGTGTCTACCCTGTGCCCCTCTGCCTGGCACACTGCTTTTATTATTGTTACATCCACCTGAAAATTAAGACCTCACCGTTATGACTGCTTTGCCTTCAACTATATTATTATTATTATTATTATTATTATTATTATTATTATTATTATTATTATTATTATTATTATTATGATGATGATGATGATGATGATGATGATGATGATGACAATGATGATGATGATGATGATGATGACTATTATTATGATGATGATGATGATGATGATGATGATGATGATGATGATGATGACAACGATGACGATGTCTAGCTGTTGCTGTGGATGTGTTGATACTGTGCTCTGTTCTGAGGTGTTGAGGAGGTTGTGCAGTGCAGGGTAAGTGCAGTAGTCAGTGCTCTGTGTTAAAGTCAGGGTTAACCTTCGTCTCCCAGAGGGTTTTCCAGCTATTAGCATGAAAACAGAAACACATGGCAGAGGCAGAGAGGCTATCATTACCCCGGCCACGATGTTTTAAGCATTTCAATTATCTAAAGTTAGCAAAAGCAATCTGTTGAAACGACGAGTGGCAGTGTGTGCTAATGCACTCCGGGGTGATTAAACTTACTGAACGAAAACAAAATGCTGCTACTTTATGCTGCTAATTTATTTAATCACTTTAATGAGGGTGCATTCCTTTTCAATATGACTACATATTCTTCTGTACAGTAATTGAGTTGGAGGGATACCACTGATACTGAGTCTCCCCTCTCCAGCAGGGGAGCTATGGGAGTGAGAGACTTGCTATGCTTAGAGTTTCCTGAGGGGCCTGTGCTGCTGGGGGTGTCTGTCTGTTACCATTGCAAGTGAATTTATAATGGCAAGTTATGTCACAATTTTACCAAATTGCGTTATGTTTTACAGGCTGGTAAGCGTAACTTGAACCCTAACGTGAAAGTGCGCAGAAGACCGTCCGTTTTAAAGCAGTCAGTTAAAGCAGCATTATAAAAAGTTGGAAAGTCTTGTGCAAATTGAATTAAAGCCTAGTCTACGCAGATTAGGTCCAGGACGCTATCCCCTGTGCACCCTGAGGCTTGAACCAATAACAGAACAGCAAGCTGAAGGTATGACAGATTATGGGTAGATACTCCTGGAGTCTCTGATATTCCCATAGACTTTTTCAGATAGCATGTGCTTGAATATGCATTTTAATGATATTGCCAAACTTTACAATGCTTTGTTACTCTGTAAATCTTATCATTGCATAGTGCCCTATGCCACTAGTTAAACTAGTCAGAAACACCCAGTACCCACCCCTTGAAAATCAGATGGCTCAGTGCTGTTATCACTTGTTTGCATGTTTACAAATTAGTCCGCATGTAACTCACCTCCAAACAGAGATAGTGGAGCAGACAGTTTTGGGAAGGAAACAGGATGTGCCTTAAAAACACACTGAAGAGAGACAGCACAGCACAGCATGACTCAATGCAATAACTCGGACCAGAGCAGATCTACCACTGAAATTCACAAACTGCAAATACATTTAATAGATACAAGCTGTAATAGAATTTCATATTTTTTACTATATCACTGACATTATTGACACTTTTATATTTCAGGCAAGTCTACAGGGAAGATCACATCAGTCCTGGCATGCGTCACAGACTTTGGCGTTCCCAACTTACCCACCATGTTAATTTACAGCAGGTCCCTGAGTCACCCTATTAAAAACAATAACGTGTTTCCAAAGCTTACAAATTCCGTAAAAAAACTAATGATTTCAAATACATCAGGAAGTGGAATAGAAGAGCCCTAAATGAATTCATCAGATACAAGAAAACGTGACAGGAGCCCTGATTGGTTGGGGCTGCACAGCATGCTGCTGAAGAAAAAAAAAATACAAGTCTGATTCTAAAGAATGCAACATGTTGCAGCGTGTTGCGCACCGTATTCTACCGCCAGCCAGGTCACTCTGGCAACACGTTTACTTGTGTCTTAAGAGTCCCGAGTGTAATGAAAAAACAAGCCTTGAACACCTCATCAGATATTGAAGGTTCAGAGACAAGCCCTTTGAATTCCTCTGTTAATAACAGGCTCCCTGCCTGCAGTGAAATGAGCAAATAGTCAAATTATGAAACTTGGCAAGCACAGAGGATTACTAACTGCTTGCCAGTGTAGAGTAAGCTTGAGGGCAGTGCCATTATTCTCTTTGGGCACCACATCCTTTACTGTATATTAATTATAACTGTCATTTCTTGCTTTCTTGTATAGCATCTATTTCATTTAGAACCTTGGAATCTAAAATATTATATCTAATGAATGAATGAATTAATTGTATCTTATGCAAGTTAACCATGGCAAATGCACTGCAGTGTAGTAAAGCCTAGTGAAAGCATGGTGAACTGACCACCGTGGTATAGAACAGAGGCGTATGGCATAGCAATGCAAAAATAATGGTAAACTATGGTAAACCATTGAACAGACTTGGGGAAAACAGGAGAAGAATGCAACCTTGCTTTGCAAATTTTCTATGATCAATTGAATAGGATAGCAGGGATACTGTAGCTCAGACCATGTACTCCATGTACTCTCCCAAATCTAAAACCGCTACTGGATTTAAGACTACAGACAATCAGGAGAGGAACAACCTCCCCCAAGATGGGCAGCAGTGTGGAGTAGTGGTTAGGGCTCTGGTCTCTGGACCAGAGGGTTGTGGGTTCAATCCCCAGTGGGGGACACTGCTGCGGTACCCTTGAGCAAGGTACTTTACCTAGATTGCTCCAGTAAAAACCCAACTGTATAAATGGGGAATTGTATGTAAAAAAATAATGTAATTGTATGTAAAAATAATGTGATATCTTGTAACAATTGTAAGTCGCCCTGGATAAGGGCGTCTGCTAAGAAATTAATAATAATAATAATAATAATAACAATGAAGGGCTGCTACAATCCAAAGGCTGGATTTGCACATTAATAACACGCCGACTTTGTTACCAGCAAACTGTTTCATATGTACTCTACTTATTTAAGAGATGTCTGTGTGCTTCAACGTTGAAGTATTTTTGTGACACGGTTTGATTTATGACGGCCCGTGGCAAAGGTTGTGATTGTTTTATGTAGTGATTGTAAGTCTCATTTCCTGAACCAGTTTGAATCTCTCTCTCTCTGCTCCCTCCAGGGCAAAACAAAAATGTGTTCCACCACTCCCCCCAGGCCCCGGTCTCTCTTCCCTAGCCAAGCCAAGCCTCCCCAAGCCTCCCCAGCTGAGGCAGCTCACTCGTGGGGCTCAGGCTGGGCCGTGACAGGCCTCTCCACATGTGGAAGCACTTTGGAGGTGATAGATGGCTATAAATCTGCAGTCTGGCTTAAGGGACTTTTGGATTATTGTTTTTTACACCAGATACTTAAGAAAACATAACATGTTTAAAAATAGATTCCAGATATTGGGTATCGGGGTGCTTATACTATCTTCATCTATCTATCTATCTATCTATTTATCTATCTATCTATCTATCTACTCTTCTCTTATATCGCTCTCTTTTCTTTCCCTCTTTCACACACAGCCTCTCTCTTTCCCTCTTACCCCCTCCTCTTCTCTCTCCCTCTTTTACACACAGCCTCTCTCTTTCCCTCTTGCCCCTCCTCTTCTCCATCCCTCTTTCAGACATAGCCTCTCTCTTTCTTACCCCCTCCTCTTCTCTCTCCCTCTTTCACACACAGCCTCTCTCTCCCTCTTACCCCCTCCTCTTCTCTCTCCCTCTTTCACACACAGCCTCTCTCTTTCCCTCTTACCCCCTCCTCTTCTCTCTCCCTCTTTCACACACAGCCTCTCTCTTTCCCTCTTACCCCCTCCTCTTCTCTCTCCCTTATCCCTTTAGCCTCTGCCTCCCTCTTTTCCTTTCTCATTCTCTCTGTTGTTTTCAAAGTGATTCTGTTGGTAGAGTCAGTAGAGGGGTAGAGAATGGGGGAGGCTGATCTTCAGGTTCTAACCAGCTGCTTTCCAGCGCAGGGAACAGTTTATTGGATTTGTAAGTCTTTGATGCTGATTAAGCCCATGAGGTGTATATTAAAAAAGAAGGAAAATAGAGGCAATTCCTGGCAGGCAGGACTATTTGAATTAATTATTCAAAAGAATCATCCCTTGCTAAGGTTTTGCATTGCCACAGGGCTAGGATGACCCTGTTCAATCGCACCTCTCCATCCCAAACATCCTGATGAGTGTACTGGTTTTTGCTGATGCCCAGTGTAGTAATCCCAGTTAGAAGATCCAGCAATGGCCAGTACTAGTTAGTCATTATTAAATGGCCATGTAGAACATACTACTGCATGTTTTTTATATATGCATGCTGTACATACTACATATATTGTAATACACTTTTAGAATACAGCAAGCTTTACATACATGCATGCATTTGACATGAAAATAATAATAATATAAATATATACAGTGCTCCCTTGCTATAAGGCTCTCGGTTATAACGCGCCTCAGATATAACGCTCCTACAGCAGGGCACCCAATTCCCTACACTAGTGATTCATGCAATATTTCTACAGTAAATACAGTACCGGTGTTGTTCAAACTATAAACAACTTCTCAGTCTAACTTCCGTTTCTGTCTCTCCCTTTTGATACAGTATCTGAACTAAAGAAAAGCTACGCTGGCACTTTATAACACAGACATCTTATTCAGCATTCGTTTTATAACTAAATAAATATTAGGCCTATTACGTGGTTATCTTTCCTAATGTATTTACTTTTTTGCTGCGAGAGGAGCTGCAGCTTTACTTTAGCCCAGCTCTGGCAGCCGAACCTGGGATGAGTCAATTTCCTCTTCCCCTCTCCCAACCCGCTCTCCTTCTATATGCATATATATATGCAACATGTATTGGTTTCCCACATTGTGTGAAGCAGTTCGAAGCTACAGTACTTTTGCTGGTTATGTGTTCTGGATTTCTACCCTGTGACCCTAGTTCCCAATGATTTGTTCGTCAACAACAGTTGTTAGCATTGTAAAATGCACTACTACTTTACACACCCCTATAGAAGCTTGAGATTTCCCAGTAAAACAATGTGTTTTTATCAGTGATATCTCTGCATTTTAGTGCATGTCTTATCTATTTATGGATGTGATAACTTAAGTTCAGTCTTGCTTTTGTAATGAATCACTAGAAGGACAACTCTTGTATTATTACAAGCCAATCAGAAAACTCCAGTCTCTCACCTGCTGTAGAGTGGATCAGACGCTTATCTATACCCAAAGCGTATATACACAATTGCCACCTGCTGGACAATGAACACATAACACATTGCAATACACTGTCACATTGACAGCCTGATCCTACTGGCCATAGGTACCAAATCATAAGCCCTACACAAATTAAATAGGATTTGGACAGTCAAACCGGTATTATTGGGGCGGTAAAAAAAAATTAAAAATCAATTTCCTACTTGTAGCTTCAGTACCTGGACTTAAGAATCACCTGTCTATTAAGTCTGCTTGCTCCTTGAGCTGTTGTTATAAGCAAGTTTGATTGGGATACCTATATTTACAAGTGCAATAAAAAGGAAAATGACTGCTTAAAAATAGCTGGAGGCCCGTTTCAGCTTAATAAAGTTGCGTGAGATAAATAAGCTTCATTTAAAATTCCTACAAGGACACCCTCTCTCTTTTGCCTTCCCTGCGGGCAGGTAGGTTTAAAGCAGACTCCTGCGTTTGTGGGGCTCTTTGTAGCTGAAGCACGACTCGCCTCTCATTGTGAGTGAGAGGGCTTGTAAAAACAAGGCCGTGTGGTGTCTTTAATCAGGGCAAGAGTAAAGGCAGATTGTTCCCTGTCATTTCTGAAAGTGAGCTGGGGTATTGATCCCATTCCTCTTAATATTCATAAAGGCTATTTCAGCAGCTTTAGACTTTAACACTGCAGCCCGCTGTCTTAAATCAATTCCCATTGATCCCAATCGGCATTTCCTCAACACATTGATCTCTTTTAAACTCGCGTTCAAGGTCTTTTCAAACATATTTACTTCAAAATGAACTCAAGGCGCTTTTTAAATATTCTTTCATACAGGCCATTTGGCATTTCACATGGTTATCATTTTAAATACGCTATCAGCATCTGTAATTTTTGATATGAGCCTAATAATATATATTCAGTTCAGCAGTGACTTTCTCAAGTTATTTATAGTAGTAGTAGTTTATAACGAAGCCACATTCCTGCTGTGGGTTCTGAATTATTATTATTCATTTCTTAGCAGACACCCTTATCCAGGGCTACTTACAATTGTTACAAGATATCACATTACTTTTACTTACAATTACATTATTTTTTACACATTATTTTTACATACAATTACCCATTTATACAGTTGGGTTTTTACTGGCACAATCCAGGTAAAGTACCTTGCTCAAGCAGTGTCCCCCACCTGGAATTGAACCCACGACCCTCCGGTCAAGAGTCCAGAGCCCAGAGCCCTAACCATTACTCTACACTGCTGCCCTAAGTAGTAGTAGTAGTAGTAATAGTAGTAGATTATAAACACATTTCACTATTAATATACTTTACACTGTGATATTGATTTTGGTGTTTCGTCTAAAGTGTCATCTAAAACAAATAAGCACTAAAATGTGTTTATAATCTGTTCGATAAGATTTATGTTAAGTGAATTGGTATTTTGAGAGTAAATATCAAATACCACTAGGAGCCAAGTAGCAAATAATAAATAAAAGAGAAACAGAAGGGATAACAGAAATGACAGCACAAGACACCAAACGCAATTCCCCATTCCTTGGCATAAAAAGCAAAATAGCACCATGCTTTCTCCTGCATTGTTCTGTTCCATGACGTCACTTACTCACCTGATAGGTCTGACGTCTCCTTTAAGAGGTTTTTTTAATGATTCCAGGAGCGTTTGGCGTTTTTTTGATTACAGGAGGGTGTCCGGAATGTGTCCTGATATGACTGTGAGTATTATTTTGAACAGGGAATTGTAATTATATTTTACATGTGAGTATTTATTTTTCATATTTCAATGTCCAGCTTGTAGCAGGGACATCCCAACAGCGGCTCTGCTGAGCTTTGCAAAAGCAATGGTAATTACTTAATTCAATCTATCATCCCAAGTACATTGTTAATTAGATGTGGTATAAACAGAAAACACAATGGTTCTTCCTGCTCTGTTTTGATGGCTTCCCTCATTGATTATTTTTGAGTCCATTGTGTATCCTCATTCATTTCCCAAAGCCAACATAAAAAAATAAAAGAGTGAAAATTGTTCCTGATATCCTACGGAATATCCCCAACAAAGACACCCTTTATGGACCACCATCCTATACTTATCCCACAAAATGTTTCAAAGTTCAATAGGGATATTGGACTTGTCCGTAATAACTGAAAATAGCTGCAATGTTTTAAGCTGTATGGAGTTGCACAATGCAATTAACAGACATCCAATATTGAAGCATTCTCAGACACAGAAAATATTGTTAGGCAATGAGTTTATTGTTAGGTGCCTAAGATTTCAGCTCTGGATTCTTAGAACTACCCCAGTGTGCTAATTACCTAACTTGACTGTGAACATGGTAACATAACTGAAATTACATTTCTTGGAGTATTTTTATTTTTAGCAATTAATATTCCACATTTACAGATGATTGCCATTACTCAAATCACAGCTCCCACACACTTTCATCTTTAACCTTAATGAGTCCTGAAACACTCCATTTCCAGCTCTGTCACCCTGCACCTTAGCGATGAGCAATAAAGCAGCCCTGTGTCAGTTGATGCTCATGACATTGATTAAAGACCTCTGGCTGTAATGTTTGTCTAACACCCTATACATGCTACCTAAATTATGCACAATCCACATGGGTTGAACCACGTGACTGTAATTCACAATTCCATTTTAAAGACGTGATGATTGCACATTAATTACACAGGATAAAGAGGTTCTGAAGGTTTCTTGTCAAGCCTTATTCAGAATGAAAACACCTAGCTCTCCGAATTGCATACAAATGCCCTGGGGCAGAAAGCATGAGAAGTTAGCTCTCGCACAGTTAAATCTGGAAGACAAGTTCCTAGATTTGTTGCATACAGATGAACAAACTTAACTAAATGATTTATAAAAATAAATACAAAAACAACAGTGCACACACTATCAACAAGGATGATTTCTTTAGGAACCACTAAAGTGCAGCAAATATGAAAACTTTAATCATTTCAGAGAATAAAAATTCATAAGGAAATGTACTAAGTCAATATTTCATGCTATGTACAGTACCTATTCTTTATAGCAAACCTATTCAGGGACAAGCATTAAAAATGTAAGCTTATGTGGATGGGCGGGGAGTTGGAGGAGGGGGGGGGGGGGGGGCGGGGTTGAGCTGTGCTGCCAGTTCAAAAGCACTGCTGTTTCATTCATGTTAAAAAGGGCTTTTTTGTTTCTTTAAGAGACACTAAAGCAATTTTTTTTTTAAATAAAAAAGAAGGATTTTTTTTTTTTTGCTAGATTGAACGTTTCCAAGGTGCCAAGTAGCTGTCAACATAAATAGCAATATAAAGTTGAGAAAAATGTTTTAAACCAGTTTTCAAGGTTAAGGTGATGATTTAAAGGAGGCAGTTACTGTAGTGTACACGAGACTGCATGCTTCTCAGTGTGTGTGTGTGTGTGTGTGTGTGTGTGTGTGTAAGAAAATACATTTGGAGGGGATTAGGATGTTACAATATGGGGCTTTATTGACCATTTCCCCATATTAAAGTTTTTTTCATTCCCATGATTTCCAATGCTTGCATCATGCACATTGACTTTTATTTACCACACTCCCCTAAACTAATCTTATATTAATTTATAATGTTTTTATAAACTCCTCTTATGTTGCCAGTGCTTTACATCCTTTTCCAATTGTACTGCACAGTAACAAAAACAAATGGTGCTTATTATGATCACAACTATTATTATTATTGAAATAAAAACGTGTACAAATGTATACATTTTCTTAAAATTACGTTTAACATTTCATATGAAAATACAGTGAGAAGCATGTTCTGTAACATTGCTGGAGTGTTTTCCTTTTCACATGATGTCATTTGAACCTCTGTTTATAAGGCTGGTAGTCCAGTGTTTAATCTGCATGAAGACTCACACAAACAGTAACTGGCACACGGAATAACTTCAGGTCAGGTCTAGAAGGTTCGTTTTGATTTGCACCATTCTTTTGAAAGGAAAATAAAACATTCCCCATATAAAAGTTTGCCAATTTTCCCAGTAATTTCATCATGTTTTTCAAATGATACCATGAAGGTTAGCATTTATATTTCCATACTTCTGTACTGGTCCTATATGCCTATGCTTGACCAAGGTATACGCTTTCTGACTGGGGTAGCGAGTGTTAACATTGCTGCAATTAAATTGTATGGGCTAAATTGTCAAAGTTATATACTCCAAATTGCCATTAGCGCAATTGTTTTCGAAAGGAAAATCATATCCAATAAAGACATACTGTGACTTTTAATTGAAGGGCTGTAATTAGCTCTTTCTTTTTCATTTTAGAATTGTAATCTGTCTTCTTTTCTTTCTTTTTTAGAAAAGGCTTTGAGATTGTGTTTAAAGAGCATATGGGTTGGTCTATCCTAGACCCCTGTATTTAAGAGGGTCTAGGGATATACCTTCGTATAGCCTTCCCCAGTGCAGGTCTTATCTCAACAAGCCATGTAAAAAAATGCTGTCAGTGGTGACACTCTGTCAAAGAGTACAGCTATCTGATTCTACAGCTGATAGTTCTTTCCACAAGGGGCATATTAGTAGAAGCTTTTCAGAAGCGTGCTAAAATGAAGCCTGGCTTTCACCACTGTTTCCTTGTCAGACCTCTGTGCTCAACACCCCTCCATCCCTCTCCAAGATGAGACAGCCACGTCCAAGCTGTGGTTGAATCTTGTTCCTGCCAGTGCTGCAATGGCACATTGTTTGTTACAACAAGTCAACAGAAAGAAGTGTATATGATACCATGTAGGCACTCTAAAAGCACAGGAGAATATCCACACAAATGGAAGAATGATGTTCTTATAGACAAACCGAAATAACCATAGAGCAGTATTCATGATCCCTCCTAGTCTGATGTACACTGGAGCAAGATTTCAATGCATCACTGACTGGCTTTATCCTTCCCCTCGCTGGCAGTGCTTATCTTACAATATAATAGTCTTCAACAAGTAGAATACCCTTTGCTATGGTTCTTAAAAATGCACTGCTAAAGCATTGATTCAAAGCAGAACAGAAAATAAAAACAAAGATCTAATGTAGTGTTCAAGGTCATGTAAAACTATTACAAAACTTTACTGCATTGAACCATGTTAAAAGCAAAGAAATATGAGACACCAGGAAGTTGGTACACTATAGTAAAAAATAAAAATAAAACCAAAAAACTATAGTAAACTCAGCACCCCATGGATTACGAAGGGAGCATCAGCAGACCCTACCAGTCAGGCTCTTAGTGAGCTCAGAGCAGACACCTGCAGGGCTGGCCTTTGTACTGCAGAAGCTGGTAGCTCATTACCATCCGCTCTCGAGTTCCTGGGTGTAGAAGAGGAAGCTGGCTTGTTGGTGGGATTCGGGGATGCTCACTAAACCTTCGGTTCTCCTGAGCCTTGTGGGGAATTACAGAGGTGAGGGGAAAAATAATTGGACAGTCTAAACTGGTGAGAAAATAGGGGGTAAAATAAATGGGTACTAAATTAAAACAAAAAAAACAGTCAGCCTCAATCCGTGTCCTCAGTGTGAGTGAGGGAGCAATCAATCACTTGTATTTCAGGTTCAGATCCATACTTTCAATTCTTGAATGAAGCAGACATTCAGGAACTTGGGATTCTTTCCTTTAGCACACGTCTCTTCCAGGTACTTATTGAAACTTTTACAAAAGCAGTAAGATAAGTTATTAAAGTTTGTGTTAGTCTCTTGCTGTTCATATTAGTATAACCTGATTTCATTTGTTTAAATAAATATTGATTTTATTGGGTAACACATTCATTTCACACTACTTGCAGAACATGAGGACTTGAGAACACGAATCAGAGAGTTGAGGTAAATCAAACAGAAAGCATGGCAAACACAGGCAAGATTAGTGAAGCACAACTAAGTATCAACAAGCATGTTAAACACATATGAAAACCTGTAAAAGGCAAGGTAAACTTTTACTGTACCGAGCAAATTTGCCATGGTACTCTTGATAAGGGATAAAACCTCCACCCCGAATGCACTTTAACCTCTGTGTAAAACCTTGGACTTGGTTAAAGAGGAGTCGTCTCTTTGAAAACCAAAACAATGAGTTAGCAAGCCCCTTCTCCTGCTTTGCATACAATTCCTCCTGGAAAGGCTTTTATATCAGTCAGAACCTTAATTGCTTCTGGAGTGAGTGTTTTCATGGGGTGTTAGTCAGGGCCCTCCCTAAATTAGCATGCTCAGCGAGGGGTTGAAGAAGCTGATCCGATCTGACAGGCGCTGTGTCGGAGAGAGGCAAGCTAACCTGCTGGATTCACGCCCCACCAGAGCTGCTGCTTACTTATGCTGAGTGGAGGCATATGGTGGGAATCTTGCACTCTCTCTACCTTGTAATTAAAACATCTGGGAAGCAGCCCGGAGCTCGCTGAATAAAACAGGAGCTGCCTGGTTCAGGGAGGAAGGGCTCGTCTGAGCCACCCCTCTATCTGGTCCCAGGTGTCCTGACTTCTGCAACCAGAGACCGCTTCCAGAGCTATCATTTATTTTGGTTTTTATAGCAAACATTTGTTTTTACTGTGCAAGACACCTTCTAAAGATGCTCAATCTCCTTTACAAGAATGTGCCTAGAAGTAACATCCACGTTAAAAGAACCATCAGCTTTAATACTGAAGTAAAAATGAGTTCCTTAAGTAAATACTTTTTACTGTTGTATTATGAGGTACAATCACAGTAAATGTACAGTAAATGCATAGTAAAAGCATAGTAATGCACCTGCAAGCAAGGTTAATCAAGTATGATAAAGCATGATAAAAACCTGTTAACCATGTTAAATGCATGGTTAAGAATGGAGAGATCATGCTAAAGTAAAGAATGCATGGAACAATTTACCATTGTAAACTTTCATATGCCTTTTACTTACTGTTGACAAGCAGTTCAGTTTGCCATAGAGTACAGCAATGGTTTGGGTTTCTCTGGTGTAACAAAATATAATAGGCTCACATACATAATAAATGGCAGGAATTCAGATGTATTTTAGTGTGTTCCACTTCATTGCTAACCTATTGCCCATTCCTGTGAACTGCAGAACATTGTCAAGCACATTTTCTATGAAAACACACATCTCTGTTCCTTATAATTGCATTTCTCCTTAATTGCCGAAAACTGCTCAGATTAAGCAGTTGTAATTCACATGAATATTTACAGTACATATGAGCTATAGTATTGAATTCCATTGTAGTTTTGTAACATAAACAGACTTTAAAATATCAAACTTTGCATTCGAGCAAAAGCGAAATACATCTGCCTATTATACCCCCACATGCCCCACAGGTTGTGAATAATGAAAAACCCAGGCTCCCCTGGCCAAAGCAGTCTGTGAGCTAGAGGCAGTCACCCGTGCCATGTACACCATATGCTTCCCTGGCTCTTTGGGGCATGTCGTGCAGAAAACTGCAGAGCACAACTCACAGCCTTCACAGCATCTCCAGGCTGGAGCTGAGGGAGGAATTCCAACATCACGTCACCTCTGATCCACCCACACTGTCCACACGACACAGAATATCAGCTTGCCAAGGTACTTATTGATTGATTTATTTGTGTGTGTTTGTTTGCTGGTTTCTTTATTTGATCAGCACTACCCTGGTATCACAGACAGCAGGAGTCACAAGAAGATAGAAATATTATACAGGAATCATATTACAAACATAATGAGAGCACGCTACAGAGCTCGTGGACAAAGTGTTTTTTTTTTAAATGTACTTATTTATTTAATTTTAACCAAGAGATTTACACAGTGAGACCGGAGCCTCATTTACAAGGGGTTCCTAGCGAACTATCGGAGACATTACACTCACAAACACCATACTCAAGTTTTGTACCAGGAGTTAAATAAATACTGGAGTGAATGCTTTGAGAACCTGTCCCCAAGTCTGTTTCTAATGGAAAAAGATCAGCAAAAGTAGAACAGAAGCCACTGTACCTTCCTTTGTGGCCCAGTGACACTACCTGAATTGGAGGACGCCATCCATGAAGTGTGAGGAGAAGGTGACTCGTGGAAAAATAGCATTCTGACATATCTCTTGTCATCCCAAAAGTGCAAGACCTCTTTCAGACCAATGTGGGCCATGCTGAGCCGAGGCCCCGTCACCCACAACTGGAAAATGCGAAGCGCAAACACAACTTCTAAAAAAAAACATTTCTGAGCCAGCAAGATAATCCTGGAATTTCTCTTGCATCTGCTGACACCGTGGAGCAGGAAGCATTTATTTCTTGTTGGTCGGCGGGTGCTTGAGATTACTTGTCGGGGTCATTTTAAGCATGGTTTGGTTCTCAGTACTGATTCACATGTTCTGGGGGTAAATTAGGTACTTGGTGCTAATTGGAGAAAGGACACCTGTATAAAAGAAGGAGAAATGGTTTGTGTGGGGAGAGGGAGTTAAAAAGCAAACCACACTATTGTGAATCATTTTGGACAAGCTGTTGATGTTGGTCTGTATGGAAGTTTAAAGAAAATTCCACGTGCATGTGATGTGATTCAATGACAGGACCCTTCACATACTACCCCCCCCCCCCTCCCCATCCCAGTCAAGTTCTCAGACACACTTCTGAAAGCATCTACCACCTTCCTTGTTCTTATCAAGATGAGAACCTGCACGGAATGATGGTTTTTCAGAATCATCATGCTGACTTTGCAAAAAAGCACACGCACCTGGAACCACCAATGGCCTGCTTCCTTTGAGCTAGTAAGCATCTAATGTATCCATTCTTACTATGTGAAACTTACAGATCTTGAATACCCGGGTATTTTTTGAAAATGGGTGCTTCTAATTTAAATACCTCCATTACGTGTTTTTGTTGTTTTGGAATGGGACTTTCTCCTCTCCTATGAGTCTCACAGCACCCTCCTGTACTTATAGTATTTAAAGCAGCCTGTGTCTTGAGAATGTCCTGTGCTAAAAGGTAGAAAGCAATAAAGAAGGGGAGAAAAGAACTTTGGTTGCAGCCAAGCACTAGGTGTGAAAGCAACCATTCCACCTCCATTGGACTGCAAAGCTGTTTGTTGATTTGTTCCCCTTTTTTGTAAATTTTTGCTTATGATTCTATCTCTGATTTTCAACTGAAAGTACTGAACAATGCATTTTTGCACTAAACTGAGTTCTTGTCACATAAACAAAGCCTCTCCGAGCACGGTCGCTGACAATAAACAGTTCACCCTGCAGTACTTCAAGAGTAGGATTGCCCTGCACTTCTCCTATGAATACCCTCCTGACCTCTGAGAATGAAGCTTGTATTTATGCTAATATATCCTTCTTTGTATTTATACACCTAGCACATTAACACAAGGGTTGCACAGTGTTTGTATTAAGTTGTTCTCTGCTAGTTCTAACTTTTAAACAAAAATGCCATGTGGCAGATGATATTTCTTGTTTTGAGTTACATTTTTTGACTTCCATATGCTTTGTAAGTTTCTTTATGTTATCGGCTAAACCGCGGTTTCTTTACCTATCAAATGTATATAGTATAGCATAAAGGCATGGCTTCCATTGATGGCATGTTGCTGCGGCACTAAGCACCGTTTTATTATATTTTAGGAAAAAATAAAAAAGCAGTGATTTGAGATAAGACAACAAGACCGAGTGGAGCACAGCTGCATGTGTAGCATTTGGCCAGGACCTTTATAGAACATGTGAAGTCTGAGGCTACGCACTGCCAAGAAGCAATTGGCAATCTGATATTTTGTTTGTTCCTGGCAACGTAAAATCACTCTTTTTTATTTGTTTGTTGAAGAACAATGGCCAGACCACTGCAGCATAAAAATACACAGAGCACCCCCCCCCCACCCAATTACATTTTTGTATGTGAATTTTCTCCCTATCTGTGTATGTTTTAAAGGTAACCATTATAACAAGCTCCACACTGGTACATGCAATCTTTAAAATGTACTAATCTCTTTAATCCATGTAATTACAGTACATTATCTTTAGCTGGTAATCGTATATCATATGTGTTTACCAATGTTTCCATTTACTTCAAATGATAGTACTCCTCAAATCCCATGTTGGGGTCAAATAAGTTATATAAATACATTTTCATAGAACTGTCATAGTGATGACATAATTGCATGGACAGAAATTGTAGTGCAGCTAAGAACCTTGCAAAGACATAATTCTGGATAATAGTTGGTAACTCTCTACATTACAAATACATACACATTCATTACATAGTTGTTAAATAGTAATTACATTGTAAATAACTACCACAAGTGTAAATGCAGTGTAATTACTAACGAAGTTAGCAACAGCCCACATTTATCATTTTGTAATTAAGCATGTTGTTCTAGTGTGACTACACAACCACAAGTGTTATGACTGTGTTATTATGATGTAATTACAGTGAAGTTAAAGTGTTATCCAACAGTAAAATGCAAAGACAAAATCATAGATATTAAGGACACTTATAGCTGCATACATTAACAATTACACTAGGATAATACTCTTTCATTAGGTCATGGTAAGTTACAGTGCCAAACAGCGATATATTGTTTAAGTTAAATAGTGGTGGCTGCAGTGTATGTTGTAAGAGCTGAGACATCTTTGAAATGTAAAACCACCCAATGCTCAAAGCAATTAAAACTGACAAAAAAGGACAGGCTGTATTTGAAACATTTAGGGTTAGCAAAGCTTTTTGCTCCAGATTATTATTAGTATTACTTTTTTTTCCCCAAAACAGAAAAAAAGACCTACAAAAGTTACAAAACTTTTACATACAAATACAGAGGAAAACAGCATGTTTAAATGGAAAGAAAGAAAGAAAGAAAGAAAGAAAGAAAGAAAGAAAGAAAGAAAGTGCTGCGGTGCACCTAGCACACAGTGCTTACAAGGAGGAGGAGGAGGAGAGGGTGAGTATCTCATGATCCAGGGGGTTCTGCAGTGTTGCTATTTATACTTTCTATACCCAGAGGAAGGGTAAACAAACGATTTTCCTCCCTTTCCAAACACCTCCATTAGCAGCAGTCTGTCCCAAGGCAACTTTTAAACCCACATCAGACATTCTTTACAATTAGGATAAACTGCTGGGACTGTAATCACTCGCTTTCCGTGTTCCAAAGTAACCAAAAGGCCAATAATGAACAAATTCATCTCCAGACCTGATCAGGAATACTTGTTGGTATTGTTATTGTACAGAATCATTTTCTTTTTACATAGAACGGGATTTCGACCTTGAAAACCTTTTTTTATTCATTAAAGCATTTTTAAATATAGCTGATATCTGGGATCGAGGAGATCTTGGGTTTGGACTTGCCCATCTGACCACGGGCAAACCATTATCATACTTGGTTTGGCCATAAATAACCGCTGCTGGCTGATGGCTAGAGGAGAGACAACTGTTTTTAATTCAGTGCTGTTTTATCATTGTGTTCAGCTGATTAAACAACAGTACTATCTGGAGAAAAACAAGTTAACACTGATAAAGGGGTTGAATGGTGGAGGAGTGAAGTGTTTCGAGACTGGACGGCTCTCAATCAGTGTGGTTACACAAGTTCAGGTTTTCTGAAAAAGTGCTGTTGCATGACTTTTGAAATCAGTACCGCTTTTCATGCAACTGCTTCACGAAAGAAGTGTTGTCTCCAAGATGCTCTGAATGTTTATAACCAGGTGGCTAACTGTTCCAGGGAAAACATGCAATGAAACAATGATGAAAAGTCTGGTTTTATTTTGGGAAGAAGAGAATGATGCCTAACAGACTGGCACCAGCAATAAAATATTATTAAATGTTATTAAATATCCCCTTGTTTTTGTCACTGGTTGCAAGGTGTGCCAAGGAGTCTACAAGAAGCTGAAATATCTACTAAAATGATTATGCTTTTACCTTACTTTAATGCATATTACTAGGCTTTTACCATAGTATACTGCAGTAAACTATATAAGGGTATATACAGGGCATGGGGATTTTAGTAGTGTGGTCAGTAAATCTAGGACCCTCTTGGATACGAGGTCTTGACTCTCATAGGGGCTATCCTAGTTTGACATTGCACAGCATGCATGACTTCATTCCCAGCAATGACAAAATAATATATTAGGAACAAATATGGCACAGTGGTCCTGACACTGTACTGATATGCTCCCAGTGAGTATTCGTGCTGTCGTTGTTTCTTAGTAGTACCTCCGCATTGCATTGGATGATCATTTGATAAGGACTGGCATCAAAGGGTTACAAAAAAATGCCTGGGAAAGCCAGCAGTTAAAGGGATTCAATTGGAAGACTTGGCTGGGCTTGTCTCAACGTGCTCTACAACATGTCTAGCAGCCTGGAGTGGGGTTAGCAGGGAATGGGGAGACGTATAATCTGCTGCAAACGGAGCTGCTCAGTGCCAGAAACCACAGGGCTGGAGCCGACAGCCTCAAAGCCTCCCTGCTCGGCTTTCCATAAATCTGAGAAATCCAGAAAATAACCAGGCACCAGCTTCACTAGGATAATTACATGCTGTGCTGTGGGTCTATATTATCCACACATTTAGTTCTCGATTCAGAGACTGCAAACATCACCTCCCCTTCCCAAATCCTGAACCTCTCACAAATTTCGGCAGCAGGCCAAAATGTCCCCCCCTACCTGTCATTCCAAAATCTTACACTTTAAATGTGTACATACATGCATGCAGGCATATAGGGTGCACATTTCAGAACAGGACAGCGAATATCCCAGCCTTCAACAGATTTACTAAATTAATTAAATGGATTTCAGTGAAAGGTTTAGTGTGCAGGCCTATTGTTGTACATATCATAAAAAAACCTAAAAGTTATTTTTTTTAAAGCTGCTTGGTCTTGTAGTCTACAGTTGTTACTCCGAAGTGATGGGCAGCACAACTGGAATGGCTGGAAGTAGAAAGGAAACTCTGCAGTCTGTAGTATCAATCAATTACTGGGAAATGGATGATACATACTTCTGATGAATGGATATTCAGTGTCAAGGATCACATGACAAACTCCTATTAAATGTGAATCAATGTGTTAAGGAAAGGTCATGGCCCCTTTGGATTTCATGGCTTTGTCCAAGGTCAAAGTTCAATGAGGATTTAGTAGGTTTCAGCAACCCTACAAATCATAGGCCACTGAATCAGATAAGTGTCAAAGGTTAAACAAATTCTATTTTGGAAATTATTTTCTAATTATGGAAACTAAAAATTAGCATTTTTGTTATTGCCCCCAAGACATCTCAACATGGATGCTGTTGTAACTCTTATATCCTCAGTCCACCTTCATTTTAACCACAATGCTACCTAAGTCCACTGCCACACTGCAGCCTGCACTAAGCACTGAGCTATTTAAACCCCACTGCCTTCCACACTGCAGCCTGCACTAAGCACTGAGCTATTTAAACCCCACTGCCTTCCACACTGCAGCCAGCACTAAGCACTGAGCTATTTAAACCCAACTGCCTTCCACACTGTAGCCCAGCACTCTAACTAACCACTGAGCTACTCAAACCCACTACAGTACCTTTCACACTGCAACCCAATACATAGACACCATTCAAGCACATTCTACAATAAATACTTACTAATATTTTAAGTCATGGGAATGTACAGTTTAGATTGAAAATGCACTGCACATGCAGAGACCAAATATGTTTCTATGCGTACATATAGATTGAATATAGGAGACACATGTATGTTCGCTATGGGAAGAAAGTCACTTTATTTTTGACTGAGCTCATGGTACCCTTGTAGAAGAAGCATTCCCACGCGTCCCGGCTCTCAAACAGCAGTCCAATGAAAAGCGAGACTTGATTTTCTGCACAGATAAGGCTCTTATCTCGTCATGTTCTGGAGTGCATGACTGCTAACAGCAGATTACTATAACAATACATACAGCCTGAAGCATTGTAATGAGTCCCCTAGGCTTCCTGGTAGCTTACTAGTGCCCTGTCATTACAATCATGCTCACCTATTACCTTGCCAGCCAAGAGTAGGATTTTTCCATTTGATTTGTGATGGGGGTTGGGGGGGGTGTCTGTGAGTTAGCGCCCTTACACATGTAAAATTGTTTATAAAAAAAAAGGATAGACATGACTTCATCAATTGATCTACAGTAAATGATAAATAATTCAACCTGCTTTATCATTTCTAACAGTAGTCATGGATAATGTTTAATGCAAATAGTTTGTATGTATGTATAAATACATGTATGTATGTATTTATGTAGGCATCTACAGTATGTATTTGTTTTGTTTGTCTGTTTAATTTTGCATTATTCTTTCTGTTGAGTTTCTATACTGGAAGTGCAGTTTATTTTTTTTTTTCAAGGGTATTTATTTATATGTTTGTTTCAGATCTCACAGCCATACCTGTCGGGTCAAACAGGAAATGACTGTACCCAATCAAAGTATTCCTGCTCGGCGGAACAGCTCAATACAGCACTGCCTGCCTATTGGGAAGAATCGACAGGCTGTGTGATGCCATGCAGGCTCCCCCTTGCATTAACCCTGTCATGTGAAGATCGCTGTGACAGTCATGGGTATGTGACATTGCTGCTCACTCATGAACTATAGACTTGTATTGAGTGTGATATCCTATTACATTGATGTATGGCATATACTGTATGTTCTCACCTAGTTCCATTAGCTACCTAGTTCCTATTAAAAATGGTATTCATTTGCTGTGTTTTCTTCCATGTTTACCAAATATCTCTGTCCTATGGCATGTAATACCACAGCAAGGGATATGTTTACAATGGACACATATGCTCAATATTTATTTATATTTTGCATTATTATGATTTATGCTGCAACTGTTAATTCTCATTTATTGTAGCATTATATAAAACTAATATAACATCAGCTTTAAAAAAATCCCAAGGGGTGGCTAAGACCAGGATATGTTGCACACTACGTTTGCAGTTTACCATGCTTTTTCCTTGCTAATAAAGTGCAATGCACATTACTTTTTTTTTTTAAGGTGGGGCATGAGATCAAGATACTATCTTTGTCGTTTTCTCTCCCACACTTTGTACTGACAGCAATCTCGGTGTGAGATTGTGTCTGGAGTTATGTGGCTAGGATTGAGGAACTGGACTGTTCAACACAGAGGTGACCTTCATACATGTCACGTTGCAAAAAATACATACATATTTCTGTTATGGGAAAAAAAAACCACGCAGTTTCTCTTGTATTTTCCCATTTCTATGCTATGCTATGCTATGTATATACCTGTGACATCCCTAGGCCCCCCAATTGCTGCAAAACGTTTCCCTCAGTTACTCGGTTATTCTCTGACGTTGTTCCACAATGTTCATAAAAAATAATAATAACAACTTCAGGATTACAAAACACTCCACAGTGTTTACAAGAAACGCATTATGTTACCTTTGCTGTGTGCTGTTTGCTATGTTTTCCATAACACAGCGATGATGTATGATGTACGAATAATAATATAAAAACAATCAGGAATATGTTAATAAATATATTGCTGCACAGCTTCACAACGTGGGATCCTTGAGTAGGTCCAAGGTGATCCCTGAAAGAATCCACTCACCAGGCCAGTAACCTGCTGCTCTACACCTAACCCAGCACACAGCAAACAAGCTGTGCCTCGCCTAACAACATCCCATAGTTGTTATTTATCCACCAACTGAAATATTTCCCAGAGATACCTCTACTTCACCATTGCGCTTTTCCGACTGAAGTTCCCCTACATTTTGGCTATGGTTTTCCCATTGTAAAACTTAATACACTTTCATAAGGGATTCCAGATACGAGAAACAGTCGGAGAGGCAGGTAGGTACAGTAGGTGCCTGGCAGAGGTCTCTGCAGCAGCAGTAATATAAACTGACTTTCCTCAGACTTCATTAGTCTAATCCATCCGTCGATACTAACAAGGTTTGGGGAGAAGTGCGCATTGATAAATGAGATAAACGGTTATTAGATCATCAGCCGTCCCCTTCAATAGGGCCCCATTTTCCCGGCCAAATTAGCCTGGCAGTCGCTTAAAGACACCAGGGAGAAGGGAGCAGCGTGTGCTGTGTCGTTCCTAATCTGGTTTTTAGTGCCGTAATCGCGTCAGTGTCACTTTCAATCAGCACAGAGCAGAGAGGAGTACATAACTCCGACAACAAAGGGGTGATTGAAAGAGAGGGAGTGGGATTCTTAGTCTTTAAAATGACACAGAATTTAGGAGCTGTCAGGGTTATTTTTCAGCTGTTGTACCACGTTTGTAACTATAAATCACTCAGTGGTGGTATATAAAATATTACAAAAAGAAACGAGCAAAAGTTTTTGACTAGAAGTCTTTTTCAGAGACTTAGAAAACATTTGCCTTCGAGTTTTTCTAAGTTTCTTTTAATAGCCTACTGCACTTATTGAACATTTCTGAAAAAATTACTTTGTGTAAAAGCAGGGGAGTGACTCCGGGCAAGTTAGAGTGATAAATAGATGTGTGTGTTATGTAAAAAAGTTAATCAAGTATGGTTATGTTTTACTTTCATGGGAATTGGTTTACACAAGGCGACCGTGCATACTTCCTTGAGGCATTACCCACGGCGTAATTTTCACCACTTGACTACACCAACGAACGTGTGGAACTCCTCCCTACTCTGTAGTTTTCTGTGTACCCACAATCATCTTCTCAGTCTCCTATGCCTTCTGTTGATCTAATATAACAGGAGTGTTCCTTAATGTTCGTCATCACTGTCCCTCATCTTGCTGGAAATAAAAGTGGGCGTGTACTAAAAAGTTGATTGGCATTTGCTGTACAATATATCGGAGCCCTTTTTCCTTCTGGTGTGACCGCTCCATAAACGATTTATGGTTATCGTTATCGTTATCGTTCCAGGTATGACCAGGGCTTAATGCAATCTCCCTACAGTGTGATAGGCTGTGGCTTCAGTTACTTTTCCAATGTTTTATTTTAAATACATTTTACAAGCACTTTCTTTTTTATAATAAAGTCTTTTGTGTTTTTAGCATTTTAGAACACTTTCATGAAACTTTATTTAATCCATCGAAACGTTCTTAAAATAACCCCTGGCTTTAAGATTTGTAAATTAGGGCCATTCGTGTTGCAGAATAGATCATCCATGCAAATATCCGAGTGTTGCAATAGCATAGAAATGAGTCAAACCCACAAGGTCTCCTTTCCTCACTAGACCTCACTACGTCTCGGCAGCTCAACTGACAGGGATTGACATGAGCACAGTAAGCCTGTAATAGACATCTGTTGAGGTTATTTCCATATGCTAATATGGTTTTCTATCAAGAACAAATAGATATTACAGTAAATACAATTTTGGAAACTTTTTTTGTTTTTTATTTTATTCCATGTCATAGCAAGCAGATTCAACACATTCAACCCCTCGAATAAGTCTTAATGATATGATAGGTTCATTAAGTAGAAAGGAGGGGAACCCTTTGCCTGAATATGATAAACAAGTCACTGCATATAGTATTGACTAATAATTAACAAAAAATGAAACATGTTTGTTACTATGTTAGTAAGCTAGTTATTAACAGTTAACAAACTATTATTATTATTATTATTATTACCCAGAGGGATGGATAGATAAATAGGTAGATATGATGCAGTTCATGTAACAGATACAAGAAATTAAACAATTAATCCTCAAATTTTATTTACAGTAATTTGAATCGATGAATCCTCTAAGAACAACTCTGTTAATTCTAAATAAAAAGGAACAAACTCTGTTAGGAATCAGTATTGGTATGACACACGCTATAAAAAGCAACTCCGAAGTTTTGGCCATAGCTTGATTGCACCACTCGAGAGCAGCAAGAGTCTGAGAAAGCAGGTGGCCATGACTGCCAGGGAGGATCTCGTCTGAGGGGTCCTGGGCACAGTAAAGGGACCAATCCAGGGACTAAATGATGAGCTAGTGGAAAGACTTATTAACAGGATGTAAATTATTAATTCAGTTTTAAGATTGATCAGACCCCAGTATGGTTCCACATTCACACATTTAAATACACGATATTCCTCAACAATTACCAAGTGAATTGAACACTATCTGTGTATCCTTGGGGTCCTGAGTGTGTCTCTATTTAACTGAATTTTAGCACAGTGTCACTCCTTGAATTTGCAGCCTGTATCTTCTTTCCTGAGGGGGTGTAGTTGGCCACCTTACCTCACACCCTGACCCAGCTGGGCTCAAGCCTGGTATAAGACAGAGATCTACCTGCTATCATGACAAATGTGGCTGCTTGTTCTTCCAGACATGGCCGCGCAGGGAGCAGTCTGTTTGTTCGCAGTGAAAAGAGGAGTTGTCAACACAGCTCTGGGACTGAGTGATTGAGAACAGCAGAGCTGAGGGAGGAGGCGCCACCTTCCCCTTTCACTGATCTTATTGCAAAACACTTGGCATCCAAAGTGTATCGATTGACTTCATTAATGCTTATAGAAACTGCATCTTTAACCTCCCCAGGGATCATCAGGACAAATTGTTACAGCCTTTGTATTTTTTAACATTTTATACATGTGCCTTGTTTTTAAAATGCTGTAAAATATGACTAATGACTGATATACACAATATAAAAAAAATAATCTGTGCATACTAACTGAGACACAAGGCTGATGGGTAACCTAAACTTTATAACACCCCACTGAGACCGAATATTTTTTCTTCATACCTAAATAATGTAGGCTAAAGCTGGCACATTCTTTCCTGTTCTTATGGAACCATATATATATATAAATACTGTATAATAGATGTGCTGAATATGGTACAAGGGTGCATTTCCACCTCAATGTCTCCATATATCTTTTTTTAACATTCAAAGTATTTATGGCATGGTGTGCAATAAAAATACACAGACAGGCCATCTATAAATATAGATTGTTGCTTTGCTCGCTGATCGATCCATACCCACTGGAAACAGTGCTGCTCCTCTGGGTTTCTTCTCTATCTCCAATACCCAATTGTCCATGCCCAGATTGATCTATTGGCTGCCTCCTATGAGTCTGTCCACAGATCTTGAGCATGTGCCCATACTGGCTGCCATAGCTGTCCCTCTTTATTGGTTATTGATTCATAGCCTGCTATGGTCTGCTGGACACTGAATGATCACTGCCACTGGTTTCACAAAGTGCAGGCAGTCATCCCTAAACCAGGGCTGGTTTTCAAAAGAAGATAAAGGGGTTCATGAGTAACGGACCTGGCTCTCATTATTTAGTTATTTAGCAGACGCTTTTTATCCAAAGCGACTTACAGAGACTTGGAGGTGAACAATGCATCACAACTGATGCGGCGGAGTCACTTACAATAGGACCTCGGTTTTACTTCCAAAGGATAATAGTTAAGTATCTGACTACAGTATATTGTAACTATACTGTAGAAACCCAGCAATTACACATATTATTGCGTATCGTTGTCTAGTTGCAACTACATTCTTAATTGAATGCAAAATGAGAAATGTTAGCAGGTAATTGTTTATTAGCAGCCAACTTGAGGGTCTAGAGATTCCGATGCTGTACATGCACATAGTTCTACATCAAAAGCAGGAGACTGCAATGCAATAACTGTAAATGGTGACTATATTATTATTTAAACTGCCGAGTTCTTTCAGGTATAACCTCACCACAATAGCAGAAGTCCTGATCATTTTCATATTGAGCAAAAATAAGCAAATTAATGTAAAGCAAGCCACAGTCCCCATGCCACAGACCAAGCTCTGTGTGTGTGTCTGTGTTTGTGGGGGATTTCTCAAACGCCCTGATTAACACTCTCAGCATCTTTTCTCACCACAACAATCCGGTAAATTCGGTGGCTTTGCTGCGCTGCTAAGATCAGCAGATTCGCTTCCCCAAAGCACGTGGTCCCAGGGAGTGACTTGAAGTCAACAGCAACCTCCCCACCCACCCACCCATCAAGGTTACATGCATTCCAAGCACCTGGACCAGGGAGGGGTGGGGTGGGGGAATGGGACCTGTCCTTTCGGTTCAAGCTTCACAATTCGAGGTAAAAGCAGTGAAACTCACCAAGAAGAAAGTTAGTCATACTGCATACTCTATTTGACCTTCAGTGCCGTTTTCACTGCTCCCCTCATTCTGCAGTCAAACTTTTCTCTGAATTCTCTGAATGAACAACACTGTAGCGCAGTCTTCTCTATGCTGGTCCAGATCTAAGAGGGTTCTATGTGCTTTCTGTCTTAGACCAAGTGAGTCCCTTTCCAAACTATATAACCCGTGCTGTGCCATCCTGATTTACTGCAACGTTATCTGATGATACCGTGAATGACACCTGATTTAAATTACATATTTGATCAGCATAAAAAAACCTATACATTTGAATCAAACAATCATAAGAGCAGTGAAAATGGAACTGAAACCGATTAACCCACGAAGTGCCATTCTCCTAATTTGAGGACAGGCTACTTTGTAATTCTTTTTGGAGCATTTGTAACTGGCATCTACCTGTTATTTTATTTTTTTCTTTAGATGTAGTGTTATGATAACTTATTTTAATTGTAATGTATCAAATTACATACATACTGCTTGTGTTCTGATTTTTTCAAACAAAACTTAATTTGGTACTTAATTGATTAAGTAAGAAAAGGGATTAGGACAATGTGCACATGTACTTGTTGTTACCATATGTTTTCTGCCAATTTTATCATACAACTACGGACATTTGGGGAACATAACTTGTTAGGCCTAGTGTTGAGGCAGTTCAGATGTAATTCCTTCCAATAGTGAAAACAACAATATAGAAACCACTAAAACATTAAATAGTTCCTCAGTAAAATGGGATGTTAAGATATACAGAAGTTTGTTGAAAGACCTTAAATACAAAAAAAAAAAAGAAGAAAAGTTATGCAGAAACAAATGTGTGTGGCTGCTTAATGGCTTAATGAGCTTCCTACCTAACCCTAAACTCTAATCATCCCCCCTGTGTCTAACTGCCACTACCTGTGGTGAACCCCTGTGAGATCAGGGACACTGTCTGAGCTGGGGGTAGAACAGGAAACAGGTCAAAATAAAGAGTAAACCACTTCTTCAACGGTTTTCTCTTGCAAATATAACAATAACTACATTTGTAGTTTTTGCAGTTCTGTTCTTAAAATCTCTCCCTAGTAATATCCCTTTTTGTGTGCTAAGCTTTAAAGAGAGGGCTTTTATTAGTTAGAGATTTTGGGAAACAGTGTGGCCTAGTGGCCGGAGCTAAGGACAAGGAGTCAGTGGGGCCTAGGGGTCAGTGCTGAGGGACTAGCAGACAGTGTGGCTTCAGGGTTAGAGTTAAGGGACTGGGAAGTAGTGCGGCCTAGTTGTAAGAGTGGAGAGAAGAGGTGAGGCCTACAGTAGTGGTTTAGGCAGAAGGACTGATGGTTTTGATTTGTTTCAATACTTGTTTAAAAAAAAGGCTTTTAATCTTTGTCATGAACTGTTTTGATCCACTGTTGGTAAATATAAGTTATAAAGGTGAGCCAATTACCAGGAAGATACTGGTGTTCGGCCTGCACATGCTTCTTTTATACAGGTAGTTCATTTTAGGAATTGTCTAGGTGGCTGTTTTTAACCTGATTCTGGGAAACATATTTCTAGAGCAGCCAGCCAAACGTTGCCTTGTCTCAGCGCTAAGATCAGCTGTCAGGAAACTAGCCTGGTTCCTGAGCCCACTTGAGCCAGACAGCTTCTCTACACAAGCAGCCGTTGCTGTGAGTCCTAAAGAGGAACTCAATATATAAATGAATTTGGTGACATCCCACACAAGACCCAGGGACAGAGCCTGACAGCAGCCACACTGACCACATCTAAAGCCGCTGCTTAGATGTGGCTGAGAGACAGATTTGAGTTTCTTTATTTAGCAAAACTTAACAATCTTTCTGTCCTCCTACAAGAAAGATGATACTTTTTTTCTCTGTTTTTACAATATATGCAAAACTCACACAAGCAAAGCAAGCTCTGACTGAGGTTTGTAAATGACCCATCTCTAATGGTGTTAGCACTGCGGACAGGTGAATGTCTGAAGACAGGTGAATGTTCACTATCTGTCGCTTGCCTGATGTTTGGATTTTAAATTCATAATCAGGAGAACAACCACATACTTAAGCTTTTTACTTGACCTTCGACCTGGGTACATGGATAGGCTTTAATGAAAGGTCAAGAGTTCTGTGATGAGGGTCATCTTACAGGAACAAGGCTGAACTAAAAAGGTCAAAATGTATGCTACAGACCCTCCCTGATTCACTACCCAGGCAGGAAAGGGGACTGATCCAATATGAAGCAGTAATCTTAAGGGTTATGTATTAATTAACCCCCTTCAGGCATTTCGAGTGCAGTTCAGTTTTAACACTGACTCCCAGAGGCTGGTGAGCCTGGACCCCATATACAACACTGCAAAAAAAAAAAAAAAAAAAACGCTTTAAATGTTCTTAACAGCTTATTTGTACACTTACTGTAATGTGTCTATCACCGTTGGTGCTTTTTTATAATTGTTTTTATAAAAACTACAGATTTTTACTGTGTCCTGCGGCAATACACAATGATTGAACTCTTTTTCTTTCATTCTTTTTTTTTAATTTCACCGTTACCCCCCCCCCCCCCACACCTTCCTTCCTCTCTTTAAATCAAATGCTGCCCCAGCTAATGCACAGATCCATACAGCCCTGAGTGAATTAACGTTAGTAATAAGATATCATGGAACTGATTGATTCCCACCAGCAACACAATAAACTGTCTCAATCCAAGAGCCGACAAGGCCATTATTTTCAGACATTGATCCCAGAGCGGACCAGGGGGTGGGGGACTGTGTGCTGCATGACTCTATGCTGCTGGTATGCTGGTGACCAACAATTGAGGGGGGGTTAAAAAAACACTGCTTCCTTTGTTTGTATTTCTATTTAATACATGTTTTACTTCATGTGATATGTACATTGGAACGGCACGTCTTGTTTGCAAGTGGGTCCCAGTTGCACAGTCTTTCATGATTACAGCCGCACTGTACATGACATCATGCAATGCAGCCACACGCTTCTTCAATAGCTTTGAACGGTTCAGTATTCTTGGATGTGAGTTGGTTTTTATTTTTGGAAGATCATAATAATAAGTCACTTGTTGTGACCTAGAATTCAACTTCTTGCTGCTATTATTAAGGTACAGTACAGTCAGACCTATTAAACTATGATTTGGTTTTCTGTAAACCAAATGTATTCTATTTATATTGTACTGGGTGATCTGAAAACCTTTGAATTCAATAAGATCAACAGATCGAGCCAGAAATGTAAGAAGATACGGTACAGTAGTCCGTGTTCAGAGTACTGACTGGTCTGTTAGTAACATCTGCAGAGAGCAGGAGGAGTAATTTATGGTTGGCCTGCAGTGCCCTTTTAAGTTTTGGCTAACTGTTTAGTCTATGTATAACTGTTTGCTTTATCTATACTACCAATTATAAATATGGCTACGTTACTAATATTGCAACAAGTGTGTTCTGTACCTCTGTGTACAGTAATGTTATCAGCTTTGGCACAGATCATCTTGTTGTGTCAATGGAGCCCAAGTGCGCTGACTGCATTGTTGTATTTTTAACAGGGGATTTAGCTTTCAATAGACAAGGATGCCCTTCCCATTCTCCATTCATATACTTCTATTTGCTTCAATTAAATACAAGTGCACAATACACAGGTAGAGCAGATGATCCCAGACCAGTAAACCAGTGGCGACAGGTGAACCCAGAGAGTTTAAATCTTCACCACTGAAGTAAAGGGCTCCAGGAGGTGTGTTTACGCATGCAGGATCACAATCTGTAACAGCTGTGCATGACACAACACAACCCTAACCATTCATTCTTCCCAGCAAGGCTGACCCTAGCTAACCCAACATTTGCCCAGAGCTGTATCTCATTGTGTTTTGTTTTTTTTCATGTATTTATCGCTCAGCTTTTGAAACTGAAACCTGCAGTAGCCTGGTCACATTTGCACAGTGATTTTGCAGTTTAACATGCTTTCCCCCCAATGCATGTGTTTTACCAAGCAGAAGGCAGACTCAATGAAGTGTCCCTACAGTATTTTCAGTGATTGTATTTAAATATTTTCTCCTCTCCAAAGCAGTTGTTAAGGAACAGGCATTCTTCTGTCAATCTGGACTGCAGTCTTTAAATAAGGTTCATAACAAACAGCTTCTAAAAAGAGTATAACACAATAGTAGCAACCTCTGTTAATAAAAAGCAATTTGGTTCACATTATAGGCTTTTCACTCTCTGAACTTTATTCCTGGAAGATCAAATGAGAGTTATTATACTCTCTGTTATTTGGAAATGGAATAAAGAAATCCCCGAAGGATCCTCTCGAGCCAACTCATTTCTGTGAATGCTATTGATTTAACTTCTAATTGATATTCACAATGCTAATCTCGAGTCACAAATCTAGGCAGCTATTGATCAGGAAGAATGTAATAAACTTTTTCAATGAACGAAATAAGCGTTATTGCAATGTTAGGAAAACATCATTTAATACCAATATTGTACTCGTAATGTTATTAACCCAATCGAACTGCAGGCAAGGTAACGCATAATCAAAGTCATAAGTATAGCATTAGAGTGTCCCTTGTGGGGGCTACATGCACACTGCTGTGGGAATGAAGAGGCTTTCCTCCCAGGGGGTCTGGCAGCACTACTCCTGACCAGCAGCATTGCTAAAGTCCACATCTGCACTGCCGCCCCCTGATCAATTCCTCTCAACACTTTATAGATGCTTACACACTTGCTTGAACCAAAGTCACTGTATTTAACTTGCTCTTAATTGTATTATTACTTGTACTGTAATACTTGAAATGTATTTGCTTACAATTGTAAGTCACCCTGGATAAGGGCGTCTGCTAAGAAATAAATAATAATAAATAATAATGCTTACAGCTATGGCCAAAAGTTTTGCATTACCCTGTAGAATTAACTCATTTTGCTTCCCCGTGTCAAATTAAACCTGCTGAATAATGTTACGTTAACATATTTCAGCAGGTTAACATAGGGCAGCAGTGTGGAGTAGTGGTTAGGGATCTGGACTCTTGACCGGTGGGTTGTGGGTTCAATCCCAGGTGGGGGACATTGCTGCTATACCCTTGAGCAAGGTACTTTACCTAGATTGCTCCAGTAAAAACCCAACTGTATAAATGGGTAATTGTATGTAAAAAATAATAATGTGATATCTGCATAATGTGATATCTTGTAGCAATTGTAAGTCGCCCTGGATAAAGGCGTCTGCTAAGAAATAAATAATAATAATATTGAATTACACAGACTGCTTTGTAGTTTTCCATATATGTAGCGAAAAACAATTGAAAAATGCGACATTTCGAAATCTAACATGAAATACAGACTACTATTACGGCTTCCGGTGGACTTGTGAGGGTTTTTTTTGTTTTTTGTTTTTTTTATTACGTCTCAATCCTAAAATTCTAGGGGTTGCAAAACTTTTGGCCAGAGCTGTAGATGTATTAAGTACCTGCCTGGTATGGGGAAAAATACATACAATAAGAATATCTAGCCTAGCAAAACTAAGTAACATTTATGCTCTTATTTGTGATTGCTGTTAACTTTTAGATTCACATGTAAAAGGACTGATATTTCACTGGTACGCACGAGTCACTGGATGATATTCAGCTCACCATCCATGCGGACACCACCTCTGTAAAAGAGTGTGCGGAAGTCCTGTGGGCTCCAAGACTTTATTAAGCTGATCCAAGACCCAAGACCCCCCTGCTGCTCCTACTCAGCCCTCCCCCAGAAGTGTGGTGCGCTAACCCTGCCCGTCATGCTTCATTACACCGGGGTCCCCTCGCGAGCGCTGGGGCACAGCAGGGAAATGAGCTGGAACGAGAGGCTGGGGAAGCCATGAATTATTAATCTGGCACAGGAATAGGAGGCCAGGATCTGTTGAGCTGCAGATAGAAGCTGTTTGTTTACTACGAAAAGAGTTCTGAGGCAATTAAACACAGTCAATATGAGATATTCTGGGACAAACACACACATACAGACGTGCTCAAATTTGTTGGTACCCCTTCACAAAAAACGAAGAATGCACAATTTTCTCTGAAATAACTTGAAACTGACAAAAGTAATTGGCATCCACCATTGTTTATTCCATATTTAATAGAAATCAGACTTTGCTTTTGATTTTTTATTCAACATAATATTGTAAATAATAAAACAAATGAAAATGGCATGGACAAAAATGATGGGACCGCTAACCTAATATTTTGTTGCACAACCTTTAGAGGCAATCACTGCAATCAAATGTTTTCTGTAGCTCTCAATGAGACTTCTGCACCTGTTAACAGGTAGTTTGGCCCACTCTTCCTGAGCAAACTGCTCCAGCTGTCTCAGGTTTGATGGGTGCCTTCTCCAGACTGCAAGTTTCAGCTCTTTCCATAGATGTTCGATAGGATTCAGATCAGGACTCATAGAAGGCCACTTCAGAATAGTCCAATGTTTTGTTCTTATCCATTCTTGGGTGCTTTTAGCTGTGTGTTTTGGGTCATTATCCTGTTGGAGGACCCATGACCTGCGACTGAGACAGAGCTTTCTGACATTGGGCAGTACGTTTTGCTCCAGAATGCCTTGATAGTTTTGAGATTTCATTGTGCCCTGTACAGATTCAAGGCACCCTGTGCCAGGCGCAGCAAAGCAGCCCCAAAACATAACTGAGCCTCCTCCATGTTTCACTGTAGGTATGGTGTTCTTTTCTTTGAAAGCTTCATTTTTTCGTCTGTGAACATAGAGCTGATGTGACTTGCCAAAAAGCTCCAGTTTTGACTCATCTGTCCAAAGGACATTCTCCCAGAAGGATTGTGGCTTGTCAATATGCATTTTAGCAAATTCCAGTCTGTTTTTTTTATGTTTTTCTTTCAAAAGTGGAGTCCTCCTGGGTCTTCTTCCATGGAGCCCACTTTCGCTCAAAAAGCGACAGATGGTGCGATCAGAAACTGACGTACCTTCACCTTGGAGTTCAGCTTGTATCTCTTTGGCAGTTATCCTTGGTTCTTTTTCTACCATTCGCACTGTCCTTCTGTTCAATCTGGGGTCGATTTTCCTCAATGATACCAAACAGCACAGTGACTACTTTTCTCCATTTAAATAGGCTGAATGACTGATTACAAGATTGGAGACATGTGTGATACTAATTAAAGAAACTAATTAGTTTGAAATATCACTATAATCCAATTATTTATTATCTTTTCTAAGGGGTACCAACAAATGTGTCCAGGCCATTTTAGAATATCTTTGAAGAATAAGCAATAATTCATCTCTTTTCACAGCTTCTTTGCTTTATTCTATGACATACCAAAGGCATGCAAGTATCCATGATAAAATAGCTTTTAATTTCATCACTTTTCAGGAGGAATGAAGCATTATTTCAATGAGCTGTAAGGGTACCAACAAATTTGAGCACGTCTGTATATATACAACATATATCCTATGTTGTATTGTGTGCAACACATTCGTTTAGGCCACAAAGCATATTTTTCATTAGCGAAGGTGTTTAAAATGTTTATAAGAAAATGTGCATGGATTTGATTTTTTTTTTTTTTGTTGGCCTAACAGTATTACTTCGTGTTTTTAGCCAGACCATGAGACACTTTGACTAAGTATATATTGACCACAGCATTTTTATTTTATTTGTTTATTTAGCAGACGCCTTTATCCAAGGCGACTTACAGAGACTAGGGTGTGTGAACTATGTATCAGCTGCAGAGTCACTTACAATTACATCTCACCCGAAAGACGGAGCACAAGGAGGTTAACTGACTTGCTCAGGGTCACACAATAAGTCAGTGGCTGAGGTGGGATTTGAACCGGGGACCTCCTAGTTACAAGCCCTTTTCTTTAACCACTGGACCACACAGCCTCCTCCACAGGCATGATACATACCATGAATTGCATATAACTGTATAATCACCATAAATCCCTTCCATACATTTCAAAATATAACTTGTATGTGTTTGTATAAGGTAGAAAAATAAAGTCATATATTGTATTAATTTACATATATATGGAACATAAATATTTGTGTCCACATGAGGGTACAGTGTCAAGGGTTCAACTCAGTTAAAGACCTCAATCTCATTATCATACATGATGAGGGCTGTCTGACCCCAGCTCTAGGCTCTGTCACTGGGGAGGGGGGCTGCAGCTGTGATGTGGGCTAATGTGACTAAGAGCAGCCAGACATAAGCTAACTGTGAACCATTAGTCATTTGATAAGAACCAGATGCAGGCCAGGATAACAGAGAACAGTGTATATCTTGTATGTACAATAGCCACTTACTGTAATTGCGTTAAACATACACCAGTTTTCAACTGTGCTAATTTAGATGAATGTGTTAATTCCTCCCATCTTGCTGGACTATGCCTTGCACGTGAATTGCCTTTTCTTTATTAGACTCGGCCCTACTCATTGCTGATCAGAAGTTGCCTTGAGGAATCGCTGTTGACTTCAAAACTCTGATTACCTCACAGCCGCAGGTTCAGCTGGACTCGTGTGATTGAAGTACCATGCACCAGGGTGTGCTGACATCCACACACTTACAGAAAAACGAGCTCTTGAGATATCTTAAAATCACTTAAAAAGAATTCTGCTAGTAATCGAAAGACATTAATAGTAATTATAAGCATACAGGATCATTTATATTGTGGGGGTACAGGGTTCAAAGGCCCCAAGGTAAATTCAGTCAAACGTGTCCCTACAGAAATAATACATTTCAAGTACTTAAGTTTTTTAATGCTACAAACCCCTTTTCTTACAGCTGCATGGCTCCTTGCTGTACTCTGCAGCCACCACAAGAAAGAGCTCTCTGGGCAGCTGTGTGTGAGGGAACGCTGTGATAAATAATCAAAAAGGAATTTGGACAAGCACAGCGTGCCGACTGAACTGAAAGAAGTGGTGGGACCCTTGGCACTCTCTCTGCTACCACTGGAGTCATTAAGACACCAACTCAGTGCATTGGGGAGCAGCTGCCTGACTGCAAGATGTCTCTCTCCGAACTTCAAAGCAGGAGGCCTTGTGAAACCAGTGGGAGGCCATACCTGCTCGGTATAGCATGCATGGTGCCTTTAACTTACCTGAAAGGTGTTTGCCCACCTACTAATGAGTTGCCAACTTCTCCTTTACTTGGATTCTCCATTTCAAGGTGTACTTGCTCTTCCATTTCTCTTCTGTCCCATTAATGTTGACAACACTACTCTCTACTAAAACCAAGTTGAGACAAACAATTCACTTGTGTCTAAAGCCGGATTCGAACTCAGGCCTCACAAGGAGGAAGTGTGTTAACTCACTACACCATATAGCACTGTCTACAATTGTTTTTCATAAGGGATGGTGCTTCCAGCTCTGTCTGCTCTCACACGCTGCTTGCTTGTGTGTGACAGAGACTAAGAATCCCACACTGTATAGAATGAATTTGCTCAGCACTCTGCGCTGTGTGCCAGGCCACACTGCCCTGAACTCACGGACGCTTACTGTAATCTGCTGCCGTCCGTGAGACATGTGGGCAAACTGAAGTCAAAGGGAGCTAAAAATATCCCAGCGCATTTCATAAGGGTTTGTAATGTGGACCACGCGCTTGTTTGAAGTGGTTTAAAAAATAAATAAATAAATAACCCCCGGAATGGTGTGTCACTGCCATGTGTTGGAAGAGGGGTGAGCGAGAGTGTGGGAGTGAAAAACTCTGTCCGAGCCACACTGCTGTCTCCACAGAACAACACAGCACAATCAGAGACAAAATATGAACAACGATATCAAGTGTTTTTCAAAACATTTGTCTTTGTTTTAACAATCATCACATTTTTTTTCTGACCTCGGTTAGGTTTTTTCTTTTCTCTTCAATAGGGAGGGTGTTTACAGCCTACAGAAGTGCTGCACAAGTCCAAAAGTAACAAAGGGGAGAGCTAGTTCTGTGAACCATTCAAATATGAATGTTTTAGCTCAGAAGAACCATTGACATAATACAGCATTACGCAACACAGTAGAAATATTGCACAGTGGTCCTGGTACAGCATGGTTTATACTACTATGATAATGTTGGTATGAAAATGTCATAACTGTAGTAAAAATCAACCAGTGGTTTTTACCTTTGCATCAGCCTTTGTTCTCCCATTGCAGCACCGCTGCACACACAAAGTCATTGGTTACAGGTACTGATACACCCTTATTCTCTATAGTTCTCAGGCTGTGTAATTACTAGATAGATAACAGTTCAGTTTGTAAGTCATCCTGCACAAACAGGTGAACTTCATCTATAATTTCATCCACTGCAGCAGCGGACTATACTGCTGGCAGCAAAGGGGTTAAATTAACAGCCTTCCCTATTTCAAAGTGCTCAACAGAGTCTGAAGTGGAAAATGCTATTGTAGCTGGTACGGTGACTAAGACAGACCACAATAAAGAAACCAATTCTAAACTATTCTAAACGGCTTCAAATCTTCTTTTTTTGCTTTAAAAAACCACAACAAAAAGAAGAAAAAAAACACAGTTCATAACTTTTTACCCCTAGGGAACAAAAAAATATATATATACGGTAACTGTCAGGCTAAAAAAAAACAAAAAACATTCTGATTAGAATAATATGGGAAAAGATTGAGGGCACCCCCTTTAATATAGAAAGCTTTCCCCCCTTTCTCCTGCTGCACATGTCAAGATTGATTCATTTTCTAATAAATCTGTGCCCTAGAGTTATTCGTGTGCGCTGACTGGACAAAGAGAATGCAGTTTAAGGTTATCACTGGCGGAAATTGTCAAGTTTCCAGGAAAACAGAGATGCAGAATCTTTAATGGGATTTGATTTCATATGTATGTCAGAAAGCTGCAGTTCCTTACTGGTGTGACTACGGTGGTTTACAAAGCTTCCCATATAAATCATGTTACAAGGGAATAATCAGAGGTGGGCCTTTTATATAGGCTCGATGTTTCACGACTCCAGTAATAATACTTATATACAAATATGCATGCATTTTCATACATGTAAAAAGTGTTTTTGTGCTTTACATATACTCAGCATATACTGCTGGGGTTTATACAGCTGATCTAAACGGCACCAGATCGCAGGATTAATGACGGAAGGACACGAAAGAGATTCATGTACTGTTTAAGATGTTGTTTTCATAACCTTGATAACACAACTGACCTTAAATAATCTGAACCCATCTGAGTTGTCAGAACTCATCTGAAATCCAAACTACTTTACCATAAGGAAATGTGTGCATTTCCTTTAACACTTTACTTCAAATGTCTCTAATTGCTGTGTATTTCCATAGTAGTTACTTATTAAATACATGTGTACAATAACCCTAACCCTAACCCTACTTACATACATTGTGCAATTTACCCATTAAGTACATTGTAACTATGCATAATAACATTGTAATTATGGGTAAGTACACATGTATTTACTGTGTAAATGCACAGTAATTAGAGACACTTAATGTAACGGAAATGCATGCTGAAAAAAGCTAAAGAAACTGAATTTCAACACAGATGTCTTCAAGTATTCCTGTGAACACCAACTCAGCACTTGCAAGCTGCCCACGTACAGCAGAGTCGTTTGAAAATGCTTCTTTGTACCCATGGAGCAATAAATAAGTGTAAACGATCCATCAGGGACATTGAATGAGCAGCCAATTTCTAAAACTACATTTTTCCCTTAAAATGGTACATGTTACAGTAATCCTATGTCATTCGCTCTATGCCAACTGTGCAGACAACACTGGAGCAGACTGGGTCTCCTTAAATGAAAGATTAAACATCCACGCAGCCAATCAGATGATCCCACACTGCAAGTCAAAACCACAAGGAAATAAACACAAACCCTATGATCTTAATAAATAAAACATTTCATTAGAGTGCTGTTGCCTTATATGAGGAAGGCGACACATGGTATTATTTATGATTCTAATTTCATTATTTATTTATTTTTTTTATGCATCTGTACTTTTGTATAATGAAAAGCAGTTTGGAAAAAAAATTAGGAAGCCTTTCAAAGATTTGTTTTTTTGGGTGGGCAAGTTCTATATATATATCAAACACTAATGTTCCAACATAACCTCACACGTCAACATGTGGTCCAAAATCACATGTCACATTTTTTTTAGGGATCATTAACTTCTGTTGAAGTTCAGTTAAAGACCCCAGGACCTGATCATCTGTAACTTTCATCTACAGAATAGGATTCCTACTCATCTAACTGAAGCTATGAATATCATTTCTGTGGATGGGCAGATTAGTAAAAAGTGGGGCTATTGAAAGCTATAGTAACAAAAGTATGTGTGCAGCAAGTCAGTAAAAATGGGCTCTGGAAGCAAACATATTAAGTTACCACTAGGGGGCGCTACTAATGCCTGTCTATTGAACCAGGCTGAGGCTGAGTCGCAGCGAAGATATATAGAGGTGTGCTTCTCCTTTCCCTGCCCTGTGGGTGTGGTCAAACAGGCCCAGTGTGGAGTAGGAGACACCAGAACCACCTATAACAGAGCCTTGGTCTGAGGCCAGCTTTGCCTTCCTTTTGCTATGCTTTGACCTGCTTGTACTGTGTTTTACAATGGAATGTTTGTCTGCTGTTAACATTCTTAGCTTTACTTTAGTGCTTTTCATTATCAATTTCTTTGCTGTGCTTTTACCATTCATTAACCATACCTTTATATTGTTTTAATATACTTTGCTGTACCATATGTGTTGTACCATGCTTTTCTATTTAATTATTACCTTTAACTATGCTTATCGACATACTCGTGCCACAGTATTCAAAATATCAAAAAGGCTTTACTCAATACTAATGTGTTTCTAATAAGTAAAACAACAAGCAACAATCTCAATCCAATTGCTTTTAAACTGCACGCGTTTGAACTGTTGCTTCCCCCACCCCCTCCTAGTTTTTCTGTTGGCAAACCCCTTTCTCTGGCAGATGCAGATTTGTCCTTGAGATAGCTCCACTCCCCTTTCCACTAAATCCCATTTTCATTCCCTTTGGCCCACATTCTTTTTAAAAGCACTTTTTTGATTAACCTTGGTAAATTATAGAAGCAGGAGTCTGTCTCCCTCACACCCAAAAAGACCAAATTCCAACTGAGGGAGAGTTGAGACTCCCAGTGAGATAGAAAGGGGTACAGTTTGAGGTAGTGTTAGGGTCTCTGTTACCATAATGATAGAACAGGGTTACAGATTGAGGAAAGGTTGGGTGCTCTGTGAGGTATAGAGGGGTACAGAATAATACCTTTATAACAAAGTAATTGTGAAGTCTAGCTCCCGAACAGAATTATCAAGACATGTAGGAATATTCCATGGAGTTATATTGAGGGGCACAGAACAGAGAGATGAATACTGCGATACAGAGAGCTACAGAAGCACTGAATCAGGTCGGTGACGACTCCTTTTGCCTTAGGGGATGTTAAAACAACACCATTTTCAGTAATTTATTCTTTAACTTCGAACTCCTAAAAGAGAAAAAACAGCAACTACTTCTCTGCACTTTCAGGAGAGGCACAGAAGTGAAACAGCTTCATGAAATTGGAGCGGCGGTGTGATTGATCGCTTCCTCGAGCTGTGTTGTGGCACACGAAAGAGAAAGAGTGCACCTCGCTCCCTCTGAAGGAAGGAGGGTATGTAAAGAAGAGCCAGTGTAATTGACAGGTTGTATGGAGCAGGCCAGAATAAAGACACCACTGCTTTGCATCAAAGATGCTCCCAAATATGCCCCTCTCTCTCTCTCTCTCTCTCTCTCTCTCTCTCTCTCTCTCTCTCTCTCTCTCTCTCTCTCTCTCTCTCTCTCTCTCTCTGGCTTCTGGCACTTTATAACTGAGCTGTTTTGTTCAGAAGCAAAAAGCAAGGATGCTTCATTTGCACACAAACTGTTTTATGTGTCCTTCTTTGATGTTGTTTTTCAAGTTTGAAGGTCTTCCGTTTCTTGTTCTCTTCCCGGAGAAGTTGTCTCAAATGCCCAGACTTTAAAGGAAATCTGACTCGGGAAGCAAAAAGTGTTTTTATGAGGTTGGGGGGCGATCTACTATGTGAAGATATCAATAGAGGGTCAGCAAGTATAAACAGTGCCTTTCAAGCAGCTCTACCTGCTGTAGAGGCTGCAATGATGATAGAAGGGTATCCTAGCCTCAAAGAGCTATGAGAGATTGTAGTAAGAACAGAGTAGTCCTGCCACCTTGGGCTGTGATCTTTTTAGATCTCAGATGCTGCGCGAGGTTTGGCCTGGTCACTACTGGCATGTGAAGAGCAAAGTTCAAAGAGTCCTACATTTGCAGAGCCGCACTTCTTTAGATCAGAGTCCCTGGCTTTATCTCCATTGCTCATCCTTATAAAGAGAGTCATCACTGGAGAAACTTGTTACGCCACCTCACTGTAAATGTTTACCTTGGTACATTTCCATGGTAACTCTACAGTTCATCGTGCATTTGCAAAGATTACACAACGAGTGTACTGGCTACATACTTGTATGAGCTTTACTATGCTTCTGTGATTTCACTATGCTTTACTTTTGGAGTATCAGAGTAAATTACTGGTAAAACCAGGGGCATACAAAAAAACAGTCACAAGCTCTTTGATTTACACAGACATACTCTGCAATGCCAGGAAGTTCTTCATAATCATTCTGAAGTTTTGTAACAGTAGCAATTTATTTCACTTGAGGTTAGCAGTAAAGCAAATTATTCTAAAGCCTGTCCCCTTGTTTCAGTGTGCATATGTGTGCATCTCTATGATTGCATATAGCAGTAGAGAGGGATCATATTTTTAATAACTGCACTGCATATCCTTACTAGTGCAGAGATAAAAGACTACCCCCTGTCCTCCTCTGTATCATGCCTCTTTCATGTGCAAAGCAGATGCTGTCAGTTGACATACTAATGAGCCAGGCCTGGTAATTCGCAGGCCTGTAACCAGAGGCGTCCAGCCTCGCACTCTTTTAAACAGAAACGATTGGAAATGAGTTCAGCCTGCGCCCTCGGGACCCCCTCAGTCTAACCTGGGCTGAAACAACACGGCCATCAAACCCTGATCCCTCCACACACCACAGCGCACTCCAGCCACTCCTTACCAGCAAGTCTATCAGCTCTCAGTACAAATGAGAAGGATTTTTAGAATATTAATAATACTGGCAGCTCATCACAAAAGGTGTCAGGAATTCCAATGCAGTTCCAGATTAACTAAACTATTGTTTCCACAATACATTAAAATCCATTAATCATCCATGCATGACAATAGACTGCTTTATTCCAACCCATATTCATTGGAGCTACAGGGTAGGAATATGGTTATAAAGAGATGTGTGGACCTAATGAGGATTTCATAACAAATTGATTGGAATTCAATATGAAACAATAGATTTGTCCATATAAAATCACTCTTGTTATTATTATTATTATTATTATTATTATTATTATTATTATTATTATTATTATTATTATTATACATTGTTGGATTTGGTCCATTTCATAATAGTGACATACAGTAGTTAATGATGTGTTTCCATTGTACAAACTTCACTAATTACATCAATATTAATAATAGAATTATAACAGCTGTGAAGTTCGCTGCCCTCAGTCGGGATAATTAAGTGTGGACTCATGCAGAAGAATCAATCAAAACCTACAGTACACGGGCCCACTGTGACCTGTTCCAGTTCTGTGGCCTTATTTCATTAAACTTTGGGGCATAAAAGGACACGTCTCGAAAACCTCACTGCGTGAACAATTACTGTAAGCCTAAACTTGTGTTAACATTCAATACAATTATTTTTTTGTTGAAAACACATATATACCACGCCTTTGGTTGAATACAGCAATAGAACAGAGAAATGATGTGTCAGCTATTTTTGGTTTGAATCCCAACTAAGAAAATGTGTGTCCCAATATGGGTATCAGAAGATCGGGTTCCGAACCCTGCAGAATTATCACTGTTCAGCAGTACAAAGGTGCAATGTGGGGATCAGCAAAGTGATGGATTTTGATCACATACCTCTTGCTAACTGTGTGGTTGGTCCTGTGTTTACCAGCCTCACTCTATAAAGCAAGGCTATAATTCCATCAGAATCCTGGCTATCGACTTCCATAGAGAGATCGATACAGGAATGATGGGCCTCCTATGTCTTCCCCATCCATCCACAGGGCCACTGAGCGCATGTTAACGTTATGAATTATTGAGGGAACAGAGGCTATTGATCCGGAGGGATTACAGGCTAGGTGGATTGTAGGGGAGTTTGAGGGGTGGGGGTGTCACAGGCAGGTCAGAACTCTCTGGACAGGTGAAAGAAGCTCCGAGCTCAGGGATGGACGGATGACCATCAGGTGTCTTGGGGTTGGGGGTCATGTAGAGGTCAAGCCTGCCATCTGGACTCGCTGGACACAGGAAAAGCCGTTTGTTTTGTTTTGGGGTTTTCTCTGTCCAGAATATGATGTTTTAACAACATGTGAAATTTTTTTACTAGTCTTTGAGATTCAGTGACAGTAATGCGTTCACCACAATGAATCATAATTATCTTTAAATCGTTGCTTGTGATTAAATCTGTGTGAAAATGGCCCGGAGACTTATTTGCATTAAAGTTGTGTATTACACTAAAGTATAATAAAAGCAGGGTAAAGCATTGTCAAGTACTGCGTGGCAAAAGCAAAGCCGAAGTGTGGTAAAGCATGCAAATAAAAGCAATGCATAGAGAAGCACTGCAACAGGGTGGATTACGAACATCAATAGCATGTGCTCAAAATTCATTCAAAAAAAACATTCTCTGTTTAAAAATCTCTAAAATCAAATATTAATCCAATTCGGTCCTGCATCTCTGTTTCCAATTCGCCAGCCGACAACCTCTTTGCACTGTATAAATCTTTTTAATACATGGAAATTTGCTTTGAAAAATATAGGTGGATAAAAAAACTATTATTATTATTATTATTATTATTATTATTATTATTATTATTATTATTATTATTATTATTATTCACTCCCACTCTAATTTGTGCTTGGGATTTGATTGGGTATCTCAGATGTCAATCTGCCCCATTACAGTCTGATTAGCTCCAGGGTTTCTAATTGCTTTTTATTGAAGATCTGATGGGATTTGAAGTTCACAGTGATACAGAGCATGCAAGCAGGGAGGACAGATACAGTAAAGTGAGGAGAGGTGAATCACAGTTGTTGAGCCTTATATTAGAACTGTATAGTGTTAAGAAACTACTATATTAGAACTCTATAGTGTTAGGAAACTACTATATTAGAACTGTATAGTGTTAAGAAACTCTACTGTACTGTATGAAGTCGTTTTTGTAAATACTGGGACTCCAGAGACTCTTTTTAATGACATCCTTGAGATGTATAACAAAGTCAAACTGTCGTACACTGTACATTGCACAGCTTAGCATCAATTAAAGTTGGAAATTAAATGGACTTAAATGTAAAATAAGCACCAAAAAAAATCCCATACCAATTTACACGAAGGCTTACAGTATATCAATACATCTCTGTTGTTTGTGTTTAACAGGGGATTCTTAAATAAAAGTCTTACCGAGAAAAAGAAATAAATCAAACCGTTGCTATTAACAGTGCCCTTTTAGTGCTGTTCGATGGGAGTACTTGACTCCTGTCACTTTGATAGTCTGCCTATATCACTCACCCATTCCCTGCCAATCTCGCCCTCATTTCTGGCCTCTCATAAATGTCAAGAATAAATCTCCCCAAGTGCTTTTGAATTCAGATCTTGGATGGAGAAGGGAAAACAAGATTTTGTGTTTGTGTTTCTCAAACAGATTCACAGTAAGTTTCTAAAGGGTGTGGCCACTTTATTAGGAATTAAAGTAAGCTCTTGTTATGCAAAGCCCTTCAGCTGTTAGCTGTTAGAGTACAGTGTAATATTGGTGGGAGCAAATATAGATCGAAGGAAGGGGCTATCCTTTACTAAGCTTTTACCATCATGTACTGCAGTAAAAATGTATAAGGTATTACAGGAGACCAGTCATCATGTCATGACAAACTCACATCAACCGTAACTCTGTCCAACATCAATGCAACATCAAAAAAGCCAAGTGTCACCCCAGGGCTGTGTTCAAGCTTTTGAAGAAGAAGTGAATCTTTCAAAAAGCCAGCTACACAACCCCTAATTCCCAATAGGGTTCACAATTGTGAAATATAGAGCCTCTTAATAGCTCAATAAATGAACTCCTTGTAACCTAGTTAAAAATCACCCTCATTAGCATAAGTAGGTCTACGGAGAATCCAGGCAGTGGGGTTAAGTCTGCCTCCAGGGCAACTCCATAGTTCAGCTGTCTGGCTCCTAATAGTGCTGCAAAGTTCACCCTTAGAAACATGTCAGCCTGTGTATAATTAACCGAGTGGTCATTAGATAATGTATATGGTACCTGTGGGATGCCTATCAGTCTACTGGCTGATGGATACAGTTCCAATAATTGCACGCTGGCTCTTTTATCCAAGTGCCTTTTACTTATTTAAACTGTTTGCTTTAAGTGGCAGGGAAGCCAATTAAGGCTTGCATAATTCAGGATAGGACCAGAGAGGCTGCAAGTTTGCCTTTTTCCTATTTTTAATATTTTGAAAGGGATTTGGCTGCAAAATGACAGCTGACCACAGCCACCCCTCATATCTCTAATATACTAGCCAAATTTTTATTTGAAACACATATACTGACACTTATCCAGAGATACTAATATGTATATTTATATGTATATGAATATGTATATGAATATGTATATGGATATGGATATGGATATGTATATGTATATGGATATGTATAGCCATTTTACACATAAGGTTTAAATGATTAAAAAGTAATTTATTTCAGGACGTTTCAGACAAAAGCTAGATAGATAGATGGCTAATATGATTGGGGCTTGTTTTTTTGTACAGTTATACTATAATTAGTAGTACAGATATATAGATTTTAAAATAAGGATCTAAAAAAGATAACAACATAAACAAACAAAGAAAAAATCTAATGGGCTAACTTGCATATATATATATATATATATATATATATATATATATATATATATATATATATATATATATATATATATATATATATATAATGTTTTCATTTTTCTTTTTTTTCAAAGTTAATAAAACTATACAGTGCAGTCTTCATTCATTTTAATGTCCTACTAATGAATGTGAATGAAAATGTAACCTGTCACTTGTGCTACAAAGCGGTGACCGGTCAATATGTCCGCTGCCAGGTGCCAGGGGTCACGTATAAGTCAGCCGGTGATGGATATGTATCCAATAATTGATGTCTGGCAGCCGTTATTGTCAGTTTCACTCCAGTCTCTAGTGCTTATTAAAAGCTGTTTGCCTTAAGTACTATGCAGCCAATTACAGCAGGACCTTAATCTAAAGCAGCCCTGGTACCAACCACTGCAGACTGCTGCAAGGATTGCTAAGCAAGGAGGCTTTCTGAGAGGCAACAATGAGGCAGGAATCACTGCGTCCCATTGTTCTGGGCTGGCTGGATGCTTAACCCTTTGTGACAAGCGTTGCCACCATTCCAAGTGTGTCCCAGCCACGGTTCTGAAATGCAAGCTTCCCTTTGTGTTCAGACCAGACAACTGGAGGCCTGGTCAGTACTGTATAACTGGACATGTTACAAATGAACATTTCACAGTTCTAATCACTTTGTGCTTTATACAGTACAACCAATCATTAAAAAAAGTGCATATTTTCCCTATTTGTGTGCATGTTAAGTACCATTTTTTCCCTCATTTGTATTACAGACTATTTATCAAACTAGCTTTTGTAGAACTCAGTTATACACGTCACGGGTCGAAACTGATAGCACATCAAGCTCATGTAGGCCTAATCGACCTACTTACTGAACACAAATGGCCTCTTTGGTAATGTGACAACAGCAGGCAATTGGTACCTGCAAGCAATGTGAATTTAGTACTTCTCCTTTTTGATCAGTCTTTTTCAATTTGTAATTACATTCAATCAGTTGTTTTTGGTTTGCTCAAGGTGGCATCTGAAATTCTGTTGCATAATGTATTCATATCTGTAAGTTTATTCTTACTGTATGGATGGGGGGCATGAGAGCTGCTACTGCCACTCGATAATAAAGAGCCATCTGTGAATTGAAGATATACTGGATCAGGGGGCTCCCGAGTGGCGCATCCGGTAAAGGCGCTCCGCGTGGAGTGCAGGATGTGCTCTATAGCTTGGAGGTCACCAGTTCGAGTCCAGGCTATTCCACTGCCGACCGTGGACGAGAGCTCCCAAGGGGCTGTGCACAATTGGCCAAGCGTAGGGCTTAGGGTCGGCCAGGGTGCCCTCAGCTCATCGCGCACCAGCAACCCCTGTAGACTGGCCAGGCGTCTGCAGGTTTGCCTGTAAGCTGCCCAGAGCTGCGTTGTCCTCTGATGCTGTAGCTCTGAGGTGGCTGCATGGTGGGCCTGCAGAGTGAAAAAAAGCAGTCGGCTGATGGCAAACGCTTCGGAGGACAGCGTGAGTTCATCTTTGCCGCTCCTGAGTCAGCGCAGGAGTGGTAGTGGTGAGCTGAGCCTAAAAATAATAGGCTATTTCAAATTGGGAGAAAAGTACAAATCAAAAAAAGAGAAGAGATACTGGATCCACTGCGACAAGAAGAAAAAAAACTGAAAGCTTAAATAAACAGCGATTTCCAAAGAAAAGAAAATCTCATAAAAGAAAGCAGATTTTTGCTTTAAGTTGAAAACTCAGTTCTTAAGTTATACAAGTGATTGCTTTAAATACGGACCAAAAACGTTCAGACCACTCCATTTCAAGGTGGGGGGCTATATGTACCTACCACTACATCTTCAAACCAAGACAATACAGACATCAGATCTTTGACAAAAACCTGTGCGAATGAAAAGCAGGTTAGCTTGCTCTTTAATAGTGGTCCTTCGTTTTCATTCAAACATCATTTTGTTTGTTTGGCAGCACAGTCCTTTAAGTAAACTCCTTGCCCCCCCTCCAATAACAATAACTAATCTTCTGTACCGTGGCTGTTGCATGCTCGGAATGTGTGTTTATTTAGCATTCACAATTTACCCTTTCAATTGGCCTGAATATTTAACCCTTTGCTAAGACACAATTCCTGGATCTTACTGATTCAGGCTAACTAGCAATCAAAATCCTGGACCTGTTGGTTTTAAACAACATGAATTTGTATCCCTTGTTTGATCCATGCCTGGTCTTTAGCTAGGGACCATTCACAACACTCTTCAGTTAAATAAAAAAAAGGCTGAATAGATTGTGGGGTCAAAATCCTAACTATAAAAAAAAGGAAAAACACTGCAGTTCTGACCCCACCATTTTGTAATTGTTGTATAATTCAGAAGAGGCTGCTTTTGCAGATTTCTGACATTACAGCAGCCGGCAGTTTAGCTTTTCATTTCTGATCAAAGGTTCCAGTTGTACAGCTCCTGATAATGCAATCCATTTTTATGCCTTTTGTTTTTCGCTGAATGTTACACGTTCACCGGTAACCTTCGGGGATGAATAAAAAAAAAAGAAGATGAGAATTTTCAGGAGTTTGATGGCATTTCATCTTCTATGGAAAACCATCAACTTTAATGGAAAATAGGAGATGCTTAGGATATGAAATGTGTAGGAAAAGAAAAGAAAAAAGAAAAGGAGAGGCAACGCTGGGGAGATTAAAAGATTAGCTTCTCTCCTCATCATCCACATTCATTGTTTTTTATTTTTATTTCAGAGAATGGTGCTTCAAATCTGGTCCAGACATGGGAGATGGAAGATGGAAAACTGACAAAACAGTACAGGAACAAAACAGTCAGCTTCATGAGCATAAGTCTACAGTATTTATTCATGGGGGCTTTATTCTTAGGGAAAGTGTGTTCTGTGGATAGTCACCCCTTTCAGGTGTCATTAGTATTGTATATTAAAAATATATTGTAATACATGGGCAATGATAATACCCATTAACATATTTACTGACACACCTTCGTAGGTGTTTATTAATAGATCCTTAAACTAAAGTGTGACAATCAGCATCCAATGTGTTGCTTTGCCAATGCCGCCATATAGTGCATTTTACCTTTACCTAGACTGGGTGCAAAGCTAATAGCTCTACATTGATGCTGTGCCTCCATAACTTTAATCTGTTTGTCACTCACAATAAAACGCAGAAATTCCACCGACAGGAACAACGCATCAGATAGCGAAGAAGAGATTGGAATCACAGAGGAAGGCAGGCCTGGGGAGTGTGGTATATCAATAATATTCAGGCCGGCCCTGAGTGATGGGGATTAAAAGACGCTAATGTAAAAAGGCTGGCCGGTGACCTTCCAGCAAGATTGACTTTACTAGAATGGAAATGATATCCAGTAAATCACAAGCTGTTGGGGTGCTCATTGAGTCAAATCATTTCCTCTGATCTTGTCAGGGAGACAGGCTCTTATAAATCAGTCAGGTTCCAGGGGGCTAGCTCCATGACGTGCCTGTGTTTAACTGTTTAACACCCCCCAACCCCTCCCTCCCCAACTCATATAATAGTGCATGACATCAACCCAACAAGCAGGACTGCTGTACAAGTCCCAGGCTGGCTTATGCTCAGGCAGCAGTTCTTAAAGACACCCTTCAGTGTACCATTCGGTTTGAAAAAGATGTCTTAAAGCCATGGTGAAAATGCGGGATACGTTGGTGTATAAGGATCCCGTTATTATGCGTGTAAGTACCGTGTACGCAGTTTCAGGACAGGTAGGTGAGGTTTTAAATCCCACCGTGATTACCTGCCTTTGCATTGCTATAGAGGATTGTCACAAAGGTTGGTAGATGGTTTCTGGTTTGCAATAGAATTTCAGATCACATTGATTCAGTCAGAATGCAATGAGAGCAACCTGGGGGGGACACATATGAACCTAAACACCTTCACAAGGTAAACCCTATCAATTGGAATTGGCGGTCTTCAATAAAAAGCCTGTTTATTACAATGAAATTCATTCAAAAGTAAACTGCATTGAAAACCTCCCTGCGCTGACACTGAGGATAACATGTTAGTGGTGTAAGCTGCGTGCCTGCTGTTTTTACGCATTAAAAAATATGCACTAAATTTAAATTGAATGCGTAAAAATACGCATAGTAATTCTGCAGTACAGCTTGTCTGCCTCCCCTAAAAATTCCACTAACAACTACATCTCCCAGAATACGATGTCTTCAGTTACTAGGAAACTATACAGAATATTTTGGAGCTACACAGGTTGAAGCGTAAACACCCCAGTCCAGCTACAAATCCAACTGAAACCATCGTCATAGGCAACCGCTAAAAAACAATGTCTATAATATATGCCAATAACTGTTTTATAACGTATTAATGCATTTCCTTATTTTATTTATCTGTATGGCTTCATATTGAAGTTGTAACATGTTCACTGAGTTTAAGAATTTAATGTTATAATATAAGTAACATAATTAATTTGCAGAGTCAGCGTGATACCTCGAAAAAAGCTGATAAAGAACCTTGTAGAACACAAGTGTGGTTCTACGGGAGTTCAAAGTAAAATGGAAGTCTCTTTTTTATTACCTACCCCATTACCATTAAAGAGTGTACAGTATTTATCGAGATTACTTAGGTAATGTAGAATTTTACCCCCTGAAAATACATTTTACTCTCTCAGTGTTCAAATTAGAGGGTAAGTTACTCCCAGACTCAAAACTCTCACTTTTTTTTTTTTGTTGATTATTATCACAATTAATACAGTATACTTACTCTATTATATATCATATAGAGCGCTGGTAATTATAAAATACTTACCTAATTATAGCATCTTCACTGAGTGTCAATTATAATTACCCCCCCCCCCAAACATTTCTGTTTTACATCATACCCAGAAATGGGTCAAACACACACACACAGAAGCCAAAGTATATATATTTTCTATTAGGTAAAGGAGTTTAATGAACAGATAAGAAAGCATATAGACAGTATCGTGCTCTGTTATTTCCAGCATGAGTAATGCTTTATTTGAATTGCACCAACGCAGCATATATTACACTTCGACCTGCTTAATAACACTTGTCATAACTATACAAGTAGGCTTGGAGGCTTATTTAACATTACATCGTGGTGCCTTTCTCACTCTCCCAGTCACCCTAACCTTGATGCAATATCTGATAATGTTGTGTGTCTGTTCGTGAAGCTGCAACAGAGTGTTACAAAGGGGTCACAGAAGCGTTAAGTGTGCTAAATTGGTGTCATTCAAATACACAAACATCTACTTTAATTGCATTAGATTCTAGCACATATGAATGCTAAAGATTTGATTGATGTGTATTGCTGGTAGTTTTAAGCATTAGAAATGAAACATGACTTTGTTTTACAAATTACAATATATCAAAATTATAAATGTGTTGTGTATACATCAAATTTTGGTATTGAAGACAATGTCATTAATGTCAAGTTTTATTTTGTTTTATAGACAGGTGGTTAACCATGGGAAATGTCGATGAAAAAGGAAAAATATTAAGGATAAAATAACAAACCCTTAGAAAAGTTTCCCATAGTAGAAGTATACTGAAAGCACGGTAAAGCATAGGTAAGCATTGCAAAGAATTGCGAGGTATAGTAAAGCATATTAATAAACATGTCAAACCAGGGTAAATTATGATAAATGCATTGTATAACCGTGGGCAAAGCATTGTAAAACTGCAAAAATACAATGAAAAAGTACTGTGGTAAATCTTTTATAAGGGAAGCTACATAACAAGTTCAGGTGTCAATGTGGCTATCTGGTTCACAGGTAGAGAAAGGCAGTCCTTAGCCACATTATTATACATTAGAAAAAAAATGTCAAATAACACCAAATAGGGGCGTGCAATAGTCAGCTGCTGTTTATTTTGCTATAGTGGAGAATGGCTGCTGGAGATTCAGCAACTAGGGAAGAAACCTAAAACTTTAAAGGAAACAGGAAAAAAAAAAAAAGCTAAACCCAAATCGACATCTGAAATGTGTTTCCCTCTTCCCACAACCCCTCTGCCAGAACATAAACACAGACTGTTTCTTCCGTCCTCCCAGAGAAATGCAGAGGGGATTAGATAGAAAGTGCTTTTCATTAATCGGTGCTTGTCTTCCAGACTGGCCTCTCCCCTCCGGAAACCCAGCTGCCCAGCCCTCCCTCGAATGGGCGAATCCTAGTGACCCTGCAATAACAGCGTGCCATGGAAGTGTTAGCCAGGAAATTCAGACGATTCTGAGAAAGGTAAAATTATAAACACTGCCTACCAGTAACAACAATTTGGACAGTAAGGAGCTGTAATGAAGAAACATATGCAGTATGTGCACGCCAAGCATTTTTGAGATACCAATATTGATTTTGTTTTTCATTTGAAGTGCTTTTTGCATACTGAAAAACAGATGTATATACAGCATTATAGTGTGAGAAATGGTTGAATAAACTACAGAATTTTAACCAGGCAAACTTTAACAAGTCAACCCCTCAATATGATCAATAAGATGGCCCAGATCTCTCCAAAGATTTGTTTCCAAAAGAGATCATTCTTCTTTTTATTACCCTTGAGTTCTCTCTTGGACGAGTCAGTCACAGAAGCTCTTATTATTACCTACAAAATGTACTTTCGTTTTTTAACCTTAATTATTATTAATTAATTAGTATTCTTAATGTCTATTTTGTCTTCTAATTAAGTATGGTGCTGGCCTCAACACATAATGCTTACCCTGTCTTAATAAATTGAAATAAAAAACAGTGATTATAGGATTATCTGAACAAAACACAAGCCGTTCCAATCCTATTATTTGCTCCTTTACCCTCCAGGGTTGCTGTCATTTATTGTGCTCTTGTTTGACATTGTAGATCTTTCCCAGCTAGCGTCGAGGGGATGCACGAACCCGAAGCATGAAGACTAAAACATACCAAATGCTGGTATATTTCAGATTTGGTCCAACCCCTGAATATTGGAAGACTATTTCGTTGTAGTGAGTTTACTTTATCTTCACCTGTAAGAGTGTCTTCCTTCTGTTTGATTACAGCCCCAATATGCTGCTGTTTGATTTATTTTAAAAGCTGTCATTGTTTTTTGTTTATTAAGATTACCCCCCTAAGATTCTGATCAGTTGATCAGGGGTCATCTTGCTTTCAATGTTCCTGTATTTTTGGGCCATGGTGCAAAGTGAAAGTCCAGTGGTGTCTCTGCTACCCAGTACACCATCCGTTTATTTGAAATACACTGAGAAAGAGGAGCACTGAACCTTTAAATTGTCGCTGTGCCGAGCTGCAATTTGTCTGCGATTTTGCGTCTCCAGCAGAACGGTAGGGAGTGGGATTTGTTTAGCTTTTCTCGCAGCCAAGGCTCAACCTGTTTTTATTACCAGAACAGAACATCTGTAATAAATTTCACGTTTGACCAAATGAGTTTTGGCAGAGCAACGGCCTGATGACAAAACACACTGCATGTGTTAATGTAGGGAGAGATTTAAACCCAGTCAATCACTCTCACACACACACACAGAGGGATACACACGCACGCAAGCACACACAGAACAGGCATGATTCATGCACCCGCTGTTTATTAATAACCAGTGTAAATGATTTAAGATAAAAACAAAATAGCAAGCTAAAATTGTGCATTAAAAGATTTGCTATTCGCAACTCCCTTTTTTTCATTAATTGCTTGCAAAACCACTGACCCACACAACTGGAGGGGAAGCAATACATTGAACAGATGAATTCAAGGGTTAAGCAGTATGGCTTACTACAGTCTAGACTTACAGACAAACCAGGAGGCGGCACAAGTGCTAAAAGAATGTGTTTTTGCTCAGTTACACTTTAAAGCACAGGAATAACATGGGCTCTGCAACCCTGTACAATGAAACTTTTCTTACCATTCCCTTAGCCTTGAAATAATGGCAACCATGTATTCCATTGGGATTTACACAAATTGTTTCAAAGTTCTTTTTTTTATTTTCTTGTATTCTTAATTACGGTAATTAATTAATTATATTAAAAAATAGGACAATGATGGATTGCATACCAACACTAGGCAGTGTATTTGAGTCTTAGAAATGAATAACCATGAAGAAAGATAGTATTGGCTACCTTGTCACCGGACTTGAACCAGACTCCAGTAACTCTCAATGTAGGGGGTGAAAGTGTAGTGCCAGGTTCTGCAGAGCAATACAATAATTGAAATCTCCAAGTTGATTTAAACTGAATTTCAAGCCAGTGGCAATTAGTAGGATTGCAATAGACTACAGTGCCAAATCCCCGCCACCCTGCACCACCCACCATCATCACCATATAAATAGCAGCTAGCCAGCCTCATTTCTTGTGACGTACTTAAACCAATGAAAGTCCTATTCACTGGAGTTGGCAATAGATAGGCAGGAAATCATTGTTATGAAATGGGCCTGGGACAGGGAGGGTGTGTAACCCAGCTTCTTTGCAAACCACTTCCAGTCGACCCCCAGTGAAGAACATTAGGGTGGTCCCACTATGAGTCAGCGAGAGGGGACCACCTAATGGGTTTCTGGCACAGAAAAGTGAATCTTAACTCAGTATGGAGAATCTGCCTCATGTGAACTTTCCCCAAACGCACTGTTGCTTGATCTAATGCCTTCTCATAAAAAGCACCGCCACTGAAGTATGATCACCTACAACAGCGAAGTTGCCAGAAGCTGTGTTTCTGACGTGTAGCCGTAGGACCTTTTTGTTCACAGGTGGTTATGGATATGATCTCTCAAGTGACTAAAATAACCTGATGCTTATATTGATATCGCTGTCAGTTTACATATCAGTGGCTGGTGATTGGTTATTATTGAAGGTTGATGTAAAAAGTGGAACCACCACAGCTCTGACTATAGATTAACCAAAGAGCAGCATGTTTATGTCTAATATAAAAATGTGTACATTTTTTGCAGGGCAGACTAGACAGTGCAGGTGGCTGTACAGATTTCAATACTCATCGGCATGGGTTGATTTGCAGAGTTTTTAAAGTTATGAATGGTATGGATTGGTCTTGTTCCCACCTTCTTTGAATTACTGCACGTAATTATAGGGTGGAAATAAATGTATTGCTTGCTTATTTTGGAACAGGTGTATTTAATTCATGGTGTGTGGTGTATTGTATTATTATTTAAAAGAAATGTATTATCTGGTGGTTCTTTAAACGGGGGATGTTGTTGCTGTTGTATGATTTTGAATGTATTTTGTGTTGATTTCAAATACAATGTTTTTCTTTGTTGTTATTGGTTTGAATGTGGTCTGGCAGAGGCTGTGTTAGCAGTCAGTGATTATTTACTGTCAGCCATGCAAACTAAAACCCGGTGTAGAATGTGACCATCTCCGAAATTGAATCATTTATAAAAACCCTGCAGCTTTTGCTAGTCGGGCTGGGCGTTCAAAGCAGAGGAACGTGTGTGTGCGAGCCAGTGAGTGCGGAGAAAACAAAAGTAAAACAGACTGCATGGTAGGATCAGCGAAAGCTACTGCCCAGCCTGCCCTACGTGTTATGTTTGTTATAAGTGTTTGTGACTTGTTTTTGCTTAAAATTTTATTTCCGCCTCTGTGAGCGTTGTTTTTGTCTAAATATTAATTTCATTTTTGTTTTCAATAAAAACGGCGCACCAGAGTGCTTTTCCCCGTAGTACCTGCCTGTGTGTCTCTCTGTCAGCTTTCCAGTCTGGGACCATCATCACTCGGACAACCTGTCACAAGATATTAGACTTCGACCAGTCATAATCAGAACTACTGTATATGATGCTAAGACAGTCCTGCAGGCACCTGTTGAAACATGTTGTCATATCGAATACCAATGTAGGTGCATGTGCTCGTCATAAAAATGGGGAAGCTATTGTTAATGCTTTTGAATATTTTGAAGGTACCACATAAACCTGATGGCAAAGAACTGAAATACAAGTGGATTCACTTCTTTGAAGTAACATCGAGTAGCTCGGAATCTAGTGTTCTGCTGACATCATGGTGTCTTCTGCAGGGAAATGAATTTCATTTCGTAGCGTTTTCTTTTAAATGTTCTTTCACTGTTTGCACAGTGTGCAGTTCCGCCAGTGGCCACATGTCATAATGCTGGTAATACAGCAGCTGTTGTTAATATGGGAAAACGCTCTTGTGCTGGAGAGGAGACAGGCGGCACCAGCAGCACAAGCCCGCGGGAACACAGCAGGCAATGTACTTTTATTAAAAATAAAAACATAAGTGAAATAAGAAAGCTGTTCTGTCTAAGAGTTCCAGCTCAGTGCAGCACAACACTCATTGGCTCCCTATCACCGTGGTAACACTAAATGCTACCAAATGTCAGACAATAATTGTGGCCTCTCATGTTGAAGATCGTAAGGCTGGGTCCTAATTACATAATTAGGGCCCTACTGGGAGCTTGCTATATACTTAGACATATAGCCAAGCAGCACGGTTTCAATTATAGACTAATTCCACCATTTATTTTCGCCGTCTTTTGGGGAACAGGGATACATGTGAAGCACGAAGAGGTTTGCATTCCCAAATGGAAGACCTTGTCATAGTGAATTGCTGTCTCCGTGGTAAGGCTTAGCAGTGCTCTGTGGGCCTGTACTGCTGGGGCTGTGCCAGAACATGGGTTCCTAAGTAAGCCAATACGGTAACACTTTGGACTAAGTGGTGTGAATTCAAATACAATTACACTGGGCAAATTCTGATCCTGATTCCTCGGCCCAGTGGCAGATAATATTTCTTGGTTTGAGATCAAATATGTGTTTTTTTATATATATATATATATATTGCGCTTGTTTCTCAAAGGTATTTCTTGCAGTGTAAAACAGGACATTTGAACTCATATCCAGAAATATTATTTACCAATGAGGCAATGACATTATAGATATAATTTTTTGGGTTTTTTACCTTTTTTATTTTCTTGTTAACGCAAAGTTTTATTAGCTATACATGAATAAATGCTGAATACATTTGGAAAAATACGTAACTTTCCAGTTCTGAGTTCCAACAGGAAAACCAGAGCTTCGTGAGAGTGGTTAACACATCCTTCTAATGATCATACCATGCTGTTTATCTACTAACTCCGGAACATACATATATGAAAGCATCTATTATTCATCAATGGGACATTAACAAAAGCCGCGTCGAATGGAACGCTTGCATTTCTGAAGCATTTCTGTCCACTAAAAACACTACCTTAGTCACAGCAGGACAGGACAGGACAGGAACCACATTACAGGTGAGATACACTCACTTATTTGCACAGTTTCTATTTGAAGAAAGCTCTGCTGGTTATTTCTGCAGTTAATCATCAGACCCTTATTATAAAGATCTCCCCAGTTTAGGAGCTTCTATTGGTACTTATCACACCCCAGAGCCAGGCCTTCAATACTGAACATAGACCCCAGAAAACAAGACAGTTCTACCAGCCTCAGCCTCGCCTACATATTATACTTACATAAAAAGAGGGCAAACAAGACTTATCAGCGATTACTAATTAAGAAAGAGACCTGCTGTTAGTTAGCATATTAATGAGGCAGACTGTCACTAATTATCACATTTGTAGACAGCTAGCGTCACATTTTCAAGACAGGCTTACACCCTAAAAAAGTGGAAACCAATGGAATTCCATTTTACAGTTGTGTAAGTAGCTTTATTATTCGCCAAAGATAAAATATATTTACCAAAGATAAAATATACTGTGGAAAACTATAGTAAGCCGGTGTATTTATTTCCAATGAAGATTACATTTTCTGGAAAAAGCTCCTCAATGTCATAATGAGTAATTATTTCCACATACCTCATAAACAGACAATTTTACTCAGTCCCTCAGCTCTTACCTCTAGGCCACACTGCCTCCCTGTCTCTCAGAAACAATCACAGGGCCACATTGCTTCCCTGTCCCTCAGCTCTATCCACTGAGCCACACTACCCCCCAGTTCCTCATATTTAAGCACAAGCCCACACTGGCTCCCAGTCCCTCAGCTCTAACCTCAACACCAAACTAACTCCCACTCCCTTTTCTCTAACACCTTAGTCCTGACCTGGTTGCCCAGCGTATTTGGGATTGCTGATGGTTATCCAGGCTAATTTACAGCTCACAGTAACCCAATTACCAGGAGCTCATGCAGTGAGCTCTAAGCACTGCTAAAGCACTCCGGAGCTATGCAAACAAGAGCCTGCTGAGGGAGAGACAGCAGCGGACGGCAGGGAGTCTCATTAGCCCCAGCAGGAGAGCGTCTGATCCCCATCCATCCTCGTCGCTCACTGCCTGTGGCAACTGGCTGAACACCCCGCTGCACTCTGCCCAGGCATCATTACTGAGGCCCTGCTGCACTGGGGCTGTTCAGACACTGCAGCCCAGCAATCTAACCACTGAGCTACTCAAACCCACTACCTTCCACACTGCAGCCCAGCAGTAACCACTGAGCTACTCAATCCCATTACCTTCCACACTGCAGCCTAGCACTCTAACCACTGAGCTACTCAAACCCACTACCTTCCACACTGCAGCCCAGCACTCCAACCAACCACTGAACTAATCAAACCCCTCTATAAAACCCCAAATCCACTGACTGAAAATAAGAATAAAAAAAAGAAAGAATGAAATAAAAACGCAATAAAGCAGCTCCTGCGAAATCAATCTGCGTACAGTTTTGTTTAATAAAAATTCATGAAGGATGGGGTGGCCGAGAGCGCATAAGAAATATTGTGAGCGGGTGTGTTTGAATTGGGAGGGGTTGTGAGTGGAGAGTCTTCTGTAACTACAGCCCACCCATCACTCCAGCCTCTGTCAGTACCACCAGTCAACAGCACATCTATCACTGTAAATAATAGAGAAGCCAGACAGACCTTGAGTGTGAGCCAAGCCAGGAGAACTTGCTTTGTGCCTGTGTTGTGTGTGAGTGTTTGTGTGTGAGTCTGGCCCCGATTTACCAAAGCTCTTTGTTCCAGTGCAAGAAGGATAAAAACACCAGTAATGTTACAAAACTTTGAACATATTAACCTTGGCATGTTATCACTGGCTCTGTAGCACTGACACACTCATAAAGCTTGCAGTATAGTTGTGTAAATAGCATACCAAGGTGTGGTAAAGCACAGCTGGTAGTACTTTACATCAAGTGCCTTCAGCTACACTGCAATATTACAGTAAATACACAATGTTTGTGTAGATACAATGCAACAACATGCTTAGTTAGAAAAAAAAATACAGTGTTTTGTAATTAAAACATATTTACATATGCAATTGTGTATTTGCATAGTAATTATACTTGTGTTACTGCACAAGTAATTACTGTGTGAATTCAGTGTAGGTAGAGACCCTTCCTGCGAAGTGTTATTGCACAGTGGAAGAATAATAAAGAGCAATATGGTACACAGTGAGGTCAATTATAGTAGATTCATAGTATTAACATGCGGAAAGCAAGGTATGAAATTGTGCAATTTGCAGCTTTTATATAAGCAGATTTATTTTCATTTCATTTTAAACCCTCGATTAATATGATCTGCAGTACTGGATAAACAAACCATTTGGGTTCAGGTTAACCGGCAGGGTTAGTACAGCTCAGGTATTGAAAGTTCTGGCTTGAACATTCTGTCTCAGTGTCAATATCTTTGTATTTGAACTCAGATACTTGTTGGAACACTTGTTATACCAGCATCTTAAAGCATGGTAATAAAATGAAGGTAAACGCATAACAAGCATGCACATTTGCCACGCTTACCTTTTTAAAAGGGTCTTGTGTTTTACTGTTGTTTAGTTGGGTGGTTACTCCACATCTAAATGCTGCTGCTGTCCCCAATGCATACTTGTAAAATAGATCATGTATGTGAATGCATATGCAAATACGCTGTTATCTATGAAGCATGCATGTTGCAATGCTCTCCCCCTCACATCCACCACAGTGCTGCTCAATGGAGCAGACTTGATTTTAGGTTGGATTATATTAATGTTGGTGCCCCTTTCCCTACAGCTGGGTTTTAAAGGGCAGGGGACTATCTGTGATCCTTCCCAGCTGTTTTATTTAACCAACAAGAATTCCCTATCCACGGTACAAGGCCAGCTTGCCCCAGAGCAATTACATCACACAATTGTGTCTCAGCTAAATCAATACTGGCTATCCCTGTTGGAGATCTAGTACTGCCAGCACTGGTAGCGTTGAATATATAATATAACATTTATGAGCAAATTGTTTTATGAAAGATGTTTAGGAATCCAGTGCACTGCCCTTAAACACATATAAGATACATGTGCATTAACAAGGGTTTTTTTTTTCTTTTTTTATAAACCACCCGGGTACACATGTGTAGTCCAATTCCCAGCCATTGCCGGTCTCCCAAAAGCCATTAGTTTCTGAACTTAGTGACAAGCACACAATATATGAAGTGTAGAGGACACCGGGTGTGGGGGGGGAGGCTGCAACAAACCAGCGTTTTATTTGCTCCTCTTAATTCTTTTGCCTGCTATCAAACACAGTGCATTTTTTTTTTTTCACAACAATGACAAACAAAACCAAAAAAGCAAATGCAATCTTTCGATGCAGCACAGCAGACAGAGCCAGGCATACCGAACAAAGGAGGAGCGTCTTGAGTTCCAGGCCATTTATTCCGAGGACAATAACCCCTATCTTGTTTAACAACTTGCACAGCAGGGACAATTACACACGCTTTAATTGGCTTTCGTTTTAATTGTCCTTTGGGATGCTTGCTCTTGCTGCTGTCATTAACTCCTCCCGCGCTGGGTAGCTCAGAGGCTTGGCCGCAGAGTGCATGTCAGATCGTGTTCCTCTACCCATGGGTCTGGCACCTTTTTCTTTTTAAGAAGTAAAAGTATACATTCAACTGACTTGTCATCTGCAGTGTAATTTACTGTTAAACAAGCTACTGGGTATTAATAAACTGTCTGGGCAACCAGAAAGAAGCCATTAAGCTCTAAATTCCCTTGCTGCTGCTGGTCACCCCTGGACCAGCAGTTGCTGTAATGTGCTGCAGGGTGGTATGAACTGTATATGGTCATGAAAGCAGGGTTGATATCTCTTTCCATAAACTCTCTCCCCAAATTGCAGGGTTTGCTTTTGGAGAAATGCACGAGTCATTCTGCAGCGGCAGCATCTGTCTGTGGGGTGATTAAATTGCAAGCGTTCGCGTGAGACAGGCACTTTGAACAGTACAGAAAAGCAAATGGCAAACCTACATTTCCGCTCCAATTTCGTTTAGCAATTCAAGTGATTTAGTTAAATGAACAGTGATTGTTTCAATTAATAGTATTGAGTGTTATTCATCGGAAGTGTGGAGGCCACCCTTCTGGCATCATTAAGATCGCACTCCTCTGTTGCTGCCTGCTCTTGTGCTTACTAGTCTTAAAGGCACAGTGTCTTTAGCGTATTTCATGCAAACAGTTTCATGAGGCTCTTTTAGAACAGGGAACAATTGATTTTGCAGTAACACTCAAATCCATAGATGAAATAGCTGTTAATCCTGCAATATTCCATTGGAATTCATTATCAGGTTGCAATTTGAAGGGTTTGCTGATATTGCCAATTATTGATTATGATGCTTTCATTCATGGACGGCAGGCAGAGTGCCTTGCGCACCGTGCTACAGTATAAACGGAGCAGCTTCAGGTTAGCCCTGAACCTTAGAGCACAGCGCCCCCACACGCCTTGCAGGAAGATGTGACCTTGTAGCCCCGAAGCCTGTGAGCTGCCGACTGAATGAACAGTGACCTGCCCTTCACCCGACACTGAAGCATCCTGAGTGCAGTCATTAGATTCCGGACAGGGGAAGAGGACATTTAGCTGTCAGAGCAGAGGGATTCCCTGATCCGAGAACCACAATGGAGCAGGAAGGAAGAGCCCCACAGGCCTCACATTAAACCAGAGGACAGAAATCAGATCACATGCCAGGGGAGGGGACAGGAGCACGGGCCAGTGCCTCTCATTCACAGCCAAGTGCTGTTTCCTTCCAAAAACTCTCCCATTCTTTCTTTTTATTACATTGTTTGGGCTCTTAACTACATTGTTGAGCAGTTTATCTGCTACTACTAATGTGTAATTAGTGCTTCCTAACATTTACATTACAGTCAAAAAAACATGTATGTTATGTAGTGTATAATGTTTAGTGTTTGTGTATAAATTAGAAAATAAATCTACATTAAAATATAATTTTAAAAATGATAATATTGAAAATGAAATATAATGTGGATGTTTCTTAAAACAGTACAAAGTATGCAACATATTATACAAAAAAAGCAGTATAGTACATTCCTATGTTACGGTCAGGCTAGTTTAAAATAGGCACCTGCACCTTTCAATGCTAGTAAAAAAAAAAAATGTCCTTCAGTACACACCTGAGATAATGAATGAATTAGCAGGGCTGAGCGTGACCAAACAGAAAGATAGTGAAGTGTAAGTGAAAGAGTCTGTTTGGAAATGATTTCGTTTTGTTTGTGAATAATTCGTTCTGGGATTTGGAGAGCGCTGCGTGCCGTGGCCTGCAAGGCCAGGATTGAGCACCTACCAAGTGTCAGGGGGTTTCATGTGGATCAGAGTCACCCCCTACTAACAACAGGCAGGTCAAGAGAGATGGATGGACTTCCTAGAACTAATTATGTATGTTTATAAGTGTTCTGAGAATTCAAAGAGTGCAAGAGAAAATACACTCTCAGCTTGATTAGAGTTAGCCACCGAACACTTCCAATCAAAAGTCATTAAATCTCAATAAAAAAAAAACGCAGATAAGATGATATTAATGTATTTAATTTGTTTATGTAGATTCTGGTCTGGTATAAACGTTTCAAATGCTTTGTCATTGACATTCTGAGGATGAGAGTTATACTCACAGCAACATTGTAAGCGTAGCTGCTGCTAGCAGGTTCCAATGGGGATGTGACGATGATAATATCTGATGATGACTTTTAACCCTGTTTAATAGAGCACATGGAACTCTGTGTACTGTACATAGGGATCATGAGGGTAACGATGGCTAATTGTTTTGAAAGAGGAAGTGTAAGGGTCATTGACAGAGAGACCCTCTCAAGAGACGGTGGACGTGTGCAGCCCGCCCATGAAGGGATCAGGAAAGCACAGGGGGCAGAGCGGACAGATCCATTTCCGGCACGGAGAAGCCAGACGCCAGGGGAGCACTGGGGCTGGCAGCCCCCCTGTGTTATCCTGCAGGCCAGGGGCATCCACTGAGCCATCAATCGGTGTGGGAATGACTGGGGCAGGATGGAGGGGCGCTTCAGACTTCCCTGCAGCTGGTTCCTGTGAGGAGAACTGAGCTCCGGGACTTTCTCCGTTTGTGTGTGTGATTGTATGTCAGTGAGTGGATCTCGATGTGTGACTCTCGCCGCAGCTATAGTCACTGCATAAAAACAGGCTTTGTATCTAAAAGTGCTCATGAAGCAAAACTTCAGCCCCAGCATTTAGGGTTGTGGTGATCTGTGACCATGCAGAGAGTTAGTAAGTAGCAGGGATTATCAGTCATAAGTGGATATTCAGCTAGCACACTTAAACACATCAATGTAATGTCATTGTCCCTGCTGGGGAACCAGTTTTGATCTCACAATGAAGACCGATATGTGTGATGGACTGGGAATGGTGGTACAGCACTGAGTGGAGTGTTCACTGCATAGTAAATTCAAAGGCAAGTGAAATGAGCCAGTATACCTGCAATAATTACTCATTTCAAGCTGTCCCCCTGCTCTTCATCAAGCAAGATTCACCCCTCTAAACATGGAGCTAATGCACTTGCATATGAAACTGCTTGCTGGGGAGGCAGAGGGAGGGCTGGAAAGGGGTCAGATCAGCACAGTGCTGGAAAGCTGATGAGGAATCAATTTATCAAACGTACAAGGAAAAGGGCAGAGGAGCCTCCTGGCACCCAGGCAGAGCTGTGTGAAAGGATTCAAGTTAGGATGTAGGGCAAATCGAAAAAAGAAATTTTCAGTGGTGCACAGGGTTTATTTTCAGGTGTTGTGCATAACGACTGGATTTCGTTACGATCAATTGCATTAGTTTATTGATTAAAAAAAAAAACAGAATGCAGCATACATTCTGGCAAAAACACTTGAACATGAACATCTTCTTTTTTGGACACAAGCAAATTATTAGGCTTGTCATAAAAATGTCAAAGCTCCATTATTGTGTTTTTTAATTTTTTATCAATTGGCATCATTTTACCTACATCAACCCTGTCTAAAACTAAAGTAATTAAACATAGTGGAGTGTGTCTTCATAGCCATTCAACAAGGTGCTCATTGTAGACGGGTGTTATTCTGTACAGGTGGACTCTAATGCAGGTTTGACTCTGTGTCTCTGGTATTGGATGAAGAACACAATTATATGTGCACAGTAAGAAAGAAAAGGACACTGCCGTAAAACATGACCTGTACTCTGATGCTTTTATTTTTTTTACGGCTTCTAGTAGTGTCTCCATTCATAAATTCTTGTGGATTCCCCCCCTCCCACACGCCTCCATCTCCGGTCACCAGGAGGTAGTTAGCTTTATATTATTCCTCCACTTTAATGTCTCAATCTCCCTAGATTAAACGGCTAATCAAAATCTTGTCTTGCCTAATGGGATAAAATTGAAAGATAGATATTGCACTTTACACAGTTGATTAAACAGCAGAATGTTGTGAAAATCCTTCACTCCGCTCATTAGATTAACTGGGTTTGTCGTCTGCTAACGACCCAGCAGCAGGAGCGAGCCACGAGTTCCAGCCCGAAGCCGAGGGGCCAGCGGGCTGCCTGTGCCTGAGGGGACAAAGTGCTGCAGGGCAGAGATGCCTTGTGAGTAGGGAGGAGGGGGGGTTGAGAGGGTTTAAAAACACAATTCTACACTCAAGATCCATTCCAGACCAGATATTTGTACCCTACCAGGTCCTAAATTAGTTTCCATTGAAAAAAAGTTGAAAAAACAGTTCAACCATTTCTGATGTGAAGAACTGTGTAATCGCACACTTGAGACAGTGCCTCAGAGCTCTTCTGCACATATGTGCGTATAGATACATATGTCTCGCTCTGGGGCATGCAATATGCATTCAGTTTCCACCTGGACAGAGGTACGGATTCCTTCTTCATTCTTCACCTTGATCAGTGCAGCAGCGCCCGTTAGGAAACAGAGAAGAGCAGAGAGAAAGGGAACAGAAGCCAATGCAGTGTGGTGGAACTTTTCACATCTCAGCGCATTTCATTTTGTCACCTTCTTCATTAACTTCATTAACAGATGAGCAGAGCCGATTAAGCATCACGTGCTGCTGACTCTGCATTCTCTCTCTCTCTCTCTCTCTCTCTCTCTCTCTCTCTCTCTCTCTCTCTCTCGCTCTCTCTCCCCCCCCTCTTCTGAACACTGCTGGGTACCGTTGGTGCAAACCAACTGTCTGCTGATACCCCCGCCACATACTGGAGACAGAAAGGGAAGCTTCTAGAAGCTATCAGATTAGCCTGGTCGGGGCGCTCTTCAATCCGCAGAGAGGCATTGGGAAAGGTTTTCGTTTGGTTAGGGTTTGCGATTATCTGCTGATCTGAGTTAGCTGAACTGTTTCTTCAGATCAGGCAATCAACATCTTGTCTCCACTGCCAGCGCTCGGGTAACAGGCACAGCAAATAAAAAAGAGGTACAGACGGTGCTGTGCAAGTGCTGCTTTTCAAACCGAAAAGCTCTCCACAGGTGAGGGTCATTGGTGTTGAACGGGCTAATTTACCATTCCAAGTGAAACAAGTGAAGAAGCAGCTGTCTGGATTGCTGCTCTCCACTGTCTAAGAACAGCAGCACTCATCACAATTCCAGGCAGCTGTTTCGCCCAATCAGCACCAGTGACCCACACCTGGTTGTCAGCGCCTGATTTCTGTGGAGAGTTCTATCCGAATGACGGAGTAACCGGTTCATGCAGCACTACTGCTCAGCAATGTCTCTTGATAGGCGGCGGCACCAAATGATACAGGGTTCTTTTGTGGTATTTGTTAATATGGGCAGAAAGCTGTTTTTTACAGGGACACCGCTAAACCCATCCAATCGCAAAGTGGCTAACTGACTTTATAGAGGCATTAGCGGCATAGATGTAAGTCTAAGTAGTCTTAGCAGTAAATTGCCTTTTGGCTTGTATAAATGCGTGCAACAGTGCTGTAGAATCCTTCACGTTCTATAACAAAGCAAAGGGTTGTAATGGGTTATTCTTAAAAGCCACTGCGGTTCCTGATTGCATTTCTAGCAGTGTAGCACATTGTAGCCAAGAGTACTGTAAACAATGTCTAGTATGCCTGTGGTTGTGATCTGATATTTCATATTCAAATCTTTAACAACTGAAGAAAGCCTATTACTTACTAACTGAGTCGTGCATAGCAATAAAGATCGTACCACAAATGATTAATTAATTTTTGTCTGGCAGGGATAGTGACTTTCCGATTGAACGCATTGAGTGCTCTCATTTGCATTTGGTTTGATATGTGCCTTTTTTAATGTATATTGGGTTATAAAAGTATCAATTAAAACAGGTGGACTTTGTTTTGATTTGCTTTATTTATTTATGTACTGGCTGAACTTTGTGCAACTGGGGAGCTATTATGTTTTGTAAAATTATTGCTGAGGAGTTTTATAGGGCCTGAGGTTCAGAGGCTACAGAGCTCTGCTCAGCAGAAGCTGACACAAGGTGTTACATATGAATTATTAAAGATCACCCGAATCATCTTTCAACTTCTTTTTTCATCCAGCGCTTCTTGTTCCTGTCTGAGGGGGGCATGACGATGATTGACGTTTTACACAGCTCCTGTCTTGTTACTCACACGCACCATCTCGCTGACTCAAACTCCAGCATATGCAGATTTCACACCATACAAATTAATTTTCCCTCGCTCTCTCTCCCTGTCTCTCTCGCTCCCTCTCTATCACTCTTCACACTGAAGACGAGAGATGCCTTGCCATCTGGCTCCATGTCAAAATAATTTCATTTCATTTGTTGCATGATTAAATGGTGGCTTGCACCCCTTGACTAAAAAAGATGGCACCAGGAACACTATCACTTACACCCCCCCTTCCTACTTTAATTGTATTAATTTGTGCTTTTTTCATGATCAAAGAAGTGAAACTGACACATCGCTGTGTTCGAAAAGTGATACGTTTGTTGGCAACTGGAACGCAAGCTAAGGGAAAATTAATTACAGGGAGGCTATTTACTTTAAGATGTAATACTGTATTTGTGATTATTTCCTTAGATCTGGGCCCCAGAATGTGTGCCTTATCTGTGCTACAAACTGAACAGCAGTGGTATGGGCGTAAAACCTTTAATAGGTGAGGGACTGACAGCATTGCAGACGGAAGTGTTCTGTCTGTCTGTCTGTCTGTCTGTCTGTCTGTCTGTCTGTCTGTCTGTCTGTGAACCAGGCAGGTACTGTTGGACTAACTAACATGGGCTTTTAACCCTTGTATAAATGCCTAAGAAAAATAACATCATTTATTTTATGAATAAGAGGCGTCGCTTAACACAGTTCATAATTTGTACTTTTAATGGTTCCAGCTTCTATTTTTCGCCGACACAACCCCATCAATAATTCAGCCACGTGCTGGCACCCCGAGCAGGAGTTTTATTAATTTTGAACAAGAGCACTAACTAGGTGCCTGGTATCGAGATGTATTTTATACAAGATAACAGGCAGAGAGGATTGATGGCTTCAGCTGTAAATCTCAGTCAGAACATGGTTTAAGGTAGAACAGAAGATTCATTCTCAGATCCATCTGGGAAGTGAGCTGGATGTGTGGTTTTAAAATACCTTACCTGGTATCTGCAGAAGCAGCATTATTATCTCTGGGCCCTTTACTGCGTATGTCTTGTTTCTTTTCCAAGTTTATTTTTACTTCAGTGCAGATATTTTTAAAGTGGCCTTTGCGATCGAATCACTACTTGTGTTGTAAGGTCAATTTTACTCGAATTGTCTAACCATAATCGTACTGCTGTACTTGGGGGAGGAATCTACACATTCTCCCCCTTAGCACAGTCTAAGCACTCTACAAACTCAGCAGAAGGCTTTATTTGACTTGTGTTAACTCTACATCCTTTTATATTTGAAGTCCACTCTCCTAGCTGTACATGACTGACCACCTGTCATGCTGAAGAATTGAGTCCGGTTTAATAGAACAATCAGATCCCTGATTACTGAATACGCCTGCACTTCAACACATTAGCCAGGCATTTTGGGACAGAGAAGAACCACCCTGTGCCTTTTTAAATAACAATTACAGCAGTGCACCTTAATTTGATCAGAGAGAAGTGTCTAAGCGCCTAACCAGGCCCATTTGAAACGAGACCAATCAATAGCGAGGCCATGCAGATAGTCCTTGTCAACGGCCACGGGAAAACGGATGCCTGAAAAAGCCAAAACTATGATAAATTTACTCCCCGGATTCACGGAGACCAATCTGCAGTTAATCTGCAGTTCACAAGCAAATAAGATAACACTTTACAGCAAGTGTCTCTAATTACTGTGTATTTAAATACATGTGTACTTAAACATAATGACAGTGTTATAATGCATAGTAACAAGGTAGTTAATGTGTAAATCGTTTTGCACAATATAACCCTCATCCTAACCCTTATTCTAACCCGAACCCTTTTCTGATGTGTAACTATGCATAATAACACTGTAATTATGTGTAAGTACGCATGTATTTACTAAGTAACTAGTAATTAGATACAATTAATGTAAAGTGTTTCCAAAAAAGCACACTAGTCATGTTCTCAAGCGTGCGGCCAGTCACAGGGTTCATTTGAAAGACACATGTCCACCGGATTTCTTCCTTTCTTTTTCTTTCTTTGTGATTTTCATGGAACAAACCGTGTAAACAGGGGCTGATAAATAGGGGCCATTGTGTGTGTGTGTGTGTTTTCCCACACTTTTTTTCTTTTTAAAAAGGATGTGTTTAGCGCATAACTTATAAAACGTGTCTGATAAGAGCTGGTGAGAACACCAGCACAAAGAAAAATGAACCAAAACTGTACCCAAAGCAAAGCGCACTCCATGGGAAAAGACACTAGTCCCTGGCTGCATCAGAGCCAGGCCCCAGAGGGGAAGGTCCATCTCACATGAGTCCTGAACACATAACACTTAATATCCAAACGTTAATATCCAACGCAGCGGCATTAACTACTAATGCTACAGGATCGTGTTTTAATGATTTCAACAACAGAGGTAGTCAGAACCGATGCAACAGAGCGTTTTATGTTTCCTGGGTAATAGATTTGATGTACCACAAACACAGTTATGTTGCTTAATTTCCATTATTATCTATGGAAAACGCTAACCTTCTTTTTTTATTATTTTATTTTCAGTTTTAAAAGTATCAGGTTCCTCCGATCACAAACACATCAAAAATGACACAATTGAATCCCCCGACAGGATGCATGATCTGTACAAACTGCAGCAGAGAAGCTACAGAAGTCCTCGATGTATCCCAGGTGCCGGGTTCAGCTTGAAGCATCTGAAGAGTTCGGTATGGATACCATCGCTCCCTGAGCTCTCCCTGCTTCCAAACCCAGCAATGTACAGTAGATCTGACTCCTGATGTTGGAACCAGCAGACACCTATCTTTAACATGTATCCTCTGAAGCGACCATTGTATTGGATAAAAGGCTACCATGCATAGCTTACTGAACAAGAGCAAAGGCATCAGAATTTGAATGGTGTTCATTGCCACAGCAACAGGGCATTTGTTATTGTAAACAGCAGAAAGTGTTCAGGATGGAAACTTTACTGCAGTGGAGCTAGCACACTGTCATCCTTTAAATAGCCCGTAATCTGCCAATAAACTCCAATTATTTTCACCGCTGTTTATACTAATAACGTGTGGATCGGCAACCTAAGAGCACGTTTCCACAGTGCCACCCTGGCTTAGCGGGTGTAATTGGTGATGTCACTGCTGGATTTCAGCTTGATGATGTTTCTCAGCCTGTTTTAATCATGTTCTCGAGTTCTGTTTCTAGGCAAAGCTGTTCTAGTTTCTTATGTTCGTGATAAAGCATTGTGGGATAGTCCCAAATGTTGGTTTGTCAATAAGTGTGCATTTTGCATTTGTGGGAGTAAACTACTTTAATGATGGCAACATGAATACCACACTGTTAGCAGGGCTTGAGGATCACAATTTAAAGGTGCAAAAGCTCATATGGATTACACTTTGAAATTACCTTATACAGTATGACCATGTTGACAATATCACTAGCGAACAGGGGTTTCCCGTAAAATGTTATCAGAAAAAATAGAATGTATTTGTTCCAGCATTACTATATATTATAAAATATATTTGCTGTATTCTGGAAAATATTCTTCAGTAGTATTTTTGCACATGACAATGAGTGTATGCTTAAAATCACCAGCAAACTTGTTAAAATACTGAGCAGGCTGGTTACCTTAGATCCCATTGTTAAGTGACTCTCTAATCCCCTTGTCTGTTGCTTGACCTCTGACAAGCAGGTTCACTGGACACTAATTATTCACGAGGTCACTTTTAATATTCCCAGCTGAGGGGGTTACACATCTGGGCAGACAACGGCTTCACTCACGCCTAAATATCCAGTTAGCACAAGTGATCAATTCCTCATGAAATTTTAAAGCAAGATTCGGCTCAGCACTGGGAGTTTAATTTGGGCACATGCACCAGCTCCGCGTCCTCGAATTAACTAAACAGGCAAACACATAAACAAGCTTGCAAGCAGCACAGACACAGGCTGCAGTCAGCTGGAATCACATCGCCCTCTGGTTGCGATAGAGAAATCGACAACACAGTTGCAGCTTTATTCTGCACTGTATAGAGGTCTAGATGAATGTGTTGGTATTCAGTGTGATAACTTTTACATTTTTATATATCTTTGAATGGTTTTCTTATACTTTGTGTCATGTTAAACATACAGTATTACTAACATATTTGCATCAAGTTAGGGCTATCTGGGGTCCGTTGATATCTCTATAAAATGCCACATGTAACTCCATCCATTTGTGAAAGGCTGTTGATTGCACTATGATAAGTATTAATTACAAATGTATGTTATTCTAAGGGAAAATACATTTTTCTAACTGTCGCTTTCATTTCTATTTCAGAGCATAATTGTATATAGAAAAGAATAATTAGGACCGACAGAGAAACCTTATGATATATCTCCTAATTCAAAATGATCACCCTAATGACCACCTGAATTTCAAAATACTCACGCACATCACTCAGCAGCATAGATCACTGCAGAAAATGATGCACGCTCAATGCTTGTAACTCAGAAAAAACAAATAAATACATTTCAGATCGGTGTGAAAGTTGTGTGCTGGAAATGACTTAATCATGGAAGCCAAACTGTTGCCGCTTTGTAAAAGTAATTAGTTCTCTCGGGTGGCTGGGTGTTTCAGACTCTGTTCTGTTTCTCAGTGAGAGTGACAGGTCACAGTGCTTCTCATTGCAGGCGGCACAGATTGTGCGCCAAGGCGTCGCAACACTATGCTATCTGAGAAATCGCGCCCTTGACAGAGTTCCAAAGCACAAATCAGCTGAGGTAAGAAGTCGATGACAGCAAACATCGCTTTTCTAATGTTGTTTTTTTTTTCTAGGGTGTTCCACTCTCTGACACCCAAATGCAAGTCAGCCATCACATGCCAGGTAGCGAGTTGCTGACTGCGTTTTTCAAACCAGAGTGAAATCGTCAGACATACTGTACATACGCAATGGAATCAGTCCAGCCAGGGAATATTCCTATTACCTTTGACCACTGGCAGTGTTTCAGTGGGAGGCCCCTTGTATGCAGATAGTCTTCTTGCATATTCAGGCTGTTTTTGAGGTATATTCGTGATGATTCTTCATTGCTATCCACTGAGCAAATAAAACCACAAGCAGTGTCATTCTGAGCCTCCCTATAAGCAGGCCTCAGACCTGCCCTGGAGAGTCCAACCTCTAAGGCAGGGGTGGCCAGAGTTTGCCCTTTCATTCCTGGTCTTTGTTCCTGCCCTGTTCTAAATTGTTTAATTGAACCAATGAAACCTCCACCCAGACCCAAAAGTAGTTCATTCTATCATTTTACCTGTTAACCCTTGAGTGAAATGATTGGACACCACTGGTCTAAGGGGTGAGGAAGCAGTTCAGCCTGGGCTCATCTAATCCATGGCCTGTAAAAGCTGCCCAGTTTTTTTTTTTTTTTCTTACAACAGCATCATCATTTCTCAGTACAGTATTTAGTCTTACAGACATTAGTTTAATGAAGTAGGTATAAGGAGTGTATAATTCTAGACTCGCTTTGTGGCACATTTTCTACACAGATGAGAAAGGCTAAGTGCACATTAACCCATGTGCCCACCCAGCTCTTTTTCCAAGACGGGTTGAAGCTACACCAAACAGCAGGGAGGGAGAAATAGCCAACTCAAACAGCAGTGAGGGAGAAAAAGCCCACTCAAATGAAAGCTACTGAGCTGTGAGTTATAAAGAATGTCCAAGTTGTTTAACTATCGGAGGCCTTGCGGCTCACTTGAAGAGCGCAGATCCACAATTTTATCTCCTGCAATCCTGGCTTTTCCAGCTCAGCAGCTGAGAAAGTGCCAATTGCACAGTTTAAAGGCCCCACTGGCGCGAGCATGATAGATAGTTTAAAAATGAGGATGTGTGTAAAAACACACAGACGCAGCTGTCAGGCAGCGAGAGGCCAGGCTAGCATGACGGTGTTTCTAGAGGAGGAACGAGACAGCCTCACAACTGGAGCCATCGCTCAGTTTTTACACAGCTGTGTGGGAGAGACAGCTCTGGGGCGTCATTGTGTTGCCTCGGCTGTCAGCGAGAATGTTATTACACAAACAGGACACCACAGGGCCAGGACCCCAAACATTACTGGAGCACTGACAGAACACACCGCAGTTCAGATACCTGTACAGAAAACCTGCTATCTACTGGAGAAAAGTGCCTTCTTTTTAAGCTGCTGTGTCTATAACGATAGCTACACATCCTATTCTTTTATTCTTGTTTATCCCAGATCTCATCTTATTCCTGTTGATATGTGTTTATTAGTTATTCTGTACATAACTACAATGATCTCTGGTAACAAGAGGCTGTTGTCGCGTATGCAGCACTTGGATACAAGAAGATGGCTTTATACCATGAGGCAGGCTCAACTGTATAGATGTATTGTAAATCAGGGATGGAAACAAGACTCCTATTGCATAGCAGTTTCACTCATTCCTGGTTTTAATACAAGCTTGATTAGCCTCAGTGTAAAGATAACAAGCTCAGGTGTGTCTTATTAAACTCGTAGTAACACCAAAAATTGATCAAACTGTTATGCAATGGGAGTCTTATTTCCATCCCTGTAAATGCTGTAATGGGAGCAGGACATATTTATTTTGATTTAAGTTGTATCCTGTAAGAATCTGCGCTGTCGCACTAAACAGTTTGTGCCTGGCCTGGTATTTTGCAGTGATGTATGTATTTCTGTGCACACCACTCATGGTAAATTAATAAGAAGTAACGTATAGGAATGGGAGTGAAGGGTTTCGATTGGCTCAGAGGGACTGGTAATACTTCAGATACTGTATATTTCATGATTTAAGTAGTCAAGCTGAGACTCCATTGAGAGGAGACCTAATTTGAGATGCTCGCAGCGCTGTACACAAACACCTTGCTGCTGTTATAAATCTACATAGAGTTTGGTAATTTCATGTCAAGTCAGACACAGCCGTCTTTTGTTTTGTTTCCAATTAAATACTGTACAGGATCACAATAATGTTGCTTGAGAACTCAATATTTATGCCTGATCTGCTGAATGTGAAAGTGCTTTTGGGTCTGTTCCAGTCGTTTTATTACCAGCGTATTGGAAATACTTAGCTCTCTAATACGATTCATTTCCAGCATCAGAGGCAGTTTTAGTACCGTTGATTATTAAAAAATGACCCAAAATGTATTTTGTTTTTTAAATTTTATTTCTATTATAATTTTTTTTAAACTTTAAAGTTTCTAAAAGAATCACTGCTACACACATATAGCTGAAATTATGCATCTGTGCTCAAACACTAATCACATATTTAATGAATTAAGATGGATACAATTAAATATATGTATTCACATAAATGTATTTCTAGCAGGGATGGAAATAAGTCTCCCATTGCACAGCAGTGTGAGGCGTTCCTTGTTTTACAATGAGTTTAGTACGACACACCTGAGCTTGTTATCTGTACTCTATGGCTAATTAAACTCATAGTAAAACCTGGAATTAACCTTATATTAACCTTTAAGCTTTTTAACAGAAACATGTTGTTTCCTTTATGCGAAAAACATTAAATGGTGTTAATTTAGCATGGCGGTTTGTGGATATATCCAATATTTTTAATAATTATAAAACATGTGTTTCTTATATTTTGTGGTAACCCACATAATCACACAGTGATTTGGCAAACGGACCCATCGCCTGTGTTATTGTTTCACTGTGCCTCACTCTGTCAGTCAGGGCCAGCTGGATCTCCCAAGCAGACACGTTGCTAACTAATCGCTTGCTTCTGACCCCAATGGAAATCAATGGCTTGGTAATTGCAGCTTTTATCATACCTCGCTCTGGAATCTGGACGATCCATAGCTGCAGGGGGACTTCCCATAAGTCTCTGCTGACCACAGGATAATTTCAGTCAGATAGCCGGACAGGGGCCAGTACTGGACTGGTGGAAGGACTTCCGAAAGCCTGTCAGCTTAATGATGCATTTCACCAGACAAGCTCAATGCAATTATCATGTGTAAGGACCCGGGATATGGGGACCCCTTATAATATATATGCAAGATTACCAAGGGTATGCTTCTTTTCGATTTTTAATAGGAAGTATGTTTTCTGTGATGTAAGACAGGAATCCAGGTCATGAATCACGTTTTAATTTGAGGATTTGAAATGTTTACTAATGGTTGTAAAATGGCTTTTGAAGCGATTTTATTTGTTCTGTAAATTGATCCAATTTCTCCCAGGCTGGTACAATCATGAGATCTGTTTATGCTTTAATTAAAAATCCCATTTCACTCCAATGTAATCAATTACACCGCAAAGCGAAGGGGCTCATTACTGAAAAGCACACCCTCTGCAGAGAGGAGTAGCTGAGGGTGTGTAGCTGGGTGGCTGTGCATGTAAGGCAGCGATCACAACCAGGACTTCCTGCAGAAGCATGCATGCCAGTTGTGAGCTAAACTGTGTATTAATCTCCTACACGCACAGACACTCACACACTCTTTGGACATAAGGCCCTGGGGACAGTGGGACTGATGCGTAAGGGGCGGCAGTGATGAATGGAGGGCTTGTTCAAATCTTTTTAATAGCCTTTACAGAGTGCACCTCTATGAAACTCGATACACCGTACCTGCAAACAGAAATCCTCTAAAAGAACTGTCCTGCGGTTGTTAACAGCAGAATCTCAGGGAAGAAAAGAAACGATACTGCCTGTCAAATTGAATGGTTAGTAGCCAGTTCATTTACTGCAATTATGTGGGCATTACAGTAAAGACAGCTTTTGAAGAATTGTATTATACAACAGTCACAGTCATGCCACCGTGCATAGAAAAAATACCAAACACATTGGTTAAGCCCTAATAAAAACCTTTGAAAAAGAAAGGATACATTGCACAAAGGTATTGGATATCACATAAGCCCTTGATTTAATATACAGTACAGAACAGCAGGGCTTTCATTTGTGAATGAATCCACCCCAAGATGAGATGTAATGCATTCAATGGACAGCAGGTGGCATTGGTGTAAATAGATGTTCTCATGCAGTTGGTCATTATGGTAAAATATTTACATATTTTGTTTATTCATTTGTCATGTCTTGAGTTAAGTGTTTTAATGAGGGTCAATGATGGCATGTGAAAGACACAGATAATTATTAAACCGAATCATGTATTGATTCAAGCAAGTACAATACTAGAGAAATTAAAAACCTGGAACTGACTGCTACAGTTGAAGAAATAGGAGAATCTCCAGCCCCTCCCTCATTTCAGTGAGCTAGCTTGTACTGTATATTTCATTAGTTCTGGGTGTGAGTCTGCAAGTTTTTCTACTTCAATTTTACCCCATTTGTCCAACAGGGGTCAGTATTCTCTAACACCTGTTACACATACACACATAGACATGCACACACAAACAACTGAAGCTATTGGTGCATCCCAAGTTATCAAGGTTCTGAAGTACAGTAAGTGGTTGAAATGCTAGTCATAGACTTCTCATTTCATGTGCCAATGTATCACATGCCTCCGTAGCCATTCAGAGCAAGAATCTTAGTTCTTATAGAAGCCAGTCAGAAGTGTCACTGTGTGGGTGCTTCTGGTGCTAGCCCTGCTCTGGAGTAATAAGGAAGATAGTCTCCAATGGTGCCAATCCTGCAGCTTTCAGAAACGCTCAAATAAAAATGTTAGAAATGTGCGTTTGTCGACATCTCGCAGTTCAGCGAACACTTTTCACAATGTATTCCTTGGGTAATCACAGACTCTGAGATTGATTCAGACACCCCTTATCAGTGAAGCTGACAGATTTGAAGGTAATAAAATAAGCATCAAAACGGTCGTGGCAGGCAGGATTTAAACGTGATGACATGATTGAAAAACACTGCGCTATCTTTTCGGTATCCCGCTGGAGATGTCAGTAAGCAGCAGCCCGTCTCTTTCTACACCCCCCCCCCCCCCACACACACACACACGACAGCAGTGGGGGGAGAGCTAAGTGTTAAACTCCAGTCGCAGCCTCCCTCCATGGAGGTGTAAATTGGGGAAATGATTGGCGCCCGTGCCATTCAACAATGCAGCCAGCTCGTGCTGTGCAGAGCCTCACCTACCAGCAAATTGACTCTTTATGTCAATGCCTTTTGAAAAACTCTCTGCGCTCCACTGATCTATAGCTATCCGTCTAAACATGGAGTGATATGAAGTTAGAAACCAGTGATAAAAACATGTGTGAGTGTAAGAGCTTTGCGGCCTCCCTCTGCGCTGCGCTGTTGGAAAGGAAGGAGGCTCTTGCACTCACTTGACAGCCTCCCTCAGCTCCACCTCCTTGAGCAAAGTAGAAAGGGCTTGTGCCAACCTTAAATCTTGCAGGCCTGTTCCTGAGTCGTGTTCCTGTATGTTTGGTGGTGCCCGCTATACCCACTTGCGGATCCTTGTAGACTGTGCTGTGCTGACACACCTACGCTGTCCCGCCACAAATACTTTAAACACCACACCTTACTGTTCTACCCTGCTTATTCTGTACTACCCATGTAAAGGTATTAGGACTAAAACAATGAAGGGACTCCAATGAGCTGGAGCTATGGCCTTGTGCAGCGCCAGCCTGACTCTAATGAAGCCTGGCCTGGGTTTGTGAGCAGAGGGAGTGTGCACCTGTGCTCCCATTGTCCTCCAACATGCCCCACCCCCCAGCCCCTATTGTCTCAACAGCGACGGCCCGCCGATCATTAATAAACATCCGGGGAGGGCCCGCAGCTGTGACTGTCCACCAATTACTCCCTAACAATGCCGCTTTGGCAATAAAAATTGGCCGTGCACTGCAGAAAAGTCTGGGGCCAGATTTATGTGGCAGCCAAGAAGTAATTAGCACTTGTGTGCAAGAATGCAAAAAAGAATAATGAATTAACCGTTGATGTGGGGGCTGCGGGTTAGAGATGAGGACTGGAAGACAGGCTGACCTACTGGCTCGGTTTGCAGGATTAAGAGTTAAGCAGGACTAGTAGCTGGAGCCCTGGGATTGAGATGGAGTGTAAGGCAGGCTGGCCTAGCCGTTGGAGCTAAAGACCAGGAGGTAGGTTGGTCTAATAGGATCTCAGGGGCTGGGAAGCAGTCTTGTGGCTGGTCAGTTGAGGGTTATGCTAGCTTCACCCCTGGGGAGAGGTTGGATCAGCTCTTATCTCAAGATATTTTAGTACTGTCAGGGGAGTGCAGGTTGTGTCCTGGCTGTGTGAAGTCGTCGGTCTTCGCTGGGGATTGCGCAGGGAGGTGTTGCATTGGGTTAGGGAGGCAATGCCAGCAGGGATTGCTTCTCCTCATCACGCTACAGCGGATCTTTCTGGCCAGGCCTCGTGACACCTGCAGGGCCGGCCTTTGTCCTCCAGAGGCCGGTAGCTCAATGACATCCGCTCTTGAGTTCCTGAGTGTCAAAGAGGAAGCTGGCCCGGTCATGGGACTGGAGGATGCACACTGAACCTTCAGTTCTGCTGAGCCATGAGGGGAATTGCTGTGATGAGTTCTCCAAACCCGCTGCTGGACATTTAAAAAATGACACTCAAACACACCTCTCCCTGCTGCAGCTGCGAGTCTGCTGGGTGCCACCTCCAGTTAATCAGCGTGCATGTTTAGGACCTTGAATGAAAGTATTGCTATTGGCATCGGGTCTTTGTGCCGACCTTGAGAAGTTGATGACACACACAGGTTCAGGTGTGGCTGCTTCTGTGAAACAACATTCTCTGTCACTGTCAGTGATGTTCTCCTCTAAGCCCTGCGTATTCTATGACAGCAACTGATTCAGCATGCACATTTTAAAAGCAGTCACGTTTTTAAGACTTAAGAGAAGGGTATGGATCATAAAAGGACAAGCCTTTTTTTTCACTTGCAGCTATTTTTAAAAACTTAAAAACCCAGGAAAAGGAAGCTATCATCTCTGAGCCCATTTACTACCTTCTCTGAATAAGTCTGTATATACATTTTACATGTTCACTAACTCTGTCAGCTAACACAACCACAGTTAAGCCCCAGGGTTAAGTTACAAACCAGTGCCGAGCATTCATACGAGTGTAGAGAATGACATTCCCCCTGTCATCTTCTGAGAGAATTCCTACCTAGTTTTGTAACAAAATATTATTTAGAACTAAACTGTCATCAGGAAGCATTTATTATTAGCAGTCATCTGAAATATGATTAGCAGTGAGCAGTGATGTGATTTTATTGTGGAAGAAACTGCTGAAGATAATCACCCCTTAAACACAGCATGCATCGAACAGACATTTAATGTGTTAAAAGCATGAGACCACTCCCAGCAGTATTTATGGTACCTCGTCAAAAAAGTGGGAAATATAAAGTATTTGCATGAATAGCTCTAGTACTGATATCCCCCGGGTTCAAATGTGAAATGTGTAAAATAAACCAATTGGTGGGTCTGGTAATCACAAAGAGGCTGAGAAGCGTGTTTTTTCTTTTAAAAAGGTGCCAATGAATTTTGTCGCCCCGGCTGTGATGGCTGTTCAGATTGAAAAAGAGCAGTGAATGAGGTGAGAGCTCACTAACTAATTCTGCTCAGAAAACACAGCGACGAGAAGCTGTCAAATTTCACAGCCGGGGGAGGTGCTTGTGGGTGAGAACACAGAGAGCTCACTCCTCACAGCACACACACTAACCCATGAGAACACAGAGAGCTCACTCCTCACAGCACACACGCTAACCCATGAGAACACAGAGAGCTCACTCCTCACAGCACACACGCTAACCCATGAGAACACAGAGAGCTCACTCCTCACAGCACACACGCTAACCCATGAGAACACAGAGCTCACTCCTCACACACGCTAACCCATGAGAACACAGAGAGCTCACTCTCCGAGCGGTTGTTCAAACGGTTTCTTCTTGAAATACATTTGAGACTGACTCAACTATCACAAGGAAACTGACAATTTGGATGACCAGATCCAACCAGTCAGTACATTTTGAACTCTGTTTCATGCCCCTCATCATCATCATTTTATTTGTGAGAAAAGATCTCTTGTAGCTAAGCTGATTTGTATACCTCTATCTGTGGTCGCATTTCTCAATTAACATTAAAAGAGAAAGGCAATTAGGTCGGCACATTTGACCCTGGAGCTCAAAGCATATTAGCAAAAGATATATCCAAATAATTTAGTGGTTTACCTGGAAAAGGCACTACTGCATGGACTGCTGGGAGAGACATGCATTAAATCATTGGGGGCCGTGATTCACTGAGCCCGACTGAAAAGGCACCTGAAAAGTCCTGGTGGGGACCAGCTTGTAAAGAGGTGATTGACGTGACGTGAAGTATTTTTACTGTTCAGTTCTGATCAGTAAGTGGGTAACAGTGGTAAGGCGAGATTTGAATTGGGCATTTAAAATTGAGAGGAAAATGGGGGTAAAACAATTTCACACAACTGCAATGATATCTTCTTGTAACAAATATGCATGTTGTGAAAAAATAGCCTTTGTTGCCCCCACCAGTCAAAGATGAGAACTCGGGCCTATTAGGCAGCAATGACCAAGAGTCAAGAAAATATTCTGGAGAAAGTGCTAAGTCTGATTACCATGGGATCAAAGCTTGACACCATTTCATTCGAAATGAATGTATATGTTTGTGCCATCAGTACAAATTATTAAAGACATTTGGATAGCTATAATTTCCCTATCATAGCAATATCACTCCTGTATCTTATGTCTCCAATTATATGTGTCATCAGATAGTTTCAAAGTGTATTATGAAGCAGTTTTTTCTGAACAGCCTCTGTTGCACAGTAAGAGAACTCCATATACCAGTCGAATTAGTTGAATGCATTAAAATGAGAATTTATATACATTTAAGACACATATTAAACAACTCACACCCAGCCAGCCATCCAGTAGGTCCCTTTGTTTGTTCGGACAGAGAAAAAAACGAAAATAATTCCACAGATCTGAGAATTTTGAACAAACCACAGTAGTGCAGAATTAATCATTAATTCAAATGATTAAAGCACTGAATGGAGTGGCATGCGGGCAAGGCATACATATGGTGACAAGGGAAACGAGGAATAAACAATGATATGGAGTATATCTGCAGTAAATAAAATGGAATAAAGATGCCTTTAGGAGTGTCTTATATTTTACATTAAGCAAGATACAGATAAAATGAAGAAAAAGGAACATTATCACTTTAAACATACTGTACAAACCGCTCCAATTAGACCAGTGAAGCTTTCCCGGCAATTAAAAAACTACAAAGCTTGGCAATTTTTTTTTCTTTCTCCTCATCAAATTATATGTGTTTTCTTTTTCTCTCCCTCCCTCCATCCCCCCCTAATTCCAGCAGGAAAACATGTTTTCAGGAGAATTTTTTTTGTTGTTGTTGTAAAGGTTAAAAAAAGCCTGAATGCGTAGTTTGGCAGGTAGAGGGCTGTGAGTGCAGGCTGTCAGCCGGGGCCCCCTGATTACCCAGCACCATTCATCAAAGTGTCACCCCCCTGACAGCCGCTAATAAATATACTGCCACAGACCCTGCTCGCACCTGGCAGCCGCCGCAACGCGCCGCAACACAACGCAAACCTCATTTGCTAATTGCTGCTTTTCCCATCAATTTTACTCCTGTCTTGTTCAGTGTCAACAAGAACTAAAAAAAGCACGAGAAACGCGTAGAGATTATAGTGGATCGCGTTTTGTTAACCTGTTTTTTTTCTGCCTTCCTCTTTTTAGTTTCAAATCATTCACTCCGGTAACCAAAGGGGTCTAGGTGGTGCAGGGGTTTCATGCTCCAGCCTTTCACCTCTGCAGGCTCAGGTCAGCGCAGCGGTTCACGTCACAAAGCCACCGTTCAATTTGACACACATGGCACTGGGCACATTATGCTTGGATGCGGAGGCTGAACTTCTCATCCCCCGGAGAGGATTGCCTCTCCAGGGTATGTCTGAGGCATGCATGCTTGGAGAAGTGGGGGGAAAGCTTTCTGCCTGCCTGTGCTATCCCTGCTCTGTGGATAAGAAGTGAGCAAAAGTAGGGATCATTTTACAGTATATTTGTATGATGTGATTACATTTGAAGCCACTGCCATGCACTCATGGCTTATTATTGTCAACCTGCAGGTCAGGTTAGCCCCAATTGCATCTTGTATGATTCTATGGCTGACCACTGTTTTTCACTTGCCTTGTATCGTAAAGGTCTTTGACCAACCTGATGCGAACAGACAGACAAACTCATATGTTTGAAACTACGAGAGGTTTAGCGGCGGGCAGGCCTTGCCCATACGGAAAGAGTCCTGCTGCAGTCTGTTTGTTGTGCGGCCCGCTGGTGCCAGTCCAGGGCTCGCTGTGCCAGCAGATGGTGTGGCATGGGCTCCCCCAGTCGAGTCAGCACAGCCGCCCGCCCAGGAGGAGGGGGACGGGCACTTGGCATGGCATCCGACATCTGCTCTCACAGCCATCCAGGGCCACCCACTACCGCCCACAGACAGACATGCGCCTCCCCTCATGTCGGGACACCAGGTTCCTCACAACAGCTTGCGTTCAGTTTTATCAGCTATCCTCTAGAAGAAGCTACTACCACACCAACTTAGAAAGCTGAGTATCCTGACAACAATATGGGCAATGCTTCAGTTTAGGGGTTTCAAATGAAGCTTTTTACTGATGCATCAGTAAGTATTTTTAAGCAGTGTATAGGTAAGAGGCAGTGATGTGTGATCCACTTCTGTTCCACTTCAGGTGCTCACCCAGGGAAGCATGGTCGCAAATAGATACAGTTGTACTACAATGAAGCTGCATAGAGGAGGCTATACCACAGCACTACCCCCACATATTAAGGCTTTAGACCCTACCCAAACCCCACAACCTACATGATCCAGCATGTTTCGCCTAATGACAAAATACAGTAGCAAATCATAAATAATTGTTTTGTTACTGCCATTTCATTAGCATCTTCCCATGTGACATATATTTTATTGTGACATGTGTCACGTGGCGTCAGTGAATGATAACCTCTCCTCAATAACTTTCCACTGTTGCAATGTAGACTTTACCATTGCAGACTCCAAGCTCTAAGTGGCTTTAATGCTGGCACAGTGTATCTCTGCTGCCTCAGTCTCCAGTGTGCCACAATACAAGGAATGCCAATGTTCCCATTGAGCCTCTCAGTGATTTATGAAGTGATCACAAAGCTGCCTTTTCAGTCTCTGGAATTCTGTTTCTGTGGAATCCAGACATTTCTTTAAACCACTTTGAGCTTTGAGCTTGGTCTTCTTTCTTTCTTTCTTTCTTTCTTTCTTTCTTTCTTTCTTTCTGGACCCATACTGTCTGATTCATGGAAGTTCCTGTGAAATGTTTAACACTTCCAGTATTTTTATTATTGTCATGTTCTAATGACTCAGCCAGCAGGCAGTCTCTGATAATAGTGGACAGGTGGAGTCCAAGGGGACCGCTTTGCTGTTAACACGCTCGTCCCGGCTCTATCAAACACACAGCTGTTAATTAGGGTCCAGTGATTAATGAAGGAGCGATTATGAAACACTCTGTTTTTGCACCCCTCCTCCCAGCGTGTTTTGCATCAAGGCAGGACGAGGCAGCACGGCGTGCCTCTGCATTCAGGAGGCGTCAAGTGGAGGGGAGAGAGAGCATTCTAAATCATCAGGTGCTGTTCATACCATCCGTCTCAGATCACGGGTGTCAGAAGCCCTTTAACAATGATGGAATGACACCCTGCTGTGATTTACCCAATGGGGGTCCCGCTGTAACCATGTTTAAAACCTGTACGTTTATCCCCATTTTATACTGCAAGAGCCCCCAGACTTTTGTATCTGTTATCATACGTACAGACTACAGTTTGCTAATCCGGTTACCTTTCTGTGTATGGTTAATGGATTGTGAAGCAGTTTGTTTGTTTTAATTGTTTTCAGTGGGGTCGTGACGATTTTTTTGTTCAGTTGAAAAGCGTCACTTTATTAAAACACTACATTTAAGGAAGGCACTCTTAAGTGGGTATTTTGGAGGGTGTGATTGCTTTGGGCTCTACTTGGATTTGTTATGCAGTTATGCACATTCATTTAATGGTGCTTCAGAAAATCCCTGTTTTCAGTGCAGTCTTCCTTTGTGAGCTGGGTGTCTCTGCTGGTGTTTTGGATCAACGCTGTGTCTGTAAGATCGCTTTTCCTCTTGCTTTCTTGCATTGCCTTTTCCTTGACATTATGATGTCATGGCATTATGAATGATTTGATTATGGCAGCATGGCCTGACTGAGCTGCCCCATTGAAATGAATGGACACCAGACACCACTTGTAGTATAGCTGTTGGGAATCGAAACGCAAGTGTGTGTGTGTGTTATAATCGTAATAATAGATGTTATACTGTTATATGATTAATTATAGTTCTAGAATTAAATAACTTGCAAACTAATTACAGTATGTGTCCAGAATTACTAAGTGTAAACTACTCCTAGATATGTGATCCAATTATTTGCATTCAGAATGACTATTAATCACGAACAATATGCACTACAGCCAAAATTCTACTCATGTAAATGATGATTGTAAGACTGTGGAGTTTTACATATCACAACCAGTCACAATCGAGATCAGCAGGGGTATCCTGGTTCAGCACATGTCTGAGAAAGAGGCTGCAGTCGCCACTGTAAAATTCCAGCTCTACATTGTTGTTGGGATGAAGGGCTGTCTTTGTCAGAAACAAGGATAATAAAACTAGAAACAGAAATAAACAAACACCTCCTCGTTCCCAGCGAGTGCTTCAGCCACAAATCCAATCTACACATACTCAAACAGGAGCAGACGCCAGCAATAAGTGTTATTTAGCAATCCATATTAATTTGAACACTGGCACTTCCTATACGTCTTATGAGAAAGCAGTTACACAAAATCATTGGGAGCTCATTAAAGAGAGGGTGGCTGGGGAGGCTGTGTAACGATTAGACTTCACTGTCTGCAAACACTGCTGATCTCCGTCCTCCTAACCTGCTGCCTCCTCCTGAACCAGGAGCTCTGACCTCGAGAAATCTCTCAGTGGAATGTCTACACAGACAAAGTGAAGCAGTGGAAGGAAGAGCCCTGACCCAGGTTCAAAGATGACAAAGAGAAGTTGGCAGCTTGGACTTAGTGCTCAGTGAACAGTAGACCCCTTTTATAAAGCTTAAAAAATTATTAAAGTGACAGCCTATGGCCGACTTAACTACCTTTCACATTTCCTATGGATATTTAGAGAGTTTAGTTGGAGAAAGTGTGGCTTAGTGTTTAAAGGCGGGGGACTGGGAGGCAGTGTGGCCTAATGGTTAGAGCTGATGAGCTGGGAGGCAGTGAAGCCTAGTTAAATGACTGCAAAGCAGTGTGGCCTGGAGGTTAGAGCAAATGGACGAGGGAGGCATTGTGGCCTAGGGGTTAGAGCTGAGGAACTGCAAGGCAGTGTGGCCACTTTATTACAGGACACAGGAAGCAGAGTTAAGGCCTGCTCCAAAGACGAAGGGCTGTCCTAGAAGTCTGTGTTATTGAAATGTAAGAAGTTGCATTGTGACAAATGTCCCTCCAGGGATACAGCGTGTAAACACGAATCATTTGGCAGATGCATGCCGAGTAAATTGGCAGCGTATTCCCCCCGGTGAAGCAACGCGCGCCATTATCAGGATTGAGACTAATCGCATGTCGTGTCCCATATGATGAGCAATTAATTTATACAGAATCAAACAGCAGTGCAGGAAGAGTGATGTGATGAACGCCAAACCCGAGCTTCATTTTTATTTATTTATTTTGTAGTACCTTTTATTCAACCTTGTCTCTGCAGTGGCACGGCGGGACCCAGGGCTAGCGAAATTTAACTGGTTAGTGCAGCTCATAGACATAACAATTGGAGATACATTTCCAGTAAAAACAGGGATGGAAATAAAGAATGCAATTGCATAGCAGTTTCACCCATTCCAGGTTTTACTGTGAGCTTGATTAGCCAGAGTGTATAGGTAACCAGCTCAGGTTTGTCTTATTAAACTCATAGGAAAACAAGGAATAGATCAAGCTGCTGTGCAATGGAAGTCTTATTTCCATCCCTGAAAAACCCAGGAATTGGTAAAGATTTGTGGAGTGGGGTTAGCCGGCCGTGGGACATACTTCATAATACAAGAACATTATCTTCTCTGGTCCCAACCCAAATATATATATATATATATATATATATATATATATATATATATATATATATATATATATATATATATATATAGATAGATAGATAGATAGATAGATAGATAGATAGATAGATAGATAGATAGATAGATAGATTAGCTATACAAATCTGTGCAATAAAATTAGTGAATGTGCAGCAGTATTAGACACTTGGTTGAAGAAAATATGTTTTATATAGTATGTTTCTGTATTTGTACCTGGGATTATTGCTTGGTTATTTAGAATAAATCGAGTAAACATTAATGTGGGTAGTTATTAATGTTACTTTTTTAGTATATTTGTAATTGTAATTGCTGCAGCCTAACTGTAACTGAACACAATAGCATTGTAACTGTAATTGCAATTGATTGTAATAAAACAGTGAAATAAGGTCTACATCAAAGAAGTTCAGATCTACCACTGTTTAGATGATTAACCCATGTAACTGCAGTGCAATTATAATATTCTAACTTCACTTACATGGCAGTTCTTTTGTATAGCAGCTGTAGTGTTTCTTTACTGGCTAACCTTTTAGAAAAAACGTTCCTGTCTTTGATTATCACTCCTCTCATATTCATTGTGTAGCTGAATTGTCAAAGGTAGCCTCTTTCAGATTATTATGAATTTTTAATAATCAGCCCTTAAACTGAAGCGTCCTTTCTTAAAATGCACATAAAAATAAAATAAAAAATAAAAATAAATAAAAATAGAAGAATGTATTGGGCCTTATTAATATGCAGATATGTGATATGCATAAGCATTCATTTTGTTAAAAAATGTAATAATTTGTACCAAAAAAAATTTGTAATAAACACCAAGAAAATATTATTGTAGAACCAATAAGATGATCTGAACTTGTAATAATCCTTTCAGCTTTATTCAGCAGTATATTAAAAAAAGACACAAATGTGGTTTTTTTATTTATTAATTGAAATTAATTTCCCTGGAAACTCCTCTGAGACCGTCTTCATTTCCAGCCGGATTGATGGGAAAAGAGGCTGAATTCGGTGCCATCAATCATCCTGTCTAAACACAATAAAACGGAGTGCACAATTATGAATAATCACAGACAAATCTATCACACAGACAAGATAAAAACTCCTGTTATGGTATCAGCTTCACAGCAAGCCATATTAACCCTTGCTGCCCTGTGGAGGATCCTGGGACGGTTCAGCCTATTGTATATTGCATTTACACTACAGCACCTTCCAGATTAGGCAAGCTGGGGCAAACTTGTGAAAATGACAATTCATACCAGAACGTGGAGTAAAGTCGCTGGATATGCTACAGCACCTGAAGTTGAAGGGGCGTGTAAAAAAACTGAATTACTTTCTCTGTAAGAGAACCTCTCTTAAAAAATATTTTGCACACTATCCGACCACCAGGTGACGATACATTTATTATAATTATCCAATTATCATTAAAGGTAAACAATAACACCCAAAAAGTCATTTTAGCCAGAATAGACAGCCACCCGTCTTAAGCAGCCACAAATGTCCATTTTGGAGGTTAGTTAATTAAAGATGTGTCTGCATCGTACTTGTATTCAAAGTATTGTCATTAATTAATTAAAGACAACATTTTGAATACAAGTAGGATGCTAACATGTACAACCAAGAAGAGACAAAATAATTGGAACAGACCAGTAAGTGTGAAACAGCAGAGGAGAAATGGAACAGCATGCACATGGCTTCTTCCATGATTAATTAACATACCCTTAACAATACCAACAGTAGCTGCATTTTTAATATTGACAGGGAAGACATTCCAGCTGTATGCAGCTCCGTATGTAAAGGACAAGACACCAAAGTAATTTTTTTCTAGTACAGATTCAGCCAATGGGAGGGTCGTTCTGTTGAAAAGTTCTGTAGCTACCATTTTAGTCTACCGGTGCGCAAGCATTAACAGAGTAAGTCCATTTAAGTCTAACTGTATTTATTTCCACACCTTGACCTTCAATTTTTTATGATGCGCCACAGTTGACCAAATATATTTTACACGTAGTCAAAACTCTTTTTAAAATCCGGATACTGCACCCTGAAGTTGAAAAGAAAGAAATAAAAAGTAGCAAGCTTGTTCCAAGCATTTTAGAGGAAATGAGAAAATCTACACGGCAGAAAACAAATAAAATGCAAATAAACAAACGGCAAAAAGTCATAATAAAAAAAAAGAAACATTCATAGGACTGGCTGTCTAGTGACCGCCTGCTCAGTGTAATAAAGACACAAAGCTGACATTTCCCTATGCATAATTTACAAGTCAAAGGACGAGAAACACTGCGTCTTCATAAAGCACAATAAAGTTGTCCAATTTCTATAGCTTCGGGAAACGTCTGCGCTGCGTTTGTCCATATAAAACAATATGCATTATAAATGTGGTGGCTTGCCAATTTAACCTGCTGAATTTTTCTTGCATAAATAAAATCAGTTTGATGAATTTATTTGCAGATGATTCCAGGATGCAAGGAACGGCACAACCACTCAGAAGTTTCTTAATGCTTGTAATATCAGCAGCTTTTTATTATTATTTATTTATTTTTTAATACCACTGATTTAATTGACCCGATTCCTGTGTTGGAATGAATCATTTGAAGATATGATCGCACTTTATATTACCGACAAACTTAACATAAATTACACTATGTAACACAATTTTTGTTCCTGGGTAGTAAGTGTTATTTCCTAATTGCTTATGCCTCAAAAGTATAGAAAATGGCTATTATTCCCCACAAACTTTGCTTTTGTGACCAGGACAGTGATATTTTGAAATTTACCTATTTCCAATGAGAAAACGGGCGAATTTGTGTCTTTTCGTTTACATAAAGTCAGAAAAAAACAACATATGAATCCAAATTAACATGTATTTATACTAAAGTAATACAAAAATGACTACAAAAGATTTAGAAGCGAGTAGTTTTTCAAGATTTACGATTATACTGTAAATCACTTTCACGAATCAGCCCCCAAATGTAGTCTCCCATCATGTTCTCGTTATACTGTCCTTAGTGGCGTTCAAAGTCCAGTATATCCTGGTGGAAGCGATCGCCTTGCTCCTCCGAGTACGCGCCCATGTTCTCCTTGAATTTATCAAGATGAACATCAAGGATATGGACTTTGAGGGACATCCCACAGCCCATTGTGCCGTAGTTCTTCACCAGAGTCTCAACCAGCTCCACATAGTTTTCGGCCTTGTGATTGCCCAGGAAGCCCCGAACCACTGCGACAAAGCTGTTCCAAGCCGCTTTCTCCTTACTAGTGAGCTTCTTGGGGAATTCATTGCACTCCAGGATCTTCTTTATCTGTGATCTGACGAAGACACCGGCTTTGACCTTTGCCTCAGACAGCTTAGGGAAGAAGTCTTGAAGGTACTTGAAGGCTGCCGACTCCTTATCTAGAGCTCTGACAAATTGTTTCATAAGGCCCAATTTGATGTGCAGTGGTGGCATCAGCACCTTCCGGGGGTCCACCAGTGGCTCCCACTTGACGTTGTTCCTCCACACCGAGAACTCGTTCCGCTGTGGCCAGTCCCGCCTGTGGTAGTGCGCCTTAGTGTCCCTGCTGTCCCAAAGGCAAAGATAGCAGGGAAACTTGGTAAAACCGCCTTGGAGATCATCAGGAATGCCACCATTTTGAAGTCTCAAAATGCGTCTGCCGGATGCTTGCAGCCTCTTGATGCCATCTCAGAAAAATGCAGATATGTATCCACTTAGGCGGCTGGAACTAAACTGAACTGGTGGGCTTAAGGCCCCTGTATTTATACTACTATTTATATTACTGGAAAGTTCTAGAAGTTACTCCAAGTTTACTCAGCACTGAATCTATCTGGAATGTTCTGGAAAATAGGTACATTTCAAAATATCACTGTCCTGGTCACAAAAGCAAAGTTTGTGGGGAATAATAGCCATTTTCTATACTTCTGAGGCATAAGCAATTAGGAAATAACACTTACTACCCAGGAACCAAAAAAAAACAAAAATTGTTACACAGTGTTATAAGGTAATTAATAGATAGCTGAGTAGGTATTAGCATGATGTCATAAACCGAGCGACTAAAGGTATGTCCAGCTCTTTAGGTAACATTTCTGTAATATTTTTATTTTTTTTATCTTTTACATTACATCCTTTTAGTCCCTTTTTGCAGAGATGAATTCAAATGTGTATAAAACTGCTGCTTTTGACTGGCTCGTATATGTATTTTTGTATGTACAATATAATTCAAAGTATTCATCTAAATGTGTATAAAGACAAATGTAGGAGTTTGCATTTACTTAGGTGGTTCATTTCATATATCCTACAGTCAATACAGCAGCACACATCAGCTCTCTTGTTTGCAAGTTTGTTTTCATGTATCTGCTTTAAGATGTTTCTGGTGTTGTTCTCCCTATCTCTCTGTGCAATACATGTTAAGCAGTGGCGGGCTTGATAGACTGAGCTTTGTGGATGAAAGCTGAGAAAACAAAGAGAAAAAGGGAGCTAATATAGTGATGAAGTAAAATCAATAAGATGCATTTTGTTGGATAATGCAATACTGGTTTTAAAACAAAAGAAGATTCTTGGGTAATATTGTGTTGATGCATAATCAATCAAATTAATTTTGTTGGATAACCTACAGTATGTTTGGAAGCGAGATGAGTATTAAATCATATTTATTGTAATTATGCAATACAGGATGTTGTCAGTCATTTCCTCTTCATGGGACAGTCACCTTGCTCATAGGAGACACTGGCAGCCATTCCAAATGTGTACAGTGAGGTCCTATACTTCCCTATAATGTGGAACTATCATGTGTGCCTCTTGTATGCAAGTGTATTACAGTACTACATGACCCTTGCACTGCTGCATGGAAAGGACATTTCTGGCAATATGACATCCATACATGCATTTTGTATTCGGGTTTTCCACATGGTACTTGTAAGAGAAGTGCCGTTGATTGCTTCAGTTGTGTTTTCGTTGTAATTGCCTCGCTAGTCAATGGCTGCTAATAAGGTTATTTAATCTGCTGTGTTTTCTCCCTCTCCACCTCTAAAACTGCCCTCCAGATCCCAGCTCGGGTTTCCATCTCTGCTTTGCTAGAGTGCTGAGTTCACGTTTGTTGCTGCTGTGAGGACTCTACATCTGCGCTGCACTGACAGGAAAGATTAATACCTCCCACACCCCCTCCTCGACTGCACAGCCTAACCAAAAATAAGAGCCAGCCCCCACCCCTCGAAAGAGAATCTCCAGGCCACAGAAAAACAACTTTCTGCTGATGCTAGTTTTATTTATTTTTGCCCATTTTTTCACACACCTTTGGTTACAGCAGCCTCCAATGAATTCAGTTTTAGACCAGGTCTGCAATTTTTTTTTATATACTATATATATATATATATATATATATATATATATATATATATATATAGATAGATAGATAGATAGATAGATAGATAGATAGATAGATAGATAGATAGATAGATAGATATATAGATATTCCCATTTATTTTCCATAAACTTTTAGAAACATACACGCATGAAAGGTGAGACAATGTGAGGTTTGCTTTGCCATTGGGTGTGTTTAACAGCCTCCTGTTATGTGTTTAAAAGTGTCAGTGCTTTTGCTTATTTTCTTTTCTTTCTTTTTTTTTTTTTTTAGCAAATACTGATAAACTGTATCTAAAAATGTGAGGTTCCCTTTAGAAAGGAGCCGGATCAGTCTGGTTTTGCAAAGTCATTACAGTGATTTACCTTAATATGAGTAAAGACTGTTTTGAATTTAAAGTTGCACATGCTGTAATTACACTGTATTGCATAGCAACTGCCCTACATTTTTTTCTTTTTGTAATATAAAATTGCATTGTAACTACACAATCGTCTGTGCAATTGCAGTGCTATTGCAGTGTAGAGACACAGACATGTCTAATGAAAGCTTTGTTAAAATAAGCCCAGAATGAATCAGTAAGTTTACTGAAAGGTATGTTGTTGGTGTAAAATACCTTGGGGGGGGGGGGGGGTGGAGGGGTGGATAATATAAATGAATGTGGTAAACTAAATGTAAAATAAATACTTATTAGGATTGAACTACCAATGACGTGTTGAATTAAAGATATATAGTTTCACATTTGTCCTGTTTACTGCATGAATTTATATTTTCCCAAATAGGTTTGGCACTGACAGGCATTAAAATTCATTGAGTTTAATACAAGGCAGTTCATATCCATGCAAATAGACAGGCCCGTCCCTTTTAAAAATGTAAAGAATATTCTTGGGCAGTCTTTTACATCTCTTCTCACTCTGAACAGATTAAATAAAAACACAAGGCAGGCGCACAGACAGGAAAACAACTGGAATGGCCTCTGTGTTTTTCGTTCCTGTGATTACCTCATGAGCACCTCAGCGGTGAACCTGCCTGTTTCAAATAAGCCTGAGATTATTACTGCATCATCTTCTATTTTTTTATCTTTAAATAATGTATGAGCCTCCCTGTCCCCCCGCTAAAAACCTAAAGAAGAGGGTATTTTCAAAGTCATAATGAAAAACTGCAAGATTCAAAACTAAACAACATCAAATGGCAAAAGAACGGGCTGGAATGCCGGGAGCTAATGATTTCAGCGGTAGGGGGTCTGGCGAGGAAGAAGTAAGCTTCCCTTTGAATGGGCGGACTTCCAACGCACACGCCTCCCCGCCATCTCTCTTTTACAGATAGGTTTTTTAATTAAAATGAGGTAGGGAGGCCAATGCAGATGCATGCTGCTTTTCTGAAACTGCGTAATCCCTTCTTGTAACTCCCTTTCCTTGAGCTGCTGCAAGCAGAGCTTGAGATAAACTTAATGGTTCACTACTGATTTGAGACTAATAAGTAAAGTAACATCCCCTTGCTTACTATGGGTTTGGCTGGAAGTTCTTTGTATTTGTAAAAGAGCTTGATGATGATAACCTTACAAAAGCAGCTAAACAGCATTCATTTAATAAGAGAGGGAAGGGCAGGGGGTAGGAACAACTTGACCAGGTCCAGCTTAAATATTTGAACGTACCGCACACAAACACCCTGCTCCCTTGGTGCCACTGCTTATTGCAGGCCTCTTCATTACATTAGCCTAATTAGACCAATTGGGTCCCTATTAACTCCTTTGGATCCCAAGACTGCACTACACCCCACTTAATGAGATTTTTTTACTTGGTGCTTAGCTAATTGCGTTGTTATTTTTAAAAGATAATTTCAGTGTTTTCTCTTCATTTTTCTATTTCCCTATAGTAGGCTTTAATACGATTTTACTATGCTTTCACTGAAACTGCAGGTCTAATCCTTACCATGCTTTACTACACTTCCCTGTGCTCTCCTGTACTTTTATATAGTACCCTTTAAAAAGATATCTAGCTGTAGAAACACCAGCAAGGAGCAAGGCAATATGGGGTGCTGTCTTTTCAGCTCAGCTGGGAGAATTAATCGTACAGACGCATGCATTCTCTTTCACAGAAACACAAAGTTCAGAGAGGACATTTGTTTTCATCATTATTCATTCCTTCTGAAGGTGACTGGATCCAGGACATGGTGTACGTCATAGAATTAGAAAAGCAATTAATAAGTTAAAATACTAAACAAAAAAAAAACACACACACACACAGCTCGGAGCAAAGACACTTTCTAGTTGGGTTTCTAGTAATACTAGAGTGGGGTTTGAGGAGTACAAAAGCCCCACAGAAATTCTCAAAGACTGCATCAACCCTCAATAGCCCATGTTGTGTGTTTGTTATCCAGCAGGCAGGTGACTAACACAGGGTAACACTTTGATTCTACACTTTACATTTCTGCACGATACGTATAATTTTAACCCTAACCCTCGCTCTAACCTTAACTCTAAATCTAACCCTAACCTTAACTCTTTTCTGATACAATTGTGTACTTGCATATATTTGTGCAAAAAGATGTACACATTAAGTACAGTGTAACTATGCATAATAACAATGCAATGATGTGTAAGTGCACATGTATTTACAAAGTAAGCTATGGAAATGCACAGTAATTAGAGACACAATGTAAAGTGTTACCGAATGCAGCGTGAATGTATGCGCTAGGAATACTATAAAACAGGAAAACAGGAAATGGCAAATTCCCTTTGCTGATGTCTCACTGTGGACATATTTAAAGCAATACTTATATGCGCATGTAAACTATACATGTACTGTATATAAACTGAATTGAGTAATTATGCTAATTTCACGACGTGTATATTTTGCTGATTTTTAAGAAAAGCGAAATTAGCGAATGTTTCTTGCCAGCAAACATGTCCTGTTTTACTGTAATGTGTATTTAGTTGTAATGTTCTGCCTGACTGTTAATAATTCTGGGTCGATTCCATTCAGTAAGGCTGTGTTCCCCATGCCTTCATTGTCAGCAGGTTCTGGATGTAGTGTTTAATGTGCAGAAGGTGGCGAGGACTCCCAAATGCAGATCTTTTTTTTTTTTTTTTTATTGCCCATTGCTTTTCTAGGACTAATGGAAAATACAGACGCACCACCTCTATTGTCCAGTAGGCTATATAGAGATGTCACACCTGGCACACCTAACCCCCCCACCCCTCTGTCCCTCCATCCCTCTACCCCCCAGCATTTAATTTCATCAGAATCTGTTCCGCTTGAAAAATTTCAGTTGAAGAATAATAAAAACCTGCTTGTTTTCAGCATCTCTCGGTGTATAAGACAAAGCACTGCCGTGTGATTAATGACTGAGATGCTCTCTTGTCATGTAAGAGTGAGTGGGAGGGGAGCTATTTAACAGCACAGTGGAATGAAGGGAGATTACTGTCCTGAACTGGGGACAAGCTATGTTCCGATTGAAATTACTACTGCCCTTATATGATTCTCCATGGTGAACTGTTGCATTCCATTACAGTATGAATCTGTTTAGTATCCACTAAATCCATTTAACACTTTGACTTAGCTGTGATCTCAACAGGCCGGCGAAGATATACTGTTCCTCCAGTGATAAAGTTACCAAGAGCTTAACTCGATTAGTCTATGTAGCTGATCAGATTTGTATTTTATTTTCTTATTAATCATCTGCTAATCCTTATATATTATAGTAGTGTTCTGGTTCCTCTTACCTCAGAAAAAGACCTCCAATATGCTGCCCAGTTTTGATTCCACTTGCAACAAATAAAAACATGTTCTGCCAGCATTGTGCATCAAAAAGGTTGGGTGCTGGTCAACTTTACTGATGTGATTGTCTGACAATAAACTAGTAGATATGTTGAGTGTCACTGTACTGCACCTAAATCAATCATTGGGGACATGGCTTTAGACACACAAGCTAGTTGGTATGAATGAAAAACTGATTTTGAAAAAAGTAACTAACAGCGTAGTCATGCTTTCGACTTCTTAAATTGATCTTAATTTTTAGTTGCATTAACAACTCTATTTGCTGTTCGCAAAAAGTATTTGATAAGCCTAAGCAATCTGTCTGCTTCGTATTCCATTGCCTCTCCTGCAGCGTTGGTATCTGCTTGTGTCTCACTCCATTGTCTTCTTCCAGAGCGCTCCTGTCCTATTGGCTGTCTGCATTAATGCAGTGTGAGGTCAGTTGCCATGCCGCAAACAATGACCTGGCTGCCTGTGACACCCCTCATTCTTTTAACAAGCCCCTTATCCAAACTTGGATCAGGAATAATTTACCTGGAAGGAATGAGTACATGAGTTCAAGAGTGGTTCTTGTGAAAGACAAGAACGAGACAAAAGCAGGGAAGTAAGAGGAGAAAGGGGAATTAAAGGAAAGGGACGCATCTAAAAACGGTGAAATATTGAAAACGGTGAATTAATCAAAGGCTCTTATACAGTAAAGTGCACGCACAATTCGCTGTCAAGATAGCCAAAGAAAGAACAGGTCAATAACAGAGGAATTCGATTTTGCATTTTGCATAATAAAATCGTATTGTTTTTTGAAATTGAGATAACACATAAAAAACAAAAGACCCCATTGAGCATTGGAATGGACTCCAGTGGTGTGGATCACAATCTAGTGGGCAGCTCACAGTTTTGATGTAATATTGTAATATTTTGGTTAGGGAGCACCGATCTACATTCATAAGAACAAGCACTGTATTTATAAAGCATCAACACACTAATATAATGCAGTGGTTTATTTGCATGGCCCCTGGTATTTCAAATGGTTTTCAGTAAAGTAGAACTATTTCACAGTAATGCTTTTCCTCTGCAAGTCCTTGCGTCAGCACATAGGGCTTGTTGTAGTTCCCTGTGGTCCATTTGCACATTGCAATAGCTGGAAAACTAACTACCAGAATAGAAGCATCGGCATTTTCAAATGGCATGACTGCCTGCTGCAACTTTGCGATGGTGTTGGAAGGGTGAGAACAGCTGTGCACAGGCTTGGCTTTGTCTCGTGTGTTACTCCTAATGTCTGTCAGTTTAACAGTTCACGTGCTGCTGCTTTGTAGTGCTGAATAACAAGTCAATAAGCACGGTCGGTTTTATTCCTTTCACTTTGCAGAACCTGAACGGCGTGGGTTAATCATTACGCTTTTGAACATATAGAGTCTATAGGAGAGTTGATTTTTAAGATGTGCAGTGACTGCGCAAAGACAAAGCCGTGAACGACAGGCAGTTTTTGCTCTCTCAACAAAATAGAAATATTGTACTGTAGAAATGGTGAGCTATTCATCCTTTTAAGATACCAGGGACATGCGTGTCCCACAAAAAAATAAGCTTATATATATATCTTATTTTTGCAATGAGGTGCACGGAACAGGGTTTAACATTTATTGTCAGTTTTCTTGTAATACTTGAGTCATTCTCAAATGTATTTTGAGAAGAAACCATTTGAACAACTGCAAAATTCCTTGTGTACCTTAAGGGGTTAAATATTAATATTATATACTTTTATCATAATATATATATATATATATATATATATATATATATATATATATATATATATATATATATACATATATATATATATATATATATATATATATATATATATATAATTTGTTTTATGTATATGTATTTTTTTTTCCTTACTGTATGCTTTCCAGTATTTCAGAAATCTAAAAACTTTCATTGGACTAAAGTCAGTTATTCATGACCTTCCTTTTTTCATTCAAGGTTACTGTACTTCAAATTCAAAGAGATTTTTTTATTTATTTTCAAGTCGGTTGGAAAATATTTAATCCTATCAGCTGAGAAGAACTGTATCATTTTGTAAATTACATTTAAAATGTTAGCAATATAATACATACAATGTGTGTCTGCATATATTTTAATTTACATATACTTTGAAAGATGTTTTTTAACTATTTTAAATAAAAACAAATTGAACAGATATGAATAAATCTGATCATGTAGGATTTAAAATAATAACAATATATATCATTTGGTTTAGATATTTTTTAAAAAATGATATGGTTATTCATACATATTTTTTCATTTTTATTATTTCAATTTAGCATTAAATGTATATATTTTTTTAATTATTTAAAGACATTTTGTACAGTATTTTATATTGTTGTTATATTGACAAATTTTACAATAAAATCAAATTCATAGCAATCAAGATGATTTGCTTTTCCAGTCTTCAAATCATTCCTCTCAGGTCTTTCAAAAGGAATTAAGATATGTGTTAATAACAGTCAAAATTAAGGGTATGCACATTAACATATATATATATATATATATATATATATATATATATATATATATATATAATTTCTACAAAAAATATCAGTAATATTGTTTTTTGTATTCAATATTAACAATTTCAATTCTTTTAAAATAACAGACATGTTGTATCTAATGTTTCAGTATTTCTGAAATAGTCTCATAATACAAAAACTGTATACATGGAATAGCTTTGCATACAGTAGATGTTTAAAACTGAAATCAACACACAGCCGTATGCAGCAGCTGTATACAACACACATACTATTAAATAAAAAAAGAATAATAGAGCTTCATATAAAAACACAATTTAGATTGTGTTCTATACTGTTAAAAAAAAAAAACTAGGTTAGGCTTCTAATGGGTGCCTGCTAGCTAGCTAGTGTATGGTTAACTCTGCAGCCCTAGACCATGGTTTGCTTAATCTTTTCAGTTAAACATGCACATCAAGAGCTATTGAACTATAAGGTAAACGTTGACCAATTAAAAAATGTGCCTAGTGAACAAAAACTGAGGATCCTGCCATATAGGTTAAGTGTGCATGTTTGTTAAAAATGTTTACTAGCTTACTGTAAATCCCACGATGTAGCTGAGCAGATGGGACAGAGCTTGCTAAGTTACTTATTCCAGTAAACATTTCACTTTAGCGATATCCTTTAACAAAGGTTTAGGTTTACTTTATTTTTCAGAATGGTATGCTTTAGAATCCCCTTCTATTTTATAGAATGGTAATTCTCAAAATCTTTAGATACAGTTAAACCTGAATTCACATTTCTCCATTGCATGGAAAAATGATTTGGGTAAACTTGCATTGATTGTTTCATTTAAATGTTTAAATAAAATAGTTTTCTTCATTGTTAATGTAATTGAAATGTTGGTAAAACTTATTTTACCTGGAATATGGGGCATTTGGGATCACAAAGTATGCAACAATTACAATTCCGATAGATACACATTAGTAACATTTTGTATTTGATTGTGAAGTCATTCCAGTGATAGCACAGTCATTTGAGTAATGTATTTCAACAGCACTTAGGTCCGTGCCTAATGTGGCCAAACTGAGCTCCGTACCCCAAATAAATCAGAAACGCTGACGCAGTGCTGCTCTGCTGTCTTTGCCTGCTTTTGTTTGATCAATTTTACTTGATAAATCCAGAGAAAATACAACTATTCAGAAGGGTCTGCTACCTTCTCTTCTGTGTCTGCTGTTTAAGCCACACACTTACAAGACAAAATCTACTTAATCAATTTGCTTTTATTGCTTAAAATGTGAAGGCAAGCCCTAAGATAACTGCACTTTCTATGCTAATCACATATATCAATAATAATAATGCTATTTAGTCATGCAGTTAAGACACTATGTAAGGAACACATATCTGTTTTTAATTTCTGCAGATCCAAACACGCACATACACAAGGCAATTTTTTATAAAGCTCCTAAACTTACTATTGCTGCAAAGAGTACAATTTTGCAATGGATTGACAGACATAAAATTATACATGAATAAATAATGTCTATATGAAGATAATAAGTGCATAGAAAGGCAATGCATGTGTGAGTGTGTTTAAAAATGAATCGCATCAGCTTGCAGACAGAGAAGGGTGCCTGTGTGGGTAATTAATACCTCACCCAGGTATATCTGCTGTCATTCTGGGGAGGAGAGGACAGTACAGGCATGGTCATCGAACAGGAGGGGATGAAGAGCTCTTTTGCTCGATTACTTAATTGAACAATACAAATGAGAACTAAAGAGTCTGCACATTTATGAAGAACTGAGAGAGAGTGGGGCAGGCAGAATGAATAGAGCTTTGGCAAGCAGGGAGCTCCACAGCACCACAGCGCCACCTTGTGTTCTGCTGCATCATGACACCTGACTGAAAGGAAACTGGGTAGGGGGAGAGCCAGAGATCTCACAGGACGACCCCAGCTGTGATAGATGTGGGTTATTTTGAGGCTTAATAAAAATTCGCTCAACACGCCAAATCTAAAAGATTATTTAACTGGTCCGAACTGGTTTTATCTAAATTGTCAACTGTTAATCAATAATACTGATCTGCAACGCAAAATCCCATCTACCCCTCCAGCAAAGATTTGAGAATCCTAAAGGAGACTGAAGTTGGGGCTTGTGTCCTGTTAAAATTGGGTGTTGAGGTTTGTGTCCTGTTAGTGCTGCGCCCCAGCTGAACAGAGAGAATTGTGTGGTGGTGTTCTCATATTGTCTGATGGTTGGAATAACTTCTAACAAAAATGAGGTGGGGGAGTTACTGCACACATGATTATCTGATTGTGCAAATATTTATAAATTAAAGTTTGCTGTGACATAAATTGATGCATAGATGAAAACAATGGATAAGTAGACAGTAGATCATTAAACTGACTGTGTTAAAGTAAAACAAAAGAACTGACATAATAATAATAATAATAATAATAATTTCTCTGAGTTTTTTTTTTTTAATTTTAATTTTATTTATTATTTTTTTGTATCATTTTTACAATAATGCACAACCTAATTTGGTACTTAGGGAGTTAACACACCTGCCAGATTCCTGCTGATACATGGTGTTTTTTTTTTTTGTTTTTTTTTGTTAAAACAGAGAGCGAGAGGAATAAAAGCCCAGACCTGAACAAAAACACCCCTGAGATCTCACGCTGCTGCCAATAACCAGGGCTAACACGTGAAAAATGTTGACTGCAACATGATTGATGGAAGTTATTTGTGGCTTTCAAACCCCCTTCTCTCTCCCCCCCCCCCCCCCCCCCCTCCTTTTTTTCTAAACTTCAGGCGTTTCCAACTTCAGATGTTGGAAGATGATTAATTTTGTGTAATATTGTGTAAGCCGCTTTGTGTCTCAGATATTCCTCTGGCATTTGGAAATACCTGACATAGAAATGTAGACCGTGCTGTCATGAGATCCTTCAAGCCTTGGTGGGTTGCGTATTAATTAGGAGTTTTAAAAGCAGCTGCATCCGCTCTCTCCCATTTTTAAAAACATATATATTTGGTAATGATTACGGTGTTTTATTTTTGCAGAGGTGTGATCACTTGGCTATAGTGTTTTCATATTTGAATTTGTTATTTGGAATTAATTTTGTCTTTCATGAAAGCATTGGGTAGCTTGGGAGATCATCCAGAACTAGTAAACACTCAATCGAATTTAGGTTTCTTTTAGTATATATGTAATGAGCATAAGAGATAAAAATCCGTGGGAATCCATGTAAGATTTAAACACAAAAGCACTGCAGAGAAGGTGGTTTAGGGGCAGTTCAGAAAGTCTTTAAAATGTTTTTTTTTTTCCTTTTAAATAATTGAATGGAAAACCACAAAGGACAGACAGAGCTGCAGAGTGAGGGGAGAGACTTGCTGAGCAGTACTGGTTAGACTCAGCAGAATAAGGGACATGCGTAGCTCAGTAGTTCATGGTGGTCTCATAGTAGCAGTCCTACCATTTAGATTGTGAATGGACCATTTAGATTGTGACTGGATTGTGAATGGACAGGACAAGGATATGTGGCAGCTGTATGTCTGATATGTATCAAGGAGTTAAGCTCTACATTACCCAGAAGTCTTGTTTAAACCATATTAGATCACTGTGCAATCATCAACTGAAAGTCATCAACCCGGATTTGGCTCTCCTTTACCATGGTTAACCATAAGCAGATGGTTCCTGGGACTGTATATGCCACCAGAGCCAAAACTAGGTTGAAACATTTTCATTATGGGACAAGACTTTCAGTAAATGATGGTAGAACACAACCAGTCAAGTGACTTTCGTGGTCAACAATGGTACCATGGTTTGGGCATTGGCAATGCCTTTATAATAGACCCAGGGTTGATTTGAAAAGCACAGCAGAGACTTGACACACCTGCCTTTCAAATTAGCTCTTGTTGAGTAAGTGGAATATTTTCCTTGTAATATTATCCCACCTTGGGCTGTACAGCGGAAGAGGATCTCATCACAAGGATCCAGCCTGCCGTGTAGACTTTCTCCTGTTTCAGCAGGAAAATCAAAACATTACTCACCTGCCATCTACTGCTTTACACAGAACTGCTGTTTAACCAGATAGGTTACCATTTAAAAGCATGCGTATTGATTTGCCAGTAGGACAAACAGAAAACATAGTGGTTTTATGCAGGTTGCACAAAAAAAAAAAATATGTGAGGAATATTTTAAATATATCCTGGGCCTCGTTACACCTTAAACTGTCCTGTCAAACAAAAAGTGGGGGCTTCCAGAAGCTTTCCCTGCAATGTTCAATGTGGCATCTAAACGAAATTGAGGTCTCATGGGAGGAACTTGGCTGCATCTCAAATCAAGGCCACCCCAGACTACTGTTATTTTGTGGCAAGGCAGAATATGTTAAACTGGTGCACTTTTGCACATACAGAAATCCTGACTAGAGGGACAGATTTAGTGTGATTAGAAACCAGGAAACAGTGTATTATTGCCGCTATAAACATTTATCAAAGTTCCACTGTGCCATGTGACCTCTGAGGAAGCTTTTTCATTGGTGAATGAAAGTGCTGATGTTTGTTTTTGAGTTTTAGTAGCTTCAGTGGCACTTTCTCTGCTCCCTTCCATCAAGTGTTTGTTACCAGTATTTAGTTTTAATATTTTGTTTCATGTCCCTTTCTTTCTTTAAGCTTGCAACAAAATGTTTTGACTGGGTCATTTTTTTTTTTTTTTTTTAACACGTTAGTTGCTGTTGGTTCTTTTAATTGACGATTTGATCCCACTTAGTAAATCCAGCTCCTGTATCCCCTTCAAGACAGAATATGTGTACGCTTGGCACATCAATTGCAGAAGCCAAGGTCAGGCGGAGAGGTTTCAGAATTAGGTGTCAGAGCTGTTTTGAGCTGGGGAACAATTATGTGAGGGCCGGGTTTCAGCGGCCATTCATTTGCGGCGAGGAAGGGAGGGGGTGCGGGGGGGGGCCTGGAGGATCAGCATTAGCAGCTCTGAACCGCGTGGGGGGATTAAGTGCTGAGCAAGCGGGGGAAGCGACAAGTGCTCCGAAATGTAATTCCTTCCACAGCATCCCCTCCCCACTTCCTGCATTTCCCCTGCTCGGGAGTTAAATGCTGCTCTCAGAAACCCGATACACCACGACCACTTACTTGAGACGCGCACAAGCCAACGAAATCCAAATCCGTCACCCTACATCTGCTCCCTGCCATGCTGCCCCTTTGAAAGGGGATTAAGATGATGCTGGTGGTGTTCATTATTATTATTATTATTATTATTATTATTATTATTATTATTATTGCTTTAAAGTGTCCATCTCAAATACAATTTGCAGCAGTACGAAGATATCATTGAATTTTTAACAAGGAAGTAAAATTAAAATCAATGCTTTTGTTATACCATAGTATTTTTGATATACTAATAACAAAGTATTCGGATCTACAGTATATATTCAACTCATCCATAATAATACAGAATTTTTTTTTAAACAACCATATGAGGCACTGTAACTGAAATTAAACAACTGAAATTGTGGATTCGGGGATCAGTGTTACTTATTGCTACTAAATGCATGGCAAGTATTGCAAATGTTCTTTTGCCAGCTTCCAAGCCTGTGTATCTCTTTAAAGACAATAAAAAAAATCTATTGTGTTGGAGTCTTGCTGGTACCAATACAAACACTCATTACAATCTAAAAAAGCCTCAAGCATCTAAACTGTCTGGGAGAGGGAAAAAAAGGTAATATTTGAATTGCCCCACTAGGTTTGTAGACATATAAAGAGAAATATAAATGTTTAAAAAATGGTTCTTTTTTATTAGATGAATTGCATCATTAAATAACATTATAAAAACTAAAAATGCACCATTAATTTCCCCAAAACAGCAGTAAATACATCTCTCTCCCCGTCCCTGCCTTCAATTTAATTTTTTGCCCCGGGGGCTGACATTTCCAAACCTATTGGATCCCATTATGCAAACGACGCAATTGAGAAAGATAGATCTATCCATATATATTGGGGGCTCGTACATTCGTAATGCGAAAATAAATGGGTTTCTAATTGTCTATAGCAAAATAAAATGTTGGGCTCAAATCGACCAAGCAAGAATACGCATGGCATCCTGTAAATTAAAATAAAAAATTCAAACCCTGTCTACTGGTTTATTTTCTCTTTTTTTCTGCACTGAATAATTTTGTTCATGCTGAAGAATTATCGGATCCTCACCAAAATCGAGAGCGTATCTACAGTATCTATTGCCCGGACTTTACTTCCCTTTAAGAAAATCCAGTAATGGCCAGCACAGATCTGAAGTAGGTGTTTATGGTCACTCTGGTTCAAGAAATCTCAGTACTGGAAAATTGTCCCTTCTCTTCAATGAAATACACTGTAACTAAATGCAATGCAGTGTTACCGTTACCCTGATCCTTTGGTAACACAGGGATGGAAATAAAACTCCCATTGCATAGCAGTTTGATCCATTCCAGGTTTTACAACGAGTTTAATAAGACACACCTGAACTTGTTACCTATAGGGCTTGTCAAGCACATATTAAACCCTAGAATGAGTGAAACTGCTATGTACAGTAATAGAAGTCTTGTTTCTATCCCTGTAACACTTTACTTTTAGTGCTTCTAACTAGATTGCAACAACACTGTGGTACCACATTGATTAATAATTATAAGGGATGGGATTTGCATTAATAAATAAAACATATAAATAGATGCAATGAATAATAATAAAAAAAGGAAAGTTTGACCTGAGCTGAGAATTATTGAATTGCATGTCTTGATTTATTTTTGGAATGAGAATTCAGTATTAATTACCCAACTGCAGAGTGGAAATGGCTTTTACTGTATCTGTCCTATCAGGGTGAGTTCCAGTGATCCCCTTATGAAACATGCACTGCTGCATATCTCATTAAATAGTCTGGATTAGGGAAAGCACACTAAATGCATGGATTAAGCATGTGGCACTGCTAAGGCTTTCATTTTTGCCAAGCACTGTGGAAGTGTAATAATGAAGTGGTCTGGGTGTTTCACTGCATGTGATAAAGGTATATGAAGTGCTCCCCCCTGATTTGAAAAGCAGAGGCTCCACACACCAGCCTTGTTCCAGCACAGGTTGTAATGATCTCATTTGATTTCTGTTTGGTAGTTGCGTTGGAGCCAGGGCATGGAATGAAATCCGCCTGATGGTATGAAACGAGAAAGAAACAACTTGCCGTTAGCTACTGTATAAGAACATGTCAGTTTTAGTTCCATTTTGTTCTGTGTTTAATTCCTCGCGATTTGCCTTTACCTTGTGCTTGTGGCTAAATAGGGCTCGCTGTTTGTGTTTTTTTTTTTTGTTTTCGGGGATGTGGCCGCGGTGGAGGAGCTTACGTGTAATAAACTGTTAGTCAACACATCAATAACTGTGTGCAGAAATAGAAGCTTGCTAAGAGAAACCAGCCTGTTAGTGGAGTCAAAGTGAAGTCTGTATACACGATCACACTCTACACAGGGCTGTTCAGGCTGATATGCGGAAACTCAGCACAGCATTCTACAACATGTGAGTGACGCTGCTTAGTCAAGTCATTAACACAATCGCGAAATAATAGCACAGAGGTTAGTCCTGCCACAGCCCTTTGTTGTGCGGACTTGACAGGACCTGATTTGGTAAAAAAAAAAAAAAAAAATGAAACCGCTAATATGTAGCGAAAGCAGTGTGAACTTAACGCGCTGTGAAAATGAATGCTAATGTAGGCACTCTCAGTGCAGTAATTGCTCTGGGAATTTAAAGAGACACACTTATTTACTGGCGGCGGGGGAAATGCAGGTAATAAATTATCGCTATTATTGCCCTAAGTAAGTGTCTGACAGTGACAGACTGGGAGCACAGTTCATGGGTTCCTGTGCTTGTGATTCTGTACGGTCCAGACAGGGGTGGATATTATTATTATTATTATTATTATTATTATTATTATTATTATTATTATTATTAATATTGCTGCTGTTTGAAAGTATTGTTAGTTCAACTGTTGTATTCATGGTTTACAGTTGTACAATTCTAAGTATTGGTCGTTTTTGGATTTGCTGCCTTTGTAACTACCTGGAATCTTCATTTATTTTTTGTTTGTTTTTATGGAAAGCATTTGAAACAAGATGTAAAATGATACTCACGTTAACTGCATTTATAATAACCTTGCATGGAAAACAAAGGTCAAAGGTCATCAACATGGGCATTTTCGCAAACTGCAGATAGATTTTCACATCCCTGCTTTTGCACGCACACGACACCTGGCCTGGATCCCTTTTAACACCAGTAGCAGAAACACATGAATTTGGTCCACTTGAGTAGGAATGACCTATTCATAAGACATGTATTTATCAAACCTTGTTCTGTCTAAAAGGAGACAATGCATTTATTTATGTGGACCTTGAATTCGACATCGCCGTAGTTCATTTTAAAAATGCATCTCCACCAGCAGTCAAACACGCTCAATTACTTGTTTGTCAAATCAGCCATTACGTAAAAAGACAAAGTAAAAGCTGGTCAGTTAAGAAGCTATAGCCTGCACACTCTATTGCTATCACTGTCTCAGCAGGATTTAGGATCCATTTCAGACCATCCCCAAACACAAGCCAATGACTGTCATGATGAGCAGATTTATTGCATTGACCTTTTGCCTCTGGATCTTCTCCAGATTGTGGTCCTTAACTTGCTTGAGCTATGCTGCTGAGATTATTGCACTGATACTATAGGAATGGCGTGGAGTGGCTTTCTGAAATTATATATTATTATTATTATTTGTTTATTTAGCAGACGCCTTTATCCAAGGCGACTTACAGAGACTAGGGTGTGTGAACTACGCATCAGCTGCATCATTTACAATTACGTCTCACCCAAAAGACGGAGCACAAGGAGGTTAAGTGACTTGCTCAGGGTCACACAGTGAGTCAGTGACTGAAGTGGGATTTGAACCTGGGGACCTCCTGCTTACAAGCCCTTTTCTTTAGCCACTGGACCACACAGCCTCCTATATGTATATATATATTCTCATGGCGGTCACTCGCTAATAATACCGTTGTGTCCATGTGACAGTACAGGGAAAATAAAAGACTTTTAATTAAACAAAATACACAAAACAAAAGGCACAATGGCCAACCAAAAAGACAAACACAAAAACAGCCTTTAAACAAACTACACCAAAAAGAACCACTCACTCTCTCACACCGGTCTTCTCACTCTCACAAACACTCACCAACTAACATACCCAACCACTCCCTTTTATACAGGTGCCTGGGCTAATTGGGCAATTTGCACCTCATTAGCCCAGGCACATTCCACACATTCCTCACACAAACTCACTGAACCACACTCACTCTAAACAATACAAAAAACACAAAACCACCACAAAATAGGCTGCACCCCATCACACACCTCCCCTCCTTGTGCGCAGCACAACATGGTCTAAATGGCCACCTCCCCCCTTAAAGTCCCAAAATCGTCTCTTCTGGTGCTGGGGAGAGGGCAGAGGCTTCCCCTGGCCCACAAGCAGTCCGGTGGTCCCAAGCAAAGATAGTCCGGCAGCCCTGGGCCATAACAGCAGACCCTCGGGAGGCGACGGCGGCAGCGGACCCTCGGGAGGCAAACTCGGGAGGGGAGCCCCTGGCCATGAAGGCGGCAGCGGGAGCTCCACTTCTCCCTCGTACTTCGTAACTGGCGATTCCCCTGGCGATGTGGAGCACCAGGCAACCCCAGGCGAAGCAGGACCCTCAGCGACCCCAGGCGAAGGAGAACCCACGGCGACCCCAGGCGAAGCAGGACCCTCGGCGACCCCAGGCGAAGCAGGACCCTCGGCGACCCTAGGAGAAACAAAAGCGGAGCAACAGGCAACCCCAGGCGATCCAGACGTGGCATCCCTGAGCGGAGTGGCTGTGGCATCCCTGGGCGGTGCGAGGCAGGCATCCTTGGGCGTGGCCAAAAGTGCAGGAACCTCCGGCCAGGGTGGCAGCGACCAGAGTTCCTCTTTCCTGTTGGCTACAGGAGGTAAAGCCCGCTCCAGCTCCTCTGATGGCGGGGCGGGAACAGCAGCTCGTCTCCCTCTGGTGGCGGAGGCGGGAACAGCTCCTGCTGCTCTGTTCCTAGCGGTGGTGGAGACAGAGACAGCTCCTGCTGCTCTGCTCCTGGCGGTGGTGGAGACAGAGGCAGCTCCTGCTGCTCTGCTCCTGGCGGTGGTGGAGACAGAGGCAGCTCCTGCTGCTCTGCTCCTGGCGGTGGTGGTGTCGGAGACAGAGGCAGCTCCTGCTGCTCTGCTCCTGGCAGTGGAGGTGGCGGAAAGGCTGCTGACTCCTTCGGCAGTGGTGATGGGGCTGATGCTGGCCACTCAGAGGGAGGCTGTGGTGGTGCTGGCTCCCTCTGTCGTGGTGGCTGGGCTGGTGTGCGCCGTGCTCCCTTCAGCAGCATAAATAGAGGCTGCTGGGGGACACCAGCATCCTGCCCTTCTCCCCCCCAGAAAAATTCAGGGGGTTGAGCCTGTAACTCCTCCCCTTCTGGCCCTGGAGATGGCAGTAATGGCTCCTCCCCTTCTGGCTCTTGGGACGGCAGCGATGGCTCCTCCCCCTCTAGCTCTCGGGACGGCAGCAGCAGGTGAACCAGCAGTCATGCTCCCTCTGCTGGTGGCGGCGATGAAGGAAGAGACAGCAGGTAATCTTCCCCTGCTGGTGGAGGTGGCACCGACTCCTCCCTCTCGGGCCGTGGACGCACCGACTCCTCCCTCTCGGGCCGTGGACGCACCGACTCCTCCCACTCAGGCTGTGGACGTTCGGGCTCCTCCCACTCGGGCCGTGGATGTTCGGGCTCCTCTCACTCGGGCTGTGGACGTTCGGGCTCCTCCCACTCAGGCTGTGGACGTTCAGGCTCCTCCCACTCGGGCCGTGGACGTTCGGGCTCCTCCCACTCGGGCCGTGGACGTTCGGCTCCTCATAGTACCGGAAGGGACAGGCGGCAAACTGATGTTGCTGGTTACAGAGGGGGCACAACAGTGGTGACCTACAGCTCCTCGGGTACCTGGCCCTGATGTACTCCTCCTCCTCCCTGTCCCTCGCTTCTTCCACCTCATCTTCTCTTCCTTTTTTCCTTTGTTTTTTTGGGGTTTTTTTTTAAACAAAACAAAAAAATCCTGCACTCCTGCTCCAAGTCTCCAGAGGCGCTATCCCACTTCTCTGACACCAAATGTGACAGGCTGACCGGGGTAAGGAGACTCAGAGTCAGGATGTGCAGGGAAAATAAGACTTTTAATTAAACAAAATACACAAAACAAAAGGCACAATGGCCAACCAAAAAGACAAACACAAAAACAGCCTTTAAACAAACTATACCAAAAAGAACCACTCACTCTCTCACACAGGTCTTCTCAATCTCACAAACACTTACCAACTAACATACCCAACCACTCCCTTTTATACAGGTGCCTGGGCTAATTGGGCAATTCGCACCTCATTAGCCCAGGCACATTCCACACATTCCTCACACAAACTCACTGAACCACACCCCAAACTCACTCTAAACAATACAAAAAACACAAAACCACCACAAAATAGGCTGCACCCCATCACAGTCAACTTTCGGAATGACCCTGTGCTGACCACTGCAGAAAATGTCTATAAATTAGGGTATTACTGATAACTTGAGATTGACTATTTAACTGAATTTATACCTGGGCTTCCACTGCTTGCTGTACAAATCTTTTAGATTTTATACTGAGTGATTTGCATTGATTCTTGTATCTCAATGAAGAATAGAAGCAATATTTCTCTATCTCTCTGCTAGATTCCAGTACATTACAGATCGATAGATTTCTTTTCACAGTGTATTACATCAGGACCACAGTACACCAGTGAAACTTGTGCCAGCACTGAGTATTGCTACCAGATTCTAAACTTAACTTGAGCTAATCAGTCCAATCTCAGAGCCAGATCTCTGAAAGCTTAGCGATGTTGGTGACTTGAAAGGGGTGCTCTGTCCTCTGGGCCAGTACTCAATCAGTATCCCTGCACTGTGGGGCTCTTCCCACTGTGGCACAGAAGCCACACGAAGGCCCTGTCTGACATTAAAGATCCCATTATCTTGGTGAGAAGTGGAGGAGGGGTGTTAATTCCTGACTCCTGAATACATTCAATTCATGTTAAGAAAAAATATCCTTCCGTAATTCATACTGCCCTGGCTCTTCCGGGTGTTGAAAAGCCTTTTGCCAGACAGGACCTTGTTACAGTTCTGAGATGAACCCAGGAACCAACCATACAAGGCATCCTGCACCTAGACTCTCCTACCCTCTCCTGTCCCTGAATATTGTCTCTTCATTCTTTTGACAGCTCCCTCATTTCTCGGTTACAAATTGCCGACGGCTCCCCTCGGCATGCATCACGGTGCGAGGCGCCGGCCCCATCACCGCATCCCTGTCGCTCTCATTTATTACCCAGTTTGTTTGCACTCTTATCCGCGGCCTTGCGCAGCCTCCCCATCCATCACCGGCACATCTGCTGCCTGGGCACGCTCCCTCCACTGTCCCAGCTTGCCTTGACAGGACCGATGCTGGGACGCTCTGCTTCCACGGTTCCCTTGTCTCTCTGCTCCCCCTAAACCAAGTCTATAAGGACCCCTTCCTTCACACCACCAGCACACCACTGTGCAACCCCTCAAAATAAGCAAAACAAATAAGTATTCCATTTTTTAATGGAACATTTTTCGCAGCAATTAGGGAAGGAAAATGTATTGATTATCCATGCATATATATTACAGTACCCATACTGTAGTTTGTACCCTGGGCTTTCTATAAAAATCTGATCAGGTTATATAACTGATCCAGTGCAGATACATTGAAAGAAGGCAAGTCATTAGGGATAGCAGGTATTGGTTACTGATCGTAAAAATCACGGAGGAATTGCAATAGCTTTTCGGATCTTAAATTATTGTAAATTGCTGCTTCCCCATGATTCAAGGGCTTCTAGTGTCTTTACAATGGCTACCCCCCTGTATAACCATAGTCAATTCAGCCAGTCAGAGGTTTGCACGATAGCAAACATTCAGAATACAATGGGACAGATTCCTCAAAGTCTTTACACCAAAATGAAATTTCTTTCATTTTTTTATTTTGTTAAAGTAAAATAAAAACACACAACACAAGTAACAGACAAGGTGTACAGTTAATTTAGGGAATCAAAGGTGTGCCTGTCTTGTTTATTTTCTATTTTTTTCCCCAGTATGTTTTCTAATGCATTTGCCCACCCACAGGCAATCGTATTAGTGCTATTACCTCACAAAGTGTTCTAAAAATGGTGTTTAATATCCTTAACATTGTCATCTGCACAGCATGTTGCCCTTTACTTTGAGATCCAGCATCAGGATTAATATAAATAACTAATCGTGTATCAATAATGAATATTTACATGCAACTTTAATTGTATGTATGGAGTGTCCTACCTAGAATTATTATTTTTTATTTATTTTTCAAGTCTGTAATAAAGAATACATATTCTTAAAGAAAACAATGGTAGACATGCACTGCTTTTTATTGAACTGAGCCCATTGTGTTTATGGTTCTGCCTTGGGCTACAGCTGAACCTAGACTGTAAGAGCGGTGAAGAATCCTCCCTCCAGATGCACTTGTTATAGTGCTGGCTGAGTGACAAGTATACCTATAGAGTAAGTATTTATTTCCGGACTGGTTTGTTCTGTTTTCCTGCGATGATGTATGTTTCTCTTATAAATCCATCTCCGGCCTTTAAACCATAAACAATATTTCTCTTGCTGAAGACTCCTTGTGCAGCAGTCTTGAGGAACCTTGAAATTTCCTCCCCTTGATTTAATGGCCCATAATTCTTGAAAGGCAATCCTTCTTCGGGTCTGGCCTGCACACCCTGGGGCCATTTAGAGCCTAAAGTGCACAACACTGCCCTGAGGAGTCTGAGCCCAAACCCACTGGCAAAACAGCACTAAGCATCATCTTTATAAATACCTTGAAAAAGGTTTTGCATATTCATTAGCTAAAGATTTAGTGTGTGTTGCATTGAGGAGTTCTTACATGTTTTGATGGCTCTAAATAATTGCATAACGACGTAACATTGAAACAAAACATTCCTAGGGACCCCATTAGTAATGTTTAAATGAGTAATGTTTAAAGTAAATTTGACATTAGTGTAATGTTTTTCTTGTGAGACCATCCTGAGATTCTGTATATCTCCTTATGACTGGCTTATCTAATTTCCTTATAGTATTCCCCTCCTTGCCGTCTATAAATTATTAAAAGTACATACTGTTAGTATTCAAGAATGCAATACTGTATATATATGTCGAACAAAATTACATGAAAATGGTAGTGATTCTCAAAAAATGTTAATTTTGCTAGACACAAGTAGAATAATCCATCGAGTAGATTCAACACATTTTTCATCTAATAAGGTCAATTCACTTTCCCAGGGTTCCACAGTGGCTCAGCTGGGGTTCAAACATGAGAACTCCTGGTTCTTGGTAGTCCATTGCAGCACAATTGATTCAATTGCTTCCAGTTTAGAGAAATGGGGTACTGGGTGCATGCAAATATATAATCTCTTTCTTCAAATTTGTAAGCTCTCCAAAGATTTGCTGCAGCAACTGAAGCTAAGCAGCATTTATTTATTTATGTATCTAATGGTGTTTTAGCAGGATAAAGGCTTGTGAAGCTGTATGAGCAGATCTCCTAGGAGAGGCACTGAAGTAGAGGGATTACAGGCAGACACAGATACAGTCAATAAGATAGGATGAGTTGAAAAGGAATGCGTGCAGATAAGAGACTGCAAGTAATCAGACAACGGTTTGCTTTTCAAAACACTGATACAAGATTATATGTCACCCCAGCTATACCATGTTTTTTTGTGTTTTATTTTAGTTTTTTCCCTGAGAAAAATGCTTGTGGTCATAACAACGTAACAACACAGATTTAGATTATGTATTTATTTAAACTAGGTACAGTGCTTGATTCCAGATCTACACACAAAGAGTAATTTATAGAGGGGCTCTTTTGGAAGCTTTTAATGTCTCCTGATTTATGTGTGATTTCATCCTAACGTCAAGTTAACCTCTGTATCGAAAACGTAACAGAGAACAAAATGGGACTGTCCTTGGCCTGCAAAGGTTCCAGAATCTCACAAATGGCCCAGATGGTTGTAAAAAGTCTACTGGGTCAGGAACCCCCTCACCAACAGGCAATAAGCAACATTTATGTTCATTCCCCTAAAAAAAATCAAACACTTAAATGAATTTATCAGCACATTTTGCTGCACACACAAGTGATTGTACAGTATTTCCTGAACCAGCGTGACCATCTGCTTTGTTCTGATCATCACTGGAATTGCTACAGCACTAGGGGTGAAGTGTGAGGGGACTGTCTGATTCATCTCATGACTCTGGAAACCTAAACCACTGGAACAGCCTACTGAAACCATGCCGGCATAAGACTCTGTAGACAGTGGTACTTTAATACAATCAGAACACAAAAACATTCCCAGATCAGGTGATATTTTGATCATCCTCTATTGCGTCTCTAGATAGGAATCTCCAATTGATGGTAAGTGCATCAGGCCTGTTGTTTAGTAAGAATGCATACCATTATTGGCTGAAGGTATTAGTTATGGCAATAGTGGATCCAGACTTTCCAATAATGCTCTCTGCTTGGAAAGCAGTGCAAGGCTGTAATGTGCTCTGCATCAGTGCTCTGAAGATGCTTCTCAGTGAGCACCACGCTTTCGCAAATTTTAAATTAGCAATAAATACATCCAGTGGCCAAAGAAAAAAAAATCGTTAGCTCTCTATCTCTAATTGTTTTTTTTCTTCTTCTTTTCCCCTGCATAAGCGGGAGTCCTTTACGCTTGCACTCATTAACAATGCATGAATTAATTAGTGGCTCTATAGGATTTCTGCATGCTGAAGCCATGAGATAAAAAGCATCCCATTTCTATTTCTCTTTTTTTTTAATTGTATAGTTTTCGAGTCGTGTCAATAGCAGGATTAATTTCTCAATATATCAGGGATATTGAGCTGCCCATCAGTGTTTTTTTATTTCTTTTAAAGTGCTAATTACACAGAACAACAAAACCTGATTGCAATGTAACCTGGTCAATGGGTTTTCCAATAGGAAAGACACATATTTAAATAGCTTACATATATCTATTACTCTACATACAGGTATATAAGGGAAAATAAGGGAACATCTCTTACCCAACTACCAGCAAACACAATTGTTTGTCATCAATGTAATTATGTAATGTCTAATTCTTATATCAGAACTGATCTGCTTGGCATCTCCTTACAGAGACAGCCCTTTATAAGCTAAGGAACACGAGTGAGTAAATACTATTTCAACCTCTTTCTGCTTCCTCTTTAATGTATAAATGTATGGTTATGTGGTAATGAATTGGTGTTAAACAGTTATCTCACACTTTTAAAATGACATGGGCTGCTGGTGGGAAAGGCTGAGCATGGAGTTCTAACATGAGGTAATGGGGATCAGCAATCTTCTAACGCCTCAGAGAGTGTGCGCTGTGTTGTGTGTTTCGGTCCCGTGGTTGGAGATATCAGTGAAGTTGATCACACTAATCCTCAACTGGATTTGGGCAGTTGATCCAGCTGTTATAAACAAAACAATCCCTTTAGAATTAGTGTGACTAACCTCTCTCTGACACAACCTAAAGCCCTGCACACTAGGCTTTGAAAAATGGACTCCGATTTTCTGACAGCTTCCAACATTTTGTAGACTCAGAGCCCAGGCATGAACAAAGCCCTGGATGGGGGCAGCTTGCTACCAGTAATGACTACTGGTGTGCTGATAAATATAGTGTTAAGCAGATAGGGATTGTGGTAGAGAGATATAATACAGTCCATGTCTCTCCCAGTCAAAGCTCTCGTCAACCAAGTCTATCAAGTCTCATTCCTTCTCTGTGCTCCCTCCCCCATCTAGCTCCCTAACAAACTCAAAGGTCAAACCGCTAATAAAACTATTAGCAGAAATTAATCTCTCCGATGTGTTAATGCACTTTTAATTCCTGTTAGCAAATTTCATCCCCCAGCAGTTTGCTGCCGCTAATGAGAAATAAAACTGTGAGTGTTCAGCGGGGGCACATCGGGAGGCTGCCAGGCCCCTTCTCTCTCTCCCAGTCACTGGTGCTGTTACTCACGGGCGCAATTTCATTTCCAGTCGTGTGCTTCTGATGGGTTAATTAGAAAGTGAACTTCCATCTGTTCTCCTGGGCGGCAGTGAAAACACTTCTCTTTCCTTCTTTAATTCTTCTCTATGGGAGTGTTTTAGAACTTAAGAGGGCTGAGCGGCACAGCTGGTTTGCAGACAGGCAAGTCTAGTTCATCTTTATTGTGTTCAGGTAAAGCAAATCATTGAGACAGCAGGTTTACTCAGCTTTCCATGTAATGCAAATCCGACACCTCTTTGTATCCATGACTTGTACACTAAATCATAATTCAGTATATTGAAACGGTAGCAGCAGAAAGACCTGCCGATACACTCTGACACGCCCCCATTACCTATGGCTGTTTGGTTGGCCTGCATTAAGTACCGTGCATGGAGAGCAACATTCTATTACCAAACTGAGCCTTTTAATCAATAAAGAGATAAAAGATATTTTAATCAAAGACATATTTCCTTGTTTGTGTAATGGCTGCACGCACATAATCTTTAAACCCTGAAAACGATGCATAATGCACTCCCAAAGAGCCGCTCATCCATATAAATAAAAAAATAAGACAGTCAGCAGAAAATAACACCCGGTGCACAGACACGCCGCAGCCGCCAAATTGCATTAGGACGTTTATATTAAAGAAAACTGCATCCTGTAAACTCAAATAATATCCTCTATTCGCCGCCACCGATTAGATCCCGGGCTATTTGTCCAACACACAAGCAGCTGCTTGGAACAGCGATGACTCGCAATGAGATTAGCTCGAAACCTGACCTGCTTTGGCTCTGGGCTGCAGAGTTCACTCACTTGATAACGAGCTGCATATCAGGGAGGATAAGGTTTCTGCCTTTGGGTTAAAAGGATCTTGACACCAGGAGGCAAGGAGAGTTGTTTTGTTGTTTTTATATTGTTGTTGTTGTTCTTGTTAGATATATAGTAATGAGATACTATACACAACCAGTATTGGGACAGAAGAATGAATGCAGAACAAGTGGTATTCAGATATGCAAAAGATTTGAATGATCACGCCATCTCACAGCTATTACATCTTTTTACATGTTATCAGGGGCCAAGGAAGTTGGGAGGAAAGGTATAGAAGCCAGAAGACAGGTTTTACAAAAATAGTCAGGGAGGGAGAGTGAGAAAGATAAAAATAAAGGTGTGGATCAATTGAAAAGAAGGGTGCTGTTTCCTAGAATCCTATTTTATTTTAATTAGACCTTTCTACTACGGTGCAATCTGGCACCTGTGTCAGTCACTTGCCCTGGAAGTTAACACTGCATTACAGAGAGCTCTAGCCATAAGCTTGCTCCTTGGTAACTTGCAGATTGTTTGCGGTTAACAGGCCGGTCTTTTATTAATGCAGAGGAAGCGTGAGCGAGCAAGCATCATGCCTCGGAAAGAAAACATCAGGCCTCTAATAGTGATTCATGCTCTCCGTCAGCCGCTGGGACAGGCCGGGTTCGATCCCTGTTCACAGCGCTGTAACGCGATCCCGGAGAACATCATAACTGCATGTTGGTGGTGTTCGGGCGCTGACATATTGATCTGCTCTCAGTTAAGAGATTTGATAGATTATGCTGTGCGGGGGATTGAAAGAAAATAAGGAGAGAAGCAGCAGGAACTGCAGTGCACTCCATTCTTGAGTCTGCCACAGACACAGTGAAAGTGGAGCAGTGGCTCCTATACTTGACTCGCAGGAGCATGGTCACAACTTTCAATTCTGAATAGATGTCAACCATGACCTGCTTCATTGACTAGAACTATCGTATAGTAAGGGGCAGGTGTGCTGTTTAGTTTAGTTTTGTATCTGAATACAGACCTATTCCATCAACCAGTAACCCATGGCGTAGAAATAGTATGTTTAAGAATAGTCTATTTATCTAGCAATGCTATTTATGTATTACTTGCTACTAATGGACTGTGTGTCTTTTTTTGGGGGTATATCACTGTTTATAAAGGCTTACTTATATGGTCCAAGGCTGTCAATTAATGGACTTAAAAGAGCCCAGTTTAACCCTCAAATGCTCTTTTTATAGTTTTCCTCTTGTACTGGAACAAAAGCCTAAAAGCTTGGAGTCAGTAGAAAAGCCTCCATCGTGCGTTCTTTGACCACTGTTTCTCAGCTGTAAGGCAGTAGCTAGTTAAGGCTTTTTGGGGGCTGCTGCGGCGTCCCAACGGGGAAAGCCTGGGAGCGAGGGAAATGATCGCACTAACCATGGAAGAAACGGCAGCGATCAGGGCTTAGCTATTGTTCTGCCAGCCCCTGACAGGAGATGATTTAGCACCAGAGGGGCACAATGCTTGGGTCACAGTCCTGTTGTGGGCCCTGAACTAGCTGTCCGTAAGAAAGCAGTATGAATCATGCCTGACTGGGCACCAGCAATCCCACGCAAATGTGACAAATCAGGTATTTATTTATTTACATTTAAAAACTGAGAAAGGTGTTGTTTTTAAGAAAAAAAAAGTCGACAAAATCAATAGGAAGAGGAATGGCTTGTACTGTGCTTTTTTTTTTTTTAAAGGATTACAGCTCAGCAAATGTACAGCACCTGATCTTTCCCCTGCATGGAATTCAAACAGCCCAGGGTTAGCTGGGTTTGCTGGTGGTGCAGTAGCTGCGAATTGAGGGACATATTTACTGGCTTCCTGCTGGGTAACCACCAGTGCTGAAATGGTTTATTTAACAGGGCAGAGGCTGGGCACAAACCGACAACCCCTACACACCACAAGCAAGAGTCTTAACCACAATGCAAAAGAGCCAGGCTCGTCTGCATTCGTGGTTTTAGAGTTTAAACCACACCTCATCTCACCGACAGGGGGTAGTACATCACACAGCACTGCCCGTTACACTTGCCTTCCCATGGAGTTGTATTATTGAAGATTTTATGCGCGTGGAAGTCACAGCCTAACCTTGCTCTTCTTCAAAAGAACACCATGGCATCTGTGTTCACTTCTCTTGCTGTTAACCTGCATCAAGGAAGGTAGGCCCTTGTCTTGAAGTCATTGATGCCATGAAGACCTGCTCTGAGCTGTCTCCGAAGCCACTAAATATACAAGTATCTTTCACTAGGGAAACCTCAAAACAGATCACACAACAAAGTACTGTCATCTTTTGTATTTCATGTAATCAAGCTCTGTGGCTTAAAATACACAAGAAGGGCTTCAAATGCTCTTAGTTATAGCAAAAGGGGAATCAGCTAACTGGGCACAATTGTTTGCTCTGAATAAGCTTTTCAGAAAGAGCAACTTTAGACTCTCAATAGGGCTCTACAGAAGGGGCAAGGTGGGCATAGAAAGCAAGTCTGGGGACATAGGTGAGCATTTGACCCTGTCAGAAAGACCAGATATTGTTGCCACCTTAAATGAGTTATAGGGAGATGAGAAAAGCACATGTGTAGATTTTAAAGGTGTTTTTCAGCACCCTTGTCCCTAGCTCTTGCTTGGCACCAGAGATTGCTATCAGCAACAATCTAAAAATAGAAAAACGTGTTATCGGAGATGAGGAGGACAAAGAGGCACTTTTCTCTTTTCTTCTGTGATACTGCACCAGGTATTTAACTCAAAATGTGATATCAAGGGCAAGTGTCATATCTTGTATCACTGCCCCATCTTGGGGCATTTTATATCACTGCAAGCAAGGGGCCGAGGATTAAAAAAAAATGCTGGAAAATTGAAGTAATGCTAAACCATTTTCTGCCCCCAGCATCAGGAAGACAAATGGGTCCCTGGCGATGACAGAGTGCCTGGCCCACAAATCACTGCCCGCTGCCCCGTCCAGTTCTCCCCCTGTTCGCCCCTCTCCATTAGTCATCAGCTGGGAGAGAGCGCCGGCCGGGATCAGTAATTAGACAAGGACAAATAGCCAGGCACAGATACGGATGGCTCTCTCCGCTAAATAAAGGGCCGTTACCATACCGACCGGTGGGCAGCGCGCTGGGCTGGGAAGCGTTGCCCGTGCGCTGGCTACTCGTTTGTTATCCGGCCTCTGGCTTGCCCACTCCCCTCTCGCGCTCGGACACGCCGATTCCACTCCCAGAGATGAGCAGCCACGACAAGTTTTATTTTTATTTGTGTCCGTCCACATATGAGGTCACCATGCATGAAAGTAATAAGGAATGATGTCCACTCTGCCTTTTAAAATTAAAAACCTTACAACAGCTCGGGGGACTTTCCGATGAGCTATAGGGAGCAGGACTGGAGGACTCCGACATATTGATTCTTTTCATTTATAATTATCTTTATTGGATTTCATAATAAAAAAAAAAACACTAACCGGGCAAGAATTTCATTCACGTAAACAGATTTTAAAACGCATAGTAATAGGTATTAAAAATAATTAAATAAATACACAGAAACCACATTGAGAAGCCGCTAGGGTAGGCATTGTAGAAGAGCATGTCTCTGTTTTGTATTACTCAATATTGTAGTTTTTACCCTTTTATCCAACAGACACTTTTTTCCGAGAGGAATGTAACATAAGTAATGGTACAAAACTAGCAAGTTGTAGGATACAGTTATATACAGTTACAATGACTTTGTTCTGATCTGATGGAAACCCGTTCAGCCTATCTCAGCTTGACATCACAAGCCTCCTCATGTGTGGGGGTATTGTGCGTATTATTGCTGCCTTGGAAATATCACTATCTTCTGGAGAATAGCCAGAGGGACCAATTTACTGGTTGCATTTGCAGCCATGCAATCACTATAGAGCCCCTTCCAAGCTCAGGTTCTAATAGACTGCCCTATTCCTAATAGTTCCTAATAAAGTGTACATTTAAGCCGTTACAGGCATTCACCAGTAGAGGCAGCATGTCACAGGCTAACCAGATGATCTGGGTTCAATTGCAGTGTTGTAATGTTGACCTTAGAGCAGAATTCCCTTCACCTTCATTTCACACCTGATCAAGAGCTGGATTTAATCTCTAGAAGCCTGTGCAATTCCTCACTGTCAGCCCAATGAAAGTCTCGCTCCTTTTTTTTGTTTGCTGAAAATCTTTAACAGTCGTGTGTGTGTGTGTGTGTGTGTGTGTATCACTGTCTTGAATGGCTTTGCTGGCAAGTGTGTGTTGAGCGATTTCGGTGGGTGCAGGGTTAAAGCTCAGTCGAACTGCTTGTATTTTCTTTCATTATAGACAGAGAGTTGGGGATCACAGCAAATTAGGCATCAGTTCAAGGGAAAAGAAGCTCAACGGACCATTAAGGCACTAAAGCTTAGCAGCCGGGAGAATAAAACAAGCTTACACATCTTTAAGGGGCTGGCTGGGTATGAAAGATGGAACTGCTGAAGAAAGTGAGAGAGACACAGTGGGCTGCATGCACAATTATTAAACTGAGCTGATTTACCAGGAAGTGCCATTGAGGTTGAAACCATACGGAACATGGAACCTGTTACTTACTGTTCCTTGTGGTTTTTTATTTTCTTTGTTCTAAATATTTTGGCTTTGGGATATTTCTATGTCGCAGGCCTGTGGAAATACTCAAATCTGAGGGGGGAGGGAGATTGGGAAGGGGGTGCTGCGTGGCATGGCATTGCACTGGTCTAAATTTGACCCAAAGTAACTTCTAAATTGCTGACGTTAAACTGGGTAGAATGAGAAGCCTTAAACAGTGTGGCCAATGGCCCTGAAAGCTGGCAGGAACACTACAGCATTTGAAATGTGAGTGAAGATGTTGTGGCCTTGATCGTGGACTGGATCGATCTGGCTGATTCTCTCTCAGATGCGTCTTAGTTTATTAGTAGCTTCGGCCTTCCGCTGCCCCATTCCAGTGTGATCAATACTGCCGCTCAGACGGGCAGTATTTTTCTCACTTTTAGTGCCTTAACGCTGTTTAACCGTGTCGCCTGATAAACGGCACGCCCTCCCGAAACGCTGATTTCTTATCGATTTCTGCTTGGCTTCACCATTTCTTGCCTTGTCAGTCTCGCACTGTTTTTATCTCCACTTACTCCCCTCCAGCAGCTTAAAGAGATAGTGCGCCCCCCCCCCCCCCCCCCCTCACCAGGGCCCATCTCTCCTGTAGCAGGGCTGTGTAGCTGAACCCACCTCTACAAATCAAGGTACATGTGCTATAGGCTTTGGATAGATTCCAAATGCAACTGCACTCAAGCAGCAGCAGCAGCCATATGGAGCATCCTCTACGTAATTCAGAGTGGAGTCTTGCATGACAGCACTGCACAAGACCGCTGTGTATGAGTACGTAAGTTGGTTTCTGTTCAAAATCTACAGATTCTTAGCATTAGGCTGACCAACTTGTGACTCAATTGCCCTAACTCAAGTGATTGTATTTTTTGTAATACAGAATTAAACTGGCTACCTCTTCAACTTCAGTTTGAGTACATAATCGCTTATTGATCTTTTTTCTCGTTTACATAAATTTTCTTCTTGCTACCTTAATGGCATTGTATCCTGTGCCTTATCATGGCATGTGACCAGTAACCCTGGATCTTTGATAGGTCACACCTTAACACCTACAATGCTGAACGACTTCGCTGCAGGAAGTTATGGGATGTTAAAACCACAGCTTTTTTAAAAACACTCTTTTTGTCAGATGGCTGGTGATAGATGATTGGATCCTAACAGACAATGATCAGGAGTGAGAAGGATTAAGGGAAAGTTGGGAGCTGTGTTAAAGTGAGGTATGGAATGGTACAGAATGAGGGACAGTTCTTGTGTGTGTGTGTGTGTGTGTGTATACAGCAATGGCTAAAAGTTTTGCATCATCTAGAATTACACGATTGAGACATAATTTTAAAAAAGTAACAATATGAACATAATTTAGGACTTTTATTTAACATGTACTCAAAGAAACTACAAAATGATATTGCAAAAGTCTACCAGAAGTCAGTACAGTACAGTATTTCATATTAGATTTCAATTTGTCAGTTTTTCATTAAGTATATGGAAAAACTACAAAGCGGTTTGTAATTTAACATGTTAACCTAATATTATTCAGCAGGTTTTTATAAAGCAAAATGTTTGGCTATATATCTCTATTCCTGAGACACGTTGACATATGGATTGCTGGCGCCACCTTGTGGAGGCATCCTGCAATCACAGAGCCAGACGCATTAATCAAAGCCAAAGGAGTGTAAAATACAATCAGGTTCTTTTATCCATTTCAAGTCGCAGTCTGAAGGCCGGCCTTGTGAGCCTGAAAAAAAGCACCCTCCACTTCATCAGGACCCCTACTTATAACAAATGGAGTGTCTTTTTCATGGAGTTCTGCCATCAGAAAAGAGCGTTCTCTCTATCCATTTAATTCCAGCACGAGTGGAAGGGTCAGGGCGGGAGCACCTAGCTACATTGACTCCCCAGCGCTTCCCAGTCGTGCAGTAAACTACCTTTTAGGAATTGTTTCTCAATAAGAAATGATTAGTCCATTTATCTGAGCCTGCCGGGCTGTCTCTTTACCCAGACCTCCAATATTTTTCGTTTGACCTGATCTGGGCTATAAACTAGACTGAGGCACCTTCAATTTGTCACCCGCGAAGGGAGCGTCAACAACTGATTGCATCTCCAAATGTAAAAATTCCTCCCGCTTGAATTTCTATTCTTTAGTACTTATCGTCTCCACTCCTCCCTGCGGCACAGCAAACCCGACCAGGGCTATAAAGAAAAGAACGTGGTGTTTATTCAGATTTAGTACATCTAGTATGTGCCCAGGATTTAAAGTAGTCAATGTATATTGATTGAGGCTCACACAAATGTATTTACTGATTCTGTAACCAGTCCAAACTGTGGCTCTAGTAGGGATGTTTAAGTACTCGTGAAAAGTGACTTAAAACTCAAGTCCTCTTTGTTTCCACAGAGCCATAACCCTGCCCTGAAGGGACCATGTCCATCTAACTCTAACCTCTCTCAGAAATGACCATCCGAACTCACTTCACACAGAGCCCCAACAGGTACCAGATCTAAATGACTTTCATCATTACCAGCCTGTGCCTGAGATCTGCTCCACTTAGCCAGTCTTTGTGGGTTCACATAGAAAATAAATGACGCCCACAGATCATTACTGAAGGTGGGGTTCATTTTGGAGCCTTGTTTTCATGTTTTGAAATGTGTTACCATAGCTTTTATTTTGAAATTGTGCGTCTTTGGATTTTAGATTTGTACTTTTGCTATGATTTTGAGGAAATGGTCATGTTTACTGTTTGTCTTCATTGCATTTTCAGCATTGTTTTATCCAAACTGATTAATGTAACAAAAAAAAGTGTCATAAATTAGCATCCTTCGCTGTCTTTTAAACATCAACAAGTAGTTATTCCTTAAAACTCTACAAACTTTGTACTGCAGCAAAATCTTAGTCAATCTGAAAAGTGGAACAGGGTTGTAATGAGTAGTTAGCTAGTTAAAGTTTCTCTAAAAAAGAAAAGCATGTTCAGTAATCATTAAAAAGACTTCATAACTTCTAGGACCCTTGTGAGAACAGTGCAGTAATCTTTTTTTCTTGTCACATATTCACTTCTAACCTAATGATCTCCTGGCTGTAGGCTTCCCAGAGCCTCTCATTTGAAGTCACGCACACTTTCCTCCCTGGCTCAAAGAAGCGTGCAGCCGCACCTGCAAATACAAGAGCTGGTGCTTTTAAAAAAGGCCAGGATTGCTTTAATTACTTACAAAGGACAAATTAGTGAAATCGTGAACTTTCAGCAACCATAGTAAGTGCTAATGCTATGTGGGATATAACTGGGACAGTTTAATCTGCCAGCAGTCTCACTTCGACACCCCCTGCCCAGCCCACTCTGCACAAGGCTCTCCTGGAAGGTAATTGAAACTCTGATACACCCTCCTGTGCTCAGCTTCTCTCTTCTATTTCCCAGGGGGGCAATGAAGATGCGCTTTCCGCTGCTCAGACCGATTGAAGAGCTAAGCGAGGAAGTCAGCCACGCTATTTCATACTGCCAGGGGAAGTGTATTTACATTTCCCTTCAACGCTTCGATCGATCGGCTCACAGTAACCCTACACCCGGAGTTACAAGCGCACTCTCTTTTTCAAAAGTCCACTTTAACACTCGCTTAATGATGCAGGAAAAACTGTCTTTCCCTTTAAGAGGGATGGAAATTATTTTTCAGAAATAACCAAACAACTGCAATATGAAAAATGTTACAAATCTTGGAGACAAGGTTAAATTAGTTCAGACGGCAAGCCCAGATTAAAAAGTTCAACTGGACAGAGAAACTCCAGAGCAATCTGGTGGGGTAGGGTGTCCCAGCTACTGCCAGGCAGAGACAGAAAAGTTTCTTCACACAGTACCGATTATTTCAAATGTCACTGTTTATTAGCAAAGAAACACATTACATATTGTCTTTGCTAAACGGTACACTTCAGACACATTACAACAAATATTAAACTAGCACCCTTTAGTAAAAAAAGTGCCAGGAACTGGAATTAACAGAAAACAATACTAGAAATGAACAAGACTACATAAACAACGTTCAGGTTTTTAAGTTAACCTGTTCTAAATAATGCATTCATTCTATCAAATCTATTTCACACCATAAGGTACATCTTTATTTAGTTCAAAACTTTCAGTATTGCAATTTTCTTACCTACGTTTGTTTGTTTTGTTTTTTTTACATACAATTAACATTAATGGAAATTTTTTTTTTTTTTTTTTATATAACCTCCTGATACAAATTAAACCTTTGATTTGCAAACTAAGAAAAAAAAAAAAAAAGCAGAGATGAAAATGATCTGTTTTTGGGAGAATTCTGCAATGTGGACAAAATGCATTTTGTTTTATTTATTTTGCTGCCAGGGTATAACTCCTGGGAATACTCTAAGTGCAATGCAAAACAGACTGCAGTTTCATTATCTAATACAGGTGAAACACGAATAGTGAAGGTTTTATTGCTAATGTAACCAAACCTCTTCTTTTGTATTTCTTAAAATGTGTTTAGTGTCCGTGAAAGATGCTGGATCAAACGGAAAACAAAACAGAGGTGGTCTATTTCTCAACACAACCAGAACCGCGTAGCCAGCTGCAACGTGAGCTTCTACACGCTGTCCCGAAAACAATCCTCGAACCTGGAGCAAACATGCTTTGAGGAGACGAGTTCAGACTCTGAGCCCATCTAGTCAAGGGACAGACTGTCTGATAAAGTGCCCATTAGTTACGAGGGGGGTGTGCTCTGCACTAGGAGCTCCTCAGAGACCACCTCAACTTATTTCACGCATGAACTCAACAGTAACAAGATGGAAACGACTTTCAATCACTGCTAGCCTCGACTAGATTGGAATCTGGGACCTGGGGATGAAAGGAAGACTCGCACTGCACTGCATTTCTAATGACTTACCCTGCCCTCCTCAGCTCTGCTTTTGAGCTCTTCAGAACTGGTGGCTGTGTGTTGGATTAGTTGATAATGCTGGTTTAGGCGCCTCCTCTGCTGGTTTCAGAAAGAGGAGTCAAGACAAACCGATTACAATCCTTTGAATGTAATCCACTGTTCATTAATGTAACTTTAAGCAGTAGCTTCCCAATCTCTACATTGATTAACAAAATACACTACCAGATGATCACCTCTAATGCATTGAGTTTTTGTATCGTATCATACTAAAACTTCAGCAATAAAAAAAAGGGAATTGGGAAATAAGTCTGCCACCTGCTGGTGTCTGGAGCACTGTTTAAAAAAATGGTTTAGTGCAAAGAACTTTATATATCACAGACTGCCTTACTTATGGGTCTGTGAAACAAGTTTTACTATTACTTTATATTAATCTCTCTGGTTTTTTAAGACTGTCCGGTCAGGTTATCATTAAGAATATTCATCATACACACACACACCTCTACAGATGCAGGTGTCACAGATGTCCTTACTTAAAGCAGTATCGTAATTTAAAAGCGGTTCAGAATTCACCTGGCAGAGCCAAATAGAAAGAACTCAGGAAATAGGACAACGGGGTCAACTCCCATGGAGCATTTGATAAAGAATAAAGACTATCTACAACGCCCTCTTGTGGGCAAAATGAGTTATTGTTGCTACATGCTTACATTTCTATAAACGTGCATGGACAGCTCTGCTGTCAGTCTGAAAATCTTATGTACTGTACTTCAGCTGTTTTCAGTTCAGTTTTTCTTTTTATGAAAATGAACAGCTCAGATTCCAGGGAATAAAAGCGACCTGTTAAATTGATGGGTCGCTCTTCTTTTTCATGGTGCGCTGGTGTGATTTAAGGTGGGAGAGCTGAGTGAACCCTTGGCCGCAGTCAGGGCAGTGATATGGGGTCTGGCCTGTGTGAATGCGCTGGTGCCTTTTAAGGGTCCCTGACTGGCTGAAACTCTTCCCACACAAAGTGCAGGAGTAGGGCGTCTCAGCTGTGTGAACCCGCTGGTGTGCTTTAAGTCCTGCTAAGTGGCTGAAGCGCTTGTCGCAGTCCATACAGTGGTACGGTTTCTCTCCTGTGTGTATTCGGTGGTGGACCTTAAAGGTGTCCATCCTCCGGAATCTCTTCCCACACACAGTGCAGGCGTATGGAGTCTCTCCTGTGTGGATTCGCCGGTGTTTCTGAAGGTGCCCTGACTGAGTGAAGCTCTTTCCACATTCAGTGCAGTGATACGGCGTCTCTCCTGTGTGGGTGCGCCGGTGTTTCTTAAGGTGCTCCGACTGAGTGAATTTCTTTCCACAGTCAGTGCAGTGATAGGGAGTCTCGCCTGTGTGAATGCGCAGGTGTTTTTTAAGGTCCCCTGACTGATTGAAGCTCTTCTCGCACACAGTGCAGCGATAGGCAGACTGTCCGTTGTGAATCCGCCAGTGCTCTCTGAGGTACCAGTACTGACTGAAGCTCTTCCCACATTCCGTGCAGATGTGCACATGCGTCTTGTGCTTTGTGTGAGTTTGCTCCTTGCATTCAGAACACTGGTAGGGGGCATTTGCGCTGTGTGTCTGCTTGTGAATGTCAAGCATTGCCGATTCATAGAAACTCTTCCCACAGTCATTACAGACACACCGGGTCTCCTCCACGTCATCGTCGTCGTCTTCTTCTTTAATTTTGACCAGTTCGTACTCGGGGACCTCGTCTTTAATGTGCACACATTCCAGTTCAGAACCCTGCCCTACAGATTCCATCTTTCAACCTTCTGTAGCTTTTCTCATTCGTCCCTGTGACAAAAACAAAAGTCTTTAAGTCCCCTGCAGGTCATTTATACATGGATTTATTCACATTTAAAGAGCAAGTAGCTGCAAAATTAATTTTCTTTTTTTTACTGTTCAGGAAATTTGATCCAAAGTGGCAGGATGCTAGATGATGCTGGCTCCTACTTCCATGAAGATGCTTTAAACTAGTCATTCATATTATATATATATATATATATATATATATATATAATTCAATATGTTAATGTATCATTATTAAGCAGGTTTCATTCGCCTATCTCATATATATATATATATATATATATATATATATATATATATATATATATATATATATATATATGTATATATATCTATCTATATATATATATATATATATATATATATATATATATATATATATATATATATATCTATCTATCTATCTATCTCTATCTATCTATCTATCTATCTATCTATATATATATATATATATATATATATATATATATATATTAAAACTTGACTGATTTTAACATTAATTTAATATTACGAAGTCACACTATTAAATAATAAACACGTTTACAAAAATGCGATCCACTTTATATTGGTAAACATGCCAAGGTGTGCTGCTAAGCATCCCCGAGACAGACACTTAACATCACTTAAACATATATTATTAGTACAGTCCCGTCAAACCCTTTATTGTGGGACCAGTGTTTACAAACAGCATGACAGCTCTGTAGAAAGTAATATCAAGCTGCCATTCTAAAAATGAATCTGCAAAGAGTGAACAACCGCTAAGGCACAGCACTTGTTTACCTCCTTGGTACCTGCTTTCTTTTTCACGGAAGGACTGGGTTGTTGTCTTCTCGTACGCCTTGTAATTCGTAGCTATTTTTGTACCATGAAGTCTTTCCTTTGTCTGTGTTCGTCAAGCCTAGAAAATGGGTAACGCTACAACCCACAATGTATCACTCCTAAAGGGACCCGAGTTTTTGGTTCAAAGCCTTTTTTTCGCTTCTTCTGCTTTGTAATAAATATGCTTTTCCTGTGCAGGCCTTGACAGCAGTGCATACTGGGAGATGTAGTTTCTACGCTGTAAGTTCCTTTTGTCTTTCTGAACCAGGAAGTAATCAGAACTGCGATGTGCAAATTGCGTTTCCTTGCCTGTTACTGCGTTGCCACTGGATAGCGGTTGTTGCTAATAAGTTGAAAAATAAATGTAAAAAAAAAAAAAAAAAAAAAAAACCGAGAGGACAACATCCAACCCTTAACAGAAAACTTAAAATCAAATCGTTTTTAAAATGTGTGCTATTCTTTGTGACACAGGGGCTAATGGGAACAGTAATGTTGGAAGATGGACGCACAGCAAAGAGCTCTCCTGGGTGACACACTGTCCGTCTGTCTGCACTGACTGTGAAAAACACGACATTCGCCAGCAAGCACACAGTAGAAACACCCCGTATCAGTGTGAGCAACGCAGGGAGAGTTTCAGTGATTCAGGAAGCTTTTAAAATAATGTGCCTACAGTGCCTGCAATGTGTGCGAGAAGAGTTTCAGCCAGTCAGGGGACCTTAAAAAAACACCAGTAGATGAGATGAAGAATCAGCCTTTTAATACAGCTTCTCTTCAGTAACTTAAAGAGGGTGTTTCAGAAGTCTGGAGTTGAAGGCTGGCGGGTAAAATCTGTTTCTCTCCCACCACGCCTTGATGGAATTGTGAATGATTTATATAGTTACAGGTTATTCAGGACTGTATTTTTCCAAGAGGTCTCTCTGCGTTGTCTCAATTCTTCTTGGCGTTACAGACTTTTCATTGCCATGACCCAAGTTATGTATTGTTTTTGCAGAATTGTTTATTTATGTATTTGGATGTAAATCTGTTAATGACAATAATCTAATCTAGTCTCTTCACCACACAAAACATTTCAGTTTTTTGTGTGAATTGTTTGACACAATGTCTTCCCCTTAATTACACATTTTTCAGGTTAAACATCACTATTGTTAATTATGCTACCTTTAATTGGAACAATGAGTAGTTCCTTTTCTATTCCACAACCTTTGGTAAATGCAGCCACTGCTTTGAGGGAGATGGTTACATTGGCACCCCTTGTGAAGTCCTTCTGAATAACTGCACACAGCTCTTACCACCTTGTACAGTATCTAGTGGATCACATAACAACATACGTTTCCATTAATTGTAGAATATGGCATTTTACTTTCATTCTCAATTTTCTTGACCAGTCACTATCTATATTGGACATGCAGAAAAAACCCCAGATCTATTACAGTAAAGTATGTTTAAGTTTACTCTCTGAAGTAGATGAAACTTTATGCTTTCACACTAGTCTTTTTTTGTTCTTGTGACACTGTCCTTTTTCCCCCTAAAGGTGGACAACAGAAGTGATCCAGGAAAATTATTCTGCTGCTTACCAGCTTTTGTAAGTTATTAGCCATCTAGTACAAAAACATGTTTTTGCCTTATACTTCAATTACAAGTTAATGAAGAGTAGAAATGGTTTAGCAGTTTTTGTGACCTTAGTACCTATGCAGTTGTGTCTAGTCTAATAAATAACCCTGCAGTAATTCAGCTACAAAGGTTGAAGGATAACCTTACTGACACGACAGTGATTTGTGGGTATTTATTGAGTTATCTTACATATTTTTTTTACATGACATAAAGAGCGTGTTTCTTCATGGAAGAATTAAATGACATTTATTGGCACACCCCTAGATCTAATGGAGCATGCAGGTGATGCTAATTCTGCAGACAGTAACAGAAGCGTGGGGGTTGGGTTTTTTTTTTTTTTTTTTGGCTCACAGAGCAACCTAATAGCAAGCAGGTTTCAGAAGTGACAACTCGTGTCTCTCTAATTAAACAGACTGGCCAGTCAACACATTCTGAAAATGGAGCAATGGAGGAATATATAGAGCAATACCCAGGAGGGTAAGCAAGGGCAGCAGCACAGTGTTAAGGTTCTCCCTTGACTCGCTGGTCGGGGAAGCAGTTCTGCACTTGTTGTTTTCATACATCTCCGTGCCAGTGTAGATCAGACTCAACACAGTGAACGAGCACACCTTCGTTAAGTGCTTCCCTGACATGGAGTACAAGGAGAACCTAGCGGTTTGTTTTTTTTTTTTTTAACATGGTGTTCACTCTTTGGTTTGCCTGGCCCGGGTCCCCTCACATGTCTCCGAGTGCCATCCAGTTCTGTTGCTTGACTGCCCGCTACAGTAGTGACCTGTATGGGCCAGGCAGTCTCAATCTTTGTTCAAACTACTTTTGTTCTCTTTGAACCCGATGAATGCTAGAAAAAAAAGGAGGGTTACATGTTAGTTCTGACAAAGGGGTTCGCATTTGCTAGAGTCTACAGAAAAATAACAGTAAGACTGGATGTCCTCACCATTCCCCTCCGGTAAAAATGAGGGGCCAGTTCCACCAGCCAAGAGGACTCTATTGCAGACACGTCCCGCAGGAAGTACCTGGATGTCTGCATCACCTCATTGTACACTACCCTGCAGAGGAAAGTGGAAATCACGTCATCCCTGACAATCACAGCCACGCTTTCCATCTGTGAGCAGATGTATATTTTTATCTATATATAGTATAATATAGCCACCTGTCAAGTTTGAATGTGTACAAGCTTACTACAACTATAGATTAAAATGAATCGAGATAGCCACTAAATCCACACGTTATTATTTTTCGTATATTCAGTATTGCACATGCTTACAAACATCTGCAGCATGTAAGCCCTTATACCCGAGTATAGAATTTGGGCGGGGGTGGGACAAAGGTCTTGTAGCCTACCATTTAGGAGGCTTCTCCGCGTAGAGCACAGAGGTGGGATGAATATGCAGCTCATGGTCATCTCGAAGCGTCCTGGAAGATAAAAGGGTATTTTACATACTGCAGGTACAAATATACCAAACACAGGTCTCACTTGAAACTTAAAATACATGTATTTAAAATATATATATTTTCTTTTTAACTGCACAATGAAGTAATAAAGGGCATTCTCACTCACACCTGTACGCCCCTGAATGGTGAAGCCTGGCCGCGTTGGCAAAGAACCCCGAGACGATGCAGCGCAGAATAACCTCCGGGTCACCTGAGAATCAGACACCACAGCACATCAGAACCAACCTTCACTTTGCTGCAAGGTTTAATAAGTAAACAGGCACTGAGGGCATTCCCATGTAAACCGGGGACTCTAGCAACCACCGTTCCAAAATTAAAAATAAAATAAAATAAAAAATAAAATAAATGTACTTGGAAGGGAATTTAAATGTCCGTTCTTCACCAGAAACATTTTCAACGTAATGGCTCGATTAAACATACGGTTGGCAAAATGACCTAAAGATAGATTATTATCTAGAGAAATACCCCAGGGATGGAAATAAGACTCTTGTTGCATAGCTGTTTGAGCCATTCCTGCTTTTACTAAAAGTTTAATAAGATAAGAGCTTGTTACTTATACATTGTGGCTAATCAAGCTCACAGTAAAACCTGTAACAAGTGAAACTGCTATACAAAAGGAGTCTTATTTCCATTCCTGCACCCCAAAAGGCTGAAATATAGTTATTTTTATTAGGGAGAAATGAATGCTCAAAAATGGGTAAAACAGTATACTGCAATGGACTCACCTTCGCTGGACTTCTTGGGTACTCTAAACTTGCTCAGCAGTCTCCAGAGCTGCTCCCTCACAGCTGCGGCTCTCTGCAGCCCTTTGTAATTGAGGAAGTGCTCCTGGCACCACTGCGAGCTCCTGCGATTCTGCCCGAGACAGAAAAGGGCACACAAGCGTATCATGTTTGTGAATACTCACTTGACACTATGCAGTTATGTAGGAATTTTGCCCATTCTCTTTTGAGACCATATTAAAAATCCCTAGCACTAATTTGTAAAACTGCCTTGGTGTGAACCTGCCCATCCCCATGTAAAACAAGGTAATAGGATGCCGTGTGTGTCCGTGGATCAGCCTTTAATGATATCTTCAGTTTGAAAATGTGGCTCTTACCTTAACAAAGGCCTCATAAACATTCAGCATGGTCAGATGGTCCCCTTCTGCCACGGCAAACTTCCTGTGCTTCCTGGCCTGTGGAACAGGATAAGGAAACAGCTGAAACATGGAAGAAATTCCAAACACCAAGAGAAACACCTGATAAGTGGAAGAACTAAGAAACTCCTTAAAAATAATGTACTGTCTATGCCAACAGACAGCTATTGCATTAAGTGCATTGCCCGGCCATTGTGACCCAGGTTTTTGATCTTTATCTGCCTATACGCCTGTGCACGGAATAGCCTGTGAATGGAAACCTGTGTAGAAATCGTTTCACTTACAGCTGGCTTCTTCTGGCTGGGTGGAGAGACGAACACGTTCTGGATCTGCATCATGGCTGCGATGGTCACAATCTCTTCAGAGCAGCCGAAACTCCCTGCAACACCACATTCAAACAGCCGTCCAATGACGTTTATTACAGTTCACAAAGTGCAAAACTCAACCTACAGATAATCCATGGAACAACACCGTCATGCACACAACTGAAAGCGGAGTATCAAATCCACATTTTCAGCACACTCAGTCCGCATACTAAATAACTGGCTGAAATCAGAGAGCTTAAATTGAAAAGTGTTTCCTTACTCACCCGATTCCAGTAACATCTTCGCAAACATGGGAATGAGGGGGAATTCAGCCATCCGCATTCCCAGCGGCTCAGTCAGTCGTCCGTGCTCATCTAACCCTGCAGCACAGACAGGTACCAAACCATCACCATGGTGAAAGCTACTCCTGCATTGATTCTGGCTTGACCTTTACACTGGCTTTGAGGCCATGATATTACGGGCTCTCCTACCCAGTGTCAACATAAATATAGACATGGTTCAAAAATATATCTTAAAAAGTCTCTTTGAGAATGTGAGGTGTTGCTGAAAATCAGAGTAAAGCGGATGCAGGCTTAAAAACCTGATGAATAAGGGAACTGCAATGTCTGATCAATGGGTGTTTTTTTTTTTTTTTCAGTGTTGTTTTAGAAAACATGGATGGCAGCAAGTATTGGCCAACAACGGGAATCCAGAAAGATAATTCATGTTCCACCATGCCTTAGGTGCTACAGCAGGTGTGTGATGAGCAGAGCAAAGCGGGAGATGCTGTGGTGGAGCCCCACCTATCCAAACAGCCATCTCCTTAAGGTTCTGTTCATTTAGTAACAGAATATTGTTTCTCACAGTGTTCTCACCTCCGAGTGCAAGGAGCAGTTCCAGAGCCTGTACCATGGACTGGGCAGGGGGAGGCTGTAAAAAAAAACAAAAAACGGGGAAGCGTTATGAGGTCATTTCATAAACAGGGTTTTAGCATCTGCTTCATGATCCAGTCTCTTAATCATGGAAGAAATGCACTGATTCATTATGCCAAAGGTGAGGGAAAGTGACTTACAGACAGGAAGCTGAACCTCAGAACGTTGTCTATCCCCAGGGCTTTCAGCTGCAGGATCACAGGGGCCAAGTTAGTGCGCTGCATCTCAGGGACTGTAGATGGGGGTAACTTTTCAAAGTCTTCTTCTACAAGGAAAAAAAAAGAAAAGAAAAAAAAACAATAGCAGCAGCACTTTTACAGGGCAGCACATGGAGGACACCCCCCCCCCCCCCCCCCCACTCCCCATGCAAGCGTTATGAAATGAAACCCTGTAAACTTTATGAAATAAAAACCCCTGTACCTGTATAGAGCCGATAACACTTCCCGGCCCGGTTCCTGCCGCCTCTTCCTGCTCTCTGACTGGCCGACGCCTGGGAGACAGGAGCCACTACCAGGGACTCGATGGCTGTTTTGGGGTTGTAGGCCCTCAGCTTCACAAACCCGCAGTCAATGACAAACACCACGCCGTTTATAGTGATGGAGGTCTCTGCAATGTTGGTCGCAACAACCACCTGAAACACACAGGAGGAGAAGATGACTCGGTTCAAATACAACGTTTTTATTTCTTATCTTTTAATAAAAGGAGGACAGGCAATTCACCTTGCGCACAGTGTGGGGCACCCTCTCGAAAACCTTCATCTGCTCAGAGTAGGGCAGGCCTGCATACATGGGAAGAGCTCGTAGGTGCTTCTTCATCCCCGAGCGGGACAGGGCCCGGGACTGCTCTACCAGCATGGACACCACTCTCTCCACCTCCTCCTGCAAACACAACACAGCTTCACTCCTCTCGTACACGTTTCATGGAAGTTTTAATTCCTGCACGGGTCTGACAGGGAAAGCCACAGGACCTCAAATGCTCCTGGGTTGTATCTTGTACCTGCCCGGTGAGGAATGCCAGGACGTCCCCATCGCCTTCAGACTCGTGGATCTTCATCACCGTCTCCACTGTGGCCTTCACATAGTCAGGAACCGGGCTGGATTGGCAAACAGTTAGTAAAATCAAGCTGCACGCTGCGCCCTCATCACAAAGCTTGCAAGCACAATCTGACCAGTCATAAAACTCCAGCTAGTGACACTCAGGAACAGTTTCTTGAATATTAAAATGACTATCACTAGAACATGTTTTAATAGCTAACAGGGTATCATTTGTAACTGAGCCATTCCAGCTTTTTTGGCTGCTATACAATGGGAGTCTTAAACTCACGATTTAAAAGTTTGCAGACAGACCCCATTGTTTCCAAGTGTATGTAACATTACTGATCTATGGTTTAATCCTTGTGTATAGCATTCTTTTCTATCACTTTATTTTGTCAGCTAACAAACAACACATATAGGATTACAATTATCGGAGTACACAGTTTAAGAACCTTTCATTATCACTCAAGCAATAGGAATGTCAATAACGTGTGGTTCAGTGGTCAGAAACACCACCTAGCAGTGTGCAGTCCCTGGCTTACCTCATTGTATAAAAGACATCCACAGGGAATGTCCTCCCCTCCACTGTTAGAATTCCACAGGTATCCTTACTGGGGTTTCCAGACTCATTCAGGTTAAAGAAATCCCGAAATTGCTACAGGAAAAAAAACACACACGTTCTGAACTGGTAATGTTGGGTCATGTTTCACATATATTGCAATGCAACGTGCGTTAATGTTTTGTTTTATGGATGGTTACAATTTCAGCTCAGATCATAGGAAAGCAGACCGTTTTCTTCTGGAATGCTGAAGTGTTCATTACAGTATGCCAGTGGAAAAAAAAAAACCTTTATTAAAATTAGCCTGAAGGAACAGAAGATTATTACATTTGTTTGCAGCACATCTGGCGGTGACTTGGAGGCAGAGCGATAAAGCTTGTTCAGACTTGGGTAGAATATGTACAGTATAGCATATATGTGCGTTCTACAGGATGTTTGATTAACTACTGCCACTTAAACCTCATCCCTGGACCCCAGCTGACTTCTCAAACACACAGACAGAATGAGAAACACATTCCTTGCCCTTTAAGATCATTGCTGCTTTGATCATTTTGATCAATTCTGAGCCTGTACTTTCACCGAGGCAGTATTCTAAAGCCAGAAACAAAAACTACCTCAGCATCTAGAGTAGCTGACGCCACAATCAGTCGCAGATCTCCGCGCTTCTTCTGAATCTGATAAGAGGGGCATGAAAAACAAAACCGGTGAATCCTTAGGGTACCTGTCACTTTAAAGCACTGTTTCTTCCATTGGTTAAGGTAGAGTTTCTGTTAAGCGAGTACAAGAATTTTCCTCTACTCCGCCAGCACAGACAGCATGTAAAGCTTGTATAAAAAGTATCTGTTACCCAAATCAGTCATGCTTCCAAAGTAAATGACACACACTGTTTTTCCATAGAACCAATGCATAGTCTCAAGCACAGTGTAAACTGTTTACAAGTAGTGTTTTATTTAAATGGGCATCTTGTTGGTTTTGAAGTGGTAAAAAAAAAAAAAAGTTAATCTGGACCATGAAGTAAAAGGTGAACTGTGATGGAGGGGGCTAACCTTCTTGAGAAGTCCGATAGCGATGTCTGTGTAGAGGGTTCGTTCATGAGCCTCGTCAAGCATCAGGACACTGTGGAGAGAGACAGCAGAGTGGATGAGAATCATCACATTCATGTGTGTATTTACACTGGGCTCTGTCTCTGATAAAACACTGGGTGAGACAGAGGAACACAAAGCAGCCGCTGAGCAGATCTGTGTGAGCGCGAAGAGACAGGGTCAGCTGTACTATACATATTACAAAACAAGGGACAACATGATTGCTGTTTATTGACTACTGCAATACAAACATAAACTTTAGATAAATAGACGACTAATTCATAAAAAAAATAAAAAAAATTGTTTTATGGGCCCACATAAGTAGATTTTCATATATATATATATATATATATATATATACAGTGCCTTGCGAAAGTATTCGGCCCCCTTGAACTTTGCGACCTTTTGCCACATTTCAGGCTTCAAACATAAAGATATGAAACTGTAATTTTTTGTGAAGAATCAACAACAAGTGGGACACAATCATGAAGTGGAACGAAATTTATTGGATATTTCAAACTTTTTTAACAAATAAAAAACTGAAAAATTGGGCGTGCAAAATTATTCAGCCCCCTTAAGTTAATACTTTGTAGCGCCACCTTTTGCTGCGATTACAGCTGTAAGTCGCTTGGGGTATGTCTCTATCAGTTTTGCACATCGAGAGACTGAAATTTTTGCCCATTCCTCCTTGCAAAACAGCTCGAGCTCAGTGAGGTTGGATGGAGAGCATTTGTGAACAGCAGTTTTCAGTTCTTTCCACAGATTCTCGATTGGATTCAGGTCTGGACTTTTACTTGGCCATTCTAACACCTGGATATGTTTATTTGTGAACCATTCCATTGTAGATTTTGCTTTATGTTTTGGATCATTGTCTTGTTGGAAGACAAATCTCCGTCCCAGTCTCAGGTCTTTTGCAGACTCCATCAGGTTTTCTTCCAGAATGGTCCTGTATTTGGCTCCATCCATCTTCCCATCAATTTTAACCATCTTCCCTGTCCCTGCTGAAGAAAAGCAGGCCCAAACCATGATGCTGCCACCACCATGTTTGACAGTGGGGATGGTGTGTTCAGGGTGATGAGCTGTGTTGCTTTTACGCCAAACATAACGTTTTGCATTGTTGCCAAAAAGTTCGATTTTGGTTTCATCTGACCAGAGCACCTTCTTCCACATGTTTGGTGTGTCTCCCAGGTGGCTTGTGGCAAACTGTAAACGACACTTTTTATGGATATCTTTAAGAAATGGCTTTCTTCTTGCCACTCTTCCATAAAGGCCAGATTTGTGCAGTATATGACTGATTGTTGTCCTATGGACAGAGTCTCCCACCTCAGCTGTAGATCTCTGCAGTTCATCCAGAGTGATCATGGGCCTCTTGGCTGCATCTCTGATCAGTCTTCTCCTTGTATGAGCTGAAAGTTTAGAGGGACGGCCAGGTCTTGGTAGATTTGCAGTGGTCTGATACTCCTTCCATTTCAATATTATCGCTTGCACAGTGCTCCTTGGGATGTTCAAAGCTTGGGAAATCTTTTTGTATCCAAATCCGGCTTTAAACTTCTCCACAACAGTATCTCGGACCTGCCTGGTGTGTTCCTTGTTCTTCATGATGCTCTCTGCGCTTTAAACGGACCTCTGAGACTATCACAGTGCAGGTGCATTTATACGGAGACTTGATTACACACAGGTGGATTCTATTTATCATCATTAGTCATTTAGGTCAACATTGGATCATTCAGAGATCCTCACTGAACTTCTGGAGAGAGTTTGCTGCACTGAAAGTAAAGGGGCTGAATAATTTTGCACGCCCAATTTTTCAGTTTTTTATTTGTTAAAAAAGTTTGACATATCCAATAAATTTCGTTCCACTTCATGATTGTGTCCCACTTGTTGTTGATTCTTCACAAAAAATTACAGTTTCATATCTTTATGTTTGAAGCCTGAAATGTGGCAAAAGGTCGCAAAGTTCAAGGGGGCCGAATACTTTCGCAAGGCACTGTATATAATCTCATCCCTCTCATTGATGTTCTTCTGATGGGCATAAAAATAAGTAATACAACTGAGCAGTCAGGTTCGAGGGGTTATGAACAAGGGGAGTAGATTTCTAAAGGATCAAACACTTGAAGGTTTTTAACAGTGCAGAAGGGAGTGATCGATCGCCAGTACCTGTACTTCTTTAATAAAGGATCCGCCATCATTTCTCTCACCAGCATTCCATCGGTCAGGAACTGAAACGAACAAGAAACACACATAAACCTCCCTCTAACACTTCCATACATTTCCCATCAACCAAATCAGGCAGAACAGAAAACTTAAACAGAGGGGTGGATTTTTACTGTGTTTAAAGGACTGCTACCCAAGGTTTTATAACCCATGCTCTTCATGTATTATCAGCACTAGTAGCAATATTATCACTGGTCCCATTTTTTTTTCACAAATATTTAGTTCTTTGGAATATACAGGTATTTCATAGATCATGCTATGAAAAGATGCTTCCTGACACCTAATCAATTCTGGTGTCGTTAAATATTTAAAATGTGGCAGAAAGAAAATAATTTTATACAATTATCAAGAAATAACCCACAGTTACCTGAACTGATATTACCTGCTTGTTTTATAACATTATTTATGTATTTATTTATTCTACTATTCAGTTAATAATTGTGGCAATGGTGCAAAGACTTTGAAAACTGGGCCAGTTAGGTCTGTTTCTGTTCAACTTTAAGATTTGTATTACCTTGATGCGTGTGGCATGGACATCGGAACAATCATCAAACCGTATTGTGTATCCAACCTCATGGCCCAGCAATGCCCCTCTCTCCTCAGCCACACGACCAGCCACCTGATCAGGGAGTGAATAAGAGGGGAGGTGTCAAGCCCTGGTGGTCAAGGGAAACTCTTAAACACTCAGGAATACATGTACTGCGTATTAGTAACCTCTACTGCTGTTTGTGTTTTTAGGCAATGGTGTACCAGTAATTTATTTTAGAACTTAAATATTCAAATACCTACACTGCATGTTCAGATTCAGAACATCTCTAATTCCATAGTTTTTGACTAGTTACGACAAAGACCTTTAAAACTTCACATTCAGGGAAGAAATGTTAAGAATTTGCCCTCAGGAAGGTTGTGGCTGACACTAGCTGGTATGCAAATAAGTATACAGTACGACATTCTACAGCTCCAAACACAAAGCAGCACAGCTCTCCCTACCCCCACCTTTTACCACGAGGCCAACGTGCCTCTCAATCCCTCAGCTCTAACTACATAGCCACACTACCTCCCAGTCCCTCAGCCCCAAACACATGGCCACACTACCTCCCAGTCCCTCAGCCCCAAACACATGGCCACACTACCTCCCAGTCCCTCAGCCCCAAACACATGGCCACACTACCTCCCAGTCCCTCAGCCCCAAACACATGGCCACACTACCTCCCAGTCCCTCAGCCCCAAACACATGGCCACACTACCTCCCAGTCCCTCAGCCCCAAACACATGGCCACACTACCTCCCAGTCCCTCAGCCCCAAACACATGGCCACACTACCTCCCAGTCCCTCAGCCCCAAACACATGGCCACACTACCTCCCAGTCCCTCAGCCCCAAACACATGGCCACACTACCTCCCAGTCCCTCAGCCCCAAACACATGGCCACACTACCTCCCAGTCCCTCAGCCCCAAACACATGGCCACACTACCTCCCAGTCCCTCAGCCCCAAACACATGGTCACACTACCTCCCAGTCCCTCACCCCCAAACACATGGCCATACTACCTCCCAGTCCCTCAGCCCCAAACACATGGCCACACTACCTCCCAGTCCCTCAGCCCCAAACACATGGCCACACTACCTCCCAGTCCCTCAGCCCCAAACACATGGCCACACTACCTCCCAGTCCCTCAGCCCCAAACACATGGCCACACTACCTCCCAGTCCCTCAGCCCCAAACACATGGCCACACTACCTCCCAGTCCCTCAGCCCCAAACACATGGCCACACTACCTCCCAGTCCCTCAGCCCCAAACACATGGCCACACTACCTCCCAGTCCCTCAGCCCCAAACACATGGTCACACTACCTCCCAGTCCCTCACCCCCAAACACATGGCCATACTACCTCCCAGTCCCTCAGCCCCAAACACATGGCCACACTACCTCCCAGTCCCTCAGCCCCAAACACATGGCCACACTACCTCCCAGTCCCTCAGCCCCAAACACATGGCCACACTACCTCCCAGTCCCTCAGCCCCAAACACATGGCCACACTACCTCCCAGTACCTCACCCCCAAACACATGGCCATACTACCTCCCAGTCCCTCACCCCCAAACACATGGCCACACTACCTCCCAGTCCCTCAGCTCTAACCACATGGTCACGCTACCTCCCAGTCCTTCGGGTCCAGGCACTAGGCCACTCTAGCTAGAAGGCCACACTGGTAAGCAGCTACACAATTATATACTAAGAAAGCCTGCACAAGGAAACTCACCGAGACTGCAGCCACCCTTCGTGGCTGGGTCACTCCCACCACTTTCCCTTCTGCAGCCCATCCAGCCTCCAGGAGATACTGAGAACCAGAGAGCAATCAAGATGTTATTTCTGTAGGGCACAGGGTGTGGATTCTACCACAGTCAAGATGTTGTGCACTTTTGGAACCCATGACTTTGCAACACATGTAAATTTGCCTCTACAATTCGTTATTGGTACAGTACAATGAATCAAATCGTCAGCAATGGAGTGTCAAAAAACAATACGTCTTTATCTAGTTGATCATTTTAATTTAAAAGACAGAGTGTCTAAGGTTACCATGCATGCCAAACACCAGTCCAAAAATCCTAATACTACACATTTTAAATTATTATACTGTTCTAGTATTGATGTAAACAGTGGTGGATCTAAAAGCTGCCATAGTGTATATCATTAAAACAGAACCCTTGCTTGCATTTTATACACAGTAATACCCTAAATAAACAGCACTGTTAGGCGCTTTGATTTTTATAACCTTGGTACACACAAGTTTTAAATTATCTAGCCTAAACTGTCTGAGTATTTTACCAGTTCCTGATTAAATCAATTGAATAGATCCTGTGCTCTTATTTAAAAGTACATTTTTGTTTTGTATTCCTGTTTTTGCTCAAAAAGTATTTTTTTTTTTAAAAAGTAATTTACCTGAGGAATCTGAGTGCTTTTCCCACATCCTGTTTCTCCAACGATCACCACAGTTTGATAGTTCTCCAACAGGTACAATATGTAGTTTCTGTGCTGAAAACCAGAAATATAAACCCAAGAATTATTACCCGACATTCAAGATAAATTCATTATAAAAGTACGATTTCTCTCAAGGATAGTATAATATATTCTGTACTGTGACTGACTCATTCTTTGTAGTGATCACCTCCCTAAGTAAAAACATTGTAGGGTTACAGGGAAAGACTCTTTAATAAGACAGCCTTTACTAGATACACTTAAGAGAATGTGACTTACGGTGTTTCTAAAGCTGGGCTGCAACTAATTAGTCTCAACTGGTGTAAAGCATGATGAAACGGCTCAAATTGCTAAGCAGGAATCCTACTGCCAGCCCTGTATTCCTACTACATAGGATGGGTGAGCCACAGTTCCGCGGCACTATGCGTCTTTCGCGGATACCTTGAACACGGGAAGTTTCTGCCTCTGTTTCTCGATGGACAGCGAGGCATGAGGGTTGTAGACTATAGAGCCGCCGACCTCTGCAGTCGCCTCGCGCTCCTCATTGAGACTGAGACCTGGACCCTCCGTTCCTGGAAAATTGCATTTTAAAAAATCGTTTACAATCGTTCTCCGTTGTTTTTCAATTATGTCAGCCGTTAAAATAAACTATTCGTAGACAATAATAGACGGGAGAAAGAGTGTAAACAATCTACATAACATTAAAACCATGACTGCTTTTTTTTCCAAGGCTCATAGTAAATAAAAACAAATAATACGGCAATTAAATTTAATCTGGTGAAGATATATTATACTGGCCGTGGAAGCTGCTGTTGTCTCTAAACACTACAGATAATTATGTAAATATAATATGATCTCCCGTCAGTGTTTACATCAGCGGTTTGTTTTAATTTAATTCTACTGGTCGAAGGTCGAAAGCAACGTTATTGATACCGGAATGCACTGTTGTTTTCATTTCACAATAAACGTATAAGAAGAATCAGATTCAAGCAAAGACATACCCAGTATCATAAATTAATCGATATTATGGTTCATGTTTTGCAAAACCAAGATGACAGCGCTATCCAAACTAAATGCAAGACAGCTAAACCGTAACATTTCGCTGCTTTACACATTTCACTGTGTATACAACCACAGGCATTCAAATTATGAGGCAATGTTCATAAATGGGGAAAAAACTACACAAATAAGACAATTATCCGATGCACTGGTCATTTATTGACTCTCATAATTTACTTTATTGGCTTACCAGGTTTCCAGAACTTCATTGTGGACCAGGGCGCCGCCATTTTCGGTCGAAGGTTGAGTCACAAAAACTTTATTTAAAACGCAACAATGCAGAGGAGGGGGGCTTTATTTTGGCAGTACAGTACAGCTTGGTAAACGCTTTTAACGCGTAATCATCGATTTCTGATATCGACAGGTCTATTACCAATATCAGTAATGTTTTCTTGATATAAAAAAATAACAAGAAAATATAACTGTTGATGTACAAAATCTGAGGATTACATGTTAAAACGGCTTGACATAGGCAGTTGTGTTGTGTCGTGACTGAAGTGCGAGAAAACAAAAACATGGGTTAACGAGGCTGTCGCGATACAGTAGCTCAGTAAACTGATTTTTAAAGTATTTATAGCAGGATTGGGAAATTTGTGTAGCCCCCTAAAATTAAAACCATCCGGACAGTGTAAAATAAACGGGGCCTTTCACTTTACCACAAAAAGAATGCATACACAGCCAGCAATCGTGTTCGGGCTTGTTCAGAAATGAAATACATTCCTACGTGGTTTAAATGCACTGTGAATCAAATTGACACGTTCCACTATATCTGACCATGTGCTATATCTTCAATCAATAAAAGGATCACATAGCTTTTTTATATAACAGGCTAGATCAGCCAGTGTCTTTATAGCAGTGCCAGCACTATCTTGTGAACTGCCACGTCAGAACACGCTTCCTTTTCTTGCAATAATAATAAACATTAATGCAGAATATTAATTATCAAGATAGACCCTTGTATGTATAAACATGTATGCAACCAATACATTTGAGCCTAAAATGTCACGTCCATGATGTATTATGGCTATACTGTTCATTATAGCAGTGTGCATGGATCAGTTTGTTACACTTTTTTGGATTTGGAAGCTTGAGGTGAATACCCAATCTCTCTCAGCTGACAAGCAACGAGCAAACATTGTTAAATTTATTATTTTATTTTTTTAAAATTATTGCTACAGATAAAGTGACAAGTAAACTTTATTACTTGTCAGAACAAGAATTGCACAGTACAAAAAAAATTCCAGACATTTTGGAATAAAGACTGACTGACACATACCCGTATACCCCAGCCACACAACATGAATACAGTTAGAAGCACAGGAAAGAATTCAAGTTTAAAATAGACTAGTGTTTTACTTTCAAGTACTGAAGCTTTTCATAAATCTCAACCAAATAAACACAAACACATTACTGCTAAATTTTACTTTTGTTTACTCAAGAAAAAAAAAAAAAAAAAAACACACAACACATTTACCAAGAATAAAAGACAAGGCACATAAAATTCTATATCATTTCTTTAAATAAATTCAGTGTAATGCTAGTTCTACCTTTTCACCCTAACCAAGTACTTTTAAAATTAATTTCTAAATAAGATTGTCATGGCAAATGACAGGAGGTTTGTATTCAGTACCTATTGTCCCACATTCCTCTTTAGCTGGTCGCTTTATACCTAATTTCAGTGGCAGTTGCTTAGGTTGAATAGCAAAATGTAAAAAGGACAGTAAATAAAGCTCATGGTAGTTGATCAGTAACTTTAAAAACACACGATGTGCAATACTATTGGATATGATATTTCATACTCATTCCAAGTTGCTCTTCAAATGTCAGGTTTTTATTTGAGTCTATTTGGAATGGTCAGAGATGGCATTAGCGCGCCATCTCGAAATCTCAAAGCATGGGGGTTGTGCTCCTGCATCTTCCTGCGGTTGTAGCAACTAGGGTTAAAGGTCAGCCCGACCAGCTGCCGGCGATGGGAGAGAAGAGAGACCATGTGGTCGAGCTTGGCGCGGATGGTAGAGTAGTGGTACTGGCGCTCTTTGCTCAGCTTCTGGAAGCAAACCCTCAGAGAGCCATCGGGAGACTGGGAGGAGTCCTGGTTTTTAGGGGGAGAGCATTTCAAGGCATCGGTCGTGTGAGGAGGAGATGCTTGAGGCAAGGGGACAGGTGCTGCAGAGCTCTCCTGGCTGTTGGTTTGACTGGATGAGGCTGTAGAGGACGTCACTGATGACCGAGTGGACTCCTTGGAAAGCACATCAGTTTGGGCATCACAATCCACCGTCAGGACATTGGTTTGGGTGAAAGCATGACACGTTGTAGTGGGTTCCTCGGCAACCTTCTCTGTTTGAGTACGCCCAGGCGCCCCAATAGCAGCCTCTGTCTGAGTATCAGCCGGATGGCCCTCTTCCACAGGATCGGGCTCCTGTAGCCAGTCTTCCATCTTGGGTGGTTCCTCTCCGATAGTGGAAGCTTCAGACACTCGGCTGTCTTTCGGGCGCTCGCTGTCTTCACCCCCAGGGGGCACAATGGCAGGCTTGACCCTGTTGGGCGTGCTCGACAGCCTGCACGGCTCCACTCCCAGCAGGTTGCCCAGTGGTAGCTCACGGGCTGCAGGAAGCTTAGTGGCGAGGTGGTCATAGACCCCGCTGTTCCGGCAGCTGGCGGGAGCCTTGGGGTTGAGCGGCTTGGACTGAGCGTACAGTATCCGGAACTCCTCGTCAAAGTGCTCCGAGACCTGGCCTGACAGCTCCAGCAGGTTGCTGCTGTTCAGTCTGCCATCTGTCCAGGTAAACCTGAGAGAGAAACAAGTATAATAAAAAGTCAGGTGGAAAGTGTCTACCCAGCCCCCAGCCATTCCATTGCCTTCCCTTCTCATTACCTGTAGGAGCCTGTGGCCACCCTGTTTCCATCAATCAGCATGAACCGCTCGTGAACCTTCCCCACAATCTTGACCCCTGATCGTGTGAAATAAGTGACTCCGGTTATGGTCCGCACCCGCATTTGCTTAAAAAAAAAAGAAATGCAGATTTTTTTTTTTTTTTTAAATGAGAAAAGCATTAATTGCATATCTGATAGAAAAAGGCACATTTATGTACCTGCACACATGTTGATGTGCACTTAAAGTATATATTCTAGCATCTTTAACATATCACAGTGCAGTTTAATGAAAACAAAAACAAAATGAAGTTTATTCAGCACGTCTACAGTATCTAGGAGAGGCTGCCACCTCTCTTGCATCAGTGGTGGTATTTTGGCTATGCTCAATCAGATCCTGCAGCCTTTTGCCCCCAAACTTCAATCTAGACTTTGCTCTAAGCTTCATTCTTGGCGGTCATACTGGCAGAGAAGTGAAGGGGTTCTTACTTGCAGTTCGTCGAGTCGCACGTTGAGGCTCTTGCACATCTGTAGGAAGGAGGGGAGGCAGGACTGGTCCAGCAGGATGTAGACTGGGACTCTGCGCTTTGTACAGGCCTCCTGGAGGTCCTTAAAGATGTCCAAGTCTGTGAGAGAGTCCGTTACCAAGGCAATGACCTGCAACATGCAGCCAGGGGGTTGAAATGCACCACTTACAGGTAGAGGGCTTCACAAGTCTACCCATGTGTTTAATAACTGATTGGCAGTGGCCACAGGCAGGTTTTGTCGACCCCCAAAGGAACAGCTCTAGTGAAATGTGTATCACGCATGCACAACCTTATTACCGATGATTAAATACTTCAGGGAATGTCTCGGGGACTCGACACCTAGAGGTATGCATCGTTTGTATCGTGATACAAGACCAAAAGCACAACATGGCTCATTGTAGCTCACCCAATGGTTCTTGAATAAAGTACAAGTATGTTTTATAGTTGGTAGGAATACATACTCTCCCTATCTTATTCATGTTTTATTTTAATAATGCTTACTGACCATTTGATCTCATTATGCATCATACAAATAAACCTAAAAATTAGAACAGTCTAAAATAGTTTTAATTAAAAGTCAGTTTACCTTCCAGCTGTACACGTGATCATACTTCCCGGCCAACTCGCTATTTGGCCTGAAGCCGAATATTTTATATAATTAAATAAAACTCATAACTTAATATACACATAGGTCTTGTAGAGATATCAGACGTTCAAAAATAATGGATTTTACACAAGCACCTGGGGCAATATGGACTTCGGACAAAGTGTGTGTACTGTAACAATACAGCAACATAGCGACCAGACTTAGTAACTTAGGTACTGTATCGATGCAGTAGCAAAGCCAGTTACAGTACGTGAATGGAAAAAAGTGACATTATTACCTCTTTCGCACTTTTGATCATTCTCCTCGCCGCTTCCTTGCAGCTGTAAATGCACTCCCCGTAGCTGGGCTGAAAGTGAGCCACAGCCCGGGTGACTCCTCTGTAAGAGTTGCCCGTGAAAGCCGGCCAGCCGATCTCCAGGTGGGGCGGTTCTATGTCCGAGACCTCCGGGAAGTAGGTGACGGAGGAGCAGTCAAGAGAGCTAGTTATCGACTGTTCCAGGCCCCCCTCGTCCCCGGCGAGAGACACCCATTTGGGTACATCGGCAGAGTGGACTATCCGTCTTATTTCATCGTCGGAAAGGAAATTAGGGATCTTCTCTTTTTTTAAAAACTCTAAAAAGCCATCTCTCCCACCCGATATCAATTCCTCCAGCGCCAGCCTGTGCGTTTCATTGTAAAGCTCCTGCGGGTTAAACTCATTCTTAAACTGGTGCATTCTGTGGACTGGGCCGGGGAAATCATCTAAGCACTGAGACAAAGCCATGGTATACGGTGTCAAACGTGCAGTTGTTTCTAATTTGCAGGCATACGTATTTATACGGCTTTCGAAATTAACACAGACCAAGCCCACTGCTGCCGGTATTGGTTAAACCTGATGCTGTCAAACTTGCCTACCACTCAGCTCACTGACTTCAACAAAGCCAGCTCATGCTGATTGGCTCACAGTTTGAATTTGTAAGCAAACACGGTGGAGCGCTTCAAGTTTCTCATCGACTCCTATTCACTGCTGTCCTGCAACGTTTTTCCCTGAGGTGCCAAAAATCATTCAAATCGTGCCAAAGGAAGGGCAAGGCTGTGTGGACTTGGGAAGGGAGCCATGCAGGTGCTGTGAAACCTTTTCAGTTATTTTCTTTGTTTACACTAATTATACCTTTCATGTATAAACATGTAATAATACAGAATACAAACCTAACAAGTTCCTGTTCCCCACCCCACATTATTTTCAACGTTTAGGTGTTAGATCAACCACATGTCCTGATCAGCAGTTTGAGTTAAAGGTAGTTGCATTATGGCCAGCAGTGTGGAGTAGTGGTTAGGGCTCTGGACTCTTGACTGGAGGGTTGTGGGTTCAATCCCAGCTGGGGGGACATTGCTGCTGTACCCTTAAGGTACTTTGCCTAGATTGCTCTTTACAGTACGTAAAGACAATGTGTAAAAAAAATAATGTAATTGTATGTAAAAATAATGTGATATCGTGTAACAATTGTGTGTCATCCTGGCTAAGGGCATCTGCTAATAAATACATTATAATTTCTTTAAGACATTCTATGCAATTTGCTGCGAGGAGCGGGGACAACCCACAACAGGCTGGAATGGGCTGAAACATTGTGCTACTAAGAGCCACTTCAGACCACTATAATAGTCCCTGCTGGTTCAGATTACCATGATAACCAATCATCTGTTTTCAGACTCCAATTAGCACTGCTTAATGGAACGTTGGGTGAGGTAGTCCATGATTACTGCTAATCAGGGTCTGTGTGCTTTCACTGTGTCACATGTTTTACTGTAGAAACACACATGCCATTATGAACCAACCATCAAGTCATATGTCACTTATTTCAACAACATTATCAAATCAAACTTTAACACAAAAAAAAGTCCAGACATACAAATCAAAGTTTAATAAGTATTGTTGTTTAAACAAACATTTCAGATATTTTACACAGTCCATTAAAAATGCTTCAGATTACTTTATAACTTGTTTTTTGAGCAGGCTACCATATTAGAAAAGAAAAATGTAAGTTAAATAGTTGAACTGCTGTTGCTGCAAGACATCGCTATTCATTCATTAAAAAAAATAATAATCCATGGCTTTTTTTTTGGAAAATTGTCAAGATGTAAAGATTTTTTGTTTAAAAATCTGATGCATGAAAGCCTGGGGGGGAAGCTGTTACCTCAGGAACATCCCCAATCAGCACCTCCCCCAGCTCCACCCTGTGGTCTTGTGATACTGATTGTAAATAAAAAAGACTTCTGACATTCCAAACTATGTTTTCTACATTTTAAATCATTTAAAACGTTCCATTCTTTCCATGATAAAAAAGATCTTTGATATCTTCAGTCATAGTGGAGGGCAGTGTAGAGGATTATCCATACAACCTAGTGAAAAAAGGAGAAGACAGACAAAAATAGAATATGGTTATTGAAATACAAGCTATATTCTAGTTGCAGAACCCCTGCTTTGGAGTTTCTGTATGTTGGTCACATTATTCCAGGAGGAGAGATCAATTAACTCTCATCCAAGTTTCTACAGATTCATAAATCTAGAAAAAAAAACACACATCAGTAAGAAATGAATAGACAAAATCTTTTTCAATGTCTCCACACCTCTCCTATCTCCAGTACAGTGTGGGAAAGAGGATTAGTCATGCTGCTGTATTTCCTCCATCACATTAAAAAACAGCCATAAGATTATGTTGAAATGATTGTTAAAAGTTGTATTATACAAATTATGGAAATTAAATTAGTTAGGGCAAGAGATTTGTTGAATGCAAGCAGAACTACGCTGCCAGTGTATACTTTAGTAAGAGTATCATTATTGGTCCCATACATGACACACCTCTAATGCTGGTTGAGTCCTACTTCAGAGGAGACAGCGTGCCACCTTACTGAGCTGCATATGGTTTTGCTCGGTATATTGCTCCCAAACAAGTACTGGCCAAAACCGACCTGACTTAGCTTTCGAGATCTTGACACAATTCAACATGGCAAGGCTGCATTTATGAGGCGCCCTCACTTTTGTCTCAACTAAGAAAACACTCGTACCAGGAACAATGCAAAGGACGTCATAAAGCCCTCTTTGGTTAGTTCCCACAGTCCTCCATACTCCTCTTCATCTATTTGTTGGAAGCTGCTGAAATACAGGTACAGGACTCCAGCGTTGATTGCACAGAATCTGCACACACAACAGCAAGCAATTATTATATACCAATCTGAATCTCAAAATACCATATACTGCATCATTTTGGTGATGGCTTCAATTTTAGTGCTACACGACCAAATCAAACAATGGAAATGTTAATATCAACAGTGCTGCTCAAAACTGTGTTTATTTATAAAACTACAAAGTTCAGATATTTATATTAAAATGCTCTGGTGCATTATGCAGCTTACACACTGGAAGTATAAATTAAACTAGTATGCCCGTTTGTTGTAACAGGGCAATAGCCATATATGACAGTAACAAATGCTGTCTGATCTCCATGGTGAAACTCGGGTATTTTACTATAGGTTTCTTCCACACAACTATGAATTTGAACACAAGCTGAATCAGTTTGGCAACTGTCCCGGAGCTGAGTAAGTGGCAGTGGCAGTTCTTTTAAAACGGGCCTGTGCAGCATCTTGAGACATTGATAAAACAAATGAAAGACTAAGAGCTCAATTCTAGCAGGAGCAACACAGAACCATCGGTCATACAGGGATTAAAGAAGGAGATGGGGGTTGGAGGCAAGACTTACATTGCAATTCCTAAAAACCCTTTCAGAGGTGCGATTCCCCAAACGACTCCCAAAATAATAGCAATGATCTGCCGAATCCAGTATATCACATCTAGAAATTCATCCTGCAAAACAAAAGGAGAAATAAACCAGGGGTTATTCTCTGATCTTAGACAACATGCACAAATGGGATGGAAATAAAACTTCTACTGCCTAACTCTTTGATTATTATTATTTTAAATACAGAGCTTGCATACAACTTAAGAACCTAAGGTGCCTCTATTTAACTGCAAGTTAACCTTTCAAGCAGACTATACTTGCAGTATATCCCTGGTTTACCCAATCGTGCCATGCAGGACTCCTCTTAATAAGAACAGATTACAGTATGGTACTATACTATCCCTCCATGTTTCCAAACATGTAATACACACATTTCCAAAGCTGTTCTGTCCAGGAGATCATATAGAACCGTAGCCTCAAATTCTTGACATCAATAAAAGTATCAAAGTACACAGGCTGTTCTTTATCTTTGTTGAACCTCCAGGTTTGTACTTTCTATCTATACTGAATACTAAAACTGTCAACTACAGCAATGTAAAGCCAAGGCAATATGCGGACAAGTGAGCCTCAAATGAACCTGAATAAAAGGACCGCCCTTGTCTCAACCTTTTAAGGCATTGATTCCAGGTTTGAGAAACCGTACACATTGGACAGGATGGGGTAGTGACTTGACCGCAACGATCGACAAATCTAAACTCTACGGGTTTGCATTAGCATAGCATCCTGCCTCAGTCCCAGTCCACCCTGAACACTAGGTCACAATAAAACAGCTCATCGCTGTAAACTATGCGTGCGACAGTAGCTTAGCGATTTCCAGAGATCCAAGTGCGATAGTCGCCAGAGTTGAATTTTTCTCAAGCTGTAAGCTGGTCGCGTCCCACTATGGTGTCACATCAGTGGTCGCAAAACTGAAGTCTTAACTTAATACGGCACATAACACAGGCCCTGGCCGCTTATAACACAATGGTATACCTCGACAACTCCAGTCCGAGTTATATATAAATATTTAAAAAAACACGATGAAAACACAGACCTTTTCTTCCCACACGGCGTTCCTGTTAAACGCTTTACTCCAGGGGGATACTTTCAACCCCCCATTGGCGACATGCGAGTCTTCTTTCCTTTTGCCATTGTTCGTCATTCTCCGGGTCAGCTACTGACTGAGGCAAGGGGGGAAACTTTGATTGGTTTTTAATAACTATTTAGTTTTTACGACAACAAATAAATAAAAAGAATAAACGTGGCTGTCACAGTCGCTCGCTTTGATTGCAAATTGATACGAGCCGTGCTGACGCTACACAACGTTGCTCTCCGCAGGGTCACCGAGCAGGCGTGTTGGACAAAAAGTTAGCAGTTGAGCCAATCAGAAGAGGAAACGCGAACAGCGACCGAAGAGTCAAGCGGACGGGGGAGGATACCAAAATATCATGGGGAGGAGTTTAGGGCTGTCGAGAATGAAATCCATTTACAGCTAACTTGTTAGTCTTAATTATGGTATTTGTAATTACAGTGTTTCTGCATTGGTATATATGGGTTCCAGGTCGTGGGCGTTCTCTTTATTTGTGATAAAGCTATCGCTTGTGCAAATGTAACCCTAACATAAATGGAATTGTTTTGCAGTGTAACTTTGTATATTATCCTGTATCACCTGTAAAGTCGCCTTGGATAAAAGGCGTCTGCCAAATAAACTAATACGTGGGACAATCTAAAAATAGCATTTATATTTTCTGTCAGGATACATTTGTTCTGGTTACTATGCTTAAGTTACCATGTATTTTACCACGCATTCTCTGTTAACCATGTTTTTTTTTAATGCTTTACATATCTGTGGTTTACCCTGTGCTTTGCTTTGCGCAATACTTTACTCTGCTTTACATACAGTTATTTTAAAAGAAGAAAATGAAGGAATGTGCCTACAGTGGAACACTGAATGAAATAAATAAAATTATTCATGTTTTTTCACAGTATACAGTGTTGCCCAATCTGGTCGATACTTTGTTTGACCACTAGATGGAGTCTGCATCAATGTTTCTTTTTATGCACCCTACTACCAGCGGACCAACATGGAAATGAACACAGCGGTATACCTGAGATGCAGTTACAAAAACGCATTAGAAATACAACGTTGAATTAAACATTAAACAAATAACGCTTTTTATGTTATTAAATGGGCAATGTTAAAGTACAGATGGGTTGACTACAATACAAACAGCGTCGGAGATCGCTCCTGTTCACAGATTCATACATATACGATACATATATTAAATTAAATTAAATTAATCATACACAGGTAACTCTGGAAAGTTTTGTTTAGCTCGAAGTGCAATCAAGCTAAAATCTGCATTTGGTCATAAATACTGGTTATGTATAAAGGGTGACTAGCAATGAACGAGTCATAATACAGTTTCTTGGTATTTCCTTTGCAGTCCCACCTCGTAGCGTCATAGGGAATTCCCAGAGGGAGGGAGGTCTTTCTAAGGGTTTCCTATTTCCTCAGGAACCCGGAGTGTTTTTTTTTTGTTTTTTTTCGGGTTTAATTCCAAATGATATGAACATTGGCAAACTATATTTTGACTGGGATGTTAGTTTCACTATATTATTATATCAAATAGACCAGTAGTGGCACAGTATGTTTTATTTGAATGGGACCCAGCGATTGCAATGTGTAGCTCAAAAATAAAATAAATAAATACAATCCGAAACAAAGTCCTTTGTTCAGAGCACCAGTCACATCCAAACCGGGGGGGGGGGGGGGGGGGGTTGGGGTTGAGAAAAGGTGATCGTCTTGTTTTTTTTTTATCTCGTTACTTACGTCTTACAACACTATGCCAGACCACACATAACTTCTAAGTACGCCGCTGTGACGAACGATTCACCTTTCGAGGATTTAAATGAACGGGTGTACGCTGGAATATACAGTACTCTAGTGCTGCATTATATTGCATATAGGTAATAATCACAACAAGAGTGCTTTACGTGAATATGGTGTGCTGTGCTAATAATAATCCTACAATAAACAGTTTAAACTAAACTAGAAAGCTATACTGTGTGTTGTTTTGCATAGCATCACATTCATACATTCATCTGAATGTGTGCTTTTCGTATATATCACTGCAAAAACATATTTAGAAAAGTTTCGTTTTTCTCTAAACTTTGTTTTTCTCATTGGGGGGGAGAAAGCACAGTGTTCACTGAGTAACGCTCTCTCAGAGCTATGTGGGTTTTTGCTGGTGGTGACGCTGCGAGATCACGTGTTCCTGGGTACGTCGTATTTTCTTTTCCCTTTCTCTCTACCTCTGCTTAGATCCTTTCGAAATTAAACTACATCGACTCCATCCCCAGCCCGTACCTTTCCGTGGCGTGTTGCTGAAGGGGCTTCTTGTTACATCCTGCGCAGGTTTTTTGGGGGGGAAGGGACCACCCCCTCCACTCCCCTCCATTGCAAGCGGTACTGGCTGCAGTCGAGATCGGGGGGTTTACGATTTTATTTATTTATTTATTTATTTATTTATTTATTTATTTATTTATGTTTCGTTTCCATTTGTTTCCACCCGCAGCAGTTGCAAGGTAAGCGTGTTTCAATCAGTTGTTTTTGTCCACATCCTCTGTAAACCGTACCAGTTTTTTAACCCCCTTCAAGTTATTCTGCTTGTTATTTGCCTACGCTACTGAGGCAGTTTAAATAAACTCACCAGCAGTACTGTGTTTAAAATGGCGACACAAGCTGGGGGGCGCTGAGTTTCGGTGGGTTTATTTTTCCCCCAGCGTAATTATCCTTCTTCATTATCTGTCTGACTAATAACCAATTTACCAATATGTGTAAGTGTTTTTAATTAAACAGAAAAGGAGAGGGAATTAGGTGACGATGTTCTCGTTATGAAGTCGTAGTATTATTAAGTTGCTGAGGGTAAAGCATGTTGCTAGACAAGTATTATTTTCGCAGTGATTTCTTTTTAAACACGAGCCATTAACAACAAAACAAAAAATGTACACAGATGTCTATGGTCTTGAGTGTATGATGATGTTCTGAGTTGTGGTCAAAAAACTATTACTGATATGTGTTTTGTGTGTAACTACTTACGTTTTGTTGTGTGTAATGTTTATTTCACGTGTATTATTTGATTCCATGACTTAGATTCGATTTTTTTGTCCTGCAGTTAAAAAAAATAACTTGTTTATAATCGAATACATAATGTATTTGTAAACAGTATATATTTACCCCGTGTTTGTTTATATTTCTAGTTTTTAATGTAGTATCAAGTGATTAAAGTACGATAACAGTGAATGTGATTTGAAAAAGCAACTGTTACTAATAATATATATATATATATAAAAAAATATATATATACACATATAATATATATATATACATATAATATAATATATATATATATATATATATATATATATATATATATATATATATATACATTTTAGGAGTTTGAAACTACTGTCAAAACTCTATGCGGTGGAATGCCACCGCGTAATACTTAAATTAAATAATGCCGTTTTTTGTGTCAATAAAAGAAAACCGTTAGATACTTTAATTTCACTTTTGTTTTTTTTAATGTAAAAAGACTAAACATTAACTGCTGGGTTCACAGATTCCGATTAGCACAAATCTTGGACCACTTAATGTTAATAGGCCACCATTAAGAAAATCAGAGCTTGAAACCAGCCGTAAGATTTGCATTACCTCCTGGTTTCAGTTTAACGTTACATCCCACGTCTCTGGTGTATTAAAAACGAATAGAGTTGGGATTGTGAAAGGTTAAGAAATAAGAATTGAACTAATTGAAATATATTGGATGAATGCATACCATATTTCTGAATTTCTTTAGAACTTTTGTTAGACTCACATTTCTGGGCTTTAACCACTAGCCCACACTGCCTCCCAGCCCCTGACATTAACTGCTAGGTAGTGATCCATACTGCCTCCCAGCCCCTCTGTTGACTCTAACCTCTAGCCCCGCCTCCCAGTGGTGCAGCTCTAACCTCAAGGTTCTACACCACCCCCCAGTCCCTCAGCTCTAACCTGTCGGCCACACTGCCTCCCAGTCCCTTAACTTTTACCACTAGGCTACGCTGCCTCACAGTCCCTCTGTTTTTACCTATAGGCCACGCTGCTTCCTAGTCCCTCAGCTCAAACCACAAGGCAACACTTCCCTCCAACCTCCAGGTCACACAGACAATAGCTGTATGGCACTATTCAGTCTTCAGCCTGTACCTCAGTGTTGCCTAGTCCTTGAGTCTGAACTATATGTCAGACTGCTTCCTTGTCTTTAGCTTTACCTGTTAAGTTACATGCCCATATTATCAGCTCTACCACTAGGCCACACTGCGTTTCGGCACGCTGCGACATGTAGGCCGCACTACCTTCGTCCTCTGTTTACAGACTGTGAAAGCGTAAAAAAGGAATAGATCATGCACTGGAGTGTACATAGCTGGACCTCAGCCACCTCGTATTCATGTGGCCTACTATCTCTAAAATTCAGGATTTTACAGACCTTCTTGCTACTACAGTCACGTCACTAGAGTCAGCTCTGGATTTCAAGTTCCCTGTTGTCTGTTAGGAACTGCCGATGCCTTTGTGAGAAGGAGGGCTAAGTTGTCGGCCATTTTAAGTGAGACTGCGTCAGTGTAGACTATAGGGTATACAACCTTTTTCCACAGCAGGACATTTATATGGGTTTTAACCATTGCAGTGCTGGTACTGAGTGTAGTCAGAAATATTGAAATAAAAAAGTGAATGTGCCGTTTAAAGACAATGTTAATAATTATCAACATTGTAGGCAGATTTTATACAATGATTGAAAAGAATACCCATTGCTGCTTATTTATTTTCTTTTACAGTAAACTCCCAATTAATGCTAATATATATATATATATATATATATATATATATATATAATTCCAGTTCCAACTCCAGATTTTGCAAAACACTGGTGCAATACCTCCTGTTTTTACCATCAGTGGACTCCCAACTGTGGAGATTGGCAAAGAAACAGTACAGATACATATTTGAGGGCCTCTAGAAACTTGTTTGGGAGGGTAAATCTCTTCTGCCCCCCACCCCCTACAATGCTAGAAGATCACAGTCCTACAGTACGTACTTGCTAATAAATAAGGAATGGGGGCCACTTTAAGAAAGCAGTCCTAACCGTCCAGTGTAGTTTACTCAGGCTGTTGCTGTTTGGGCAGAACCAAGCACCAGCTTGGTTAGGGTGGCACCTGCTTGACAAAGTGTGCCATTATCTGAAAAAATCATTTTTCATTAAATTGAGTGTCGGTGTTCTGTAATGTGCTGGTCATGCATGTTACACAAGGTAATTGTTAAGAGTAGATTTAACTTACGTTTCCAAACTGAAACTGCTGTGTCAGTCAGGAACTCCACCCAGAATATAAAAGCCTGCAGCTGTCTTCCATTCGGAAGTAATTATTTTAGGGGTGTTTGTGGTACAATATCTCACAGCCATGGTGCTGCAGGAAATGAGTTGGTTAAGACCTAGTGTATACTATGGAGCTGTAGGGTAGTTATAGAGATTGAAATGCTGCAGATTTGTTAGCCTGGCTTGTCTTCAGAGTTACATGAATGCATCATTGCTTATATATATATATATATATATATATATATATATATATTGGACCCCCAACATACACCGTCACAAATCTGAAAAGACTTTTTTTATTTTTCAAATCTGAAAAGATTTATTTTATTATGCAAGGCCTGCATGGTGCCATTTTTTATGTGTTGTCATCATTGTATTTGATTACAGAACCCATGCTTACAAATATTGAAATGAAAGAACTGGCTCACCCATCCTAGACAGACAGGGACTGTGTTTATCTTCACACCCTTTAACACATTGTGACCATTTTCATAAAGCATTTCTTCTTTGAAGCTTTTTAACATCAGTATTTTCTCTTTGTTAAACATGTCAGTAACGTAACATGGTGGTAAATGCTTTGTCAGTATGGCCAGGGGACCGCTCTGCTTCAGCAGCAGGAAAATAGTAGTTCCATCATTTTGCATTGTTTCATGCTTTTAGCCTTAATTTATTAATCCCATGAATAAACAGATGCATGGCTGACACAGCCTTGGTTTTCTCTACAGTCGATGGGACGGAGTTTGTACAGTAACTGCATTGATTGGACTGGTGTTTAGCGTGGTTTGCTGTATTAATTAGCTTTCCGAAGTCTAAGTGATGGCGCAGTGTTTATTTCCACACAAGGTGATCTCACCAGGCTGTCATGAACATCAGCCCCTGGGAGACGCATGAAATGTTGTACAGGATAATTAGCTCCAAACAGATCTACAGTACAGAACCTGGGATTGATGGGTCCTTTTTTTTTACTATAATAGTAAATAATTCTAATTATTGTAATGCCCAAGCATTATTGAAATGAGAAAAACTACTTGATGTAACCGTTGCACCCCCCCCCCCCCCCCTCAGTCTAGCAACACATACTTGAGGCTGGATTTCAAAAATAATAATCCTAGAAGGGTGAATAAGCACGGTATCCTATACAGAAGTGGGCATTGCAAGCTTAACATTATTTGAAAACAAAAGCAACAAACACATTTTATTCACATTTCTATACGTTTTTTACACGTTGGTAGCGAACGCTATGCTGTTATGTGGTCGGGGTTGCCATAGCAACTTTAGCACATCAGTGCCCCTGTAGGCCTCCACCCCTCCCCAGTGGACTGACCCTGGGCCTAGAGAGCGAGCAAACAGGCAGCTTCTGGAACTCAACAGCACATTAGAAAAAATAAAGACAAAGACATAGGCTAGGATATTGATGAACCAGCAATACATTGGGTTACTGTACACCAATCTTTGCCCTCTTGCAAAGGTGCACAGTGCCATTTGCTTCTCAATGTGCGTTACCAAAAAAAAAAAAAAGTGCCATGTGGTGTGGAAACATCGGTGATTAATCGTGCTATACAGTAGAAGCTGAAGAAATGCCTCTGGTTGTCTCTTGTTACTGTATATTAGGATAAATTACTAGCAGTGGCTCAACATATAGACATCGCTAATATTGCTACGACTAGTAAGTAGCACAACCCCCCCCCGCAGAACCATGTGGTGCACTAGACCCCCACCCCCACCTCCTTTTGTGTGAGTCATGTGACCTGGAATCTTGGCAGGCCAGTGCCCCCTCATGCGGAACGGAGCCCAGCCTTGCGAGCGAGGCTGCTCTCAGCTGCACTCGGAACATTCTGTTCTCTCTGCTGGCTCACAGTCCACCTCCCTTGTTGTTAACCCTGTACACCGCCTCAGCGAGGTGCCATTTTGTTTTCTGGAATCGCCTGGTCTGCATTTTGATGCACGCTCAAGCCTTTACTGGAAGTCATTTGTTTAAGTGTACCTCAGCAAAAAAGCTCTTCAAATCCTATACAAAAAAGCAACAGTTTTCAATTAATTTGGTTCATGGAAGTGAGGAATTTACTGGATTTTAGCCACTCTGGTTAGTCATCCCCCGCCACCCCCAGTCTTGCTTTTTAAAATGCCTCACTCTCATCCCAAGGCTGCCTAACAACATGCAGGGGGGGTGGTTTTGTACCAGCACAGAGGAGCGCCCCCTATTGTTCTTGGCCACCAAAACCACCACTTCATATATAACAGAACAGTATTCTGTGGAGGTCTCTCACTTAGGTTAGTTTCTTTAATCAAAAGTGGTCCAGCCACAGACAACTTATTGTATAAATACTCCGGTAATGTAATGATGGCCCTTTATAATTGTTAATGATCATGTTTTCCTTGGTGGTGTGGAGAACGGATGACCTGGAAATCCAAATACACCCCGGAGGATGTCCAAAGCAGATCTGCCGGCAATCCACAATTACGCTTACAATTACAATTACAGCAGCAATGGTTGCTGAAATTGAAATTACAATTTCAATGCTATTTTGTTCAATTACAATTCGTTACAATTATGCTGCAGTGATTCTAATAACAATTAGACTAAAAAGTAACATAAACAACTCCACACGTGAACATGTTTATTTATTCCTAATAACCAAGCAGTAATCGCAGGTACAAATACAGAAACATACAATGCAACTTTATTTTTTCAAACAAATGAGGTCACCAGAAACGGTTGGAAATACAAGATCGACGATCAACTGACATTGAACTGTAATGGATCAATTATATGGTATGATTACAATTACGCAGGTGTGCCAAGGCTCAACTTCAATTGCAATGTAATTGCAGTGAAATCTGAATTACACAATTCAGATTGGAATCGAACCCCAGGTCTGGTCCAAAGAGCAGCGCTCCAGCCCCGATCCCCCGCCCATGTCCCTTAGAGGGTTAACAGCACTCAGACTAAATGTACTGTGACCTTTCTGCTGGCAGAATGAATGTGTTTGAATGCACTGAACTGGGATTAGGAAGTAAGATGGCGGTGACCTAGATTTTACTGGGAAACAGCCGAGAGCCAGCACTAAAAAGACACTTGTGTGTGTTTGTAAAGGGAATGTGTGTTTTTGCATGGGTGTGTGCGCAGTGAAGTATTATTTATTTCTTAGCAGACGTCCTTACCCAGTTGTATACAAAAAATACATATTGATAATTATAGTACAAGTATAATCTATAGATTTTAGTGGGCTCATACTGTATGTGGGGGTAGAATGCTGAGTAAAGTCAGATAATTGTATGTTCTGTTTTTATTTTTATTTCTTGAGAGAGAAAATAACTAATCCTCCACTCGACACAGCAGACCCGGTCTTGGGAGTGCCAGTATAGTGGTTTTTTTTTGTATGACTTTCTTCCGTGGAAGACAAACTATATTGCACAATAGTTATAGCTGGCTTGTCTTTCTCCAGATTTACTTAGTCCTGAAAAAGTGAAGTTTTTTTATAGTATTCATTACACACTTTGTAATGTACAATATTTCTGTTAGCCAGGACACGTCTAGTTAATGTGCCTTAAGAACACTTTTAAAGCGTTGAAAATGTTGTGGTATGCAGTACACAATACATTACCACTCAATATGCAAATGCATGGAAATACTAAAGAAAGCCCTATTGAGTTATTTTAAGATTTGCTTTTTCCATGGAACTTTGTGAACAGGGACCATAATTCTGAAACATGCTGTAAAATGTGTTGGTGAACAAAGAATGTCAAATGTATTCCTTTTGTTGAAACACAATTTCAGTTTCTCTGCAAAAGACGATGAGAGAGACTTTGAAATGTCCGTCACTGAATTTAGTTTATTTTTGTATTTTGAGTTACTGTTGAAGGTTTCTTTGTTAACAGGTATTCTGTATTAGAAGGAGACATAGGTGGGTAGAGCTCTTAACATGACCAAAAACAATGTTCAGGGACCTGATGTTGGCGATCAGAGGGCCTCCGTCAGTTAGTCCCCCAGAGGGGAGGGGGTGGAATGTGATCAGCTTAGCCGCAGCCTAATGAAGAGAGACAGGCCAGCCCCAAGCCTGTGTTTCTTCCAACCTCTTGCATCACCCAACGCATACAATGCATATATATTTATATACATATATATACACTGTAGCAGCTATCATGTCAAGCCTGTAGTAGCCTTCACACGATTAAATAATTTTTAGTAGTTTTAAATAAGATTAGATTGTTTCTGATATTCATATTTTCCACTTCTTTGTTTTTTTACAGGTAGGTAATCGCAGTCATCCTCTTGCCTTCTCTAAACTAGCGAATGAGGTCCGGGAGGTCATGAGCCAGCATTCAGCCTGCTTTTGGGTGTGCCTAAGGCACTGAGAAAGCAGACCCTGCCCCGTCAGCTTGTAACGCACTGCTGTGCAGCACTCTCCTTGCATCCGTAGCAGCCATGGCGAGCAAAAGGAAATCCACTACGCCATGTATGATTCCACTCAAAACCATGAACCTGCACGAGGACCACGAGCCAGATGCCGAGGAACCCAACAGCAGACCCCAGTCTCCACTGGACCTCTTCCTTCCTGGAGACGAGGGGGGCCTGGACATCCAGGAAGGCGGTGAGTCATCTGGAGAGGGGAGCGAACTGCACAGAGGAGAGGGCACCTTCGCATGCCAGCCCTGTTACTTTGACTCCCAAGATCTCAATCTCTTCCTGGATCACATGTACTCCCAGCACCCTGACTTCCGAGTAGAGCCCAGCTTCTTGTGTCTGGACTGCAGATTGTCCACCAAGAGCTATGAAAGCCTGGCCTTGCACAATGCCCGGGTGCACCCCAACCTGGGAGCAAGGGGTGGTTCCTCAGAAGGTATGGCCTGGCAGGTGGGCAGGAAAGATGGGCGGACGGTTGTGGAGCAGAGCCTGGTAACGACTGACGGCTTGGAGGGAGGGAGGGAGTCGGAGATATCGATCACTAAGACTCCAATCATGAAGATGCTAAAAGGGAAGTCAGAATCTAAGAGGATCGTGGTGTCCCATTCAGGAGATGAGCCTGATGCCAGCAGCCGCAGCAGAGAACCTGAGAAGAAGAAGGAAATTGTGGTAACAACAGCAGCGACAACGGTTGTTCCTAATGGAGCTGCCTCCAAGGTTTCCCATCCGACAATGGTGCACATAGTCAACAGTTCAAGTACAATACCAGTCTTGAAGACAGCCATCACACAAGTAGTATCTGTACTCCAGAACCGGAGCCTTCAGCAGCAGGCACCTACGGTGTCAAAGTCTTCAAGTCACCTCCCCAAAGTTATGATCCCACTGAGTAGCATTCCTACTTACAACGCCGCAATGGATACCAACTGTTTCCTCAAGGCCTCCTTCAGTAAGTTCTCCTACCCCACAAAGGCCGAGCTTTGCTACTTGACGGTGGTCACCAAGTACAGAGAGGAGCAGATCAAGATCTGGTTCACAGCCCAGAGGCTCAAGCAAGGCATCAGCTGGTCTCCAGAGGAAATCGAGGATGCCCGCAGGAAGATGTTCAGCACCATCATCCAGTCGTCCCCCAGACAGTCCCAGCAGCAGCAGACCATCACTGTTTTGCCTGCTTCTCTGGGCTCCAATGGCATGCACCACATCCTCCAGGGCAGCTTGCTGGGGCAAACAGGGGTGATTGTCACTCAGCCTGTAATGGCAAATGGCATCCAGGTCAGCAGATCTCCCATGGCCCTGGCCGTCACCCCAAAGCCTCAGATGGCGACCAGACCTCAAATGGCAGTCAGGCCTACTGCCGCCCTTGTGGCTGATAAAGGAGCAACCATGATTGTTAGTACCCCCAGTAGCATCAACAGCAGCAGCAGCAGCAGCAGCATCAACAGTAGCAGCAGCAGCAGCAGCATCAAAGTGGAGGGATCATTGCCTCCCATTGTGAATGTCACCCCCAGCACCCGTACCCTCCCCAGCAGCATTCTGGACCCCAGCTTCTATAAGAACAAGAAATCGCAGGAGCAGCTGACAGCCCTCAAGCAGAGCTTCTTCCGCAACCAGTTCCCCCAGCAGGAGGAGGTGGAGCGGCTCACCAGAATCACAGGGCTGTCCACCCGCGAGGTGCGCAAGTGGTTCAGTGACCGACGCTACCATTACCGCAACCTGAAGGGCACACGTTCCTTCATGGGGAGTGTGATCAGCGGGGGTGTTGGAGGAGCCTCCCTACTGGACAGTGTGGATAGCTCCCCCTCTTTAGCAAGCCTCTCCCCTCAGCAGCATCACCACAACACCCACCACCACCAGCAGCAGCAGCAGCAGCAGCAGCAAGCACCATCCACTCCTTCCCGACGGACAACCTGGCACCAGACTCCAGATTTTACAGCCATCCGCTACAAGGAACGGGACCCGCAGCAGGTGCGTACCCTGGAAGCCAGCTTCATTGCAAACCCTGAACCCTCTGGAGATGAAGTGGACAGGCTACGTGCCGAGACTAAGATGACCCGCCGGGAGATCGATGGCTGGTTCTCAGAGCGCCGGAAGAAAGCTGCTGCTGATAAGGAGAAGCAAGAGAAGGAGGAAGAGGAGGAGGCGGAGGAAAACTACAGAGAGGAGGAGTCCTCTGGAGAAAAGGCAAGGGCTCAGAGACGAGAGGGAGATGACAGGCAGAAGGAGTCATCTGCAACCGAGCTCAAGGTCAGCCCCATCAAGATCAACCTAAAGATGCTGAAGGTGACAGAGTCCGTCAATGGCAAGCATGGCCCTCAGACCACGCAGGTCAGCCCACCTGCACAAACAGAAAGCCCCAAGGTATCCCCAGCCATGTCTCCCCGCAGTAAGAAGACCCCAGAGCAGCTCCATGTACTCAAGCAGCTCTTTGCCCGCACACAGTGGCCCTCCAATGTTCAGTACGACCAGCTATCTTCCCAGACTGGCCTCCTTCGGTCGGAGGTGGTTCGCTGGTTTGGGGACAGCCGCTATGTCTACAAGAATGGGCAGCTGAGGTGGCTAGAAGAGTATCAGCGGCTAGCTGATGAGCAGGAGAAGGGGGACATAGGAGCACTGGAGGATGACCAGACCATCCCTAAGACACTGCAGGAGAAGGAGCTAGTGGAAACGAGCAGGCTTAAAGAAGAAGAGGTCCAGGGATGGTCCTCCAAGCACACCACTGAAGAGGGGGAAGCTAAAGGAAGTGTTGAGGAGACTGCAGATGGAAAGGGGGTCCAGAAGCCGAGGGATGAGGACGAGAGGTCAGAGAACTCTGAGAACAGTGGAGGTGGCTGTGAGTTGGAGACCTCAAAGGAAGAAAGAACATCACAGGAACCTGAACTATCAAATTCTCTGAGCTCGGCTTCAATCAAGTTAGGTAAGCTGTAAGCTAAAAGCTTATATATATATATATATATATATATATATATATATATATATATATATATATATATATATATAGTGTTGTGATAATATATAGTGTTAGCCCTGCAAGGTATGTGCTGGTAAGGACTGCTCTGTTGATTAAATGATACATTTGAGCAAGATCCCACTAGCATTTTTTACTTTCATCCCAAACGCAGTTTATAAAGCAGTCTCTTTGGAAACCGACCATTACCATGGCAACCATGACCCAGTGAAGCTTCCATCAGTTGTATGTGTTTCTTCAGCTTATTACACTGTATTACACTGTTACGTGTCCTTATATTGTGTGTTTTGTGTTTACAGAAGCAGACTGACAATCGCGGACTCAGAGTGGTGGTTCAACAACAATAAGACTTTGGGATTGTAGGTCGGGACTGTGTGTGACTGCTGAGGAATCGGAGAGGGGACTGGACTGTGCCTTAGGAGGGGCACTGTAAGCCCCCAGCAGTGCCAGAGGGACCAGGACAGGGCACCAACTAGGCCGGCAGAATGAACCAGATTGCTGTCTGTTCATTTAGTCTGGGTGAGAGGGACAGGCTTCCCCTGACTACATCTGGAGATAAATAAAAAGGAACAAAACTGTTGCAAGATTGATCAAGCTTGTCTTTGCAAATCCACAGAATTTGCAAATGTGGATTGACTGACCGACATTTTTATTTTGTTATTGTTTTTTTAAAATGATGTTTTTAATGATGGGGTGAGGGGAGTTATGCATTGATCACTTTTAAATGTATCGCACAGAGGACTTTGAGAAAGTGGACTGGGAGATTTGATTTCCCAGGTCTGACGTAGCATTGGATTTTTTCCATCATTTAGACCGTTTTACATTTGACTAATCCTCATCTTAATAAAAGACGAAGAAACTGTTTTCACCAGAGACGTGGAAAATAAACAGAAGTACATACCAAGGGCTCTGGGTTGTTGTGTTTTGTTTCCATATCAGTGTCTCCCTCCGGTATGTAAGTGTAACTCCTTTGAAAATAATTAGCAATGCCTGCAAACATTAAGTACACCTACCCCTCATTATATCGCCCCTCGCTATACTGCGGATTCAGATATATCACGGTCCTGGAGTTGGCTCCCTATTTTTAATGTCTAACTGCTTATGCCCTAGCTGCAATATACATAGGCACTTAGAATTACTGTTCGTTTTATTTCGTTCTGCACATCACAAACAACAACATACAAAGCAATTAAAAACAAAGCATTAATATCGTACTGTTATCATATACACACGTATAGAATTATAACACAAAGCAAATTAAATATCTACTTGCTGAAGCGGTTTTTATTTTAGCCAAAGAGGTGTTCACGTGTGGCAGCAACGCACTAGTAGTGACGTCAGCTCCCTAGCAACAAGCCTCCTGTGTTGGGAATGGATTCTTTCAATGCAGCGGGTTTGTGCATTTGAGAATGCAGAGGGAGACTCATGAAATTAATTGGAGACTGAAGTTGATGAGAAGCAATTACCCTCCTCTGTACGAATTAAAACGGTGCGCTGCTTTTTATATGAAAAATGAGAAAAAGCGGGTTGCGTATATTTATACTGACCCTGACGCCCCCGATAAAATGAGGGCGTGGTTGTACAGTATTTGTTAACCTATTTGTTTTTGTATGGGTCTCTCGCTATATCACGGCCCTCCACATATATAGGATTTATATTGGACCCCGACACCCGTGATATATTGACTGGGTGGTGTATATTAATTTACATTGTGAGTGGTTCACTGTGAAATTTGGCCTGTTTCTGCTGTGTGTCATATTTTCAATACACTAGATAAGCTGCTTAATGTTTTCATAAGAACTGATGCCACTGGCAGTTTTTTTTTTTGTTTGTGTTTTACATCTTTAAGTAAACTGATCTGTGTGCTGTAAAATGAAGGAATAAATAGACCTACTGTTTTAACTTGAGGTTCACTTGATTGATCACATCCAACAAATCCACGAATGACACAAAGAGTTCTGTTGCTTTAACGGGCCTGAACCAAACTGTAAAGCTGCTGAGGCTTGTGATGTTAAAGTGGAGTTACCCGACTGTTCAGGGTTGAGTTCTGGAAGGGGAGGCTTTCATTTTACTTGTAAAGTACGGCTGTTCAGTGGCACAGGTGAGATTTCTCAGCCTGCTTTCCAATCCACATGCCTCAAGCCTGTCTAGACAGGACCACCCTCGTAGGGGTAGACAGAAAGATGTTTGTCTCGTATCAAATGCTGCAACTATTTTTAACATGACCCAGAGGTTACAGGAGGAGTTTAATATGCAGTATTCAAATGTGCAACTGTTTTAGATACCGTTTAGCTTGCAATTGCAATGGCATCAAAAAGGGCAACGTTTACCCAGGTTTGACCCTTTACTGCAAAACATTATTTAGATTTAGATGTAACCAAGTACCCAGATGTGTCTACACCTGGTAGCAAATAATATTTCTTTGGACCACACTGTAGCAGATCAGTTGCACAAAACTGCAGCCACCATATGTCAGGACCCACTTGTCCCTGAAGTTGTGCTTTTTGGTGGTGGTTTTCTGCAAACATTGCCATTGCAGGAACCAGGAGAGTGTCTGGATGGAGCTTTTGGTGACTGCGTTGAGGTATGAGCTAGTCGCACGGGCACCGGCTATCGTTCCTCTTGTGAAGTCACAGGAGGTCCTTCTACATGCCCATGCTTGTACATGACTTTCACACAGCTTACAGTGTATAGATGTAGTGAATCACATGACCAGAAATTGCATACAGCTGTTTTTCATTTGGTTTTCATATTTTGCATAACCAGCTTGTGGGCAGGAAGAAAGGAAACGCAGGATGCATAAGATTCTGGATAAGTACTTATTTATTTCTCAGGCTGAATATGTTTTCATATGAAAGGCAACAAGAAATTTACATTTGTCTTAGCTTAGGCACATTACAGAAAGGCTTCTTTTTGTAAGTAGAACAAACAACAACAAAGAATGACACAAATTCAACAAGTAATTCACAAGATACGGAGGCACGTTGAAGCTAAAGAGAACGGAAGCAGCACCCGGCTCCTGTATCCCTATTTCTGGTCGCCAAATTGGGCACCTTTTAAAAACTGATCTAACAGGATTTCAGGATGGAAACAGCAAGAGGTTGCTGTAGAACACCTCATAACATTCGGTGGCTTGGACGAACAGGAGTAGTGTAAGCTGTCTGCTTAATTGAATTGATCTGGTTATTGACCTAAACCCTGAAAAACAAAAGTTGCATTACAAGAAAGAAAGCTATTGCACGCTTCTAGCTTTGCATGCTTTAAAAAGCACAAAGCTGCAAGTTATAAATCTCAGTAGCCTGCCAAATCCAAATTAACATCTTAACCCCTGTTCATTTTTGTAATTTTAAAAATGACATGTCTGGTTAACTGTCCCTTTGTCCCTAATATATCGAACATGATTTACTCAGCGGTTTGAGCATAGGAATAAAGTGTGGGAATGCAGAAGGGTTACAGGGTTTGGAATTTTTTTTGGTATGTAAAGGCAGGCTTCAGTGACTGCAACAGGGATACTGTTGCATGACAGACGCCTAGTTTTGACAGAATTTTTATTCAACCTTCCGTCAGGTTGATATACAATATTTGTGATCTTTTCATCACAGAGTATTTTTAGGCAGCATAATTAGTCTCACTCAGGCAATATTGGACAGTACAGGTAATTGAAAAAATAGCAATTAGGTTTTTCCCCTAAATAACACTGGGCAGGGAGAATGTACCTTTAGTAACAGGCATTAAAAAAAAACCCTTTGCATTTAAACACTGTACACCCAGTCTGACTCGGCTGACTTATATACACTGTACCCTCCTATTGGTCCCCTCATTTAGAATTCCAGACTCCCAATTGGTCCTTTTTTCTTGTCCCAATTCTTGACCAACACCATTCTACCCCTCCTTATTGGTGCAACTCTAACATTCTACTAGAGGTGTGGAAACACTGGAACCCTGGCTGGCTAAGTGTTTGTGGCTGGGAGAACAATTTGCATACCCACATTGCCCATTACGCACAGGAATCTGAGAGCCAGACAGACGTAACACAGAAAAAAAAAAAAACGATAGCAGAAGGAGGAAATACAATGACGAGATCATGATTCAGTATTTTGCATTACATTTTGTCATCCTAAAACTGCACTGTGACTAATTCAACACACAACTCCTGCAATTCTACAGGATTACCCAACAGTCCCAGAACAGTTAGCTTGGTTGTTTTGTGTGTGTTTTTGCTGTTGGACTGGTTAGACAGACAATTATGCCTGGCCCAGCACTTAACCTAACTGCAGTCTCCAGTAGATTCATTAAATCGACTCTTCATTTTGCCACGGTGGAGGAGTTCAAGATCATCCTCAAAACATTTCAGTGTGCGATCACTAAGGCTAGTTGAAGCAGACGTTCTCACAGAACTGGTTTAATCGCTGCTCGGTGTGCCAGGAACACAGGAAGGAAGTCACACGTGTGCTGTTTGTGTGACTACTTTGCAGCCTTCAGCTCTCCTTTTAACGTATTAATTTGCAGATGTTGTTTACAGTATAATTTGTTATTAGTCAAGTAGGAATACACACACAGAGGCATGATAGGGTATAGAGTCGAGACTAAAAAAACACTCAGGTGAGAAATACACTGGCTAATACTGGTTGGGTGGTTAGTAACTGTACAGGGATTAACAGGACCAGTAATATCTCACCTGATACATCACTGCCTGGCAAGAATATTGGATCTAGAGCTCTCTCTCATCTGAATCTGCCGTTTCAGAAAACACTGAAGTGGGTTTTGTATATCCAGCGTGTACCTGTGTGATGAGCCTCTAGTGCTCCAGGTAAGCGATTGCAAGGTAAACAGCTGCTTGTGCTTGTGAACAGTGTGCTTACCTGCTCTAATGCTGCTGGCTGGTTGCACAGAATACAATTGCGCTACCTTAGGTGACATTAGGTAGAACAAGATTAGTGCTAAACCAGGGTTTGTCATATGAGCTGTAACTGTTTAAAACTGGACTTTTCACAGTTTTGCATGGATTTGTCTAATAAGAGTATGGAAATTGTATTTACATTATAATAGTCATAATAAAAAAACCTTCCTTTTCTTCCTATTCAAGCTACAGGAAACAATTCCAAGGTGGCTGGTTTGATGCTTCTATAAAGTTTGATAAGCAATTCTGTGCGTAAAAGACGAAATGAAATGAAAAGCAAAACAAAAACACCCCGACTGATAAAATAATCACACTGTTAAAAAAAAGACAAATTACTTCCTCAATCCACTCAGACTTTAACATTATTACAGCACTTAAAAAAAAAAAAAGTCTGACGTTATCCTAACAAAGGGGGTAGACATACCAGAGCTCGGAGGTGCAGATTGCAGAGAAGGGTTCATGTATTATTTGGTCAGGCAGTAGTGTACAGAGCGAACTGGACTGTCGTGATTCACTGCATTTCCTGGGAGCTTTGTAACTTTATCTCCACAAGATAAAAAGCTTATGTACAAACAAATCTGATTAAATTCAGATAAAACGAGACTTTGCTAAACATAAAAGCCGGGCACAATAAAAAAAGATAACGTTGAGAAAAAAAAAGCAAATAATACATAGTAGCTACAATCAGGCCCTCTATCATGCATCTTTTACGTATTTGACTTTATTTTAAGACAAAGTGAAGGGTAGGCTAAATCCACACTGTGTGTCTGTAGAACATACCAACTCCAGTTACACGGACAACCTTTCAAACCATGGGGATATAGGTGAAGAATAAAATGTTTCAAATAATAAACCCTCACTGGAGCTACTACTTTTATCAGTCTCCTCAGGACAGACTTGGATTTTGAAAGGTTTGTTGCACTAGTGAGCATGTCAGGGCTCAAATTACTGACGCGTTCCCGTAGCCAAACTGATTAGCATGAAGTGCTTTAGGAGCTGGACATTAGGTCCCCACCCTGGCTGGAATGGATTGCTGAGGCAGTAGGGGGAGTGAGAGGAATCTATTCAGAGTCCAATACACACGTCTTTTCTTATAAACTGATTATCCACTCAGAACCAGGTGATCAATGCAGAATTTTGACCAGCCATGAGGGAAAATACTGAGCTACACAGTCTTACAGCTATTCCTGAAAAGAAGATGGGCTTCACTAGCTACTTAAAAGCTTTACTTTGCCAAAGAGAACAGGAATAAATATATTATTGGCATCTAAAACAAATGATCCCAGTTTGAAACTGGTTTTCAAAACAACCATTTTGGGCAATTTCTGCTTCACCCACTGATGCTTAACAGCACATTTTTATTTTTAACAAGGACAGATCAAATGCATTCTTTCTTGTAACTGATGGCTTTTCTGCACAAGTTCTGTGAGGCCTAGGACAGGTGAGAACAAGGAAGAGCTGCCTGAAAATGTAGGCCAGAGCGGTAACGTTTCCATAGAAACCAGTTTTCACAGCAGTCAGTGACATCATCAGTACTGGAGGCACTTGAAACAGGCCCCGCTTCGTCTACAAACGGTTGTCTCCACTCACCCGGGTCCTTCGCATCAATCTGAAGGATGTCCACAACAAAACAAAGTGTGATGTTAGATATTAGATCAGCAAAGGCATACTATTTTTTATAATGCATTCTTCTTTAACCTTAACCACCACCAAATGTTATTAGTAGTATTTTTCCTACTATTATTCAGCGTTCACAACATGCTGGGTGTACTCTAATGTCCCATGTCTGTCAAACTCTTCTCTGTAACAAGACAAAAAATACTTAATGATAATAACACAATAAAAATCTCAGTTGGAGAGAATAGAATTGTAGGCCTCACCTTCTGTCTCTGGAGTCGGCATGCTCGAGCAGGTGCTCCTGGGACAGACGGAAGTCATCGAGTGGGGTCTGGCAGCGCGTCTCGAGCGATCCCTCCCGCCCGCACTGCGCCAGGTGAAGGCCGGAGGAGGGGTCGCTGGTCCTCTCCCGGACTGACTGGGCTGAAACAACAAAGGGGCTCGCATCCCCATTCTCGTGCTGGGGGAGGAAAGCCACAAGTCATTTCTCACATATCCACATCACGCAGACAATACAGGGTGATTGGAGATTACCTATCCCCCCCAGAAAGACGTTGGGATGGCCAATGGCTTACCCTGCCACTGAAGATCTCCACATGGACAAGCAAAACTGCCAGCTCCAGATCTTCATTGAAGCTGTTCTTCAGAGGTATCGATCTATAGCCTAGTCAAAAATAAAAGGACAAACATTTAACCTTTTCCTTGGTTTTGGTCTTTCGTAAACTGAAACCTTTCATTAAAAACCTCCCTTTGTAGAGTAAGATCCCAGGCATCGCCTCCTAAGACGCCCCGTGTCGACGAAAGAAGAAGAATTACCTGTCTTGAGTCCCTTGACGGGGAAGGTAGCTTGTGCGAGGAAGTTCTGGTCGTTGAACATGTCGATCTCGTACACCACAAACCGCAGGAAAGAGAACTCCGAGTTACAGATGACGAAATGGAACTTCTTTTGGGGCCACGTGGGGTTCAGACCATTGTCCGCTGCAACACACAAACGCTTTTTTTTCCAATATGAACATTAGGCATGAAAAGAGGCTGTTTGTCTCTCGCTGGTACACCATTACCCTTTAGGACCATATATGATTGTTACTTGAATGTTCCCTTGTGTTTGTTAGTGTAGTAGATAGAACCGATTTTACCATTCAAGTGAAAATTATTACAAATGTCAGCCATTTAGTAGAGTTGCATAGACACATGTCCGTCATCCCCACCCCCCTACCTTCGGAGTCAGTCTTCTGCTTGCCGCTGTCGTACTCGGCCCCGCACACTTCAATCTCGATCAGCGGGCTGACGATACCCCTGCCGTTCTTGGGGAGGTGGCGTGCGCCCAGCACCTGAAGGAGGAGAGGAAACGACGAGGAGACAGTGAGCAAGGCACAGGGAGTCCAAAGCACTGTTCACTGTAGCCAGCCCCATGGGTTAGCAACGCGGGGACCTTGTAACTTGCCAACTGAGGATACTTCGTCTCTACTTCCGCCTAAAATGCACCCCCCCACCCTGTTCGGTAATCTCAAATGTTGCGGTTACCTCAATCTGGACAGTGATTGGTTCCATTCCCCGAAGGGAGTTCCGATCGAAGGGGTCAAAGGTCTCCTCTCTCATGATGGACGGCTGCAGGACAAAGCCATTCTTCCCATTCAGCATGAATAAAGCCTGGTTCATCTGCATGGGCTTATCTGCAAACACAGCGCAGTACACTGTCCTTGAAGACACAGCTCAGAGCAAGGATTTACATTTACATTACACTACGTGCAATCAGTTCCAAAAGTGAAGGTCATTTTGCCTTATTAAAAAGAACAGACTTTCACCTACAGTGAAGGGAAAAATCAGATTTCCTGTAAAAGCTTATCACTAAAAAACAAAACAAAACAAAAAAAAACAACATCTTTTTTTGTTTGTTTGTTTTTCAGTAAGCAGATATTGCAGGAGGGAAAACTAGCAGAGAGTAGTTTTAAACAACTTTAAAAACCCAAAGTTATTTGGTGGTAAAAACAGTTTCTATACATCAGATAGGGAGGGGCCACTCTATACCTGGGGTCTGGAAGTTGAGGGCCACCAGCTGACTCCCACACAGCCACATGGGCAGGGGGTCGTAGTTGGAGGAGTCCAGGCGCTGGCCCTTGGGGTAGATGCGGGAGAGCTGGAGACGGTTGTACTGCAGGAACTTCTTGCCTTTGATCTTGTTGACGTATTTCTCAGCCTTGGTCTCTGGGAAGGAGGACATATCCCTGTAGCAGGCGCGCTCCGTGCCGATCTCTGCCGGGAGGGGGGTGAAGAGACCATTTGCATTTTTAAATTTAACCTAGGCGACAGGGTTGCCCTGGCAAGGCAACGGAAGCAGTGGCCCCAGTTACAGTACGGTAATGCAGTAAAACACATGTTAACAGTGATCTTTTACAGAAAACTCAATATAGCATCTGACACTGGGGAACCACTGTCTTCAAGACGCATGCATAGCGGAGCACTACATTCTTTAAAACAGGACCCCAGAGAGGGAGGCCCAGCAGGGAGAAGGGAGTTACATACTGTCCTCGTCGAAGGGGACGGGCCGGCAGTAGACAACCAGGTCAGAGAGCTCCAGAGCAATCTTCTTCCTCCTCTCCATCATCTTCCCTTCTGACAGCTACAGGAGACACACCGGGCAAAAACTGACAACTACAGCAACTGAACGGATGAGCTTTTTATTTTAATAAATCAATAAACAAATAAGCCATGTACTATACACCGAGGTATTTAACAAATAAAAATCAACACATGAGATTTGCAGGGGCAGGCAGTGCTGGAACAAGCAGTGTTCAGAGACTCACCCTGGCGTCGGCAGTCACCGCCACATCGCGGATCTTGAGCACCCAGTCCTGCATCTCCTCGTACGAGTCGGCAGCGATGTCCAGAGCGTGGCCAGCCCTCTGCACTGGTCCCATGGCGAGCGTGAAGACAAACTGACGACTGCCCTTCCCATCCGCGCGCACAGCTGTGGGGATACAGCACAGACACAGGAGTAAGCAGCAGTTCTCTAGTGCCAGTGCTTAGATCAGTCTGCAGAGTGATCAGCTGGGCTGTCAGGCAGCACACATTAGAATTAAATCCTATGGTTCATGATAGATAAACCACATGTGATGGACAACAGGGTTTCATTGTAGGATAGACAACTCCCACTGCAAAACAGTTGAAGATTTTAATTATTCACAACCAGGCCTGTAACTTCTCTTCTAAAGCTCATCTGGTACAAATAAGGCTCAGGTTGAAAAACCTGGACCAAGCTGCTGCGCAATGGTGCATTCATTTTAAATGTCGGCATCACTTACCGATCTGACAGGACGGCACGTCAATACTCCCTCTAAGCAGATCACCCAGGGGGCTGTTCTCGGTCAGCGGCTGCAAGGAATAAGCTAACTGGTCAGTGCCCTGCTGAGATGCATGCAGAGAAGCCATTGCAGTAGCTTTCGGTTACTTTGAGTGACGACACTTACAGAGCTCTCTGGTTCAAGTGTGCTTGGGCTGATCTCCTCCACGTAATTGGCTGGAAACCACAGCTGCTTCTTGCCACCATATTCCCCCTTCCACCTGCAGAGGCGACACAAGCACAGTTAGAGTCGGTTTCCTCGCAGTCTGAAGATTGGAATCCCAAGACGTTTCTATTTCACAAGTTTGATAACATATGGGCTAAATATCACATCACCAAGCTTTACTATAAAAGGATCAGTAGACTACCAACTCCAAACCCCCTCCCCCAAAAGACTCCTGCATCTATCCTCTCTCCGCACCGTCCCCAGCCCCCAATCCCCCTAGGCATACAGCTCAGCTCACCAGCCACCCTCCTGCTTCTCCACATTATGGATCACAGCGTTCTTCATGAACGAGAGTTCATCGTCTCGCTGGGCCTTGTACTCAAACAGCGCCTTTACCGTGCACTGCGACAGAGAGAGAGAAACACAGAGGAGAGTCAGAAGGGAAGACAACAGAGAGAGAGAGAAACACAGAGGAGAGTCAGAAGGGAAGACAACAGAGAGAGAGAGAGACACCAAGGAGAGTCAGAAGGGCAGACAACAGAGAGAGAGACACCAAGGAGTGTCAGAAGGGCAGACGAGAGAGAGAGACAGAGAGAGACAGACAGAGAGAGAGAGAGAGAGAGAGAGAGAGAGAGACACACACCAAGGACAGTCAGAAGGGCAGATAGCATCAGAGTGTCGGGGCTAATAAGAGGACACTGGGCAAGGACTGTTGCAGCACAGGCAGAGAGGCTCAGAACAGATTTCAAGGTGCATTACAGGTGACCCTTGGCGAAGGGTTGTCTTTCACAGAGCAGGATGTACCTTAAACGTAGGCATCTGGTTCGCCTCCACATAGAATCCTGGGTTGCGTCCTTCATACAGAGATCCATAATCGGGTTCCTGAAGAATAAACAAAAGAAGCAGGTCAGTTTACAAGTGGCTGCAATGCACCATTTGCAATTGGATTTGCTGGAAATGCTCCGATGCATGAGGCTCACAGCTGTGCCGATCTTCTCCAGCGTCTCCTCGTTGATGGGGTAACGCAGCTTCATCTTGCGGTACAGTGGGTGCTTCTCGAAGTAGCTGATCAGGTCCACCAGGCTGTCAAATTCAGAGTTCCCCAGAATCACCAGCTGGCCTTCCTGCTGCACCCGGCAGTGCTTGATCTTCCCTTCAGCCCTGTGGAGCCAATCATAATTTGTGTGTGAAACAATTACAGCAGTCTCTTTAATACTGTCATTACCTTTTATTCTGTATTTTGCAATTAGGAACATTTGTGTGGAACACACATGCATTTTTATGGGGCTTCACAGATGTGATGCAGTTAAGAAGAAGACACTGTTTCCATGTATGGCTTGAGCGATACTATGCACACACACACACACACACAGTACAGCCCCTCACCTGAAGGAGATGGCGTAGGAGTTTGGCTCGGTCCTCTTGCGCACCAGGAAGGCTCCGTCGCGAGGGACCCGCATCAGCATGTTCTCAGCCTGGCTGCGGGTCAGGTTAGCGTGGTACCACCTGCAGGGCACACAGAGAGAGAGAGAGAGAGAGAGAGAGAGAGAGAGAGAGAGAGAGAGAGAGAGAGAGAGAGAGAATTGTATTCTCATCATCACCAGTTTCTGCCCTTCAACAAATTAGCGTTTCCCTCGCAATATCAAACTCAAAAGTGTACCTTGTCACTTCTGGTATCATTTTCAGCCCTAACTCTCACTCAGTACTTGAATTTATCATATGTGGATATTTTAAGCTTACTCACACTATTATAATATTGATGTTACAGTACTGGTGTTTATTCACACATTTGGAGCATTTTTTTATTATTATTTTTTTTTAAATCAAAGCTCTGCTGCCACCTGCTGTTATAATCTGGTACTGTAAAACCTACATCAAAAACCAGAGAATCCAGGCAAAATACAACGATCGTCATAGCATAAACCAAGTAGACTCTACTGGATAAAGAGCCCAGAGGTAAGGGTGGAGACTCACTCCTTGCTCTCGTGTGCGTTGGTCTGCGGGACGGGCTCGGTCAGCCTCATCTCAAACTCGTTGCAGCGCAGTGGTACCTGCTGGTAGTGTGTGATGAGGGAGTAGAGGGTGTCGAACACCAGATTGTCAGTCAGGTAGAACTTGGGGCTGCCAGCCTCCTGGCGCGAGTGGATCCGACAGTGCTGCACCCTGCCAGTGCGCCTGGGCAGGGAAAAGAACAATCTTAAATACAGCTCTGCTTTGTTTAGAATCATTGTGGTTAACATGTGAGGTACCAAATCAAAGCTATTCATCAAGGTTACT